>NC_139017.1:134824906-135569585 GCF_964374135.1 Grampus griseus
GTCAGTTCCTGCCGATTACTCTATCTGGACAACTTTTCACCCTGCAAGACGTACCTTAAATATTCACCTTCTATTTAACTTCCCTCCAGTTTCCAAGACAGTGCTAGGTGAGTCTCCCAGGGTGCTGGCTGAGTCCAGCGTAACATTTCCCCTTTCTCAGCAGGGTGGTTGTTTCTCTAGTTGCCCCTCCCATGAGACCTTGAGTCCCATAAGGGCGGAGGTGGAGCCATGGCCTCCCTTTTGTCCACTCCTTGTGCTGAGCCCGGTGGCTGGCCTGTCACTGTGGACCAAGTGGCTGAGATAGAGCAAAGGAGATGGATGGAGGGGGAGGAGGCGTGAGGAAAACAGAAGAAGAGAGAGGGAAAAAAAAAACACAGGCGCAGAATGGAGCCAGAGAGATACAGAGAGGAAAGACACACAGACCCAGGCATAGAAAGACATGGGGAGGGAAAAGAAATTGAGAAATAAAAAGAGAGAAGGAAAGAGGTAGACAGAAAAGAGAGAGAGGGAAGAAGAGAGGAAAATGAATATGTTGTGGGAAAGAGGGTTAAGCAAGAGAGGGAGGGAAGGAGGGAGAAAGGGGTGGTAGGGAAAGGTTGCTGCTTGTCAGCCGACGATATCTGTCTAACATATGCCCTGGATCCTCTGTCTGCACTGCCGTTGAACACAGCACACCCACCTTGTCAAGGCAAAAGCACCCGCCTTGCCATCACCTGTCTTTAACACATTCAGGGGGCTCTGACTTGTCGGCCATTTTTCATCCTATAATTATTTGAATACATTTGCATTAAACTATATTTAGATTTACATCATCTCTGCAATTTCCCAAGATAAAGAGAAAAATCTAACAAATGAAAATGCTGTAGACAATGTATTTAACCTTAGAAAACTGGCAATGCATTAAAGAAAGAAAGCATTTGCTGCTCTAGCAAAAATATTTTATTCCAGAGCATATTTTCTGCCAGGATCTGTACGAAAACTCCCAAGTAAGTTTTAGAAGGCTGTTTTCTTTACTAACTTAGCTCCAAGTTTAAGAGGAGTTTTTGGTTGGAACGGTATATGTTTTTGTTAATGCAGTTTTTTAGAATGCACCTTGATTTCATAAAATTACAACTTTTTAAAGTATACAGTGTCATTTTTTAAAGTTTTGGTTGAAAAAGAGTGAGTAAAAATGAACATATCAAACTCAATTCACCAATGGGAAGCAACGATCCATAGAGAGTTAAGGATGCCCTTGAATGAAAAGGCGAGTTCTCGTGTTGAGTTAGGTACAGCCATCTTAACCACTGCTAAGTATGGAGCACTGCTTAAGAGCTTGGCACACCTGCCTCACTGAGTATCCCCAACCCTATCATGTTCCTTTCAAGGTTTCCATTCCACCTATATGGCAACTAGAAAACGAGAATTCGGGTCACTAGGAAAAGTCAACTAGCTGGTAAGTGGCCAAGCTGAGTTTCATCCTAGGATCATCTGACGCCAAAAGCCCGTGCACCAAAACGCTCTTCCTGATTTGACAAAGACAACCTGTATTACTGTTAACCTAGGTGGAGACCGATTGACCCATTGACCTCTAGCCTTAAACACCGGAAAGACAGGAGGAGAAAGAAAGTCACTGCCATTTATTTGATGTATCCTCTCATTTAGTTCGATGACACACGTGTGCGGTAGGACTATTTGGATATTTATCCCCTTTGACCGCTGAGGAGCTCCTGAGAGGTCACACAGCTTCCCTGGGGTCTACAAATTGCCTCTCTTATCCAGACTCCATAATGAGGTATGAAAGCTCAAAGTGTTCAAGAGCCTGCCTCACTGGGGAAGAGAACCATGGTTTTCCTGTCATTGTTTAAAAAAGCTGAACTCTGGGCTTCCCTGGTGGCACAGTGGTTGAGAGTCTGCCTGCCGATGCGGGGGATGCGGGTTCGTGCCCCGGTCCGGGAAGATCCCGCATGCCGCGGAGCGGCTGGGCCCGTGAGCCATGGCTGCTGAGCCTGCGCGTCCGGAGCCTGTGCTCCGCAACGGGAGAGGCCACAGCAGTGAGAGGCCCGCGTACCGAAAAAAAAAAAAAAAAAAAAAGCTGAACTCTGAGTGCTTGCTATGTGCCAGACAGTGTTTTGAGTGCATGACAGGAATTCTTTCATTTACTCCTCACAACAGACCTGGAAGGAGGCTTGCTGCCTCAGACCTCTCCTGGACTCCTTTTCACCCTAGAGCAGAGATTGATTTGACTTCAGGGCACAGGCAGGTCTAACAAGACAAGTCTCGGGAACATGCTAGAGAATGCAGGTCCAGCCTCAGGGCATTCTAATTCTGACTTTTTAAAAACACCTCCCTGGCCAAGTAAGCCTGTCTGTGGGCCTCGCTTAGTCCCCTGTGTCTCTCCTTACCCCCTCCTCAAGGGACAGGGCGGGGGGTGGCCTGTAGCATCTGCTGTTCAGTGTACAGAGCCTGGCAACGTCTTCCACACTCTTATTTTAAGGGAATGCCATTGATCCTCCCAACTTGGGTATTCCAGAACCATCCATTCTACTTTCCTGCAGCTTCTAAAGTAGCTACACACAGTGCTTATGTTATTACAAGACCCTTAATTGTTATTAATTGCCATTGGAGGTGATGATAATTAACGTGCTGTAATGAGGTGCTAGCCCACCATCCTGGTGTGCGGATTTAACCTGTGCTTGTTTAAGGAGATGAACACGTTCGATAGAGCCCTTCGTGCCCTGGTGCTGTAGAAGAGGCGGGGGGTGTATGACTTAATCTGAGACCCCAAAGCCTTGGGCCACTTCTTCCGTGGGAAGATCTCACTGCCTGCGGCCCGTGCCTCCCTGCTTCCCGTCAGCTCTTCCGGCTTCCCACTGCCAAGCCAGCCTCGCTTGATCAGAATAGCAGGCTCGTTTGATGACGTGCCAGCACAGGCTTCAAACACCAATTACCACGCCGCCAATGACAAATACGAAGGGAGAAAAAGCAGCAATGATCGTTTCATAAATTTATTATGAAGACAAATGGCCCCTACATAAATCCCCCTGCCTTGTTATTGAAAAACCTCGCTTATTCAGACATGGAGACAAGGGTTAATTTCAAAGTCGTGGCAGCACAACCCCTGGGTGGCCTTGGGACAACTTTGGGTCATCCCCATGGCCTGAAACCGGTGGGTCCCATAGTGAGGCTCCCCAGAATGATGGCAGCCATTAGCTCAGCTGCCGTATGCTGCTTTTCTGGACTGTAAGATACTGAAGGTGAGGGTCATTCTGTGTTTTCACACCTTGTGGAAACTTCTAACAAACAGCCCAAAGAGGGTCGGATTAGAAGTACACTGAGTAGCACTGTCTGTATTCTCGGTAGGCATTTTGTTATGCACTCCATAGAGAAAATGTCATCTGGTCCTCATAAAATTACACAAGGGCAGTGACGGAGCAGCAAAGCGCTTAAGAACGTTGGCTTTGAAATCAGGTAGCCCTCGTTCAAGTCCAGAATTTAGCAGACTTTATTAGCTGTGTGATATTGGCCAAGTTACGTAGTCTTTCTAAGTCTTATTCCCTGGTCCATAAAACAGAGAAGAATAGTAGCTACGAGATTCGTCATTGTAAGGAATAAATTAAATAACATGTGATAAATACTTAGGACAGAAAATACTCTACGTGTTATCATGAAGTTATTATTTCCGCATTTGAGACACGAAGAAACACAAGCTCATCCAAGTTTCGTGTCTCATCCACAGACGCACAGCTAATATGGAATTCAAACCCATATCTCTGCCCAACTCTCTTGCTTTGGCCTAGACCCTAAGGATTCCATTCGGGGTGGGCGTGGCCAGCTCTGCCATGGGTTTACTGAGGAAAATATGCCTTGCAGTTACCTTCCTTAATTTCCACATCAGAGGTAAGGAGTCCCCCATACCTCTCAGTGCTTCCATGCCAGCTGCCTTTTCCTAATCAATAGAAAAATTTAACAATCTCAAAATGTATCATTAAAGATACAGGAGAATTATTTCAGAAATTGATGGCAAAAATGCACACTCACCTTTGTGAGCGATACTTGAGCATGAACGCCTGCCTTCCCAATCTCCTGTTTCTTATCTTGTGCGTTTGCCTCACACATCTGGGTTACTTCCAGGACTGCTAAAGCCATTTGCATTTGGACCCCACTGCCAGGGCCTGCTGGTGGACATCAGCTAAAGTTTGCTTCCATGTCTGTGTCTCTATACACAAAAAGCTCAAGAAAAGTATGCAGACGATTGAATCTGGTCAAGCCACTGGTTGGTTCAACAAACATCTCAGTAAAGAAATTCTTGAGGGCCTGCTGTGTGTCAGGTGACGGACTTGGTAATGAACCCACGCAAACGAGAGAAGCACCTCCACTCCGGAAATGGCTTGTGCTCACCTTTCGAGGCAAGTCCATCCCGGTCACTGTCAGCACTGAGCCTCTCACTTAACACCAAAGACACTTCTGCATGTAATAAGCATTTAATGAGCACCCACAGTGCCGGGCTGCCTGCAGGTACAGGGGAGCAGGCAGTGATAGATCACACACGAGGAGGGGGTATGGAATTGCCTATCTGGGCGTCCTCAGACAAAACCTGCTTAGGGAGCATCTCAATCCCCCCTGCCGGCCCTCAGCAGGAATTGGAACCCCTGGATGAGCCCAACCCTTGTTCTGAAATTTTAAAAGTCATGGTGAGTGTAGGGAGTGCTCTTCTGTGACGAGACTACCAGCTTGTCATTCCCTCTCGAGAGCAATAAGATTTGCCTTTCTTTGAGGCAAAGAAAGACTTTTGATGTTTTTCAGGTAATCCCCACCCCCCTTAATACACACACACACACACACACACACACAATCTCTCACATACACACACACATAAGCTCACTCTTTCTCTCTTACACACACACAAGCTCATTCTCTCTCTCTCTCTCTCTCTCTCTCACACACACACACACACACACACCCAAGCCTTTGAACCCCAGACAGAAGGTGGGTATGAGAAACTAGGACAGTCTGCGCATTGTCTTTTCAGCGAGGAAGTGACAGTCTGCAGCGGGAGGCAATGCAGACAAAAGCCCTGCCTTCCGTCATTGCCGATGGCTTGGAGCAGCCGTTGTATCTGCTGGGCCACCCCTCCCCATTTCTAGACCTGGAGCCTGCGGCATGGCAGCCGCTCACCGTCCTCCCGCTTCTGTCCAGCCCTGGCCCTGGCCCCTCAGATGGTGTCCCTTTACCCGCCCCTGCTGCTTCAGGGGGGAGGGGGAGGCAGGAGGGTGGAGAGCACATCTGCTGGGTGTCCTCCGGTGCAAGGTCCAGCATTTCATCCCCAGGACAAACCTAGGAAGACTGTCTCCTTAGCTCTGTTTTACAGATGAGGACACCAGCCTCAGGTCAGAGGATGTCACAAGACCACGCTGCTTGTGGCAGAACTTGGATCTTGTTCCAGACCTTCCTGACCCCCAAGCCTCTTCTCGATCTCTCCATAAGAAACTCCAGGAGGAAGGAAGAGAGGTTCCAAAAGTGAAGATGGGGAGTAGCCTAGTGGGGAGAGGGGGGAGGGGGAGGGGGGTAAGTGCTAATAAACCTCACCCGCTTCACAACTTGTGTAAGAGTTCGTCTTGGCTCAGAGCCCCTCCCTCCTCTTTTTTTAGTTCATACTCTAAATTTTATTATTTAACAAAGCGCATTCTATGTTACAGATTTATTTTAAAAACATCTCCCTGAACATATTCCCATATTGTTTCCATCATAATCCTATGCATTTTTTATTGAAGTTTAGTTGATTTACAATGTTGTGTTAATTTCTGCTGTACAGCAAAGTGATCCAGTTATACATATATATATATATACATATATACATATATATATTCTTTTTTATATTCTTTTCCATTATTGTTTATCTCAGGACATTGAATATAGTTCCCTGTGCTATACAGTAGGACCTTGTTGTTTATCCATTCTATATGTAATAGTTTACATCTACTAACCCCAAACTCCCAGTCTACCCTCCCCTAACCCCCTCCTCCCTTGGTAAGCACAAGTCTGTTCCCTGTGTCTGAGTCTGTTTCTGTTTTGTAGATAAGTTCATTTGCATCATATTTCAGATTCTACATATAAGTGATATCATATGGTATTTGTCTTTTTCTGACTTACTTCACTTAGTATGATAATCTCTAGTTCCGTTCATGTTGCTGCAAATGACATTATTTCATTCTTTTTTAAGGCTGAGTAGTATTCCATTGTATATGTGTACCACATCTTCTCTGTCCATCCATCTGTCGATGGACATTTAGGTTGTTTCCATGTCTTGGCTATTGTGAATAGTGCTGCTGTGAGCACAGGGCTGCATGTATCTTTTTGAATTAGATTTTTGTCTGGATATATGCCGAGGAGTGGGTTTGCTGGATCATATGGTAGTTCTATTTTTAGTTTTTAGCGGAACCTCCATAGTGTTTTCCATAGTGGCTGCACCAACTTACATTCCCACCAACAGGGTAGGAGGGTTCCCTTTTCTCCACACCCTCTCCAGCATTCTGGTCATTCTGACGGGTGTGAGGTGACACCTCATTGTAGTTTAATTTGCTTTTCTCTAATAATTAGCAGTATTGAACATTTTTTTCATGTGCCTGTTGGCCATCTGTATGTCTTCTTTGGTGAAGTGTCTATTTAAGTATTCTGCCCATTTTTAGATTGGGTTGTTTGGGGTTTTTTTATTGTTGTTGTTGAGTTGTTTAAGCTGTTTGTATATTTTGGAAATTAAGCCTTTGTCGGTTGCTTCATGAGCAGATATTTTCCCCCATTCCATAGGTTGTCTTATCGTTTTATGGTTTCCTTTGCTGTGCAAAAGCTTATAAGTTTGATTAGGTCCCATTTGTTTATTTTTGTTTTTATTTCTATCGCCTTGGGAGACTGACCTAAGAAAACATTAGTACGATTTATGTCAGAGAATGTTTTGCCTATGATCTCTTCTAGGAGTTTTATGGTGTCATTTCTTGTGTTTAATTTTGGCTCAAATCCCTTTTAATCCACCCCCTTCCCCTCGCTCTCACTTCCTTGTTCTGTTAACATATGTATTTGGGAGCCTATCCGCTTATGGGACATACTCTTCTTCTCTGCGTATTTGAAAAGCCAGGTTCACTAAATCAGTCATTTGCTGAATAAGCATTTTTGGAGCATTGACCTCGTACAAAACTAGCATATTCTTTAGAGTCCTGGAAACAAGCCTGGAGGTAGGAAACAAGACTTCCAGGTGTTTCTTGTTCGATTTATAAATGTTGGTTGAGTGAAGAGATCCGTCCCTCGCCACCACATGTCTAGGTATATAAGAAGGTGGATTGGGATATGAAACTCACCATCTGTTGGGGAACTGAAGGGCCTTGTGTGAAAAGCCCCCTTTCCAGACCAAGCGCACATCTTCTGTAAGGCCTCACCCTGGCTCGCTCTCTCACCTGTTACAGGACGGAGAAACAGATTCCCCAGCATCCCCTTTATTGATAACCTTGAAGACAGGTCCACAAATCTACTTTTAAGTGAATGACCACTGGTCCCTCTTAGAGGCAGACAGCAACAAAGTCACAAGTGAAGGGAACACAAGGATTCTGGGATCTGTCAAACTTCCCAGTCATCGTCCTCGTCACCAACTTGGTCCTTTCTTGCTGTGGTGATGTCTGACGGACTTACTCTCTTGTTCTGTCTCAGGTGGAGTTTACTAATTCTCAAGCCTCAGTCAGAATCCCACGCTGCTCTGGACCCAGCTCGGGTCCCCTCTCTCCTTGAGCTGCTCCCTTACCTCCATTTTGCAAGGAGGAAGCTTGGCAGTCTGATAAAATCAGGATGCATCATGAGAGATTTTGGCCAGGTTACCCCATCTCTCTGAAGCTCTGATTCTTTATAAAATGGGCAGGGGGGAGCAGCCTCACAAGGTTGTAGTTAGATGAAAGAGAATAAGGTAAAGGTTGCTCCCAGCACAGCACTGCACATACCAGGTACTCAGTAAAAGTGAGTTCACTCCCTTTATTTCTCACTTCATAGCACTATCCCTTTCAACAAGTGTCTTGCTGTTACATAGATGCTTCTCCTGTTACTTGAAAACAAGGTCTCTGGAACTGCTATACATCATATCCTTGTCCTAAGAGATATTAACACTTTAGGTTCTGAGGAGTCCTGCATTAAATAAATCAGTTTAACCCATTTTTTTCCCTCAATTACACTTGAGAAGATGAACACGCTGTTTACATAGCAAACACGTAGCACACCCTATGTGTTTTTACAAAGGCTAAATCATTTAGTTCTCATAACAACTCTCTATGGGGAGGTATTATTGTTACCCTCATTTTAAAAGATGATGGAACCATGGCACAGAGCAGTTAAGTCTTTTGCTCAAGGACACACAGTTACTGTAGAGCCAGGACTGGACTGCCGTGTGCCTCCAGCATCTAAACTCTGCTCAGCTGCCTCTTGAGTTTAAAACACACACACATACACACACACACACACACACACACACACGTATATATCGATCCCACAATTAGAAATAACCATGCCATTATTCATGTAATAGCTGTTAATATTCCACCAAACATTAATTCCAGAAGATACACTATAAGAAAGGCTGCCCTAGGCTCTCTTCTGCTACCATGTCTCTGCCATCACTTGGTCCCACCTCAGAACCCAACACCATCCAGGCTTCCCCAGTGACAGCTGCATTGCTTTAGACACCAGCTCCTTTCATGGGAGAAAGCAAAGTACCAGAACCCGCAGGGGCTCCCTCCCTCCCCCTGCTTTACTGAAACATTTCCCAAGCAACCCTGCGGGAAGCCTTCCCAACCAGTCTGCTACTCCTTTCGCGTGGTATTCTTTCCCATTTCAGTGAGTTTTGCAGGGTGTGTGGGAGTTTTCTTTCCTTTTCCTGAGGATGCAGATCTCTTCCCTGGAGCCCTCTGTTTCCATGGAGAAATCCTTCAGTTGGTCCTCTCAGCATCTGTGCTGTCCACACCATTAGACCCCTTGGATCTAATCAGCAGGAAGTGCTTTTTGAAGTAAAATGGGAAGTTGGGTTAATGTGGAAATCCCCAGATGTTTAGAGAGCATATCCTGGGTGCCCAATTTTGTGCTCGGAGAATGGAATCTGGTATCTGGTCTTTTTCATGGCAGGGGACCTTCATGGGCGGAGCACAGAAAGTGAGTCTTGGGAAAACCAGACTTGGAAATTTCTCCAACATGAGTACCTCTGACTTTCTGCTTCCCCGCCTCAAGTCACAGCACAAGTTCAAGTCTCCTAAAAAGTGTCATTTTTAATAAAATGTCACCAAAGGAAGGGACCTTAGCAACGTTCTAGCTCAGGGTTGGCAAACAGGTTTTCTCTCCAATACCAATAGTCATGGATTGGAAGGGTTACTTGAACTGCCGTGGTGACGCTTTCAAGACTGAGTCTGAGTTAAAGGGTAAGGAGGTTGTGATCCATTTAGTGGTGTGTGTCTAGGGACTGGTCTTAGTCTGGGTTCCTTAGAAGTCAAGCTTGAGACAAGGATTCTTGGAGAAGTGATCTACTGAGGGAAGGCTCTCAGAAGACGAGGGGAAAGCAGACTGGAGCAGGGGGAGACAGCTAAGCAAGGATGTGAGCTCAGCTGAGGACTAGCCTGCCCACTGGAGCATGAATCGAGGCCAGGGGACTGACCTTTTGCACCCTGGTGGTTAGGCATTGGCTGCGGCCAGTGGAGGTGGTGATGGCGCTCAAATTCCCAGCCCGGTGGCTCTCCGCAGCAGACGGCTATTCTTGGGAGAAGGGAGCAGCTGTGAGTCATCAGCAGCCAACACTCACAGCAGCTGGGAGGTGGCTGCAGCAGCCCAGTAAAAGGGTCTGGGCTGGGCACCAAGAACATCCGCTACCGGCACAGAATGAGAGAATATGGTCCCCTGGCTAGTAAGCATCCTTAACATAGCCCAGCCAGCTCATTGTACAGGTGAGGAATCTGATGCTCAGGGAGAAGAACTGAAGTCAAAACCCCTTTCCATCCTATCAGAGTCTTCCATGGTCTGACCCTATCCAACTCTAGTCATCTGCCGTGCTCAGAGCATGGCTGATATTCCAGCCGTGCCTATGCCTGGGTCCCAGGACCTCAGACCCTTCTCTTGCTGCCATGCCTTTACTCCTACGTCTGTGGCAGCTGCAAAATACCTTTCCTTTCTTCTCTACCAAGCAATTCTCAATAAACTGTAGCCCCATTTCATAACATTTGGAATAGGAGGTCCATCACAGATTGCAGGTGACCTACCGGAGCCCATAGATTATCTATAATGCCTACACTGCCGTTATGGACCTCCTATAAGTATTTATAAAACATGATAGATTTCTTGTAGAATCTCACAGCTTGCCTATGGTAGTTGCACCATGTTCAATAGTCACTCATTCGACTATCTATTGTGTGTTTACTACATCCCAGACCATGTTGTGGAGAAACCAGGTGAACAAAACTGACACGGTCCCTGCTCTTATTCTAAGCAGAGTAAAGGCTGTCAGTATACAGAGAGCTAATAAATAATTTCAGGTGGCATTAAGTGCCCTTGAGAGTGATTGGGGCAAAAACTCAAAATTCATAGGTCAAGGAAAGGCTTCTCTGTGGCGGGAACATCTGAGTTGATATCTGAACTGTAGGAAACAATCATCCTGAGGAAGGTGTGAGAAGGAGCCTTCCAGGCAGAAGAAACACCAAATGTAATAACCCAGAGGCAGGAATGAGCTTGACATAATTGAGGATCAGAGAAAGTGTCCGGGTACCCAGGGGATGGTGAGTGAGCCAGTGAGAAAGTGGTACAAATCACTGAGCGAGGACTAGGGCTCAAGAAAGAAAAGCCACAGTGCCTTCCCTTAGGAAACTCATACTCATTTCTCATTGTTACTTGTAGAGAGTAAAAATAAGTAACATTACAGATCACCTGTGAGTATTTACGGTACCATTTCAGCACTTACAGATACCCTCCAAAGTCAGCAGTGATGATATTTCACTGTGAATTGCCTGTAGGAACATGATATGTCATCTCAAGTTATTTGGGTTGCTAGAGATGACCGGTAAGTTCTTACAGGCTCAGAATAGTTCCATCTGTGTGTACTTTTAGGCAAAGCATTTGGGATGCCTCTACAGGATAATAGCAGAGTTGCAAATGACCCCAAGCTGTGATCCCATTGTAGACCCCTCAGATGCTTTTCAGTTGCTAAAGTTTGCAAAGTGTTTGCAGTATCACTAAGAATTGCTTGAAGATTATCTTTAGACCCAAGAATGTCCTCAAAGAACAATTTTTCTTTGACTCAGTTTTCACTCTTTTATTGATTAACATGAGAAATTAATCAAAAACAAGTATTTGATACAAATTACGGCACCCAGTTAGAAACTTTTCCCCCATGCATCAGTAAGGATTAGGTACAGCTGCAAGTAACAAAGACACACAATAATAATGGTTTAAATAAGGTGGAAGATAGAAGACTATTTCTCTCTCACAGGAGAGTCTGAGGTCAACAGTCCACGGGGCCAATCTGGCAGTTTTACCCGGGGAAGTCCTCAGGGATCCAGGTTCTTCCCAGCTTCCTAGAAGCCCTGCTACCGAAGATGGCTCTCCAGTCACTCCACCTACATTCCAAGTAGCAGGACGAGAAAGAAGGGAAGAAAAGGCAAAGGGTGCGTGCTACTTCCTTTTCATGGAAAGTTTCAAGAAATTGTTTCAACATACTTCTGTTTACTCTTGGCCAGAAGTTAGCCACATGGCCACATTGCTGCAAAAAGGCTGTAAGATGCATTTTCATTCTCAGTGCTCATGTGCCCAGTGGCATATTCACTCACTGAGGAGGGAGGGGAATTAAGTAATGAGGAGCAGTGAACAGCCTTTACTACCTGGTATGGACACAACTCATGTAACAAAATTCACATTAGTAGAAATGCCCCAAACCAGTGGTTGCTAGCCCTAGCGTGTTTTAAAAAAGAACAGTAAAACTAAATTTAAACAGGGAGGGAGTCCAAAACAGTGTTGTCAATGTATAATTTTTCCTAGTGAGGACGTGAAAAACAACTTATTACCCACCGTCATCATCATGTCGTAAACAATGAAGACTTTATCACACACACACACACACACACACACACACAAGATCTTTAAAAATATTTTAAATGGAGTAAACTTAGCCTTTGGTAAGGAGGTGGGGTAAACTCATTTTTTTGTTGTTGTTTCACCACAAGGCAGCAGAAACTTCATCATAGACCAGTATTATTAAATGATGCTTCAACCTGAAAGCATTTCTTTAAGACAGTATGATATTTCCTGTTTCTAAAAGTTGCCCCGAAGTTACAATAATCATGACCATTTATTTAGAGCACAAACCATTAAGTAATGGACCTCAAACCAGATTCTGTTTATAGATGATATCTTTGATCTCATCAGGACTTTTTTTTTTTAATTTGCTGTCCACATCTAAAGCTTAAGAGATTTCACATTTTGAAAAAATTGTAATTCTTGCTTCTCTTGAAAAGTGGGAAGCTCTGGCATGGGGCTCTTATTTCCACATGCTCACCCCCAGCTGGATGTAGCTCTGTAGCAGCTGCCCCGTGAGATGGGGGAGCGCTTGCCAGTTCATTATAGGTCCCACCTGGCCAGTGCTACCTGCCAGGCCCCCGTGGAAATCTGAGCTTGTGATTCCAAATTAGAGCTACTCACGTGCTGGTATTTGTATATGTACTTCTAAACTTTGCATCAACCTGAAAGTAAAATGTTATATCCCCATTCTTTAAGATCAAAGAATAGGGAGGTGGGGTGACTTGCCCAAGACCAGAGCTCTAAGAGCTGCCCATCTGGAATTTGGACCCAGGCCTCCCTGGCTCCAAGGCCCATGTGTGTTCTGCGGTGCCACCCTGCCTTCCAGGGGGCCTATGACCCATATCTCTGTCAGCCCTCACATAGGTAGAATTATTCATGCCATCTGGGTTAGAAGACTTCATTGGAACTAGCTGAGAAAAAAATATGAATTTCCTGTTTCCCTTGCAGTATTCTTTTGGACTCCTTTTAATATTTATTTTTGAGGGAGAAAAAAAAGTCCTGGCGAAGGAAGGATGGTTCAGAGGAGGCCGGAGCCGTCTATCGTGCAGACACAGCATGCATTTAAACAGCTCTGAGAACATAAATTGGTTACTTAATCGGCCCTGGCTGATCCATGGAGTGCAGAAGCCAAACTGCATTATGGGAAGCGGCTTCTGCACGTGAGGCTGGCATATCCGGCAGAGCCGGGGGTCCTAGGACAGCTGCTGAGGGGGCTCGAGGCCTCCCACAGTCTCCAGGCTCCCAGTGCCTCGTGGGTAGGGGTTTTCAGAGCATCAGGAGGCACTGCATCTTTTCATCAGAGATGCCGTTCTGATACGGAATGAGAATAAAACACGTGCGTGTCTTTGAGCTTCTTTTCAGTCACAACTGACTTCTTTACTCTTAGCTGCATTCTGGGAGCTTTGAGTCAGTTATGGAAAAACAAAACAACCTACCTCCTGCTGTCCTCAGCTACACGCAGTCCACTTCTCATTTAAAAGACTGTGTGCATCGCAAACATGTTTAACCATGACTGTGTCAACTCTTTCCAGATCATCTGTCTTGACAAATGCACTGTTACTTCCTTCAGTTTGTGGAGCTGACTGCTGTGCGACAGGCAGGAATGGGGATGGGTGTGCGGATGCAATAAGGTAGGATCCTCGCCCTCAAGCCACTCTGATATGGAAGACACAGACTAACAGATTGTTCATGGGGCTTTTTGTTGTTGTTGTATCTTTTTTCTTTTTTTAATTTAATTTTTATTTTATATTAAAGTATAGTTGATTTACAATGTTGTGTTAGTTTTAGGTGTACAGCAAAATAATTCAGTTATACCTATACCTATATCCATTCTTTTTCAGATTCTTTTCCCAGATAGGTTATTACAGAATATTGAGTAGAGTTCCCTGGGCTATATAGTAGGTCCTTGTTGATTATCTATTTTATATATAGTAGTATATATATTTTAATCCCAAATCCTAATTTATCCCTCCCAGATCGTTCACGTTTTTATTCATTGATTCAACAAAGGGTTTCGAATGCCTCCTATCATATAAGTACCCTGCTAGGTACTAATGCCTGTCTTCATAGAAGTTACAGTCTAATGGAGGGTAGGGGAATATTGTTTTAGTTTCCTAGGGCCACTGTAACAAAGTACCGCAAATTCTGTGGCTTTAAACAAGATGAATTTAACAGGAATGTCTTTCAAGCCTACTGTGTGCTCGGAATGAAAGATAACTGGCAAGCTTCTAAGCTCAAGAGTGCTCAGTCCAGGAGGGAGAACAGATCAATGGTGACAAAGTGCCATGAGTGAATAAAGGGCTCTGAGAATCAGGAGCTGAGGACACACAGGGAGCCCCTTCTAGGGGAGCATATCAGAGGAGGATTCTGTGTCCAGTGCCCAGCACTTCTTGTGTACCCAGTGGGTACCTCATTTCCATGGCCATTTGCAAATAGCACTAACTTTGCTCCTGTCCAGAAGAATTCTATTTGTCCAGACTATGTTATTTTTAAAACACAGCAAGACTTGTGTTTCAAACAAACTGATCTTAAGTTTGAGATACACGCAAAAATGACTAGACGAGATGTTCTAACATCTGGAGTGTCACAAAATGGCGGGGCCTGTTTTTCTGTTTTATTTTTTGACATAGTGCACAAACTTTTGCAAAATATATTGTTTGTTAAAATAGTACTTTACGTTTCTTCTGCCTTAGAATTTTGTATATTTAGTATTCACAAAAAACCCGGTGACTGTCCTGAATTTCGAGGATGAAACCAGCATCCACTTCTGTAGGCCAATGGCAAGAAAAGGGAAACATGTGAAGGAACAGTTTCTAATGAACTGTTACCTTTGCTCTTTAAAGTGTATTTATTATTTTGTAAGCTTCCAGCCTCTAGTCCAGGGACTGCATAAATGCCTACAGTCTCCTCTAAGCAGAGAACAAGAGGTATAAATAGGCTTGGTGTAAAGTCACAAGGAGTTGGGCTCTGCTGAACTGTATACTCAAAGGCATTCAAATTACAATTTATATTTACAACTTACATTTTTATGGCGCATGGTTTTATCAAGGCAGCATTAAGTTCAGTATCTTATAACGGCAATACAAGTCAGGAATTTCTCCCATTTGACAGGTAAGGAAACTGAGACACAGGGGAATTGACTAGAAGCTAATAGAAGAGCTTAATCACTAGGTGGTAGAATGTAGGGTAACATTAAGAGCACAACTTTTAGAGTCTGGAGACTTGACATAGAAACTTGCCTTTGCAATTTGCTTCGTTCTGTGAGGTTGTGAAGCTGCTCACCTTCGCTAAGCCTTAGTTTCTCCTTCTGTGTAATGGAAACAATAATGTCCACTTTGATAAGTTGTTTGAATACCCAGTGTGATCATATCTGTAAGTATTTAGCCAAACACCTGTTATATTACAAGCATTTAATAGTGGTTAATTTAATGGTATTATTAATTTAAAATGGTATTATTAATGGTATTATTAACTCAAGTCTATTCTAAGTATATGTTTTCTCCCATGTCTTACCAAGCCCTTAGTTTTGAGGGTTCAAATGCTTAATTGTAAATTCCTTCAGGATGCTACTAGTAATGAAGCCCAAATCCAAGGGGGCAATCCATTCCCCCCCTTTTTTTAAATATCTACTCAGCAGGTTGCTTTAATGATCAGAGAACAGATACAAATTTGCATGTAGGAGAGAAAATCATAGACTGTCAGAACTGGAGGTGACCTTATTTCTCAGATGAAGAAATTTAACCAGAGAGTTAAATTATATATATATATATATATGTAGTAAATCATAATTATATATAAATTATATATACTCAAGTTTTATATATTTATAGATACTCTCATATAAATCATTTCTATTCTTCATAGTTTATATACATACACATACATATTTTTTTCATTCATCTCTCAGTGGAGAAGGTCTGGAGTGTAGAGACATTTTCTCCTGGGTATTAGGGTATTACGTGCTGCATATAGGAGGGGAGGAAGAAGCAAAGGTGTTAACTCTCCAGCAGTCCTCTCTTTGCCCTCTGATAAATCTGAACTCTGACCCCTCCATAGTTCTGCCTGGTTGATGAGCACCCTTACCAGCTGAATCCACTCCCCTCAGTCATAACTGGACTGCTTGGTTGGGGACCCATCATCCAGCTGCTTTCCAACTTCCTTCAATTTGCTTACATGTCTCATATCTCATTTTTTATTTATCACTCCCCTCCCTTTTTTTGTTACTTTTTTATTTTAATCTTAATTAGATCACTGGAGGAAGGGGAAATAAAATGGTACAGTCCAACTAAATTTTTATATCAACAAGGTTCATTCAAGCAACTAAATGAAGTTTGAACTGGGCAGGGCTGAGCTCAAACTAAGAAGAACTAATGCAGGGTAATGTGATGATCAGTCAGTGGAAGGTGAGAATCTGATCCAAGGCATGGGCTTTTGGAATGGATGGAGAGGGATACATTTTGGTTATGTCTGTAAGGTTGAATGTAGATGTTGTGCTATCTAGTTTACGTAAGTGGGTAAACGGTAATTCTTGAAAATAGGGAAGGCAAAAGGAAGAACCAGATTCAAAGAGAAGATGAGTTCAGTTTGGCCATGTTAAGTCATACTGGGCATCATGGAAAGTTAATGTTTGCACATGAAACCTGAAGATGTCATAAAGAAAAAAATGATGACTAGTAGGGGATGTTATTGGAGAAATGTTCACAGTAGTAACTTTAAACGTTTTTGACTGTGACCAGTACAAACATACATGTGTATTCTCACACACACACACACACACACACACACACACACTCACAAACACAAGGTTCAAAAAAGCATACCTTTATTTAGATATACTATGATATCTTCTGTTACTCAATTTAATTTAAATAAAATTTTGGTCATAACCCACTAAATTGATTTAAGGACTCACCAATATATGTTGAAAAATATTGATCTACAAAGTATGGCTGACTGAAGATCTTTAGATGAAAATGCAAATCATGAATATGGTACCCACAGCCATCCATCAAGATTTTGCTTTAGGGATTAAACTGTCTGTGTTTAGAAGAAAGCATCAGTGTTCAGTAATACGAACTGGAGAAAGATGTTATCTATAAAGAGGCTGAGGATTAACACTATGAATAAGAAAACAAATAATTGCAAATAGGACAAGGGAATGAATGAGTAGCCACATTCTTTTGCTTGTAAGGATCATGGGAAACCTATTAGATTTGGACAACATTAAAATTAATCCTCACGCAAATACACACCATGGCAAGAAGTGGAACTTGTACTTGGAGTCAGGAAAAGGTGTCTGTATAGTCTATGAAGCCCTCTTCCCTTGAAATCAGGCTATCGTACAGCATTTTCGCTTTGAAGCCAACCCTTTAAACATTGCTGTAAAGGACAGGTAGTGCCTTTGGTCCTTTCCCATGTAGTTAACTGCATGTCAGTTTCTAGGTAAATATCTCTATGAAGTAGGGCTTCTGATCCATGCTCAACTTGATTTGCATTTTATTTAGCACTCATTTACTGAACACCTGTTAGATGCAAGATCATAGAAGAATATGGGGATAAATAAGATAATGCCTGTCCTCCAGACCCTCACAATCCTGATGGGAAGACAGAAATAAAAATAAATAACTCTGGGAATAGGCCGACTGTGATAGATGTTCCACTGGGCATACAAAGGACAGTATGAGGTCAGAGGAAAGCATTGCCTCCTTCACATCCTTCATTTCTTTGCTCAGACATCACCTTCTCAGAGAAGCATTCCCTGACCACTCTAGCTATAGCAGTATGCAGTAACTTTGTTCCATTAGCCTGTTTTATATTCTTCATGGCAATTCATCTTTTTTTTTTTTTTTTTGCGGTACGCGGGCCTCTCACCGCCGTGGCCTCTCCCGTTGCGGAGCACAGGCTCCTGACGCGCAGGCTCAGCGGCCATGGCTCACGGGCCCAGCCGCTCCGCGGCATGTGGGATCCTCCCAGACCGGGGCACGAACCCGCGTCCCCTGCATCAGCAGGCGGACTCTCAACCACTGCGCCACCAGGGAAGCCCAATTCATCTTATTATTAAAAATTGTCTTTATTCTTTATTTTTGTAACCACATGTTATTTGGAAAGATTTGTCCAAGACACCAAAATACAACAGACAGAACATTCCAAGTGAGGTTCCAAATCTGAGTGAAAAATAGCAAAGGAGATAGGTAAAGACAAGTGGGAATGTGGAGGCTCAGTGGATGAAAGCAACCAGCATCAAGGAAGGCATGTGCTGGAGCTGAGCCTTGAACGAGCTCTTGTGGGACCACTTTTAGTGCTCACCTGGCCCTCATGCATCCCATGTACAGCCCTTCAAGTCAGACTCACTGGGGCCACACGGAGTCACACCCAGTGAGTGTGCAGAAAGCAGCAGCACGTGGCTCGTTCAAGGCAGTGGAGGCTCCTGACTCCCTGGGGAGATGCCGGCAAGGGCTGACCTTGAGGAAATTATGGCTCCAGCCAGAGGAAGAGGTATCAGCATTCACAGAGGGAATCCGGAATGAGGCGTGCAGTAACTGCCGGGTTTAATACTGTGCACACACTTCTGATGAATATGCAAATGTGGCTGGTACCAGAAGCAGGAGGCGAACACCATTTACTAAACAGCAGTGTTAAACCACTCTGAAAGGGGGTGTGTCAGGAGCATGGTAATGAAATTAATCCTCCTCACCTGTGAACTGTCAGGGGCTTTGGGTTCCATCCAAAAACGTCTGATTTGAGTTTGCTCTGCTTAGAGCCTCTTGTGTAAACTTGATCTTAATGGAGAATGAAGCTTCAGAAACCGATACAAAATAGGAAGTGGCAAAAGACACAGCTGTAAATTTGCACTATTAAAGGACAACAGAATAAGGGCACTTCGGTTGTGCCTGCCCATCCAGGCTGACTGTTCTGCGGCTTCCTAAAGGCCGATGTGGGTGGCTCTCAACTGATTTATTAAACAAGAAGAGTGATTAGATTGAGCCTTTCTGTCTGGCAGAAAGCCCTGTATAGAAGGGACTGGGTTTGACTGTTCAGTCTCTCCAGTGGCAGATGAGAAAAAAGTCTATCTCTTTAAAAAAGAATTCCAGAGCAGATCTTAAAATAAGTATGAATAAAGAAGATCACTTATTGATGGGCACTGAGCCAAGCCCTGGGATTCAGAAACAAATAAGTCACAGAATTCGAGGCGCTCGTTTATTCACTCAGCCTGTGGTGAACGTTTGTTATGTGGGGCTCCACAGCACTCATACCCCCTTCTTTTGGAACCAGCATCCAAAGTTCCTTTTGGGGGTCAACCTTTATCCCCTTAAGAGAAGTCAGAAGGACTGACATTCAAGATGCTCTGCTCTCCCTATCCAGTCAGACTGTCTCACAGAGTTCAAATCTAGAAAGGTATGCAGCGAGGATGGGAAGAGAGTTGGGTGGGTTCCCCTGGCTGTGATCCATTCGTTCTTGCTTCTTAGGTCCTTCCATCTGCCCTAGTTTCCACCCATCCATGAGCCTGATCCTTCATCTCACTGCCACATTTTTAAAGACCTGGTATCCTCTCAGTAAAATTACTTTCCGTTTAGTGTAGCCAAAGTCCATTTCTGTTGCTTACAACCAAGCAATCCTAACACACACCCCTTCGTCCATTCACTGACTGCCCCTTCAGCACTTTATTGCAAGCATGGAGTAAAGGGATGACTAGGATGCTGTCCTCAGGAAGCTCACTATCTGGGGGAGACAAGTCTGTAACTCACTCTGTACCACAGGATCTGGGCTGAAATCAGGACAAGAACAGAGAAATATTATGGGAATATTATCAGGCAAATTCTCCTGAGGGGTGTAAGAAGGCTTCACAGCATCTATCCTAACTTTCAGAGAGTGACTATAGGTTTACCAGACATAAATGAGAAAAGTGCCTAGGCAGGGGAAGTCACAGCCATAAAGGCTAGGAGTTGTGATTGGAGCATAAGAGAGTTATGGAAGAGAAGATAGAAAATCAAGGAAAATAATCTTTATACAGTATTCAAAGCTTGGTAGAAACAATACTGTTGACCTTATTTTTTATGCAACGAATTTTGAGTCCCAAAATATTAAAGAACTTTCCCAAGGTCACAGAGCTACAAAGCTACACAAGACTTACTCCTAATCCCATCTCTTATGTACCTTCAGAGCATTTCTGTGAGGATCAAATGGAATCAGAAATATTTGTTCTCCTGTCTGTTTCTGTGTTTAAACTGGGTCAGTCCTCATGGTAAAAGATGACATATGGTTCATTTTCTTTTCTGTTTTAATCCCTAGAAATTAGCAGAGTGCCTGGTACACAAAAGGAATTTAGTATGTTTGTTGAGTGAATGAATGAACAAATAATTATCAATAACAGAAACAATAGCCAACTTTTGGAGAGCATTTAATAGGTTACTTGATGTCACAGTGCGCATCAGTCCTTCAGTAAATGTAGAAGAAATGATCTATTTTCCCAGGGTTCCGACCTTGGGTAGCAAAATAGATCTTATTATCATCCCCATTTCTCAGACAGAGAAACTGAAGCTCAGAAATTTAAGAGACTGTGCTGGCTAAATTCTGGGGACCTGGAAAGGCAGCCTGTGGAGTTTGGATGGGCTGCCTCAGGAAGTATAGAGACACTGAAGGTGGATAAAGTGATAGGCTCTCCATCGAAATAAAAAGCATTAATATGTATGCAGTATTCTGTATCTAGTAGCAATGGGGGATGGAGGAATTGAGTCTCTATGCAGGGAAAGAGAGACAGAAGCACAGGTAAGCAGACATCCTTAAACAGAAAAGAAAAACTCCCTTTTTAATTAAAATTAAATGTCCACTGTAAGGAGGAAAAAAAAGTGGTGAGCAACAAATACCCACAGCCTTGTTTAATCACCTGTGATGAATTATAATTAGGATTTGAAAATTATTGAACTTTTTTCCCCCTGTTCACCTTGGAGCTCTGAAGGTGAATTTCAAAGAGTGCAGGAGGAATGAATATTAAAAAGTTTGTTTTATACTTGAACGCCAGAGCTCCCATCTCATTTCTCTATTAAAGCTCAACTTCTGAAATTTTTCTCCTCTTTGCAATAATTACATCTTCAGCCTGACAACTCATTACATGACAATGCTTACGTTGAAGTGATTCTGTAAGCACTAGAAAAGGAGAGAGCTCGGCTTTTCAGTGATGGGTTTAGAGGGCGGCTTTCTCTCTTTGGTTCAGAGAGGCCCTGCCTAAACCCATCCCCACCCCAGCTCCAAGTACCTTGCATTGACCATCCTGGATTCTTTTAGAGTTTCTTGATAGACAAGCAACACTGGCTGTGGTACCCTTGTTCCCAGGCACCTGGTAATGGGTTTATTTTATTTTATTGATTGTATTCTATTTTATTTTAAGTCCTGCTTTGTTCTAGAAAGGCTGGAAATGAAGTTGTTTGTGTAAATTTTTGTCTGAACAACGGGACAAGCCTGTTCTTGCTCACCCTACAGTGGTGACATTCTTTATTTTTCAGTACTCTTACTGTTAGTCTGATCCATTTTGTTTCCAATTATTACTGAGTTCCCACTCTGTGCCAGACCCTGAATGCGGTGAGAGAGAGAGGATGATAAACAGGGCTCCTCAGTTGCAGCTCTTGCCTGCACTGAGCTTACATCCTTCTGGGGGATGCAGACATGGTGAAGGAGGAGACGGGTTCTCTGTGAGCTGCTCCACAAGAGAGTATAAATGTTACAGAAGGACACAGACTCTGCCTGGGCTTGGTGGTACATGTGGGGAAGCTTCCTGAGAAGGTATCAATCGTGAGACCTGATTAAGCCAGGAAGGATGAGCCAGGATGTGCGCTGTTGGGGGAGGGGTGAAAGAACCAGTGAACACTCCTGGTAAAGCACTGGTCCAAAGCAAGGGCGGCAGAGTTCCGGGAACTCGAAGCCACTTTGCAGGGCTGGAGAGTGGAATAGAGGGGCAGAAGGAGCTGTGATGGGCAGGAGGCTGGGGAGGAACACGGGGTGCAGATTCCCAAGGGCTACACCCCAGGCTAAGCCCCTCATGCTGTGTGTAGCCTCAGGGCCATGTGCAGCCAGCCAGCCAGCCAAATGTTTTTTACTGGGGAATGACTGACTTTGCTTAAAACCCTGGACATGCCCACCACCCGCTGAGCGCCTACTAACCAGGTGTTCTACATACGTTATCATACCGAATCATCGCGACAAACCTGTCAGCAGGTATTCGTATTTCCATGTCACTTTTTAGAACCCGGAGGCTCAGCCGTATTTGGTCATGTGCTCCAGCATCTCACCGCTGCTTCTCAGTGATGGAGCCGACTGGGGTCCAGGTGGGGAGAGCTGTGCAATTCAAAGGCCAGGACCTGCACCCAGCAAGGCTGTTTCCAGCACTTCCAGGGAGGATGCCAAATGTGCTACCAGCTTTCTAAGATTCCTTAGGGATCCTCACCTGGTGCTTTTGACAGTTACTGTTCTAGCAGAGGGCTGTAGCAGTGAGAGCCCTGCATCAGGAACCTGCTTTTAGTCTAGGCTTCTGTTTTCTCAATTATAGAAAGAATCGTTAAATTATGCTCTTAGGGGGGAAAGAAAAGAAGTTTAAATCAACTAGAAGAACGTCAGTGGAAGCTTCAGCTCTAATAACAAATGAAGGCTTTTAACACAAGCAGCCGTCACTCACTTTTAGCAGGTGTGAATAACATGGCAGGTCTTGGGGGCTGAATAGAATTTAGAAAACGGGAGAGGAGAAGGGGAAAACATGTCTAAAAGGACAGAGGAGAAAAGTTTAGAGTTCTATCAATATATAAGGGTTTATATCTCAATTTTGAGTCTTGACCGACACCAGATGGCTGGATTCCAGGTCTTGGAAGAGGGAACCTAGAGCACTAAGGAAATCCCTCTGCAGTGATCACCTCAGATCATATCAGCTCCTAAAGGCTGCTCAGCCCCTGGGTGAGAAACTGCCCTGTTTAGTGGCCGGCAATGACCACACGCCAATCGGCCACTTACCTTGATTTCTTCCTCTGGTGTGCCTTGGGCGTGGCAGAAAAAAAAAGGCTAAGAAGCTGTCTTCTGAACTTCCACGCTCCCTCTCACTGCCCATCACAGCCCAAATCTTTCCTCCCCACTGGATTACAACTCCTTGAGGCCAGACACAATGTCTTTTCATCTGTGTATCCCCAGGACGGTCTCTGGTACAGAGTTTATCACTATAATAATAGGCAACATTTCCTGAGTGTTTTCTTTCTTGCTGAATAGGCCAAGGGTGTTGCTAAGAGCTTTATAGAGAGTGTTTCACGTAAAACACATCTATGACATAGGTACTATTATTCTATGTTATAGCTGAAGAAACTGAGGCTCAGAGAAATTAAACAATTTGCTGAAGGTCACACAGCAACAGAGTGTTGGCACTGGCAGCATCACCTGGGAGCTTGTGAGAAGAGTAAGTCCCAACCCCAGACCTACAGAATCAGAATCTGAATGTCAAAATCTCCAGGTGACGTGTATGAACATTAGAGTTTAAGATGTGCTGATCTAGTAGAATGTGAAAAAATGTTCGCTGAATGGACCAATGATCGATCAAGTTTGAGTCCTGGCTTCACTGCCTACTTGCTCAGTGGATGGGAAAAATGACATTGCTAAGCCTTGTTTTCCTTATCTGTATTAAGGGAAGAGTAAAAGAATACAAATATAGGAATTGTGAGGGTCCAAAGAGATCACGCCTGCAAAGCCTGCCCATTCTAAGAGCGCAAAGTTAATATTATCATTAACTATTCCCTTCTCTGAACCTGACTTAGCTCCTAAAATGTAAAATGAAGGGGTTAGACTAAAGGATCTCTGTTTCTAACTTTGTAGCCTTGTGGATCCTGAGAACATTAGGGTGGAAACACCATTAGGCTCCCTAGATTATATGTTACTTTGTGGTCATTCGTTTTCCTTCCACACCCACTGTTGTATCAAACTGCAGACAAAGCATTTTGCCTTGTCCCTTTCTTCCCAGTGTTCTGCACCTAGGGAGGAAATTTTCCCTTGGTTGACTCCTGCTGCCCTTGTTCCCAGCTCTGACTCCTGCTTTCCCATTTTTCTGCAAAAGATTTCAGAAAGAAGTGCATGTTGATTTGCTGTATGTCTTCTTGATTAGATGGCAGATTTGTAACCGGGGGTAGATGTGACAATCAGGCAGGCTTTGATTAGACCTTTCTTGTATGTAAATCCAGGTGGATAAGATATGTGGCGTTAGGCTGGAGCTGGCAACAAAGGTAGGAAGAAATCCCAGGTGACTGGAATTAAAGAACTGTCTGAGCGGGGTGTTGGTGCGAATGATGTGAATTTCAAAGAGCCCGGGATAAACACTTGCTTTCAGATGGGCTAATTTATGCAGGAAGTCGTTTGAGAAGCCAATTCTCTCATCCCAGAGAGTTTATAGAAGCTAGCAAAAAATGGTTAAGCACTGGAATGTAAACACTGGTAATTGGTAATTAATGGGCACACCTAAGAGGAAGGCATATGCCAAATTAAATTGATTGCTTGAAGTCATTCACTGATTCATTAAATAGAGTATGTGTTCTTTGAGCTCCCGCTCCTTGCAGGCACTCTGCTAGGTGCTGGGGACTCAGAGATAATAGGGTTAGAGTCAGCCTGCCAATGATGGGGATGGAGTGCGGCTTTAACATAAATAATTAACGGTGTTCTTTCCTTTCTTCGTTTATTCATTCTTTCAGTTCCTGCTCTGGGTGGAACACAAGACTAGGCTGGAGGATAAGTGGGGAGGAAAACAGACCAAGTCTCAGTCCTCCCAGAGCTCATATTCTGACACTGCTCTAGCCTCGGTGCCTCAGACAATAAGCACCTAGTAGGCGTTACAATAGGTGTATCAGAAAATATCTGTGAACGGGTCCATAGATAGAGACAGACATTAAAGAAATAATAGCGTGGGTAATTAAGTACCAGTTGTCTTAAATGCTAAGGAAGAGAAGCATGGTGCAGGGTGCCCTGAGAAAACAAAACAGGGTAACAACCCTCTGGGGGATCCAGGGGAGTCATTTCCTAAAACATGACATTTAAAATGATACCTAAAGGTGAGCAACAGTCAGATATTAGTGTGTGGGGATTGCTGGCCCAGGTAGGTGAAGACAGCCCATGGGAAGGCACTGAGGGGAACTGGCTTGGTACCACTGAGGCGCTGAGACACCTGCAGCTTGTCAGGTCGTGTTAAGTAGAGGGGAAGGGAAATGAGATGAAGTCAGAGGGTAGGCGTGGGGCCAGATTATATCCAGGGTTTTAGATCACGTTTAGGATTTTGGAATCAATGCTGAGCTTCCTAACAACTCTATGTGGCAGGGCACACAATGGGCTTTCAGAAGAACATCGGATAATGTATCCCTTGGAATTATGCAGTAAGGGACTATGCTTCCCAGCAATATCTGTAATATCAGACAAAGGCAGGACTAAGGATCTTTTAAAGGACAATGGAAGTGGAGGTCTTGCACAGAAAAACAAACAAAACCAAAAAACAAACAAACAAAAAACAAGGCATGGCATTTGGAGTCAGAAGAACCTTTATTTTGAATCTCAGAAATGCCACTCAGTCATTTTGTCTGTGACCCTGGACCAAGCATTGAATATCTCTAAGTCCTGAAGAGATAGGGGGTCTAAGTGATTCTGTGCGGGAAAGGCTTTGTCTAGCGTTTAACACAAAGTACCTGCTCACTTTCGTTTGTGTAGCTCCCAATTAACCTAGGGATAGCAGCATAACAGAGTTAGACTGAGATGCTTGGGGGTGGCATCCTAAAAATTTGGTGTCTTTCTAAAATTACAGTTCTAAAGTATTTGTTTAGAATTTACTTAATGAAAATGGGAGAAACTGATTTTTTTTAAATTAGCAAATATATTCAAAATAGTGTATTTGGACTACTTGGAGTTGTGTTAGAATTGTGACTTTTTTGAACCCCCAAATTTCTTGCGTTCGACATGTAGACAGTAGAATAAAATAAATTATTATTTCCTAGGTAAATAGCGTGATGCTATGGACGATTCAGTTTCCGATTTTCAGCTGACGTTTTGGCCGCTGACTGCAAGTGGCTCCTACCTAGCTGGCTGGTCTGGGGTTCGTGGAGGCTGGTGGGGACATTGACAGCTGCAGGGATTTGCTCTCATATGCAGATCACAAGGATACTCTATGACACAGGGGGTCACTGGCAAACTGTGTATTTTTATTTCCATATAAGGTCAGTTTCCTCAGGAGAGCAAGGCTTCCATACTCATCTGGAGTCTCTGTCTGCCTTACCTCTTCTGGTAACAAAATCCCTCTTTGCTGATGGGAATTTATTCCTTATAGTTCATGATATAAATCCTTCCTACCTGTCACATGGCTGGGCACCCATCCAAGCTGGACAGTCAAAGACAACGCTTTTTCCCTAACCAGAATGGTTGGTTCAAACGTGGGCCAATCAGAACAGCTCAGGCTTTTAAGGAACTTGTAGGAAAGCAGTATTCTCTGCTCTATAGGATTCCTAGTTGTAAAAACGGTGTAAACCAAGAACTGTCATCTTTGCCACCACCTTGGACAAGCCAGCCTGAGAGAGGAGCAAAGCACAGGGTACTCATAACCATTATTTGAAATCCGGGTGATATAATTTGAGCCCTTTTGAGGTTAGCTGCTCTCCTGAACTTCCCAGTCAAATGTCCCAATAAATATTTCTTCTTCATGTATGCTTTTTTAGCTATATTAAATAATAATTGCCACACTATAATCTGCACATATTTGAAGTGTACAATTTAATAAATTTTGACATTGTGTACACCCAGGAAATCACCATCACAATAATAAACATCCATGTGTACTTCAAACCATGCCACGCAGATTGGGACTTGAACCCACGGTCTTTTTTTTTTTTACATCTTTATTGGAGTATAAGTGCTTTACAATGGTGTGTTAGTTTCTGCTTTATAACAAAGTGACTCAGTTATACGTATACATATGTTCCCAAATCTCTTCCCTCTTGCGTCTCCCTCCCTCCCACCCTCCCTATCCCACCCCTCTAGGTGGTCACAAAGCACCGAGCTGATCTCCCTGTGCTATGCAGCTGCTTCCCACTAGCTATCTATTTTACATTTGGTAGTGTATATATGTGCATGCCACTCTCTCACTTTGTCACAGCTTACCCTTCCCCCTCCCCATATCCTCAAGTCCATTCTCTAGTAGGTCTGTGTTTATTCCTGTCTTACCCCTAGGTTCTTCATGACATTTTTTTTTTCTTAGATTCCATATATATCTGTTAGTGTACAGTATTTGTCTTTCTCTTTCTGACTTACTTCACTCTGTATGACAGACTCTAGGTCCATCCACCTCACTACAAATAACTCAATTTTGTTTCTTTTTATGGCTGAGTAATATTCCATTGTATATATGTGCCACATCTTCTTTATCCATTTATCCGATGGTGGGCACTTAGGTTGCTTCCATGTCCTGGCTATTGTAAATAGAGCTGCAGTGAACATTTTGGTACATGACTCTTTTTGAATTATAGTTTTCTCAGGGTATATGCCCAGTAGTGGGATTGCTGGGACATATGGTAGTTCTATTTGAAGTTTTTTAAGGAACCTCCATACTGTTCTCCCTAGTGGCTGTACCAATTCACATTCCCATGAGCAGTGCAAGAGTGTTCCCTTTTCTCCACACCCTCTCCAGCATTTATTGTTTCTAGATTTTTTGATGATGGCCATTCTGACCGGTGTGAGATGATATCTCATTGTAGTTTTTGTTTGTTTGTTTGTTTTATTGCAGTACGCGGGCCTCTCACTGTTGTGGCCTCTCCCGTTGCGGAGCACAGGCTCCGGATGTGCAGGCTCAGCAGCCATGGCTCACAGGCCCAGCTGCTTCGCGGCATGTGGGATCTTTCCGGACCGGGGCACGAACCCGTGTTCCCTGCATCAGCAGGCAGACTCTAAACCACTGCGCCACCAGGGAAGCCCTCACTGTAGTTTTGATTTGCATTTCTCTAATGATTAATGATGTTGAGCATTCTTTCATGTGTTTGTTGGCAATCTGTATATCTTCTTTGGAGAAATGTCTGTTTAGGTCTTCATTTTTGGATTGGGTTGTTTGTTTTTTTGTTATTGAGCTGCATGAGCTGCTTGTAAATTTTGGAGATTAATCCTTTGTCAGTTGCTTCATTTGCAAATATTTTCTCCCTTTCTGAGGGTTATCTTTTGATCTTGTTTATGGTTTCCTTTGCTGTGCAAAAGCTTTTAAGCTTCATTAGGTCCCATTTGTTTATTTTTGTTTTTATTTCCATTTCTCTAGGAGGTGGGTCAAAAAGGATCTTGCTGTGATTTATGTCATAGAGTGTTCTGCCTGTTTTCCTCTAAGAGTTTGATAGTGTCTGGCCTTACATTTAGGTCTTTAATCCATTTTGAGCTTATTTTTGTGTATGATGTTAGGGAGTGTTCTAATCTCATACTTTTACATGTACCTGTCCAGTTTTCCCAGCACCACTTATTGAAGAGGCTGTCCTTTCTCCACTGTACATTCCTGCCTCCTTTATCAAAGATAAGGTGACCATATGTGCGTGGGTTTATCTCTGGGCTTTCTATCCTGTTCCATTGATCGATATTTCTATTTTTGTGCCAGTACCATATTGTCTTGATTACTGTAGCTTTGTAGTATAGTCTGAAGTCAGGGAGCCTGATTCCTCCAGCTCCATTTTTCATTCTCAAGATTGCTTTGGCTATTTGGGGTCTTTTGTGTTTCCATACAAATTGTGAAATTTTTTGTTCTAGTTCTGTGAAAAATGCCAGTACTAGTTTGACAGGGATTGCATTGAATTTGTAGATTGCTTTGGGTAGTAGAGTCATTTTCACAATGTTGATTCTTCCAATCCAAGAACATGGTATATCTCTCCATCTATTTGTATCATCTTTAATTTCTTTCATTAGCGTCTTATAATTTTCTGCATACAGGTCTTTTGTTTCCTTAGGTAGGTTTATTCCTAAATATTTTATTCTTTTTGTTGCAGTGGTAAATGGGAGTGTTTTCTTAATTTCACTTTCAGATTTTTCATCATTTGTTTATAGGAATGCCAGAGATTTCTGTGCATTAATTTTGTATCCTGCTACTTTACCAAATTCATTGATTAGCTCTAGTAGTTTTCTGGTAGCATCTTTAGGATTCTCTATGTATATAGTATCAGGTCATCTGCAAAGAAGAAGCTTTACTTCTTCTTTTCTGCTTTGGATTCCTTTTATTTCCTTTTCTTCTCTCATTGCTGTGGCTAAAACTTCCAAAACTATGTTGAATAAGAGTGGTGAGAGTGGGCAAACTTGTCTTGTTCCTGATGAACCCACGGTCTTTTAATTGAGATCACACACCCGATTTCAGGACTTAATGAAGCTCAGGTTCTTGCTGTCACCTCGCAGAAAGAATTCAGTGAGAGACAAAGTGATAGGTAAGAAGTGGATTTATTTAGAAAGAAACACACTCCACAGACAGAGTGTGGGCCATCTCAGAAGGCGAGAGGCCCCCAAATACGCTGTGGTTAGTTTTTATGGGCTGAGTAATTTCATAGGCTAATGAGGGGGAGAATTATTTCAACTATTTTGGGGAAGAGGCAGAGATTTCCAGGAATTGGACCACCACCCAGTGATCTTTGTTGGTTGGCCTCAGAACCGTTATGGCACTGGTGGGTTACGCTAATGTATTAACATGAGCGTATGAGGCTCAGGATCCACTGGAAGTCAAATCTTCTGCCATCTTGGACCTACTTGGTTCTAACCAGTTTTTGTCATGTCCTATGGCTATGTCATTCTTTTAGAGGTTGTGTCCTGCCCCCTTCCCTCCTGTTTCATACTGTTATACCCATATTCATGGTAGCATTAAGAATGGATAAACACAATGTGGTATATACATACAGTGGGGATATTATTCAGCCTTAAAAAGGAATTAAGCCAGACACAAAAGGACAAATACAGTAGGATTTTATTCCTATGAGATAGTCATAGAGACAGAAAGTGCACTTGTGGTTTCCAGGGGCTAAGGGGATAAAGGAATGGGAAATTATTGTTTAATGGGTACAGAATTTTAGTTTGGAAGATGAAAAGAATTCTGGAGATGGATGGTGGTGACGGTTGCACAACAGTGTGAATGTACTTAATGCCATTGAACTATACACTTAAAATCGTTGAGATGATGTTATAGACTGAACTGTGTCCTTCTATAATCCATATATTGAAGCCCTAACCTCCAGTGGGATTGTAATGGAGATAGGGCCTTTAAACAGGTAATTAAGGTTAAGTGAGATCATGAGTGGGACTCTAATCCAATAGAACTGGTGTCCTTATAAGAAGAGATAGAGGCACCAAAGCTCTCCTTCCAAGCTTGCAAAGAGGAAAGGCCGTATGAGGACACAGCAAGAAGGTGGCCGTCTGTGAACCAAGAAAGGAGGCCTCACCAAAAACCAACCATGCCAGCATCTTAAACTTGGACATTTATGGGAACATATGTATATGTATAACTGAGTCACTTTGTTATAAAGCAGAAACTAACACACCATTGTAAAGCAATTATGCCCCAATAAAGATGTTAAAAGAAACTTGGACATTTAGCCTCCAGAACTGTGAGAAAATAAGTTTCTGTTTAAGCCACAAGCTTGTGATATTTCGTTATATGATATGATACTAGGCGACCGGAGCTGACTGATACAGATGGTAAATTATATGTTAATGTATTTTGCGACAGTTTTAAAAAAATCTAGTTTGACTTGGTTTTCTATTATGTGTAACCCAAAGACTCCTCACTAATATGGCAACCAATTTAATTTCATCCATTGTGTGAAAAATCCTATGTGGCCTCTTGCATTAATTGGCACAATACTTTCTAAATTTCAGTGAGATTTTGCTACTTTCTATATATGGGTGTCCCAGGCAGCCACCGCACTGGCTGACCTTTCGATCTGGCTGTAAATTTCCTGAGGAAAGAAGTGACCCCAGGATGCTCTAGAAACAGACCTCGTGGCTTTATTCCTTAAAATCCTGAGTGTTAGTCCTCAAATCCTTGATTCCTTGTCCCAGGGAACCTTCCCATGAAGACATTGCCTAAGGCAGCCTTGAATAATAAAGTGTTTCCTCTCCTTGGAGCCTTCCTGTTCCATTTCCAGATGTTCCTATTTGGAAATCTTCCCTTATCTTTCTCTTTAAGTGCCAGCACTCAGGAAAGGCCCAGCCCCACTGACAGCCTTTCTACTAAAGGGATTTCACCGTATCAGGACTAACACCCCAGCCTATTAGATGGCAGAAATCCTTTCAAGGCAAGTTGGGGCTTATTTGTAACTTATCTGAGAAAAACATCACAGAGTGTATTTGTAGCCAGGGATCCTTGAGCAAGAAGGTAACAGATGAAGTAACTTATTAGTCCTCTTCCTTCCCAAGATTCTCTAAAGAATGAAAAACTCCACTGTACCTACTCATCAGAGCTTTTGCTCTAGACGGTTTCCCCAGGGCCTCTGACACTGTCAACGTGAACACACCTGTCTGAGGCAGATATGCGCTGTCAATGGCAAAAAATGACTTCACTTACTGAGCATGTACCATGTGCCAGACACGGTGCAAAGTGTTGTACTTGGGTTATTTCATTTATGCCTATTTACAGGAACATTGTGAAGTGAACTTATCAACCTTGTTTTACAGATGAAGAAACAGAGACCCATAAAGTACAAGCAACTCACTTGGATTTATTTACCTTGTCAGTTGGCAGAGTCAGTGTTATCGAACTCAGGTCCAGCTGCTCGCCACTCAAAACTCAATACCTGAGAGAGAGGCAAATGTTGGTAGAGAGGAAAGTTGCTTTTAGTTAGAATGCCAGCAATCGGAGATGTTGGACTCTGTCCCCCCAAAACCATCTCCGAAGTTTCTGCTCTGCCATGAAAGTTTTTTTGCAGTACGCGGGCCTCTCACTGTTGTGGCCTCTCCCCTTGTGGAGCACAGGCTCCGGACACGCAGCCTCAGTGGCCATGGCTCACAGGCCTAGTTGCTCCGCGGCATGTGGTATCCTCCCAGACCGGGGCACAAACCCGTGTCCCCTGCATCGGCAGGCAGACTCTCAACCACCGCACCACCAGGGAAGCCCCATGAAAGTTTTTAAAGGGAAAAAGGGAAGTAATCTCAGTTAATCATTGAGATATGTGGTCAGAGTCATCACCATTCCCCAGACTTCTTCTAATCTGTCTTTAGATTCTATCTTCTTCACATAGTTTGTTCACAAGGTTACTGAGGGGGAAGCTAGGGAAAGAGATCTGGTCATCTGTTAATTACTTATTCTTCATTTCTACTTCTTTTGATCTATGGAAAGAACCAACAGGTTAGGCAAGGTATCGTGTGTTCAAAAGATTTGAAATGTGTGCTAGGGCCAGAGATGAGTAGAACATGGGGGCGCCTGATTTAAAAGTTAGTCACAATGTAGTTTCGCTTAAATTGGCCAGAAAAAAGTGTTTCCTGCTGAAAGTGGGTTCCTGCACAGAGCTGCCTACAAACCCCACCCCCGTCAGATATTATTCCATTTCTATGGGATTAGGGATGAAGGTCCGTGTTCTGTGACTCCTTCATGCTGAGAAAGGACATTGAGGTCTTAGGGTGAAAAGGTATTGACATGGGTTTGAGGCATCTCTTTTCTGACAGTTTTAGTTGCCTGCTTACATATATGGGCAAAATGAGCTACAATTATTATTATTATTATTATTTTTTTTTTTGCGGTACGCGGGCCTCTCACTGTTGTGGCCTCTCCCGTTGCGGAGCACAGACTCCGGACACACAGGCTCAGTGGCCATGGCTCACGGACTTAGTTGCTCCATGGCATGTGGGATCTTCCCGGACCGGGGCACGAACCCGTGTCCCCTGCATCGGCAGGCGGACTCTCAACCACTGCACCACCAGGGAAGCCCGCTACAATCATTTTGATACCCACAAAGATAAAGATTATTATGAGCAGTAGCGTTAATCCCATTCTGTTAAGGCCACTTCCTTGAATAGTGCTAGCCATAAACACAGTATTGCTCAAGATGGAGCACCTTATGTCGTGACTGCAGTCTGGTCATCATGCAGTTAGCTTTTTCCCTCTGGTGGCAGTTATAGTATCTGTAAAACAAGTCAGGGATGTGCATCAGAAACTGAGTCTATGACTCTATTGTCCTCATCCTTAACTGCTTGAACCTGCTCTTTTGTGACCCAGGGAAGCCTGAGAGATTTCAGCTTTTCTACAAACAAGTGGCAGGGGACATGGAGAGGCCTTTGTACTAGGGTGGGTAGGGGCACAGGGTTCTGCCCCTTTCCATCAGGATTTGAACCCAGATCTATCTGCCTCCAAAACATAGACCATCTCCTCCAGGACATACTGTCTCAATTCAGAATTTCAACTTTTATAAGATACCTTTGATCTGGATATTCCTACACTTTGGTATTGCCATCACGACTTTGGTTGTTTCATTCATTCCTGAAGTGGCTGTGGTGATGATCATGATAGTATATCATCCATTTCCTGAACATCTAACATGGGCCGGCCACCAGACGCTTTTCCTAAATGATCTCTGATCCTTATACCCTCTGCAGGTAGGTGTTATTTTTCTTGTTATACAGATAATGAAGATTGAAGCTCAGAAAAGGTAAAGGATTTGCCCAAGGTCACACAGTCTCTAAGAACAGAGTAAATCTCAGCCAGGTCTGCCAGATTCACAGCAGAGGTGCTCTGCACCCAGCCATGCTGCCCTCCACCAAGAATACACTCCATTCAAGGGGCAATGCAGCTTTCCCCAGGGTGGCGATGGTGGTGGAGGGGAGGGGGAGAGTTTACAGGCAATAACATCTCACCCTCTCATATTCTTTATAGTCATTTACAAAGTGATTTCACCATCATCTGGCTGCATATCAGGAGCACTTCAGAATTTAATTTTAAAAAATAAGGCAGGGGTTACAGTGGGAGAGAGGGATGAATAGGTAGAGCACAGAGCATTTTTAGGGCAGTGGAACTACTCTGTATGATACTAAACTGATGGATACATGTCATTATACATTTGTCCAAACCCTTAGATTGTATAACATGAAGAGCGAACCCTAGTGTAAACTGTGGACTTTGGGTGATTATGATGTGTCAATGTAGGTTCTTCAGTTATAAAAAATGTAGCACTCTGATGCAGGGTGTTGATAATGGGGGGCTGTTCATGTTAGCGGGCAAGGGTGTATATGGGAAACCTTTGTACCTTCTTCTCAATTTTGCTGTGAACCCAAAACTACTCTTCAAAAAAAGTCATAACAATGAATGAATGGACCCCATCTCAAAAGAATCTGATTCAGTAGTCTATCACCAATTTTACTGAAGTGGAAAGTAAGATTAGGAAATAGGATATAGGATGAGAGGTATGTCTACTTAAGAACGAGGAGGGGTTTTGTCTGTTTGCTTTGTATGCTTTTTAGGGTAATATCTTTGATCTAGAATTACTGGGCAAAAGGGTAAGAATATTCTTATGGTCTGTACATGTGTGTGTGTATGTACTCATAATATACTTTCCATGTGTGTTACGGACTGAACTGTGTTCCCCACACACACCCCAAATTCATATATTGAAGTTCTAACCACCAGTGTGACTGTATTTGGAGATAGGGTCTTTAAAGAAGTAATTAAGGTTAAATGAGGTCATAAGCATGGACCCCTAATCTAACAAGACTAGTGTCCTTTTACAAAGAGAAGGAGACATCAAAGATGTGTGTGCACAGAGGAAGGATGGTGTTACAAGATGGCAAGACAGCAGTCATTCACCAGCCAAGGAAAGAGACCTCAGGAGAAACCAACCCTGCTGGCACCTTGATCTTGGACTTCCAGCCTCCTGAACTGTGAGAAAATCACGTTTTGTTGTTTAACCACCCTGTTTGTGGTACTTTATTATTGTTACTAAACTTAGGTCCACTTGCCAACCACACAGCAAAGCCAATTTACTGACATCAGGTTGGGGTGAAGGAAAGTATGATGTTTATCGCAGGTGCCGCGCAAGGAGAATGGGCAGCTCATGCTCAAACTCTCTGATGGTGTTCAGGGAAGAGTTTTTAAAGGCAACATTTGGGGTGAGGGTTGCAGGGGGCACAATCAGCTTGTGGACTTTCTTCTGATTGGTTGATGGTGAGGTAACAGTGTGGTGTCTTGGGAATCTTAATCATCAACCTTCTGGTTCCAACCAGTCTGGGGTTTCCATGCTTGTGGTCAGCATGTATTCACCATCCCCTACCTGGGTGGGGGTCTTAGTTTCTACAGAACAACTAAAAGATATGTGTCAGATTGTTATCTATATCCCTTGAGGAGGAACGAGGACTCTGTTTCATGGCTGAACTATTATTTAAGCTATCATTACTTTTCTTCCTTAACAGCTTTTCCTTTGTTTCTGCATTCCCTCACCTTTCCTAATTAGTAACTGTTTCAGTCTACTCTTTGGAACTCAGGGAAGGCCAGGAGACTAAAGCCTCTTTCTACAAACAAGAAATGGGGGACAAGAAGGGGCTTTTGTACCAGGGAAGACCCCACAGGGGCCTGCTCAGTTTCAATCCCCCCTTTTCTTTGGTACTCTTCAATCCTGAGGGGAACAGGGTGGGACTAAGAAGGAAATCAAGTTTTGGATAAAGAGATTAATCATAAATTCAGAAGGGGAGGTCAGTTTTAGGGAGACTTGGTTTCATTATGACAGTCCTAGCAAACTAACACAGTATACAAGTTTTTGTTGTTGTTGTTTGTTTCTTTGTTTTCTCCAAATTGCTTTCCATAAATTTGGGGCCAATTCATACTCTTGCAGCAAAATCGAAGCAGTTCCATGTATCGCTCTGTAAACTCACAACTTGTTTATTGTAAGGCTTTTTCAATCATTATTTTATTTTATTTTGCATTATTTACCTCCTACTGAAGGGGAAATGTTTTCATAGTTGTAGTTGTATTGGCTGCTTTTATTTCTTCTTTCAAGTCTTTTGCTCATTTTTATATCAGAAACTTGGCTTTTTCTTATTTATTTGTAGAAGATCTTTATATATCAAAGACAGTCTTTATATCTGAAAAAAATAATATCAAAGATATTATCCTTTTAGCTTTCAAATATATTGCAGATATTTTCTCCATGTTATTATTTACTTTTCGATTTAGTTTAAATTGTATCTTATCAAATCTACTAATGTCGTCTTTTCTGGTTTCTCTTTTTGGAATGGTGCTTCTACTGTCCTGCCTGCCTCAACACAATAGATATAGAGAAATATTCACATGCATTCTTTTTTTTTTTTTTTAACATCTTTATTGGGGTATAATTGCTTTACAATGGTTCACATGCATTCTTATCTAGCTATTTTGTTCTGGAATCTATTTAGGGGTAACATATAAGGTAATTATCTCCCCTCAGTCAGTGATGAACCAGTTGCCCCACACCTTTATTTAATAATCCAGCCTTTTCCCCAGTTTTAAACTGCCCTCTTGAATATATGCTGAAATCTTATAATATGCTTGGGTCTATTTTTAGCCTTTCAGTTCTGTTCCATTGGTTTGTCTATTTTGTTTAAATTACAAGTGAGCTATTGTTTCTCTTCCTGTACAAGACATGCTGGTTCCAAATGCTACATAAATAAGAAAATGAGCCACCAGATTTTCATTTTTGTGAAGATTCAAATGATTTTCTTTATTTGCTCTGTGTCTCTTTTGCTAATGTAAACAGATAAGGAGGACACTCAGCGGTTTTCCTTGATGTACTCTAATGATGAAAAGACTTTAACCTTCTTTGTATTCAGGATTTTAATTCTCTGGTTTTTACTGGAATGTCATTAATCATTTTAATCACAATAAACTCATTTGATAGTAATGTGAATGTCCCAAGAATTTAGAAAGCGCTTCTATTTTAATTTGCCAATAATTAACTTTACCATTATTTTATAGTGTTATCAGTTCTAGGAATAGAACCTTGCAGATGAACTTTAAGAAAACACCATTCCTTTGGCGGGGGTGGGGGGTGGGGGGTGGGCAGAGTAGCAGAATACAGATGTTTCTTGTTGGTCTTAGTGCAGCTGTGGGAAACACTTTCCATGTTAAGTTGATGCTGCCCACAGATGGAGAAATAAAAATGACCCGAATGCTTCCCATGTGTGTAGCCAATCTCCCCTCTTCCCCCTAAATCATTCTGCAATGAAAGCTCCTGATAGGACTTTGTAAACCATTTAATGCAGATAGGTGTGTGGGGAGGGGAGGGCAGGAGATGGAGGAAGACTTTAGAAAATGCAAGAGGAGAGCAACAAAGGGGCCCCAGAAGCCACAGGGTTAGTGAATAAGGGAATGGCTGTTGACCTTGTTGAGACCTTGATCCCTAGTCAGGGAATTGAACAGTACTCAGTGGACTTTTGGGGCACAGGCCGGGTGCTCACACAAGCATGATCCAATTCCCTGTATGTCTGACATGTGAATTCAGGGTTCAAATATCAGCTTTAATATATATTACCTAGTGATCTTGGGCAAGTCTCTTGTCTGCACTGAACCTCAGTTTCCTCAACCATGATATAGAAATAATCATACGCTCTTGGATGATGGAAGAATTAGACAATATATTTAAAACTGACCAACAGGATAGCTGAAACAGAGCACCTCCTTTAAAACCATATCTTCATCACTGAGATGATTGTTATAATCTTGTGGTGAGAGACTCAGGGTAAAACGGAAAAGGTGGGAGAATTAAGCCATAACGATTAGACATTGAGTCTCAACTCTGCCCTTTATTATCTGTGTGATCTGGAAAAAAGAATTAGATGATCTTTCTGGGATAGAGCCTCCTGACATGTGAAATGGAGAACTGGTAATCCCACGGCAATCTGTGTCTCAGAGTTTTTGTAAGAATAAATTACCTAGTGCTTGGTAAAGAGCTTTGAAAACCCTCTAAGTATTATTTGCCTTTCAAATGTGAGATATTATTATCCCTTAGAGAACTCTTAACGAACTGTGAAGCCCTGTAGATGTGGCTAGCCCTGACTTTGAAATTATCTGATGGAAGAATTCTCATGGTCCCAGCAAAGAACAAGGAATAGCTGGGGGAAGGCAATGAGAGTAAGATTTAACTCATTTGGGAAGAACTTTCTAACAATTTGGGATGTGTGATAGAATTCATTTGGGGAAAATTTCCAAATAGCCTCAGCTGCCTAGTGAGAGACTGAGCTTTCCCTTGTTGGCCATGGTCTAATAGATAAATGAAAGATGGCCATCTGTCAGGGATGCCATAGAGTGGATGGTGGCATTGGTAGAGAATTTATTCACTTAACAAACATTTAATATTTTGTCTCCAGAGCTCACCATATGCCAGACTCTGTGTTAGGCACCAACGTTGAACAAGATTTGATCCCAGAATGAGTTAGGATCCTTGGTTGTAAGCAACAGAGAGCAATGGCTTTGTCGAACTTAAAGAAGGCAGAGGAGGGGGAGTATCATGAAGACTTCAGAGTTAAGGAAGGATTGAACATCCAAGGGAGGAGTGAGGGAACAAGGACAGGCCAGTGGATAACAGAAGCAGGAACAAATGGACTCTGTGGAAAGAATGATTTGCTTCAAATTCTTTCAATATTCTGTCACAGCATGTCACTTCCCTTAAGACTCAGATTCCCTGGTGAAAGAATCTGGCCTAATTTTATTTGCTCACCAGAGGGAGGACATGTGTGTGTGTGTTTGTGTCTGTGTGTGTGTGTGTGATGGAAATCTTTACCAGCCATTTCATCAGGACTACGTGGAATGAGGTGCTGGCATAGTTAATTCAAGGAGAAGGGAGTGTTGTTACCAAAATAATGGGTAGGGAATTCTGGGAAATAAGACAGATATCGATTACATTCCTAGCCCTCAAGAGTCACAGCACAGTGGGGGACAGACAAACAGCAACTGTGCAGAGCTGCAGGACCACTGTGGAGGGTACTAACTCCCCCAGACTTGGGGGCTTCAGGAGGAGCAGGGGTGATGCTGAATTGTATTTTCAGAGAAGAAGAGGAGGTCGGTGAAGATGTTGGTGGGAAAGGAAGAGGTTCTACAGCTCCTTGTGATTCTAAGATCGTGTGGTTCTGAGCACTGAGCCCCTGGAACTCAATGATCCCTCTGTGCTTTGTGATGCTTTCCCCGTCGTGTGCTTTTGCTTTATTTTCCCAACTAGACCATAAACCCGTTAAAGGTGAGGGTCTATCTTACACTCCTTGGGTCTCCTAATCCTAGCATGTGTGCTTCTTGGGCTGAACTCATGTAATCTCAGAGCCCTGGAATTAGTCCTGTCCTCCTCATTCCATGGTTGAGGAAATAGGAGTCCAGTTGGCCCTGGTAACCTGCACACAGTCCCACAGCTGGTTCAAAGAACAGAAGTGAAGTGACATGTTCAAACGCTCTTAGAGGGTTTTATGAACCCTTTCTTGTTATTTATAAATAAGTGTTAGTTGTACATACTTAACTGGGTTATATAATTACATATAATATATTATATATTCATGTGATAATCATACGTTTAATCAGGCTGTAATACGTTATATTCCCTGGCTGTGCTTAGCAGGGTGCTGGCCATGGGGTGGGAGCAGGGAGAGGTATTGACCATAGAGTCCCAACTGTGTAAGTGGAGTGGATCTTAGAAAACTAAATGCCAAGAAGGGGAAGATAGATGGATGAATTGGATGCATTCAAGGTCCAAGACAACGGGGAGTGTCCAGACTGTGAAGAGCCAGATGGTACACATACTGTTTTTTTATTTTTTTTGGTTGTTGTAATAATATTTATTATGATACTAATTACACGGTGTGGGGTGCCTAGGGAGGCTGTCATACCATGCTATGGTATTTATCTTCATGAGATGGGGTGACCTCTTTTCTTCCTGAGTGGTGGTGCATGGAGCTCCTGTTATCATGTGGAGATAAATCCAAGCCCTACAGAAAGGGGAGGGTGGCATGAGGAATTTGTGTGACCCTGACTCCCACGGTCCACTCCAGCAGGTGGAACAAAGCTAGTGGAGCTGCTGCTACCACCTGACTGTCTGTCTGCCCCAGGTCAAGTCTTGGTGTGGTCCAAGCTGGTTCTCCCAGGGAAGAGGGGTCCTTGAGTTCTCTGCACCACTTCCATACTCTCAGACACAGAAGAGGGTGAGACACTGTCCCTGTCCTCAGGGAGCTCCTAGTATGATGGCAGAAACAGCCCTGCCTTCTGATAGAAAGACGGTGGTCCATTGCTTTTGATTCTTCTCTAGTTACTTTGTATCAACAAGTGATAACTTGGGTGACACAAGATAGGTACTTCTGAGCCAAAGGAACTGTCCAGAGCTGGGTTCAGATGTCAGGGATGTGATGGGACAAATTTATCCATCCAGCCTCAGGTCTCTCACAGTCCCAGAAAGGGTCTCAGACACACCTCCCTGGCCTTCCCGGGATCCTCTGCTGGCTTTGAACTTGAAAATGGCCCCAACCACAGTCATCCTGCTGCTCCCTTGTGGAAGTGCTATGTCTTGCTGGTCTAACCTGGTGTGTGATCCCACTACACCCCAAGCAAGAATTGAATCACCTCGCTGTACAGCAGACATTAACACAACATTGTAAATCAACTATACTTCAAAAAAAAAACCATACAGAATCAAAGGACCTGCTTGCCAAGCCTGGTTCTGTGTAATCACGAGGAAGTCATTCTGCATCTCTGAGCCTGTCTCCTCACCTCTAAAATGGGGACACTATCCCCCAGGGTTGCAGTGGTGATCAATGAGGTAATAATTATAGATAGCCTTTGAATGTTGCCAAACACTGACCACATGTTCATTTGCTCATTTTTTTCATTCATTTAATACATATTTTTTAATAGTTATTTATTTATTTATTGGCTGCATCAGGTCTTAGTTGCGGTGTGCAGGCTCTGTAGTTGTGGCGTGAAGTTTCCAGGGCACACGGGCTCAGTAGTTGCGGCATGCAGGCTTAGTTGCCCTGCAGCATGTGGGATCTTAGTTCCCTGACCAGGGATCGAACCAGCGTCCGCTGCATTGCAAGATGGATTCTTAACCACTGGATCACCAGAGAAGTCCCTAATACATACATATATATATATATATATATTTTTTAAACATCTTTATTGGAGTATAATTGCTTTACAATGGTATGTTAGTTTCTGCTTTATAACAAAGTGAATCAGCTATACATATACATATATCCCCATATCTCTTCCCTCTTGCATCTCCCTCCCTCCCACACTCCCTATCCCACCCCTCTAGATGGTCACAAAGCACCGAGCTGATCTCCCTATGCTATGCGGCTGCTTCCCACTAGCTATTTGACATTTGGTAGTGTATATATGTGCATGCCACTCTCTCACTTTGTCACAGCTTGCCCTTCCCCCTCCCCATGTCCTCAAGTCCATTCTCTAGTAGGTCTGTGTCTTTACTCCTGTCTTGCCCCTAGGTTCTTCATGACCTTTTTTTTTCTTAGATTCCATATATATCTGTTAGCGTACAGTATTTGTTTTTCTTTCTGACTTACTTCACTCTGTATGACAGACTCTAGGTCCATCCACCTAACTACAAATAACTCAATTTCGTTTCTTTTTATGGCTGAGTAATATTCCATTGTATATATGTGCCACATCTTCTTTATCCTTTCATCTGTTGATGGACACTTTGGTTGCTTCCATGTCCTGGCTATTGTAAATAGAGCTGCAATGAACATTGTGGTACATGACTCTGAATTATGGTTTTTCTCGGGGTATATGCCCAGTAGTGGGATTGCTGGGTCGTATGGTAGTTCTATTTGTAGTTTTTTAAGGAACCTCCATACTGTTCTCCATAGTGGCTATATAAATTTACATTCCCACCAACGGTGCAAGAGTGTTCCCTTTTCTCCACACCCTCTCCAGCATTTATTGTTTCTAGATTTTTTGATGATGGCCATTCTGACTGGTGTGAGATGATGTCTCACTGTAGTTTTGATTTGCATTTCTCTAGTGATTAATGATGTTGAGCATTCTTTCATGTGTTTGTTGGCAGTCTGTATATCTTCTTTGGAGAAATGTCTATTTAGGTCTTCTGCCCATTTTTAGATTGGGTTTTTGTTTTTTTGATATTGAGTTGCATGAGCTGCTTGTAAATTTTGGAGATTAATCCTTTGTCAGTTGCTTCATTGGCAAAACTTTTCTCCCATTCTGAGGGTTGTCTTTTGGTCTTGTTTATGGTTTCCTTTGCTGTGCAAAAGCTTTTAAGTTTCATTAGGTCCCGTTTGTCTATTTTTGTTTTTATATCCATTTCTCTAGGAGGTGGATCAAAAAGGATCTTGCTGTGATTTATGTCATAGAGTGTTCTGCCTATGTTTTCCTCTAAGAGTCTGATAGTGTCTCACCTTACATTTAGGTCTTTAATCCATTTTGAGTTTATTTTTCTGTATGGTGTTAGGGAGTGTTCTAATTTCATTCTTTTACATGTACCTGTCCAGTTTTCCCAGCACCACTTATTGAAGAGGCTGTCTTTTCTCCCTTATATATTCTTGCCTCCCTTTTCAAAGATAAGGTGACCATATGGGTACACATACTCTTGAAGGGAAGAAAACACTACTCAGCTCAAGCCAATTATTGTGCTGCAAGAGTGTGAGTTCCATGTTGCCAGAGCTTCTAAGTTTTAAAGAGAAGATAAAAAATCTTGGTTTATATCTAGAATCTTATATTTTTTTAAAATATTGCGACAAACGAAAAATGATCTTAAATATAATACAATGATATAATTTTGAAAATTCTCTTGATTTCTGTTGTCCCTGGTTTAGAGGTTTCTCCTACCTGTCTGCCATGAAATCGTGAGTCCTAATTCAGGAGGATTTGTCCCTTCCAGTCAGGATAAAGAAAAGAAAAACTTGGGTCATTTGTCCTGGGGGTATGTGAAAAGGAGGAAGTTGATGAGGAAATCAGATAGCAGGATTCTTATTCATCTCTCACCTCTACCTCCTACTGTGTAGCCTCATCTTGACAAGGGGTGCAGGGACTAGTCATGGAGATATCCAGACAGGGATGAGGGGACTCAAGAATACAGGAAGCCAGAGCCCACTCCTCTGGACATTGCCTGGGAGAGACAAGAACTCTCAGCATTTGGCTTGGTACCACATCCCACAGGAGAGCATAGTAACACACGTGTGTACAGAGATGTCTCCGATAATAGATCTAAGTACTATTCCTGCTTCCCCAGCACCTGTCCACACCGTGGACATCCCAGGGAAGGAATGTGGAGGGGTCCAGCACAGGCAGCTGGAAGAGACCTGACAACCGAGGTTACAAAATACAGGGACTCTGTCTAGGATCCAAGATGTCAGCTGTAGCGGCAACACAATATTGCAAAGAACCATAAAGGCCTGCTACGTCTGACCAGACTCTGTACAGGGTCTAAGGCCACAACCTGCCCTACGGTCCTACAGCAGATCTAGAGAAAACCACATAGTTCTAAAGCCACAAGAGCATGTAAGCCCTTCTCTTTCACCCTTGGCCATGAGCATTTACAGAGAAGAGCCAAGGTGTCCAAAAAGACCCCTTGTTCCAGAAGAGAGGGAGGCAGGACTAACAGACAAGATTCCATTTTTCACCACTATCCCATGAGGGTAGCGGCTCATAAGGGCAGTTAGAAGAGTTTTAGGAAGTACAGGAGTCACATTTTCTTAGTAAGTTTGGTTTGTATGATGCACAGGGAAACCCAAACACAACTACCAGGCTGAATCTGCCCCATGGGCTACCTACTCATTTGCCAACATGAATCTAATCCAACCCCACGTTTAATACAAGAAGAAACTGAGGTCTAGAAAGGGCAGGTATCTAGGGTCACGGGATGAGTTAATGTTTGTATCCTTTAGGATGCTTTTGGAAACGGGTGACCTGGATAAAAGTAGTTGAAAACACTGGGGTTTACTACATCACATGACTAGAATTACAGGGCAGGCTGTTCCCAGGTCTGTTAACTCAGCAGTTTAATAATTGCAGCCCTCTGAGTTCACTTTTCCAGACCTCTTGGTTTTCTCCCTCATGGTCACAAGAAGGCTGCCTTGCTTCGGGCATCACATCATCGCATGCCAGAATGCAGAGGCAGGAAGGAAAAGGATTTCATCAGAATGGAAAATCTTTTCTTGAAGCGCCCCCACCCCCCACCTTTTGTCTCAATGGCCAGAATTCGGTCATGGCCCCATTGCTAAAAGTCACCTGCAAAAAGGAATGAGACTCCCGTGGTAAGCTTTGATCAGTCATGATTCAACTTCTGGGACTGAGCCCACCCTCCCTGAGCAAATTGCTGCTTTGTTATCTAAACAAAGCCAGAATCCTGTTAGTAAGGATTAACATGGCTATTGGGGTGACACCTGCCCCTGTAATGAAGCTAGAAGCAGGGTCCACACCTCCTGACACCCCTGATGCCCCAGCCAGGCTCTCATACTCAGCACCCACAAGAGGGGGTAGGCTCCTATCAACTTATAACATTCACATTTGATTGCAGAATTCACATTTGCTAGGTTCTCAGGAACATAGCGAAAATAGAAGATATCTTAATAGTCTTCTTAATTGAGCTGTTTGTCCAATTTTCAACTAAGAGCCCTGCCACTAAATTAAAGGAAAACATTTCTGTTTTCCCTTGGAACATGCCTATCACGTACCGTGCTTTCCACTCATTTCATCAAATATAACTGATTTAATATAAATATTAAATGTAATATAGGCATTATACTATATGTTATATGGATATGTTACATTAAATATAATAAATATTTAATACAATTTTAATATACGTCGGTTTCATATAAATCTCACCAGAGTTCTGTGAGGTTAGTACCACCGTCCTTACTTTACAGATGCTGACACTGAGAAGGTCCAGTAATTCACCCGTAGTCAGTCAGCTCAAAGTAGTTAACCCAGCGTTCAGCCTGGTGCAGTTTACAGACTAAAGCAGGGCCTTTGTCCAAGAGGGTTCCCATTGTTTTCAATCCTTTACAGATTTGGGGCACTCAGATATCCAGCACAGCCCACTCCTTTGAAGCTCCTAGTGTAAAAAAAAAAACATATTTAGGTCGTTCATTTTATTTTTTGTTCCCCCAGAGTTTTCTCTGAAGTGTTACACTAAAAATATGTCATTCTATTAACGTCTTTTTTATTCCCTTTCCCAATCCTCCAAAGCTTTAAAAGATTTTACCTTTGTCAAGCGCAGAAATTGCCTTGATTTCTTAAAGTGACAAAAATATGCTTGGGTGTTTGACAAGGCATTCCACCAGCCTCGCATATAAAACCAGCAGAGTCACTTGAGTCCCTGAAGCATCCCTGCAGAGGAGGCCCAGAGAGAGATCTATAGGCTGGTAGACATCTCTCCTGCTTTGGCTCAGAATTTAATTTTCTTAGTCATGGCCCAGTGTGGCTGGGTCAGGAAATGAGAGTACCCTGATCTGAACGATGTCAGGCAGCCCTGTGTTCTAGTGCAAGCTCCTGGGGTACTGGCTGAGTGACCCCAGGCAAGTATCTTCACGTCTCTGAGCTTCAACCCATTTGTAAACCGGGCACGATAATACGCACCTCATAGGATCGTGAGGCGGATGCCATGTGTTGGCTATAAAGCACCAGTGTGATGCTTGGCATGTAACTGATGCTTAGCGACTAGTAGCTGTGGTTATTATCACTGGTTCAGGTTTCACAGCTAACTCCCTGTACAGTCTGAGCATTTTCTCATGCAACTACCCCTTTCCCGCTCAGACAAGGCGAATCAGACAGAAGTGAAAGGAGGAGAGGAGATTTGAACCCCTGTCAAGTACAGACCTGTTGGAAAATCCCAAAAGAGAAAGGATCCTGGCACCAAATGTTGCAATAGTTGGCATCATGTGAAAGAAGAGTAAGGCTTCGTTTATGTGGCCCCAAAGGAAAACTCTGACCAAAGGGTAGAAGGTACAGGAAAACAGGTATTAGGTGAGTATCAGGAAGCAGGTTCTCACAGTCAGAAGGCTGGAGTTCAATGGGGCTGCCTGATGAGGCAATGAGCTCTGCCTCCTTGGAGATATACAAGCAGAGATAGGTGACCACTTGTAATGTAGTTTTGTGTATGTGTGTACTGTCTTGACCCAGATTTTCAAAATTGTGGTAAAATACACATAACATGTACCATCTTAGCCATACGTTGGTGTGTAACCAATCTCCAGAACGTTTTTCTTCTTGCAAAACTAAAGCTCTATGTCCATTAAACACCAACTCCCATTCCCCCCTCCCCCTAGGCCCTGGCAACCACCATTCTGCTTTCTGTATCTATGGATTTGACTACTTTAGGGTCTCATATTAGTGGAATTAATCATACAGTATTTGTCTTTTAGTGACTGGCTCATTTCACGGAGCACAATGTCCTCAAGGTTCATGCATGTTGTAGCATGTACCAGAATTTTCTTCCTGTTTAAGACTGAATAATATTCCATTGTGTACATAGACCGCATTTTGCTTATCCATTCGTCGGTCAGTGGATACTTGTATTGCTTCCACCTTTTGACTGTTGGTGAATAATGCTGCTCTCAGCATGGGTGTGCAAATATCCTTTCAAGACTCTGCTTTTAATTCTTCTGGGTATATATCCAGAAGTGGAACTGCTGGATCATATGGTAGTTCTATTTTTAATTTTTTGAGGAACCACCATACTGTTTTCCATATTGGCTGCCCCATTTTATGTTTCTATTAACAGTGCACAAGCATTCTAATTTCTCTACATCCTTGTCAATACTTGTTGTTTTCTGGGTTTGGGGGTTTATTTGTTTTGTTTTATTTCTTGATAGCAGCCATCCTAAAGAGTGTAAATGTTGACTTAGTTTTGAGGGATTGGTTGAGGTCAGTCAGTTCTTTGTCTTCAATAGCCAACAAAGTCCACAACCTCAACCACTTATCCTATTGGGCTCTCGTACTCCAGGCTGCTATCCACCTGTCTTAGTCCTCCCAGGGCCAGGTATCAACTAGGGACCGTCCTGATGTCACAGTGCCTGTTGAAATTATTCACTCTAGCCAATGCTAAGCCTGCTTGCCCTGCCTCGCCCTTTTGTTCTGGGAGAAACCACAGTAAAAGCCCTTCCCACATCCCCCATCTCTCTCTGACTGACGGCCAACCCTGGTGCTTCCCTGAGTGGCCCTGTGTGGTGTGCTGTGTTCTCCCCAGACAACGGTGAGTATACTAAAACCTTTAGATTGTCCAGGTCTCTCCCTCTTGGTCTGCATTGGTCATATGATGAAAACACCTCTTCCTGGGGAGGTTGCAGAGGCTTCAGGTGTTCAGGGACTAGATCAGTGTTTCTCAAACCTGGCTGCTCTCTAGACCACAGGGTCCCTCTCCCCCCACCACCACCAAGACCGGCCCAGAGAGAGTCTGTACTTGAACCAGCTCTCCAGTTGGTTCTAACAAGGAGGACCATGCATCTGCTCTCCTCCAAGCCCAAGATTCTGTAATTATTAAGAGAAGAAAATAGAACTAAGAGAACAGAAATAGTCATGTTAATTAGATCTATATAGAGCTATGGTTTACAAAGCACTTTCATTATCTTCCCCTCAGCTAAGCCTCCCAGCAGCCTTGTGGAGTGGATAGCAGTTCTGTCACCTCATTTGCAGGGGAATCAGAGAGGGCCCCCCAGGGTCAGAAGGCCAGGGAGTGAAAGGGTAAGGCTCTGAACTCCACTGAATCTGTTTTCAAAGCCCATTATCTTTCTACCACGGAATAAGGAAACCAGCATCTAAGGGGCTGCCAACACTACAAATAAGGGAAAGAGAACAAACCTACTAAAAATAAAACAAATATTCTGAATTTCAGCTCCCCCTTAGTCACTGGCTTTCTTGAATTTATTAAACACCCAGATCTTCCTTACTGTCGTGGGGAAGCGTAGCGGCATGGTTCAGATTTCAGGTGGGTCATTTCTAAAACACTGTGAGGTCTTTGGAAATGATGGTCATTGTCTCTATCCCCCTGGCCCTTGGGAGTGCTGAACTTTTCTTTATTCCGGCAAATACAGCCCATCAAAGGAAGCTGGAGCTTTGAATAAAGACCAACTCCTTCCATAGCGAATTATTCATTTATTCGGGCAGCGGTTCAGCAGCAGGTAGCAAATCCTGACTGGGTGCAAAGAGCTTGACTGTCTCGCCTCAGAGAATTAGGAATGGAGTCAGAAATGTAGTCCCAGGCTCAAGGGAAAGGACAGATGCGAATCCACACAAACCCTCCTACCAGAAGCAAGTACCTGTATGGTGAATGCATGTGTAACCAAATTAACAAGGGGAGCATTAAAAGTCGACCTTTGACTGTACATGTATATCCCTAATGCATCACCCACTGGCAAACATGAGGAGTTGACTTCTTCAAGCGTATGCCGTATATACGGAGCACACCTGCATAGTGTCAGGCACAGCAAGATGGGCTCAGATGGCCAAGGGCCTGGCCCCATGTCCCCTAGTTCATAAGTGGCAGAGCCCAGGTGTGAGCTCCCTGGAAGCTCAGTTCTGTGCAGAGAAGCATCCAGTCTGGGGCAGTGCCCTGACAGCATCAGTTAGATCTAATCCAGGCAGGCCTCTGACTCCAAGGCCGTGCAGCTTTTTTTTTTCATTGAACTCACAGTGCGAGCACTTAGTGGTCCCTTGTCTGGATTCAGCAGAGCCGGAAGCTGAGGCCTGACTGAGAATCATTACTGCAAATCCGAAGACCCAGGCCATGGACCTCCCTCGAGCCGGGGAGGCCTGGCACCAGGAGCTCCTTGATTAGATGGGAAATTCCGAAATAGAAGCATCTGAAGAACGCTGGGCTAAGGGAAGGGCCCTCTGGCACAATTTTGATTTGCAAGCCCCTGACATGACCTAATTTTACTCCGTTCATTTGCATGATAAATGAAAATACTGGAATGGAGGCCCACAGGGCTCTCTCCCCTCCCTGGCAGGTACCTCCGTCGCGGAGGTGACATCTCTAGCTAGCTGCTACCTTTTTCCTCTGCCATTTGGGGGACATTTGCCCACGGACCTCAAGGAAGGGGGACATTAAGGAACCCTTATCCAAACTAAAGAAGAGGCGAAACGGCATTCCCCAGAGACCGGCAGCATCAGAGTCATCGGAAAGTTGACGTCATCCAGAGTCAGCCTTCACAAGTTATGATCCAGCAGGTCTTGGTAGGGCCCAGGGTTCTGGGTTTTTTACAGCTACTCCTACCCCCAGAGCAAATTAAGATAAGGGTGGATGAGAGCTGGGATTTAGGTTCAGCCAGGCCCGATTTGAATGTAGGTCCAACCACTTGCCACGTGGTCTTAGAAAAGTCACATAACTTCTGTGAGCCTCCGATTCTTTATGGAAATAACAATACCAGCTTCATAGATTATGGGAGAACTAAATGATCTAATGCTTCCTTAGCATTCAGTAATCAATTAAAGGTCAGATATTATCGAAAGGCTTATAAACAACTACATTTTAGAAAGACGATTTGTTTTGGTTTTTAGCCACACAGGTTTAGCCGCTAAATCTGGAGGCAGATACTCTGGGTTCGAGGTCCCATGCTGCTGTCCTCTGGGGCTATGACTAGTTTCCCAACCTCTCAAAGCTTCAGTGTCCTCATCAATTAAATGGGAACCTTCCTAACACGCACCATCCTAGGTTATTGTGAGGAGGAAATGGAAAGCCTAGTATGAAAAACGCAGCCTAAGGTATACAGCACTTTGTATTGCAGACTTGCTGTAATTCATGTAATAGCAAGAAGGATGCGAGAGATACCAAAGTATCCCCCGTCAGCGGCCTTGATGGCCTGCCTTCCAGAGCATTACAGATTCATTTTCAACTGCAGCCTTCATTTGTATGCAAACAGTTATTGTGCAGTAGGCCTTCCCTGCATGGAAGGTGCTAGCTGCAATCTCGTTTACATTATTAATTTGCTTAGTAAACCCTTTCGAGTCAAGTTCGTGTAGAGGTGAGCTGGGAAGCAGCCACAGGAGCCGGGCCTGCCTTGGGAGGAACAGGCCCTGCAGGGCAGCGTGTGACAGGCGGGTCCAGCACCCACACTGCTCACGTGGAGATGGGCAGTCAGCAGGTCTGTGTCTTTGGTGGGGGTTGGACAGTCTTGGACTCATAGCTCAGCCACAGTGCTCTATCCTTGTGCTAGTTTCTTAGCCTGTGCAGCTTTGCTTCTTCATTCCTACGACAGACATAGCAACACATCACAGCGTTATCATTTTAATGGAACCATTCTTAGGCTGTGGCTGTATCTGGCTCCGTATGCATTGTCTACGTCATGCGACACCATGTCCCAACATCCAGTTTCATCTCTTTTCAACTTGTTGTCCTTGAACACAGTGTATCCTCTCTGAGTCTCAATTTTCCAGGCTGTAGAATGGGGTTGAATAGCAGCACCACTCAACCTAATCACAGCCAGGGCAATGAATGTGAAAGTATTTTGGAAACTAACTAGATGTAGGAATCTTACTTTCAATTTCAAGGTGCTCTTAATACAATTCAACATTTAAGTTGTCTCTTCATCAGGTTCAAAGAACTTCATTTTCATCATTTATGTCAGTGATTCCTTTTTACAGGGTGTTTGACTGAAGCCCAGAGAGGTTAAGAAATTTGCATAAAATCACAGAGCCACTTGCAAGGCTCCTTGTGCCCCCTTCACCCTGCCCCCTGTTCTCTTCCAGCCTTGTGATCGTGTGGGGGAGACCCAGTAATGAGGCCAGCAGCTTCCTTCATTTGTGTCAATATAGGAAGGGGATGTCTGACAGCCTCTCATTAGTCTGTTTACCTCTTCCTTCTCCTCTTTCTTCCCTGTAAGGTATCTTTTTATGGGTGAGGAGGTAGAGAGTGAACGAAAAGCAACCAGAAAACAAGAATGGCAGGCCCTGGCCACCAGTCCTCAGTCTAGGGCTGCATGGTTAGGTTTCCAGGTGCTGTACCTGTACCAGGTGCTGTACAGGATCGTCCCTGATCCCTGTCACCTGTGAGTTCATCTGAGTTAAGTATTCTTAACTCGTTTCTCAGATGCTGGGCTGCAAGCTGCGCTGTGTGCAACTTAGGTACAACGAGTAGAAGAACGTGTACACAGACCTCGGTTTTGCCATCTGTAAAATGGCTGGTGATCATGACACCAAGGCAGGGCTAGCAGTCAGGGTCTGGATTGCATCATTAAGATACTTCTCCTCCTGAGCCAGGCCGACCCAGGGAACAGGACCCAATAGGAAGACCCCACCAGCAGCCGGGATCTAGCATCTGTTTTGTTACCCTGAGCCTGGGGCTCTAGTCTAGATATCTGCCTGGACCTTCTACCCCTGCCTATCTTGATTACCCAGGACACAAGCCTGGAGAGGAACAAAGGATCCTGAAAAATCTCATGGCCTTTGAAATCAAATGAACCTGCATTTGAATCTTCATCAGTTTGAAGCTGTGTGATCCAAGTATGAAGTTATTGAAGTCATTTTCCTCATTGATAACGTGGAGATTCAACAAGTATAAGGATTAAATGAGATAATGGATGAATAGCACTTAGTTTGTGGCGCCAAGTAGGAATTCGCCGAATGCCTGCTACCTAGCTTTCCAGCCTCCACCTGAAGCAGGGCCTGCCCTAAATCACATCCTGTGGAGCAGCAGCCCTGACAGGTGCCCAGTCACAATCCCCTCCTCTGTGCCCCCTACAAATCCTCCAACCACGCCCTCTCCATCCCCTGCCCCAGGCACTGGCTGGGGTCCTGGGGAAAGGAAAGGGCTGTTCCTACCTGATTGCAAGCATGGCTCTTTCCCTGGGGACCTCTGCTTCTGGGTCCACCTCACCCTGCGTATCAGAATCCACCAGAGTCAGACCCAAGTTTGGAAAAATCCTTATGACATTGCAATAGGGACTTCTGACATCTCCAGTCCCTGTCTTTCCAGAGTCACTCCTCTCTTTCTTTCTGGCCGTCATTGAACGCCCGGGGTGCCTCACATCCCGGCCAAGGATTGTGAGATCTCCTCCTCCCCCTTCGAATGGTCAAGGAGAACTGTTAATCCTCATTCAGTCATTCCACTAAGGCTTCCTCATTTATTCAACAAACCTTTGTAGAGCAAACTGTGCCAGGATCTGTGCTAGGTGCTGGGGAGGCCCAATGACTTGAGGCCATGGCTGAGCTCCCTGTGGGAGGAGAGGAGTGATTGTGAGTGGCCAGGCAGGTGCGGGGTGGTGGGTGGAGGTGGAAGGATGCGCTGAGCCTATCCAGGTGCGGCCCTGGCTCCTTCCTGCAGCATCCCGCCCTCGCCCCCTCACCTTGGCTGCTCTGACACAGGGAAACTCGGCAGCCCAAGGAATTGTTGTTGGGCTCCTCCATCGTGACAAGGGTTTAAACCACAATGAATATTTATAGGACATGGTTAAGAGATTATCCTAATGTGTGTTTCAAGTCCATTGATGTCCAAACTCAGAGACAGATTCTGTTTGTTCAGGAGCAATTATATGCCCTCGGAGTGTTAGAGAGCAAACTGTGGTCCCTGGTGGTGGGGCGGGGGGAGGGTGTGGGCCGTTTTAGGTTTTATTCAGGTCTGAAAATATTTGAGGATTCAAATATATATTCACTCAAATGCTCAGTGTGCATTCACTAATAAAAAGTAATTAGAATAAATCTGATTATGTACAAGCTCCCGTTTCTTGAGGGATTCCTGTATGCCAGGCACAAAGCATTTACACAGACGGACTCCTTTGGTCCTCACAGTAATCTTATCAGGGAGGTGACACTCTTACCCCTGGTGTAGGTGGGGAAAATGAGGCCAGAGAACCTCAGAGGGTATGGCTAGGTAAGTAACAGAGCGAGGATTTGAACCCTGGCATTCTGGCTCTGGAGCCCACACTCTTAAACTGAGTACATGGTTGCACTGGGCACCTCACAAACATTGATGTATTCAGTCCTCAGTGCAACTATATGAGGGAAGTATGATTGTTCCCATTTTGCAGATGGAAAGACAAAGGCCTAGTGGTTAATGACTCACTCAAGACCCCGAAGCAAGTAAGTGATGGGGAGTTGGTGTGGGGATTTAAATGCAGGAGGCCTTTCTAGAGTCACGTGCTTGGTTGCCATATGATAGAGCTTCCTAGATGTGGCTTGGGCCCCAACCTCACCCATAGCTGAAGCCTTTTGATTTCCACCTTGGTTTTCTACAGCCAATTCCAGGACCTCACAGGACCTCTGAGTCCTACAAATAAGTCGATTTATTTCCTCACTTCTTACTGCTAATGTCACCCCCAGCTGGCCCTCTTCTCACCTCTAGGATTTCCCACGGACTTTACCTTCTTGAAACATAAGAACATTCCTTTAACACTTAAAACTATATTTTCCAAAGCACTTTCCATGTGATAACTGACTTGATTCTCCAAATGATCCTATGAGGATACGAAGCGCAGCGGCTGGCAGCTCTTTGAAGAGGAAGCCGAGAGTTTGAGGGGTGAGGTTCTTCCCCAAGGTCACGTTGCTCACTAAGCAGGCTGGGGCTAGAACCCAAGTCACTGATTTCCTTTAACCATGGTGAGTTTCCTGTTTGCTTCCCCTTTGTATGTTGGAAAAATGATCTAACCTCAGTTTTGTCCTCCAATTTTGTTTAATACTTAGAATCAGAATATTTCCCATCTCTTAATGCCTTTATCACCTTGAAAATTAGGAACAGACATTTGTTTGTCATCTTATAGCCCAAACATACTTTTCCAGCTGGAAGGAGGACCATATACTCAACTGCTGTAACTTCTTGGAAAAACTTTAATGTACCTCCCTCAAATTCCCAGCATAAACACAGTTAAGACAACTGGTCTGTGCCATTTCTGTGTATTCTTAACTCGTTTCTCAGATGCCGGGCTGCAAGCTGTGCTGTGTGCAACTTAGGTACAACGAGTAGAAGAACGTGTACACAGACCTCGGTTTTGCCATCTGTAAAATGGCTGGTGATCATGACACCAAGGCAGGGCTAGCAGTCAGGGTCTGGATTGCATCATTAAGATACTTCTCCTCCTGCCGTTCAGTTACTGTAAAACTTCATGCTTCTTACTTAGAGCATGTCTTGTTCTACACGTCATCCCTTCTCAATTTGTACTGGACTCCTCACCCCCCAACCCCCAATAAAAGTGTGGGACCTGTAACCAGGATGTCATAGCTCAAAATACATAGTTAAGTAGCCAGTAGACAAACCAAATGGCTTAACTGGGAGTGGAAATGAGGACAAGGCTCATTTCTAAGTAGAATGTAAAAGAATGAAAGAAAATATTCTTAGCTGAGAGAATGGATTTCATACTCTGCTTGCCAATGTTTGTAAATCCCTTTGAAAAGACCTTGTTTCTCATAAAGAATCAGTATAGGCGTACAGGAAACGGCACTGCATTTGGACCCAGAAACCCTACATTCAAGTTGCAAGTCCCACCTTTACTAGCACTGTGACCCTGGAAAAACCATGCCCTAAATCCCAATGCTCTTGTCAGTGAGGATCTCTTAAGAGAAAGAAACATGTCTCTTCCTGTCTCTGAGCCTGGAGTGCCTACAGCACCTGACCCCACGTCAGAGAGAAATGCCCATTGCTGACCAGTGATCAGCAACTTACGAAACAAATGACTTCTGTCAATTCTGAAGACTTATTCAGAGGTGATTACTGACCTGTTTATTTAATTTCCATAAGCACAGTGCTGTATTTGCTCTTGATAGAAAAGAAAGAAAGAAAGAAAAGAAAGAAAGAAAGAAAGAAAGAAGAAAGAAAGAAAAAAGAAAGAAAGAAAGAAAGAAAGAAAGAAAGAAAGAAGAAAGAAAGAAAAAAGAAAGAAAGAAAGAAAGAAAGAAAGAAAGAAAGAAAGAAAGAAAGAAAGAAAGAAAGAAAGGAAAGGAAGAAAGAAAAGAAAGAGTAAGGGAGAAAGAAAAAGAGAGGAAGGAAGGAAGGAGGGAGGGAGGAGACAGAGAGAAAGAAACAAAAGGAAAAAAACGATGCCCAAGACTGAAGGCTCCAACTGGAGCGTTTTATGTAAATGTAATCTGGATCTAGCCCAACCCACCTATAATGTTGTGACTCCATTAAATGAGGTGAAACCAGCCCCGCAAAATGCTCCGCTCTGATGAATAACTTCTTCGGTGAGTTTCCACATTCTAATATGTTCCATTTTGAAAAACCTTTCTAGAAGCTTTTCAGAATCAGTTTTAAAATAAGTGCAAGAGGAACACTGTCAAAATTCTTGTAGGGTAGTGTTTCATTAAAAAACCTAAACTTGTAAGACTGAAAGAGCCAGAAAGTCTACAGAAAAAAAAAAAATGACAAGGAACTACCTCAGGACTATTTTATATATTTTTTAATGTATAATATAATATATGTATATTATATGTATATAATAATGTATATCACATACGTATAATACATGAATATAATATATGCCTATGTATTAACATATATAATATTTTACATATCAGATTATATAAATATATATTATATAATATATTCTATAGGATACAGTCCTTATTTAATAAAACAATTTTGTTCCAAAAGAGTTTAAGAAAGTTCTTTGGATTTCAAAACATTTTTATGTTAGCAAATGCAATGATGGTTAGGTGTGCTGTTATGAAACCACAAAAGCATATTACACCCATAATCGAACTGTATAATGATAAACTCAATGATAAAAACAGTACAAACACGTCAATTTATTGAGTACTTACTATGCTCCAGGACTGTGCTAAATGCTTTCCATACCTGATCTGATGCACTGATAACCTGCCAGGGAGGTACCATTAGCCTAGTCACAGGTAAGGAAAACAAAGCTGGGGAAGTTGTAACTTTCCTAGCTCACAAGCCTACTAAGTGAATGAGGGAGGAGGGGGCCTGTTTGTCTGACGTACGTTTTAAACACTTCTCTGAGATTATTGGATTCTGCAGGATTCTCCCCTCCTTTCCTCCAGCTCAGAAGAAGAGGTATTTTCCCTGTTGGGGGCCTTCCTTCCCCTGACTCTCAATCCCTTCTCCTCTCGCCTCCTTAGGAGTTCACTCCATCAAATATCTATCTCCTCTCTCAGTTTTTCTTTAACTCTTTCCTTCTCTGCTTGCTACCTCCTCTCAGCCTATACATCTGCTTAGGTCTCTTTCATCCTAAACAAACAACAAATGAAACTTCCCTTGGGACATTTGCCTCTGTTAGTGGCTGCTTTCTCTCCTTCCTGCCCTTCTCAGCCGAGATTCTTGACACCACTCCTCCTAGAACCCTCCCATCAGCGCCTCCCACCCTGGTCATCCTCCTTCCATTGTGTGGATCCCCTAGCCAGCTCTGGTCCCTAGTGACAGCGCTGCTGCCAGCCTCAGTGAGCACCCCTCCCCCATCCTCACCTTGCCCCTGCTGCATTAGACCCCAAGTCTTCCCTACTTCTCGAACCCCCTAACCCCATAGCTTCTGTGCACAGCACTGGCTTGTCAGTGGTCTTCCTAGCAGGCCTACTTCTTTGTGGCTGCCTCTTCCTTTATTTTCACTGAATGGGCTCCTGCCCTGACTGCTTTTATCACTGTTTGCATTCCCTCAGATGAACCTCATGCCCACATTCTTTCAACTCCCTTTTTTTCCCCCCCACTAAAAACTCCAAAGTCTGTGTTCCTACTCCTAAAAATCTGCTGGACATCTCCAGATTAATGACCTCCAGAGGTTTCAGAGAACCAGAACTCAACTCCTGACTCCCCACCCTCATGACTGTCCTGTGTCCTCCCCAGCCCTTCCCCTTTCATCTCTGTTTCAATGGACACCAGCCTCAGCCACCTACGTATGCAAGCTGGAATCAGAATCATCCCAGGCTCCTCCCTCTCCCTTTCCCTACTAGCCTCAGACAATCAGCCCCACTAAACATCCTGAATTTGTCACCTTCTCTCCATCTCTAACGTAAGGACTTCATCATCTATTTCCTAGATTATCGTCCCAGAGCAATCTTCCTACCTCCTTTTCACCAGGTCCAATTCGTCCTCTAAGAATGAAACATAAATTTGAATGCTTAACTTCCCTATGTAGAATCCTTTAGAGCTCTAAATTGCCCGCTCCTTGGCCAAGAAGGACCACCTGTGACTTGTCACCTCTCTAAGTCTTCAGTCGCATCAGTCCTGACCATGACCCTTCAGAGTGACTCTCTCTTAACGTTGATCTGATGGAAATGTTCTGCACCCCAAACTCTGGTTCCCAAGGCCATGCCTTTACTCACAGTTTCCTCTATCTGGAATGTTATCCCCTCCCATCTGAAACTCACTCATTCTCCAGTACATTTCTCAGCAAGCTTATCTTCCAGGAACTATAACCAAACTTCCCCCAAAGGGGGCTAGAAGCCCTTCCTTCACACTCTATAGCATCAGCATTCCCACTACCACCACACCCAGCGTGCTGTTTTGTCATTATTTCTCTTTCTGCCTGTCCTCCTGGACAGCGGGTTCATTGAAAACAGCAATCCCACCTTGTTCATTTCTGTATCTCCAGTGCTGAGCAAGGTGCATACCACTGAGTGAATTTTTGTTGAGCTCAGTTGGATTTGTTAAGTTAACCCTAAACTGGGGTTTTTAGAATGAACAGTGATCCATGGCAGGTACTTCAGTAGGGTCAGAAGAAGCTAAGCTAATTTAGAGATATCCCAGTGGTGAGAAAGACCTCTCCTGACCCCACTGGCTATGGCATGTCCTCTGTGAAGCCAGAATACAGCAGCACTGCCTTGGTGACTCAGATCCACAGGGGGGGAGGGGCGAGGGGAGTGCCCAGAAGAAGCTTTCCTCATTGGAGAGGGAAGTGAGTCTTCTCAACTGCTCTGTGTCTCTCCTGTGTACTCTTTGTTTGAAGGTGTTAGCATACTTTCTCTGCTAGAGGAAGTCATTCATTGCTAGTCCGAACTCTGCCTTGGAACATGACCTCGGCATTTGGCCCCCTGGTTAATAATCAGAAGTGCCTGTTTCAAATCTTGGGGAAAGAAGTTCCTGCAATCACTTCTCTGCCACTTTTTGCCTATAAATTAATCCATCAAGAAGATGGTGTTTCCTCCCGGCTCTTAGGGGATTCACACCACTTATGCAGACTCCTGGCGGCTTGAGTCTGAGTTTAGATGCCCTAATGAGTTCAGGAGCAGAGCTCTTTAAATAGCAGGCTCGTATTTGCATATGGAATGATGCCACAGGCAGCAGTGGGATCTTAGGTCTCCCTTTCCCTCAAGTGGCCCCCGTGTCCTCACACTAAGGGAGGGAAGCTCAAGTGGTCTGTCGAGTTGCCTGAACTCTGTTTGCTAATTCTCCATTTTCATTTCTTAGAAGACTCCAGTGAATCTGAGTACGTTAGACCCCATTCAGCCTCCTTGTAATGCATTTAATCATTCATTCATTTATTCATCCATCATCATTACCATCATGCACCTGCTCTGTGCCACAGAAGGGCAGGACTACCAAGGGAGGGGCTGGCATTCTGGCTTTGCTTCTTTCCAGGCTATGCTTATGGACACCTTCACGAGGTGAGGATGAGATGGTAGGGAAAACAATTCGTATCTACTGAGCGGTGGAGATCAGGGATGACAAATGGATGGCACGCCTTCTGGACTCATTACACAGTGCTCATGGAAAGTAATGAACGTTAGCGGCATGCAAGTTGAGACACATTTGCATATTCCTAGTGCAGATGGAAGGAGTGTGATGTGGTGGAAATGCTTGGTCTTAGGATAATCACATTTAACCCTACCACTGTATGTGACTTTGGAAAAGACATTTAAACCCTCTGAGCTTCAGACTCCTCAACTGTAAAGTGAGAATAATGGAATCTTTCAGGGCTGTTCCCAATGATTCTGTGAACTAATGTAGGTAAGGAACCTTGTACGTTGCTTGGTACCAAGTAAGTGCTTTGTAAATTTTACTCACTTTCTCCTCTGCACCATAGTTTTAACCCCTTTGAGGCATACAAAGATGACTAAGACAAGACACTAAGTTTTGTTCTTTCAAACAGATTACTAAGTACTTAACTTAAAAATAAAGGACAGTCTATGGTAAAAACACCAAGAAGGTAGTGCCCTCAGGGAGTTCAGAAGGCGAGATGTGAGCAGAAGTAAAGATAAAGCTGTGGAGAGGACCTAGAGTGAATAAAAGATAGATGAGATAGATGGATGGACGGATGGATGGATGGATGGGCGGACAGATAAATTGATAGATGATAGATTGATGTAGGCAGATAGACAGATGGACAGACGTGTTAGAAGGACTCCCGTTATTACTAGGTAGATGAGAGGGATGGGTGGTTAAATGGTGGTCAAAAGGCCTAAAGGCATGGGTCTGTATAGAAGGTTTACAGATACGGTAAGAGAGATATAATTGGAATAGTAATTTAGCAGCAAATGGTATAGAATCAAAGCATCCTGTGCCTGAGCTATCAAATAACCAAATTCCTGGTCCATGTAGGAGTCCTGTTAACAGCATCCCAGCATGAGTGGTCTGGCCTCTGTGAGAGCTAGGAGTTTACCACTTCCTGTCCACCACTCTGTGGATGGCCTGCAATATCATTTATTGACAGTCTGCTCAGTACCATGCTTTTTCTGTACATTAACTCAGATCCTCTCAAGTGCCCTTAAGGAAGATATCATTATCCTTATTTTATAGAAGAACAAACTGAGGTTCACAAATCTTGCAGCTATTCGAAGAACTCAGAATCCGCACCAGGTCTTTAGGGCTCCAAACCCTGCTGCATCTGCTTAGCATCTAGCATATACCTGTTCATAGAGGGGACAGCTCCTTAGGTGTCAGTCTTGGTCAGCCTGAGAACACTCCCCTCCAAAGCCTTTCCTAGCAAGAAAGAACGGTCCTGCCCCCTTCCTAATGCCTGCAGAACTCACATTACTTTTTTTTTTTTTTTCTTGGTGTCTGGTACTTAGAACTACCCACTGTAAATCTCATTTCTGTTTAAAATCTGTTTCATAAATTCTTTCTTTGTTCTGTCTTTAAATTAGGAAGAATTATCAAAAGTTAATAGAAATTTTAAAGCCTTGCTCTTACTCTCATTCATGCTGACCTGAAAAAAGGTCTATTATCTGTTTCATTGCACAATCCAATGTCTCCCCTCCGAAAGATGTATTAGTGTCTTTAGCTATTCAAGGGATTCAACTGACTGAGCATGGTTGACTCATTATAGCTTGATTTATCAGACTCTTAGAGATTGTCCTTGATGGACTCGGGGCCTGCCTGAAGACCAGCTAGGGAACCTCCCCAGGAGTCATGCCATCTAACCTTCAGGACTGGGAAGGCCGTAGATGATGTCATCACATTTGCCAAGCAAAGCCCCAGAGAGCAAAATGCCTTTGACTTAGAGAGATTCGAGAATACGACACATTCTTTATAACTTCCTTTGCAGACCTCTGTGCTCAAGCCCTTAGTTAGCCAACAAATCCAGCAAATTTTTATTGCAAACCTACTACATCTCAGACATTATGGAAGATGCAAAGCTAAGACCCATTTCTTGCACTGAAGAAATTCACAGTTGCAGCAAAAAAAAACGTGTCAGGCTGTTTAACAACTATGTCTTATAGGTGGTGACCACTGCTATTGTAATGATCTGAACAAAGTGACGTAGGAACACAGCCAATGCAGGGATATTCTCTACAATATTAAGAATTTTAACCTCTATTTAAATACCTTCAGTCACAGGGTTCTCAGTACTTCACAAAAGAGTCTGTATCTTTGAATGTCAATATAAGACACTGGTTAAGGTTGTAGGCTCTGGAGCCATATCACTTGGGCATGTTACTTAAGCTCTTTGTGTCTCAGTTTCCTCACTAGTAAGATGGGAAAGTAATAGTACCTATCTCATTGGGCCATTACGAGGATAAATAAGTTAATGCCCATAAGGTACTTAAGATGGAGGCTAGCACATAGTAAATATGCATGTTAATATTAGCTACTATTGCTGAGAAGATGAAATGCTAGAAAACCTTCATATATTAAGTCTAAAGCTGCCTCGGTCTAATATACATCCAATAGACCCAGTGACATACGCCCTTGGGCAAAGCCTGAACCAGGCTCAGGCACTGCATGGAAACATTCCAAGCTGGTTGGCTAAGTTGCAAAGGAAGGAAGGTTCTTTACTAGTCTTCTGAGAAGAAAGTTCTACTGAGTCCTCATCACATAATGTAGTGATTTGTGTGGACTGCCCTCGTGAAAGACTAGAAAACCCAAACATGGAGTTTGCTTATAACTTTACCTGGATGGTGTTAGATTTCACAGCTGAAAAACTAGGTCTTTGTTGCACAAATTCCGTATGTAAAAAGCTCTGCTCTTGGTACAAAAGTCGGAAAGATCAGTAAAAAAATGGTTCCTTAGGGTGCGGTTTCGAACTTGAACTCTGCTATGTGATTTAAATTTAAATCTCAGCTCTGCCACCTTCAAGATGTGTGACCTTGAGAAAATAACTTCAATTCACTGAGCTTAAAATTTCTCATCTATAAAATGAGATGATAATAATAATACCTGTCACAGAGTGTGGTTATGGGAAATAAGTGAGATGATATTTTTTAAGTTATTTGCCCCAGAACCTAGAATATAATAAATACCAAGCTAACACTGAGTACTTATTAATATCCTATAACCTTACAGTCTGATGGGGGAAGAGAGAGAGAGAGAGATGGATGTGTAAGTAACAATGATTATAACTATGTTGTACACATATAGTGTACAACAGATAAACTCAGATAGAAGACAACGGGAGAAGAAAAACACAGAAGGAAATTATGCTTGAGGAGATAACGTTGCATTACATGGCTGCAGACAGATGGACCAAAAGTTTTTTCTATCATTTATTTATTCATTTCATTTAACAGAGTTTTTTGTGTGCTGGCCACTATATTAAAGGATTGGGATTGATCTGCTTACTGGGGAGATGGAATTCCCAAAGAGACAAAAACAAAGATGCAAGGGTGTAAACAGAATGTCCAAAAAGGTTAGGATGGCTATCATGGGAGGGAAGTAAGGTGAATGGAGAAAGCCGAAGACTGGAATAGCAGGAAGGCTTGGAACGCCAGACTAAGGAATTAGACCTCATTCTCTAGGCCAGTGGTTCTCAGCCAGGGTGACTTTGCTCCAACAAGGGGACATACGGTAATGTCTCAAGACTTTTTTGGAGGCTACTGTCATCAAGTGGGCAGAGGCCAGGGACGCTGCTAAACATCCTGCCATGCACGGGATGGCCCCCACAGCAAAGAATGACCTGATCCAAAATTTTAAGCGTGCTGAGTTTGAGAAACCCTGCTCTGTGCATCGGGGAGATGAAGCAGGTTGTAGAGCTGAGAGTGAGAAGATCAGCTGTGAATCTGATTCCTCTGGAGGATGTATGGCCGTGGGAGATGTTAGAGTCAGGGAGACCAGGTGAGAGGGATTTGACATGGTTTGGGAAGAGGTACTGATGGGGCGTTAGAGGAGATGGCCAATGTGAGAGACATTGCAGGGACTAGCTACCAGACAACGTCACGGGATCAGCTGAAACAATGTAAGGAAACACTGAGCACGTAATAGGAACTCAACCATTATTACTACACTTAGTCATTAGCCACTTCCAGATGTGTCTAAAGAAACTTTCAATTTTAGATAATTTCAGACTCACAGAAATGTAAAGATAATACAGAGAATTCCCATATACCCTTCACCAGGTTCCCCCTGATGTTAACATCTTACACAACCGTGTACATTTGTTCAAAACTCAACTGTAGACTTTATTTTAGATTTCACAGTTTTTCCACTCACGTCCTTTTTCTGTTCCAGGATCCATTCCAGGACACCACCTTGCATTTAGCTTCCATATATTTTTATGTGCATATTGGTTCGTTGAAAAACAAATGCGCTCCCAGTGATGAAAGCCACCTCCTCTCAGAGTTCTTCTGAGCAGACCCAGGTGAAGTGAGACCGTTGTGCTTTGGTAACATCAGCTGTGGGCTTTACCCAGAGTTCTCGGTAGCTACTATCTTGGCAGGAAATGAACTCTGCAACCGACACTTTATTCTGTAAATGGAATTACTGCATTAAGCCACACTCTTTCTTTAAGAGGTTTTCTTTTAGAAGAATTAAGTATCTCAACTTAGTAGTATGAGATTCAAATTAAAAGAAGCTTCAAATTTCGGGTGCTCTTTTTAAAAAATTAATTCATTAAAAATTAACCCAGATTATAAAAACAGATTGTTGAGCCAGTTCAAACAGTCCTCAGTACCCAATATATGTGCCTAACACTCCTGAGATGATGCAGCAGTTCGACAACTTTTGCCTGTTCTGTCCTTGCCTTCGTGGTCTGCCCTCCCAGAGTAAGCTCAGAGAAGCCCGGTGTGGGTAACTGGCCACCTCCAGTCTTGACCTTGACTGCTTTCCCTCCCCCTTGCCTTCTCGTGTCCTTTATCTCTTGGTCTCTGTTCTGGTTCCTCAGTTTCCTGGCTTCGTACTCCAAATCCTGATACCCACCTCAGTTCATTTTACTGGTTCTGTTTATTTTCATTTTTATACAAAACTATACTATTAATTTACATTTATTGCAGAAAATTAGAACCTACAGATAAGCATAAAGGAAAAAATTGACATTAGCCATAATCCTATCAATACTGATATCCTTACATTGTTTTCTAAAATGCACATATTATTCTCTCTAAATAGGCTCCTACAGTAATAACAACATAGCAATATGTAGCATCTGTGCCCCTATCAAGTCAGTTAATCCTCAACGTGTCCCATGAAGGGATACTATTTTTAATTAATTAATTTTTTTGGCTGCGTTGGATCTTTGTTGCTGCGCATGGGCTTTCTCTAGTTGCTGCGAGGGGGGGGCTACTCTTCATTGCAGTACGCGGGCTTCTCGTTGCAGTGGCTTCTCTTGTTGCGGAGCACAGGCTCTAGGGTGCACGGGCTTCAGTAGGTGTGGCATGCGGACTCAGTAGTTGTGGCTCGCGGGCTCTAAAGCGCAGGCTGAATAGTTGTGGCGCACGGGTTTAGTTGCTCCGCGGCTTGTGGGATATTCCCGGACCAGGGCTCGAACCCATGTCCCCTGCATCGGCAGGCAGATTCTTAACCACTGTGCCACCAGGGAAGTCGCAGGGATACTATTATTATCTGCATTTTACAGATGATGAACCAAAGGCTCAGAGAGTAAGTACCTCGCCTAAGATCACAGGGCTGGGGAGTGGAGGAGCTGGGATTGGAACAGCCAGATTCCAGAACTGTGATGCTAACCACGGTGATGGATACCACACCACATATCATTTTATTGCCTAAAATACATCATGCATATCTTTCCATGTCAGCACATATATTGTCCTCTTAGATATTTTTCATGTGTCCAATCTTACATATAAATGCTTCAGTAAACATCCTTAACCATAGTCATAGGACCCATCTTACATTGTTTACTCAATCTTTTCTTGTTTCCGTGACTCCTTTGGTCATCTTTGCTCTGCTTCTCTTCCTCAGTCTTATCAGCTTCTTCCCCTCTCCCCATATCTGCCACCTACTTCTCCAAATGCACACAACGCAGGCACACACACAGATGTGTGCACGTGCGCGCGCGCGCACACACACACACACACACACACACACACACACACACTCCCCTCCACTCAGCTCCCAGCCTGGTCCACTCCTTTGCTGTGGAAGCGTCCCTTGCTGTGCTCGGAGCTACACATCTCCTCTGATGGTTCCATTCAAGGAGAATGATGACTTTGACATGGAAGCTTCGCTATGGAGTCTTCATCTAGGTTTATACAAATATTCGTTTTGACAAATATTTCTTGGACATACACTGTTTACACAGTATTCTAGGGACACAAAAGTATAGCTCCTCTCCCCCAGAGGTATACAGTCACAGTAAATGCCTGAGAGGCAAGTAGAACCAACTAGAATGCAAACTATGAGTAAAATGAAGGCATTTATAACATGAGGTGGGAATCAAGAGGAGGCAGCTATGGGTTTTGACTGGAAGGCTTGAAGAAGTTTCCAAAGGAGGAGACCAAATGACTAATTAGTATGTACTTATTCTGCCTTTGGCAGGTACCATAGATGATTTCTGCACACGGCCTTTCTCTAGTTGCGGCGACCAGGGGCTACTCTTCACTGTGGTGCGTGGGCTTCTTATTGCTGTGGCTTCTCTTGTTGTGGAGCACGGGCATTAGGCGCACGTGCTTCAGTAGTTGCGGCACACGGGCTCAGTAGTTGTGGTGCACAGGCTTAGTTGCTCTGCGGCATGTGGGATCCTCCCGGACCAGGGCTCGAACCCATGTCCCCTGCATTGGCAGGCAGATTCTTAGCCACTGCACCACCTGGGAAGCCCTCACCCAGGGCTTTGAGCCCAACAGTTGAAGAGGAACATCAGTAGAGTGACCAACCATTCTGGTTTGCCCAGGACTGAAGGGAGTTCTCAGGATGTGAGACTTTCAATGCTAAAACCAGCAAAGCCCCAGGAAAACTGGGACAAGTCAGTCACCCTCAGTAGCCGTGAACAATACAGATAAAACTTGTTGCCCTTAGGGAGCTCACATCCTAGTGAAGAGAGACAGATTGTAAACTAGTAAAGGAATAAAAGGATGCAATGTCAGGTGGATATGTGCAATGGAGAAAATAAGGCAGAGTAAGAGGATAGAAGGGACTGGAAGGCTAAGGCTTGGGGACTGGTCTACATTAGATTGAGTCACTGGGGAAAGCCAGTCAGAGACAGGAGCGTAAGGAGAGAGTCCACTGCGCAGAAACATTCCAGGCAAATGCAGCTCAAGCATAATGTGTGAGGGGGGCAAAGAGCCAGGGGTGGGATCAGAGAGTGGCCAGGAGCCAGTTCCCCCAGGGCCAAGTCCCCTGGATGTCATTCCAAGAGAGACAGAATGTTGGAAGGTTTGAGGAGAGAAGTGGCACCACTGGATGTATATTTTACAAGGACTGCTCTGGCTGCTATGTGGGAAGAGAGTGGAGGGAGGGATGGGTGGAAGCAGGAAGGCTAATAGGGAGGCTCTTCCAATAATCTGAGAAAAGGACAAAATATGAATCAGAAAGTACAGGGGCCTCTGACAAACCTGGGCTTAATATCCACCCGTCATCACTAGTGCAAATTACTTAACTTCATTAGCCTTTAATCGTTTTATCTGAGGAGTGGGGATTAACAAGTTATGCAAGTTAAATGAAATGATGTGTAGAAAAATGACGAGCAAAGTACCCACTGCTCTATTGTGAAAATGCTAGAATGCCATAGGCATTAAAATGTTAAATTGTTAATCTGATTCCTTTTTTAATTTAATTTTTAAACTTTATATTGGAGTAGAGTTGATTTACAAAGTTGTGTTAATTTCAGGGGTCCAGCAAAGTAATTCAGTTATACATATACATATATCCATTCTTTTTCAGATTCTTCTCCCATATAGGTTATTACAGAGTATTGAGTAGAGTTCCCTGTGCTATACAGGAGGTCTTTGTTGATCATTTTATATACAGTAGTGTGTAGATGTTAATCCCAAACTCCTAATGTATCCCTCCTCCACCCCACGTTTCCCCTTTGGTAACCATAAGTTTGTTTTCAAAGTCTGTTTCTATTTTGTAAATAAGTTCATTTGTATCATTTTCCTTTTTAGATTCCACATATAAGTGATATCATATGATATTTGTCTCTCTCTGTCTGACCTTCTTCACTCAGTATGATAATCTCTAGGTCCATCCATGTTGCTGCAAATGGCTGATTCTTAAAGCCAATGACTAGCCATACAAAAATCTGAGTGGTTAGTCACACAGAAATGCATGTTCCCTTGCATTGGTTGTACTCTTCTACTTTTGTCAGTGTAGGTTTAGTCTCTTTTGATTGTAGTCAAAAGTGTTAACAATGTCCAAAATATACTTAGTTGTTTTGCACTCCTACATCTTTCCTCCTGTGGTTCCCTCTAGTCAGGGATGCCATTCCTTCCACCCCAATGCTGTTCCACTTGGCCCAGATACAAAGTCATCATCTCCGGGGAACCTTCTCTACATCTTTTACCCCAAATGAGTCAGTTGCTGCTTTCTCATGACTGTAATACAATTTTGTGTTTCGTTCTATTATACATGACAGTCTTTTACCATAGTTTCTTATAAGGGAAATAAAGGGCAGGGGCAGGGGCAGGGGCAGGGTTTAATTCATCTTGGACCTTACGAGGATGTGCTGTCCACTATACAGCTCAGTCCCTGGCACATAGCAGGAACTTAAGAAATTCTTTACTACTAAGCCATAAGAAAGAATGAAATAATGCCATTTGCAGCAACATGGATGGACTTAGAGATTATCACACTAAGTGAAGTAAGTCAGAAAGAGAAAGACAAATACCATATGATATCACTTATAGTGTGGAATCTAAAATATTACACAAATAGCTTATCTACAAAACAGAAACAGACTCACAGACTTGTGGTTGCCAAGGAAGGGGGGTGATGAGGGAGGGACGGATTGGGAGTTTGGGATTAGCAAATGCAAACTCTCACTGAATCACTGTGCTATACACCAGAAACTAACACAACATTGTAAATCAACTATATTTCAAGATAATAAATTTGAAAAGAGAGAAATTCCTAATGAAGTGGGATTGAAATAATTGTGTTTAGAACTTGATCCTGATATACCACTAAGGAAAATAGAAATAGCATGCTGTAGCAGAAAGAGTGGATTTGAAGTCAGACACCTGAGAACGGCACTTACTAAACTGTGTGGTGTTGCCTACATCAGTTCATCGGTCTGAATCTGTTTCCTCGTCTTTAAGGAGTGGATCCGTTATCTGTTGCTGCACAGCAAATGACCCTGCAACTTAGCATTCAACAACAGTCATGTATTGTTCCACACAGTTCCTGAGAGTCAGGAATCCGAGAACAGCTTAGCTGGATGATTCTGACTTCAGGTCTCTCTGGTTGCAGGAAACGTGTCAGCCGGGCCCATCTTCACTTGAAAGCTTGGTAGGCTGGGGGATCTGCCTCCAGGCTCATGCCCAGGGTTGTTGGCAGGAGGTTTTAGTTCCTTTCCATGTGGGGTCTCCATAGGGCTGCTCTGGACGTGGTAGATGGCTTCCTTCAAAGCAAGTGATTTGAGAGACAGAGGCAGAGACAGAAGCTGTGGGTTTATTGGGTTTATTTAGGTTTATTTAGGTTTATTATAACCTAATCTCGAAGTGCTATACCATCCCTTATGCCATATACCCTATTGTCACACAGGCCAACCCTGATAGCTGTGGGAGAGGATGACACGGGGGTGTGAATACAAGAGGCAGACATCACTGGGACTGGGGACCATCTTGGAGGCTGGCTACCACAAACAGGGATAAAATTCACCCCATGACTATTTAGAATGAAAATCTAGGTGTTCTTAGCTTATCCTATTTAAGGGACTCTGATGGTTTCAGGTCAATCCTAGATAGACCCAGGGCCTCTGCAGGGGTCACAAAACTCTCCAGACCTGACTCCTGTCTACTTTCCTAGCCACATCCCTCTCCTCCCTTCTTAGTACTTTAAGCTCCAACCCTGTTGAACTCTTTGGTCTCCTGGCTTTTGTTCCGCCTGCTTGGAAAGCCCTTATTTTCACTGTATGGCCTGCCTAGTAAGCTGTTCATGCTTCCAACCATCCTTACATCTTTTCTCCTGCTGAAGGTTTCTTTCCTCATCTTCAGGTAGTATCCAGGGGGCGTGTCCTCTGCGCACAGACTCAGAATACACCACCCCCTTCCACACCATGCAGCACAAGAAGGATTTCCTTTGGGGTCTGACTTGGATTTAAGACCTGGCTCCGGTCTGTACTGAGTGACTTCAAGAGAAAGGAAAAGGACTAACATTTATTAAACTCCCAGAGAGCCAGCTGCTGCCTCAGGCACTTTCTCAGACATTGTCCTATTTCATCCCGTACATTTTTCCATTTGGGCAACTTATTGGGCCTCCTTGGATCTTACTTAACTCATTAGTAATATGAGACTATTTTCCAAATACGCCCTGGACACTTCCATTCATCTGTGCCTTGCACACAACCTCTCCTCCCTGGGATGCTCTCTGCTCCATTTCCATGTGTTTATTCTTACACGGCCCCTTGGGTTCTAATCCCAGCTTTACTCCTTCAGAGTTGGGCAGCCTTAGGAAAGTGACTTAAGTTCTCTAAGGCCAGAAAATAGCACAGTATCTAACAACCACTGCTGGTGCTGTGGAAATACTTAATGAGATTATGGTTGTCAGGGGTCCCTGGAATAATGTCTGACATCTGTAGGGCTCCCTAAATGGCGATTTCCTTTCTTTCCTTCTATCAGGCTCAAAGCAAACATCAGCCCATAAACTACGCCCCCCCCACCTCCATCTAGAACCCATTCTATTATATCTTCCTTTCCCACGTCAATGTGCCCATTTTCAAAAATGTAACCACATGTCTCAGAAATGAAAGTATTGCTGAGGGGAAGAAGGTGTGCATCAGGCCCTCCAAACCTGGAGGTGGGTCTCAGGAAAGTCACCCTTGTGACAATGGCGCTACAAAGATGGGCTTGTCCAAATGTCTCCAAGCCTAGGTTTCTCTATCCACAAAATGGGAAAAAGAAAGTCTGCCTGACAGGATTAGATGATAATACCAGGATTTAAAAAAAACAGTCCCTGGGGGCTTCCCTGGTGGCGCAGTGGTTGAGAGTCCGCCTGCCGATGCAGGGGACGCGGGTTCGTGCCCTGGTCCGGGAGGATCCCACATGCCGCGGGGCAGCTGGGCCCGTGAGCCGTGGCCACTGAGCCTGAGCGTTCGGAGCCTGTGCTCCGCAACGGGAGAGGCCACAACAGTGAGAGGCCCACGTACCGAAAAAAAAAAAAAAGAAAAAACAGTCCCTGGGCCAGGACTTGGCATACAGTAGATGTTCAACATATGTTTTAAGCCATTTATAGGACACACATGTTGCACTTGTATTTGTCAATAGTTCGGGCCACCCAGTTTTGTGCGGCCACACCGCGACCACCTAAATGTGTCACCTGCTTATTAGGGTACAGCCTCACTAATTAGGCTCCACGCTGGAAAACTAATTAGGCCTGGGTCTCATCTGTATGAATTTATGTCACTTGTCCCTGGAAGCGCCTGGCTTCCCCATCGATGTGCCCAAGTTCACATCGAAGAGTCTTTCTTCTCATGACTCACCTCACGTAGCTTCATTATTTATGTACAAGTCGGAGATGATCTTTGGCCTTTTAAAATTACATTTATTTTTATTGTCTTCTGTAATCCTATCATATTTTCAATTACCCACTCATTCATCTGGAAGCAGATTTCCCCCCTTTGGCAGAAAAAAAACAGGTAATTGTATGAAGTAGCTCAAAGGTTTCTGTTCCAATCAGAATCATTTGGTTCAGTGTCTGTCCTGTGGTTTCTCAGAGAATTTAGAGAAGAAAGGTAATTTCTTAGTTAACAAAAGATACCCACTTTCCCCCCTTCTTTGTCAGTTACATACACAGTGACTCAAAATAATTTGAAACCATATATTATTATTTTTGCCACAGCTTTGAATAGTAGCAGGAAATAGTCTTTATAACATAAGTGCTTGAATCAGCTACTTTATTCTTTCAGGATTACAATTAAATCCCCTACTTCAAATCTAGAAAACCAGCCCCCGCCTCTTTTAGACTCTGTTATTTTAAAGCTTTTCAGTGATTTTTATTCATTTGTTTTGTTTTTCCAATTCATCTACTCATCCAAGGCAACAATGGGGTGGTGAAATGTTCATTCTAAAATATTTTTCAAAGAGAATCAGCATTCTGGTCATTAATTAGACAGTCTCTATAAGCTGAGCTGGTGTTGAGTTTCCAATGACTGCTTCCCAAGAAAGCAGATACAGGCCTTGACTGTTTGAGAACAGCTTGGCTGAGGTCTGAGAAACCAACATGGGAGGAGGGAGGTTTGGGAAGTTCTCAAAGGAAGGAAGGCATCACAATTGAAATGCTAAGGCTACAGTTTGGAAACAAGATCTGAGCAAAAGGCATTTCCCCCTTGTTCTTTTCTATATCCTGAGCTTGTTGCCTGAGCATATAGATGCTTCTTGGGTTTTTGTTCAAGATGGAGAGTTGGAGGGACAGGGATTCCAAACGAATCCCATTGCCATAGTGAACACAGAACTTTCCTTTGCCAATCTGCCGTACTCGATTATAGATGAATAATATAGGACAAAGAGGGGATGCTACACTCCCAAGGCAGTCAGTGGCAGCGCTAGGCCTAACACACACATCTTCTGCCCATGGAGCAGTGCTCTGGGTGCTGGACAGGCTACTGTCTGTCCTAGTGTGCTGAGTCATGGGACTTGGGCTCAGGTCAGAGGAGGTGACTGAAGATAACATCTTCCTCCGCTCTTTCTTTTTCTTCCACCTTTAGAATAAATGGGGGTGGTGAGGATAGCAGAGTCATGGGGGAAGAGAGTCAGCGAGGCCCACTCCTCACTGCTGAACAAAAACCTACAGGGAGGCAGGAAGCTGGGGATGCCAGCTGCTCAGAAAAGGGACATGGGGCCAAAGAATAAGCAGTATCAAAGCCAGAAGTAGAAACCGGAGCAGCCAGGACAGAAGAGCCATCCCCAAAGTGTCAAATCATAAAGGATTCATTCAGCCACTCCCAAGGCCTCTACTATAGGCAAAAGAGATATGGTGACAAAGAAGATGCCTTCGGGGAGCTCACAGTCTACTGAAGGAATCAGAGAAGTGCATGGAAAACTACAGTGTATGTAGTAAGTGTTGGGGTAGAGCAGTGGTTTCCATCCTTGGCTACACTTGAGAATCACCTGAGAGCTTTTTAAAAAAAAAAAAAACACTTGGGTTCTACCCAGGCCAGTTGAACGTAAATCTTGATGATGCTGAGTTAACTTTTTAGTTTTCAAATCTACCTGTGTGATTCTGATACGTATTAGGGTTGACCATCTTTGCAATAGAGGGAAGCCCAGGGTAATATGGGGACCATTGTCTCAAACTGGGATGATCATAGCCATTGAATAACCTAGAGAGCATCATGAAAATAGATTTCAGGATCCCATAAAGACCTACTAAATCAGGATTGCCAGAGGCTGGAGACCTGGAATCTCTCTTTTGGAAAAGCTTTTAAGATGGTTCAGATGACCAGGTGGGTCTAGGAATCACTCCGTTAAATTAGCTCCATCCAATAGAAATAGAATGTGAGCCATATGTGTAATTCCACATTCTCTAGTAGCCACATTAAAAAAGGTAAAAAGAAGTAAGTAAAATCGATTTTAATATTTTATTTAACACAGTGTATTCAAAATGTTATTATTTCATCGTGTGTATGGTCAGGCCACCCAAGATGGCTGTCCTCTTGCTCTCTGTACATCCCCTGCTTGACCAGTTCCTGCCTCGCCTACACCCTACTCCCATGACTGACCTTCCCTCTTCATCATAGAGCCTAATCAGTGACTGCCTACATACTTGCCCCCAGCCCCAGCTAGTGATTGTTCTGATCTTTAGATCAGAACATCTCCACTATGATGGCTTATCAAAGGGATGATGAGGGGTTTCCCTGGTAACCGACAAGCCAACCTGATGTCAGTTCCCCTATAACTGGTAATCTCCCTCAGCAGCAAAGACTGCTGCCACATCCTGCCTGCCATCTGCCATCCACAGTGGCGTGTCGCTCCCGGACCCTTTTGCTTCAGATGTGTAAGATCCCCTATCTATTAAATCGTTGATGTTTCTGTCACTGACTCTGGGCTCTTTCCTAGGTCTTGAGGCAGGGCAATTAATTACAGGGTTTTCAGGCCTGCGGGGTGTAGCCCAACGCCATGGGGTTAAGAAAAAAAAAGCAAAAAATTGCTTATTCCTTTACCTTTTTCTTCATACTCGGTTTTTGAAGTCTGGTGTGTTTTTGACACTTAGAGCTCCAGATTACACTGCCCACTTGCCAAAGGCAGGACTGTATGTGGTTCATCTCTGCATCTCTAATACCTAGTGCCAGGCCTCATCTGGCAGAGGCATTGCTTTGGGACCTGGTCCAGGGTCTCTGAATTCCAAACAACAGAACCTATGTGAACAGAGGCATAGAGGCATAGAACAATATGATGGGGGGCAGGGGGGAGATGGTGTAGAAAAGGAGAAGCAGGTTGCACAGGAAATGAGGCTGGGGAGGGAGGCAGGACCCAGCCCCAGAAAGGGAAGGTCTTGAGGACATCTCAAGGAACTTTGGGTCTCCTCAGCTGTGGTCGATGCCTCTTCTCTTGCCCTGGGTAGTTTTCTGTCTCATGAGCCTACCACCAGGCTTTTTTTGTTTTCTCCAATATCATTACAATTTATTATTTTTAAAGTCATGAGATAGTCAATGGACTTTTCAAAGTGATAAATGCAAACTTCCAGTCTTTGGGGTTATTTTGAAATTCTAGGTCTTGATACATTGTCAATTCAAAACCATGGTTTGAATAGAAAAACAGATGACTAGACAAAGCTTATTTTTTCCCACGTTGTTCATTCAGTTGATCAATGTGTGCAGACCTACACCCCTTCGTTTCCTTAAAGGTGTCTGTGTCCTAATCCCCAGGATCTGTGAACATGTTATGTGACGTGGCAAAGGGGAAATAAGGTTGCAGATGGAATTAAGGTCGCTAGTGAGCTGACTCTGAGATGGGGAGATGATCCCAGATTAGCAGGTGGGCCTACTATAATCACAAGGGTCCTCAAAAGTGTAAGAGGGTGGCAGAAGAGGGAGAACAAGAAAGATGACAGCATGCATAAGACTTGGCCTGATAGAGCTGGCTGCGAAATGGACCACCAGGCTTTAAAAGTAAATGTAAAGGACTTCCAATTCACTCAATTATCTTTTTTTTTTCCTGGGAGATCAGAGCTCAGGGCCTCCAGGACATAGTATGAGGTTTACTGGTTTATTGAGACATGCCTCTGGGCAGGGTGACTAAGTAGGCTTCTTTTTGTTTGGAACCAGAGCAGTAATTAGGGGAGACTTTGCTGACTCTGAGAATCTGGTGAGCATATGCTTTTGCAGTTTCATTTCAACTTCAGATTTTGTCAGGGTCCTTAGAAGCCTCACTGTGGGCGCATTAGATACATTTTAAGACAATAATAAAACTGGTTTGAATTATCCCATCTGTTAGAATCCTTTCGCAGAAATCTGTCCTGCTTTCTTGGCACTAGCAGACTGATCAAGTGTGTTATGGGATTTGTCGCTGGCTCCCATCAAGTTCCGAGACCAACTGTTCACATCCAGGGTCTTGGTGGTGTATTTTGTGGCGTAGTGGCACGTGGAACAATTAGTTGCAGGGCCGAAGCACAGTAGGAGAGACTGCTGTAAAAATCAGTCTAGAGTGGTACTGATGCTTGGTGATCAAAGGTGGATTGACCCAACCATTTGCCAAGGGAAGTCCAGTCTAGAAGGCAAAGCACACAGCTGATGAAGCAGCTACTGAACTTAAGGTTGCCAAGCCATGCTTCAAAGGACCCTAGATTTTACAGTAGTATCTGAGGGGAGTCAGGGGAAGCTTGAGTCTTCTCACTCCTAAGTCGAGTAGAGCAGATGCATTTTTATCAGTTTTATCTTTTAGACTTCATCACAAGATTGCATTTAAAATTAATAAAAGGGCTCCACGACATCCCCCAAAAGCTTAGAAAAACACTATGTAGACAACAGATAGCATGATGGCAAAGCGTTTTCATCAAGAATATCCAACAATGTATAATAGTAGAATCCCCTTAAGACAATAGATTCTGCAGTGGTAACTTCAGGCAACTAAGTAGGTAGCACCAGGGATCTAGAACATTCATTAGCTCATGATTCATTCATTCATCCATTCATTCCACAAATACTTACTTTTCACCTCTTACGACCTAGATACAATGCTAGGCACTGGGAGTACAGCTGTGAATAAAGTAGTTGTGTTCTCTGCCCTTGTGTTATTTATATTATTGCAGGGGAGACAGACAATAAACATGAAGACAAATAAAGAAACACAATTAGTATGGCTTGAGGTTGGAAAATTAATGTGGCGACAGAAATAATGAGGGAGGACTGCTACTTTAGAAAGAACTGTTGGAAAGTCTTCGCTTAGGAAGTGCCTTTCAGCTGAACCCTAAAGGATGTAAGAAGCCAGCTCTGCCGAGAGCCTGGGGAACAGCATTCCAGGCAGAGAGCACCATGGGTGCGAGCACCTGTTGGAGAAGTGGAGAGAACTGGGTAAGGTCTGAACAGACTATTTGTATAAGGTGAGATGGAGCACAGAGAGGAGCCAGGTCATACAAGGCCTCACTGGCCAAGGCTTTCTGTAAACACAATGAGAAGCCATTGAGAAGTTTGGAGAAGGGAGTTGTATTATCTCATTTACATTTTTCAAAAGCTCTTTCCTTCGGCCCATGGCATTGGGCCAGAACAAGGGCAAGCAGAGACTTTTCCTAGAGACTAGTGTAGGCAGGTTACCAAGCCAGAGACTCTGGAAATGAGGAACACAACAGAATTCCCATTCTTAGGACCAGGACCCCAGGCAAAGCACAAGGAAAAGTCTGCACTAGGGTGAGCTCTCCATCACAAGGCAGAGGGGCTTGATGCCCAGGGTCAGATATGGCTGGACCCGCATCAGGCCCCTACCTCGGGGCAGAATTGCTCCCATAGCCTGGAGCAGGGTTGAGCTGAGGTCAACTTGTTTGAAGCCCTGAGGTCAACTTGTAGACCTCACCTGCAGAGCGAGCTGGTGGCCAGCCCAGCATTTGGAGCCAAGTGGTGCAACATGCTTTAGTCCACCTGGAGAGTGACTCCATGCTGGCAGCCAACAGACTCACAGCAAATCCACTTTCCCCAGAAATTACATCCACATTTTTGCAATTTGCTGTGTATTGATTTTCTCTGAGGGTCCTCTTGTTGAGTTATTTAACTGCCACCATTGCAAAGGGCAGCAAGTAATTTTCAGAGCAGACCCATTTTTTCTGAGAAACTCCAAACCAGGCCAGTCCTATAATTTCATTTCAGAGCACTCCTGGGTGATTATACTATCCAAATCTGCAGAATGAATGGTTCAACCATGAGGACAGAGAGAAGATTCCATCTTCTTCTCAGTCTCAAAATAATATATCGTGTGGGAGTAAAGTAACAATGGAGAGGTCCCTAGGAGAAAAGGAAATAAAGACTGAGGCATTCTTTATGTTTCCACTTCGAGGCAAAGATGGGCTGGCTGGTCTCCTCAGTATTTACGATAGAGTTGGCTCTTCTGATTTTATGTTGGAATTCCTCAAATCCCTTGACATTGCTCAAAGGGGTCATGTGAAGCCTTAGAATCATTTCTTGAAGCTACATTTGATCTGGTGCTCTTTTGAAGAAAATGACCACTTCTTAACTCCCTGTTTCATACCATATATAAAATCCCACCCACCAGAGGATCTACTGAAATTCCTATTCTCTCCCCTTTTAAACTGGTAATGAGTTTTTGTTGTTGTTGCCGTTATTGTACATGCATTCTTTTTCACTTTGGCTGCCAGGAAGCTGAAAGATAGATAGATAGATAGATAGATAGATAGATAGATAGATAGATAGATAGATAGATAGATACATGATAGATATTATTTGAAACTCAGTCATAACCATCATATGACCCTTATGGTTTGTGTATATATAATTTTAAACTATATTATGAATATTCTATTTCTGTTTTCTATTTATACTCACATATTCCTGGCCCCAATTATTTACCCTCATTCTGTTTAATTTATTTTACTGTAAATGTTTTAAGTCATCCAAAAAAATTTTTTTTGGAAAGCAATAGGATGTAAAAAATAATTAAACCTTCCTGCCTTCATTTAGAAAATATTATGCCAGGTGTCACAGGGGCATACATTCTATATAAGAAGTTGCAGATCCTGAATGAGAAGCATAATGAATGCTGAGTTTCAACACAAGGAGGGAAATCTGACTTCTGAAATATGATTTAGAGAATAGGACTATAATGTAGATTGGGCAGAGAATGGGAGTACCACGTTGACAAGATATAAACATGTTAGGAGGGGGCGAGAGTGTGGTGATATGTGTCATTGTATTCTAGACCTTTGGAAATTTCACTAAGCTCTGGGGCAAAAGCGTTTTGATATCATGAAAGAGATCTCTGGAGCCAGGCAGCCTGGGTTAGAACGTCGGCTTCCTCCCTTATAAATTGTGTATAAATTTTTGGCAAGTTATTGGACATCTCAGGGTCTCAGTTTCCTTATCTGTCAAATGGGGATAATGGTAGATATTGCCCAATGCTGTTATTATGAGGATGAAATGAGTTAATACACATAAAGTGATAATGACAGTGGGTGGTACCTAGTAAACACTCAGTAAATGTTTACTGCTCTTACTGTTGTTATTATTCTCTTGATTGGCAGTATACACGTTGTCTTATTTCCCACCCCCCAACTATATGAAGAGGACATTTTTATTCCCTCATTAAAAATGAGGCTCAGAGAAGTTAAGCAAGTTGCCCAAATGCCAGAGTCAGGTCCTTGGAGTCCAGCACTGGGCTGTTTGACTCGAATGGCCATACTGCTCCCCCCTCTGATATACCTAACAAAATCCAATAAGATGGAGTCAACAGAAAACCTCTTATGGAGGTAGGTTGAAAACGGATAGAAGCAAGTTACAGTAGTGATTCTTTCATTCAGAAATTACCTATGAGTACCTTACTTTGGACCAGTTATACTGCAAACAGTATAGCCTTGTAGGCTCTGCCCTCCGGTGACTTCTAGACTAACAGAAAAGAAGAATAAACCAAAATAGAGTACAATACGGAAAATGCCAGATCAAGGTACATACAATGACATAGAGAAGAAAGTGATGGGGCATCTAATCCAACCTACTGGGGTCGGATCTGGAAGGATGACTGTTAGTCCAGAATACTTTCCACTACCCTACCCTACCAGCCCTTCTTTCTTTATTTATTTTTTAAATTTTATTTATTTATTTTTGGCTGCACTGGGTCCTCGTTGCTATCCGCGGGCTTTCTATAGTTGCGGTGAGCGGGGACTACTCTTCGTTGCGGTGCATAGGCTTCTCATTGTGGTGACTTCTCTTGTTGCAGAGCACGGGCTCTAGGAGCACGGGCTTCAGTACTTGTGGTACGTGGGTTCAGTAGTTGTGGCTTGCGGGCTCTAGAGCGCAGGCTCAGTAGTTGTGGTGCACGGGATTAGTTGCTCTGCGGCATATGGGATCTTCCCGGACCAGGGCTCGAATCCTTGTCCCCTGCATTGGCAGGCGGATTCTTAACCACTGTGCCACCAGGAAAGCCCCCCAGCCCTTCTTCAGAGAAGCTGTGTTTTGCAAAAAGACCACAGAACAATTATTCTGCCCTAAGAATCTCCACCCCCAACACACTAGCCCTCCTCCCCCCCACCCCATCCGTAGCCCAGAGAAGCAAACCTACCTGCTGAAGGGCAATGTTACCTGGACCCCCACTGATACTCAGGTTAAACCTAGATGGCTCAACACGTAAATTACTAGGAATTTGCAAGCCTGTTGTTAAACAGCCATTATTAAAAACTAAATTGGGGGCTTCCCTGGTGGCGCAGTGGTTGAGAGTCCGCCTGCCGATGCAGGGGACACGGGTTCGTGCCCCGGTCCGGGAAGATCCCACATGCCGCAGAGCGGCTGGGCCCGTGAGCCATGGCTGCTGAGCCTGCGCGTCCGGAGCCTGTGCTCCACAACGGGAGAGGCCACAACAGTGAGAGGCCCATGCACCACCCAGAAAAAAAAAAAAAAATTAATTAGATGAAACTATACTTAAATAAATTATATTGAAAACAAAGGTAATTAATACTGAAAACACATCACTTCTTTGTTATTTTACTACATTTTATGACTATCTATGCACTTGAGGTTATTTACGTCAATTGTATGCATCTGGTGGGAAAGTCGTAACATGGGAGCTTCTGCAGACCCCTTCCCAGTTCCACATTTAGTGACATCACATTGGTAGCATGGAACCAGCCATGGTGGGATTATGTGCACCGCAGGAATAAGCAAATGCTATAGATCAGGGCTTTGTTTTTCCACCTAGAGCTGGTTAAGCATTTACCCCTGCCTCGCTGGCTGTCAGCCCACCTTTTCCTCCCTACCCCCCACTCCCTTTAACAGCCACTTCATTTCTTTCCCCTTTAATTTGTTCACTCCAGCTCCCTGTCTGATCTATACTTCCATATTTCAACCTTCTTGTTTTCCTGATCACATCGCTCCTCCTTCCCTCCTTCCTCATATAGAACTTCTTTTGGCCTAGAACATTTTCTGCCTTGTCCTGGGAGTTGATTTGCCGATGTATGAACTTCCTTTGATGTAAGGGAGTCTCCCATCACCTAGCTTACTAGGTTTGGAGGGATTGCTTGGCAGTATTGCTGACTGCTGTCATGGTGTGGGCATCTAGTGATAGAGGTCAATGAAAGATCCCCTGGTCATCAAGAAACAGTGGGAGCCTAGCTTGAGCCTGGACCCCAGGTCCCTGCCTTTGCTGTTTCCTGTTACCAAGACACTTTCTATGGCACTCTTTAGTGCTTTTTAATGCCTTCCTTGAATTATTTAATTGGATAACAGCACACTAAACATTTGAAAAGAATTCAAGCACAAGCTGACAGGCTCTCTCTTAATGAACATTCTGTATGTCATTGTTTGCCAAGAAAGTCATTCAATGGATAGAAATCAGAATACCTATTTTTCTCATGCTCTTCACAATACAACTGCTTTTTTTTTTTTTTTTTTTTTTTGCGGTACGTGGGCCTCTCACTGCTGTGGCCTCTCCCGTTGCGGAGCACAGGCTCCGGACGCGCAGGCTCAGCGGCCATGGCTCACGGGCCCAGCCACTCCGCGGCATGCGGGATCCTCCCGGACCAGGGCACGAACCCATGTCTCCTGCGTCAGCAGGTGGACTCTCAACCACTGCGCCACCAGGGAAGCCCTACAAATGCTTTTTTCCACAAGTAATATTTCTGTCTCTCTCCGTCAAGTCATGGTGGACTCTTTTTCCAAGCATAGAAGAAGTTAGCTGAATGACTCTCCACGTATACTATATTTAATTTCTTGCCATTGCATTCTGTCATGTATTAAAGAGTGCAAGATCCCACTGAGTTCCATTATAAGCTAAATTCCCACACATCCTTTCCCCTAAATGTGCTGATGGCATATGTTCTGTCCATAAAATCCATGTTGGTTCATGTGCCCAACGTGATGATAGGCAGCATGGATCCTGGAGGGAACTGGTCACCTATATGTCACAATTTACATATGGCAACATAGAGAGGGTAGAAAAAATAGGAACACAGACCCCAAATCTCTTCCTTTAGCACAAAAGAAAGCTGAGACCCAGAGAGGCTGATATAGCAAATGTTGCACAGTGATTTTTTTTTTAAAGTAAATTTTAATAGTCATACATTTAGCCTTGTAGCATTCAATATTGTGTTGCTTTCCTAGCAATCTGTGCCAAAATATTTGTACATATCCCACTATTATATACATCTCAGGGTATAGTATCATAGATTTATTCTAGATTTTCTACCAGTATATGAATGCTTTAATGATATGAGGGGCTGTGTTAATTACTCATCGCTTCCCTAGCAAGTGACAAAGTTCATGGCATAAAATAGATGCTCTATACAGTCATATGTCTAATAAGCACTTAATAAGTGTGTATTGAATGAGTAGGTAGTTGTGTATCTGTTTCCCAGAAAAAGACATGGGAAATGGAACTAGAGATGCCCAAACATTGATCTGTAGAAATGTTTTTATCTCTCTGTGAATGAACAACAAGGAGGAGTGAGAGTACAATCACAAATGCAGCTTATAATTCTTTATTTGGTGATTGGATTTTACAGGGGAGCAGGATAAATTCCAGAGTCAGTCTGTCCGGGTTTGCTATTAAGCCCATGCATTTTTAAGATTGTTTTATCTTTCTGATAAACTGAACTTTTCAATTATTTCTATGAGCTGCCTCTCTGTCTCTGGTAATATTGTTTGTCTTGAAGTCTGCTGTATCAGATGTTAGTACAGTCACACCAAGTTCCTTATGCATTGCATATCTTTTTTCCATTCTTCCACTTTCCACTTGTCTGAATCATTCTACATAAAGTGCATTTTTTTTAGTGACAAATAATTGTGTCTTGCCTCATTATCTAGTCAGACAATCTTTGTTTTTTACATGGTATTTAATCTAGTTGTATTTAATGTGAATAAGGTAGAGTTGGATTTAAATTTATCATCTTGGTATTTGTTCTCTATTGTTCTATCTATGTTCTGTTTCTCCTAGGCTGACTTCCTTTTGGTTAACCAAGTACTCTTTTAATATTTCATTTTATCTCTTCTATTAACTTTGTCTGTACTTTTTTGTGTTAATTTTTAGAGCTTGCTGTAGAAATTACCTATGCACCTTGACTTATCTCATGCTACTTTCAAATATTATACTATTTGTATGATACTGTTTTGTCAATAACGTAACAACTTACAACTGAATAATTCTATTCACCTACCTTGTCCTTTGTGCTCTTCATCATATATTTTACTTCTGCATATGTTATAGAACCTACAATATGCTCTCATTATTTTTCATTTATGATGTCAGTAGTTCTTTAAAGAAGTATGTGTGTGTATATTTTTACTATGTCACCTATCTAACCTGCAGAACTTTCTTTAGCACTACTTGTAGTGTGATTCTACTGACTACAAGTTGTCTCTGTTTATATTTATCTTAAAATGTATTTATTTTGATTCATTTTTGAAAAATATTTTTACTGGATATAGAATTTTAGGTTGATAGTAATTTTTTTGTCTTTAAGTACTTTAAAGTTTTCCATTGCCTTCTGATCTCTCCTGGTTCCCTTGTGAGGTCTGCTGTTAATCTTATTATGCTTCCCTTGCATATAATGTGGTGCTTTGTTTTTGTTCCCACCTGTTGCTTTTAAGATTTTTCTCTTTATCTGGTTTTCAAGACTAGAAAGACTTGAAGTCTTTTTAGGAAAAAGACTACACCTAAGAGATTACACCTAAGACTGCCTAGGTGTAGTTTTCTTTGTATTTATTTTACTTGGGATTCACCGAGCTTCTTGGACCAATGGTTTCTCTTTTTAAAAAATCAAATTTAGAAAATGTTTCAGCTAATAATTCTTCACTTTTTTTCCTGTCTCATTCTCTCCCACAGAAATTATAAATTGAGCTTTGGGAGGCAGGAACTTTATCTTTCTTATTTACCACCATTTCTACAATAGTAGATGGTTAGCAAATATTTTCTGATTAGTCAGCAAATCACTTGAGTTATAGAATTCTGGCCCATTTGGTTTTCCCTCAGACTTAAGATGCTTTAGAAGTTTTCCCAGGTTCTCCTGGTACAAGCTTGATGATTAATTTGGCACAAAAGTCAAATAAAAATAAATTTGAAGAACCATAGACTTTATTGGATAAATTCTGAAGAGCTCAAAACCTAATTTTCTGCTAGGAAGTCCAATCTGACAGTATTCTTTAGTGCAGCCCTCTCAAATACTCCAGGCTTTGATTTGTACAGTTTCCAAAATCTTACAAAATAAACAAATTTCCTAGGAGGCCTTTCCAAGCTTTTTAGATATAAATAATCCCTAACACGCTAGGTAAGATCAAAGTGATTGTTTTTCTCTTTCTAAAAATGTTATTGGAAACATTTTAATCAATATATTTCTGTGTTTATGGTTTAAACAATTAGCTGTATGAAATAGCCTTCAATGAAATACAGTAGTCCCTTTTCCCATCTGCCCCCCATCCCCAGGTTTTACTCCTCCAATGCAACAAATTACTTTTTTTTTTTCTAGTATATATTTTCATGTGCCTTAGTATTACGCTCATACTATTTATTTTTGGTTGGACATTTTATTAATTATCTATTTACATTTGTTTTTGTTGTTGAAGATTTAGTTTTCATCCATCACCATTTCCACTCCATCTCTTCTATCCTCTCAATAAATGTATTTCACGATTTTGAGTTACACCAATAGTTAGCTTTTCATTATTATAACTGTGTTGCAACTATCATCTACCTCAGAGCCGATTTTTGTATCATGACTGTATTCCCTTTCTCTTACAAATTCTTCTTTTTTCTACAGTTAATATTTGCCTCCTTTTTCCATTTGTTTACCTTTCTGTGTCTATCTCTTTTTTTTCCAAATATTTCAACAGATCTCTCAAGTACTTAATAATTTTTCCAAATAATTGCGTGCAGTTCCAAATTATCCTTCAGCTCTTCTGATCTCCCGTTGACCTCACTTCTGCAACCCTCCATTCTCCTGCTCCAGTATGGACCAGTTGATTACTGGTCAGTGCCTGGCTGTTGTTCTGGAATTTCCCATTACCACTCTTCTCTGCAGGATTTTCTGTTTCCTTGATTCTATATATTCCTGTTTCTTGGTATACTGCTCTCACTAGGCAGATGCACATATTTCTGTATCTTTTTAGGTTCGTATGCACAGCAAGTAAAGTTTTTGAGTCCTTGAATGTTTGGACATTTCTTTATTTTTAAAAAAATTTTTTTGGCTGCGTTGGGTCTTTGTTGCTGCGTGTGGGTTTTCTGTAGTTGGGGCTACTCTTCATTGCGGTGCACGGGCTTCTCCTTGTGGTGGCTTCTCTTGTTGCAGAGCATGGGCTGTAGGTGCGTGGGCTCAGTAGTTGTGGCTCATGGGCTCTAGAGTGCAGGCTCAGTAGTTGTGGTGCACGGGCTTAGTTGTTCTGTGGCATGTGGGATCTTCCCAGACCAGGGATCAAACCCGTGTCCTCTGCATTGACAGGCAGATTCTCAACCACTGCACCACCAGGGAAGTATTTAGACATTTCTTTATTCTACCTTTATTGATGATTTGGCTGGGTATAGACTTTGGGTTGAAAATCATTTCCTCTAAGTATTGCTTCATTGACTCCCAGCATTTGGTGTTGCTTTCTACACCCAAGGCCATTTTCATTCCATCTGCTTTATAGTGAGCAACTTTTATCTGATTAGTTGGTTAGTTTTTGCTCGTTTTGTTTTGTTGTTTATCTCTGTTAAGTTTTTAAGTTCTACTCCTTACTACTATTATTCTGAAATTTAACAGTAATATGCTTTGGTGTAAGTCTTTTTTTTCCCCTCAAGTCATTGTATTGGATACTCATTGGGTACTTTTAATTTAGAAACTCATGTCTTTAATTCTGGGAAATTTCCTACATAATTGTGTGGATCACTCTTGCTCTATGTTTTCTCTCTCTCCTCTCATGACCCCCCCACCAAGAAGTCCTTTTAGTCAGATCTTTTTTTACCTCCTGAATTTGTCATCTGATTTTTCATCTTCTCTCTCCTATTGCCATTCCTTTCCTCTTTGGTTTTTCTTCCTGTGATGGTTCCTAAACTTCACCTTTAAACTTTTTTAGTGATACTTTTTTAAATTTCAGAGATCATACTTTTTCATGTCATTCCTGTTCTATAGTTCTGCCTTTTCTATAGATGTTGTATCTTCTCATCCAAGTATATAATGAGTCCTTTTAAAATTATTATTTTCTTATGTTCCCTGCAGTATCTTTGCTTTTTATGAGTATATTTTCTGTTTATAATGAACTCAGAATTTCCCATTGGAGGTGTTCTTCAATGTCTGGTGCTCATTGGATGTTTGTTCATATATAATTGCTAGGCAATAAAAAGCTGATTGGAAGCCATGTGAGTTGGGTTGGGATGGGAGAGAAAACAAGCTTGTCAAATAGACTTTACTCTCTCAAGCCAGCTTTTTCACTGGAAGTTATACACTTCTCTCTGTCTTCCCAAGTATTGATATCTATTGGTATTTTCTCTGGAACCAATCTGTTTTTCCCTAGAAAATTCTTGACTCTCTTGCCTGGGAAGAGCCAGGGGTCCAGTTAGTGGTATTCTCAAAACAGGCAGGGAATGGGAGTTAGGGGTGAAGTCTAGCACTTTAGGACCCAAATTTTACTTAGTGCCCTGTTTCCAGTAGGGTTTCTGCCTCTGCTTTTCACTATTCCTGCATCCCTGAGTTTAGAGCTCCTAGGGTGCAACTGCTTTGCCAGACAAGCCTTTAAGTCCTACAAGGGTGAGAGCGTAATAGTCACCTGACTACACAGGGCAGGGAAGGAGCTCTAGTTGTCTAGCTGTTCTGTATACAGTCTTAGCCGTACCCTTTTTCGGCAGGGAGCTTCATTCTTGCCTCTCTCGGGACCCAGGGCCTCCAAATCCCAGCCCTTTCTAGGATGCTCTGGGGTTAATGGGCCATCTTCACTTTGATATCCCTTCTGTAGGCTCTCAGGATTCAGCTTCTGTCCAGTTAGCTCATTTCTAATCCATCTTCCAAAAATATGATGATATTCCCTGTACCTGCTATTTCCTCCTCTGCCTTTCTCTTTCTCTGCATGTGTTTGTTTCTCTATGTACACTATGGTTGTCATTTTGGGCTAGTGTTTGGGGAGGGAATGGAGATAAATGCACCCATATTTGGTCCATTAGGTTTACCTGAAAACCTCTACCAGAGTACTTTTCTAAAATGAAGGTTTGACTCTCGTATCATTCATGTGCTCCAAATCCTTCAGAGCCTGCTCATGAAGTTCAGTGTGAGATGAACATGGTTTAGCTTACCAGACAAAAAACTTCATGATAAGATGCCTTGCCTGCCTCTCAAGATTTATGACCAATTGCCTTCATAGACGAGGCCAGTGAGGATTATCTGTCTGCCGCCTTCTTTTGTGAATTTGCTCTTCTGTACAATACTCCCATCAGCATGGTTGCAAGCAGGTCTGTATTTTTCCTAAAATTGACCTTGTTCACCCCTTCACTGCTGACTGACACAGGCTGGGCCAGTTAATCCATTCCCTGTACATTTTGAAAACATGCAAAACTCAGGGACCATTGTAGCTATACTGTATATTTTCTGGATCTGTGAAGCAGAGAAAACTTGTCTGGAGAGACAGAGGGAAAGACGTTCCCAATGAGAGGCTTGATTCTCTGGTCTAGTTCACTTCTGCATCCTATCTCTGCTTCTGCCCTTAGGTTCTTGGGTCTCTGACTGTCCCTGTAGTAAACTCCATGCGAATGGGGAACCCATAGTTAGTATTCAATATGTGTTAGCTACTATTATTCATTCTAGCCTCACTGAATGATTGTGATTTCTTCCAATTTCTGGAAAACAGCGATACATTTCATGCCCATATGTATTCCCAATGTCTTTTCTGCCTGGATGGCCGCTCCCCTTTTTTTCCCACTAGATGATTCTTATGCATATGTCAAAACTCAGCTCAAGGGCTTATTCTAGAAAACTTCCCTTGAATTTCCAGCTTGCTTGACATGTTTTTCTGAGTATCTTTCTATTGTAACATTCATTACCAAAATTTGCCAAAATTATGGATTTACTCTTCTCTCTTGATTGGGAGCTCCTTAATAAGAGGAGCTACAGTTACTTTGACCTTGTTTCCTCAGTATATGCAGAAAGGGAAAAACTAAGTTCATCCAGGGAACCTCCTGCCTGCTTTTAATTGATAGCAGCATAACAATGTCTAATACTCTTTGCAAATAATATCCTTATCCTGATTATTCTTTCCCATGTGAGAGTTAACGCTAAAAACTGAATTTGGTGTAATTTTCACTTACTTTTCCTAATATGGTAATAAAACTTAAGAATAATAGATTTTTAAAAACACCCTCAGATTTTTCTAGAACAAAGTACTGTTATGAACTTAATAGAAGGAGCATCTTAACTCTCAGGTCAAGAAAATGTATTCTCTACCAGTTCAGGAACCACATCAGAATAGAAGCTGGTTGATTAGTGGTGAACATGTACAGAAGAAGAAAGAGAAAGTAGCCATTGTCTTTACTCTTTAAAAAAAAGTGTGGGACTCAGAGTTAGGAAGGAAGGAAATAAAAAATAAAATAAACCCTTATTGGGACCCTACTATGCTCTAGTCAGCATGCAAAGTGTTTCCATATATAGTTGTTTTTGAACTCACAAATCATCTTAACAGGTGGTTTAATTTAGGTGTTTCCTGCAAAGAAACTGAGACTCAAGATATAAAATAACTTCTTAAAATCACACAAGTAGTTAGAAGCAACATCAGAATTTAACATGAAGTCATGGCATACTTTTAAGAATTTATCTTTCCAAGCATTGCATCTTTCAAAAAAACCCTTCTCTCTAATAGTTACAACTGGGTGATAGGAATATGAGTTATTTAAAGTCTTCTCATAGTTTTCTACAGTGAACATATACAGCTTTTACAATTAAAAATTACATATTTTTTTTAAAAAAGCAATTCCCTTAGATCAATAGAAGTGTCAGGGAATTATATTCCTTTGAACAGCTAAGTGTTAATTAGAAGAATCTTTATTTTTGATTAATGTGCAGTAGGATATAGAACTCAGGCAATTTCCCCAAATCTTTACTATTAGTTATCAAACAAGCCTCCTATATAACCTGTTTCTCAGCACAGATGTCTGTTCCCCTGTGCTTCTAATTTCATGCCCTCAAAGCCCTCTGCGGGCTTTGATGTGGGGTGGCAGGGTGATCTACAACCAACCTGCCATGTCTAGGGGAGTCTTCCGACCCTCTGAGCCACAGTTTCCTCATCTGCAAATGGAGATTAGGATACTCACCTTGAAGCCTGTGGGAGAATTGGAGGAGATGATTATGGGTCCAGCACATGATAGAGGAGCTATAGCAGAGCAGCAGTGGCAGCAGTGGGAGATGGTCCAGCAAGATGCTTGGGAGAATGTCTGTGGCCCCATCATCTGCATGATAATTCCAGCTCTGCTATTCGTTATGTGACCTTGAGCAAATTACTTAACTTCCCTGTACCTCAGCTTCCTCACCTCTAAAATGGAGATAAATATTTATAGAGTCGCTATAAGGAATAAAGGAAATAATTCACATAAAGCACTAAGAACAGTGTCTGGCACCTAGTTTGCTAGTAGTAACTAGTGGACGTAAGAGTACAGGAGCCATTATTTGGGACCGTTATAAGGAAAACTAGTGTAAGAACTTCAGAATCATTTCTTCTGCAGTTCATGGGTCACCTACCAGGGGACGTATGATTTGATTATATCATGAGTGCACCACACCTACCATCTCGTTGTGGTTTCTTCTTTGTCTTTGGATGTAGAATATCTTTTTTGGTAGGTTCAAGTCTTCTGTATCGTTGGTTGTTCAGAAGTTAGTTGTGATTTTCGTGTTCTCATGAGAGGAGGTGAGCTAAAGGTCCTTCTACTCTGCCATCTTGTCCTGTGGTCAAGAAATAATTTTCTAATAATCACATCTTTTAAATTTTCCACTCAGTCTGGGATGAACTGGAGTTGCTCCAGAGAGATGCCTCCAGAATCATTTCTTCATTCATTTTGTATTTACTGAGCCTTGACTTCAGGCAGGCATCTCTCTGTGCCCCACAGAGATGGTAGAAAATCAGAGCTTCCATTTCAGCGAGAGAGAAAGAGGGAATGAGAGATGAACAAATCAATAAAACAGACGTTGTAGCCCCTCTTCGGAAACAGAATGGATTCCCACCCAAAAGTCGGTTCCAGTGTTGAAACTGATGATGCCACACATACACCAACAAGGTATGAAATGATTTATTAATATTACTCATGTAATAAGGCTCTCTGGGGAGATTAGGGCAGGCCTTCCAAGCTGGTCTGAAATGGTTTGAGAAAGTCAGGAAATGAGATTGGTTTGGAGTTTTCACAGTGGGTAGGGAGTAGGCATGGGGTGAGGGTCTCTGCACACAGGTAGAGGTTTATATGGTTTGAACCTCTCACCAACGTCAAAGGAGGGCATACCCAGGCTTTCTCACCAGGCTTTCTAGCTTGCCTAGAAGTGGGGCAGAAGAGGGAGGAATCAGGCTTAAAAGTTGTCAGCCAACATGAAAAATGGAGTCACACTCTTTATTACACCAGACAATTTCAGAGAGTTGTGAGTTCTAATTTTAAAATATAGGTTAACGCAGCGAAAATGGCCTGGAGTATGTAGGGAATGGCGGCATGAGGATAGTTCAATTTCAGCTAGGAAGGTCAGACACAGCTTCTCTGAAGAGGGGACATTTGAGTTGAGTCCTGAGTGATAAGATCAAAAGCTAGTCATTCAGAAGGGAGTGGCATGTAAAAGTCACAGAGGGGGACATGGGCTTACCAGAGTCAAGTGAAGAGAGATGAGAATGGAGTGCGATAGTTGAGACTCAGTATGGGTGATGACGATGGTGATGATTAGGGTGACTACCATTATGTTTATGGTATATCCGATTGCTGTGTTCAAACGTCTGAGGCACTGTTTTATGGAAGAGAGGAATCTGTATGGCTCTGGCAGGAATGACGCTACGAAGAAGTGAATTTCTTTTGTTCGATATAAGAACGTCTTTGTGGACTGTGAGAGCACATTTTTAAGAGGTAACGAGCTCCCTGTTGCTGGTGGTGCATCAAGAGAGCCTGGATGCCACCGGCAGAGAAGATGCTATCTGAGAGCTGGGAGAGCTGGACCAAGTGGCCTGAAAGGCCATTACATTGGTATCAGCTCTCAGAGTCTGATTTTCAGGGAAAGAGGCCCTGGAAGAGGTGGATAGAGCACCTCAAGAAGAATGTGGAGAAAGTGTTACTTTCTATCATTGTTACCGACGCTGGCTAATGCTGGTTCCTTTCTAAGCACAGATATCTCAATAGCTATGGGGATTTCTGTTTAAAAACTGCTGATTGAAGCCCTGCTCTAGTTAGTGGCTTATTTGCATGTCAAATTAGCGTTCAAAGAAATGCAAATATGAAAGCTTATTTGCTCAGATAAATTTGCTTTAGTAACCTGGAGGAAATCGTACGGTTTAAAATACTCAAACTGAAATTAATGGATGACTTTGGCCTCTCAGCTCTCCTTTACCTCACCTTTGGCCTTTTCTTTCCCTGTTTCAATTCACTTCTATCCCACAAACATTTAGGATACCTTTTGTGTGGAAGGCACGGTGAGCAGAAGTATCTAGAAGCAGTCAAGTCAAGACTTTTTCCCTCTGCTAGAGGAACCGGGCACAAAGAAAAGAATGGTGTAATAATAGAGATACGAATAAACAATGAATAATTAAGCAAACAAGCAAATAAGTAAATCAATAAATGTTAAGTGTGATAATAGAGATACAAATATACAACAAAATAATTAAGCAAACAAGCAAATAAGTAAACGTAAAAAGTAAACAAGCAAATAAGTAAATGACACTTACTGTATGTCTGCCCCTTGTGCCAGGGACTTTGGAAGCAAAGATTTATTTTGATGACCTGGAGAAATCAGAGAAATAATTCATCAAACTTGTATTTGCTTCCTCCCCTCCTCCACCTTTGACTAAGGCCACAAAATCCTTGAGCAAGAAATCATTTCTCATTCATCTTGCTATTACCAAGGACTGACACTTAGTAGGGTTCTCAATAAATAATTCTCGAATAGATGGATGAATACATAAGTTAGTGGCATTTGAGATGGACTCCAACTCTGGGTAGCATTTCCATAGGGCAAGGTGTTGGGAAAAGCGTTCTGATAAAAACTACTCGTTAAGCAAAGGATTAGACGTGTGGAAATAGAAGTTGGCGTTTACAGCAGTCCAAACGGTCCAACGTGGTGCTTTCTTAGCTGCATGAAAGGAGCAGTGGGAGAAAGAGCAGAAAGAAAGCTGGAGCCTTCTTGAGGGACTTGGAGAATTATGGCGAAGAGTTTGAACTCCATTCTGTAGGAGATTGGCAGCCGTTAGAAGTTTTTGAGCGGTCAGATGACAAGATCAGAGGAGTATGGCTTTATTCTTCTCTACTTGTCATTGTAGAAGCCGTAGCTGTCATTAGTGATTAAAGGACCATCTAGTGAGAGATCAAGTTAGAGAAAGTTGAAACAGCAGTTACCTTGTGGGGGTGTGAATACGCCTTTATGTATTTATCAATTAGCAGGTTCAAGAAAGTCTTATGTCTCATGAATATCGCTGGTATAACCACTTTTTCTCTCCCTTCCTGACTGTCATGCCCTATGTAGTTTTTCTTTAGACTCTTCGGTATTAACGTGTACATCTTAAATTGTCCTCTGGGGGAAGTCTAACCTCACACCATATCTGATGGGAAGTCTTCTTCATTGGTCCCAATATCCAGTCTCCAGTGTTTGCCTGAAGCCCCCCTGTCTCTTTAAAAACATAGTCCTCTTCCATCTGCCCCACCCCAAAGCCCCACACCTGTGGGAACCGTAACACTTTAAAGCATTGATCTACTTGTGTGAGTTCTCCCCATCTTACATTGTTTGTGGAGCAAGACAGACTCCATACCCATGAAATAACTTACACGGTCAACTGTAATCCTTTGCACCTTGCAGCAGGAACTGGCATGTTGTGTTCAGCAAGTCTTCAACGGATAGAGGGATGATTAGATGAAAGGTAGGTACAGAAGGAGAGAGAGAGAGAGAGAGTGAGTGAGTGAGAGAGAAAGAGAGAATTCTACTTCCCTCTAGAAAACTGAGTACAGAAAACTCCAGCCCATCATTTCAGTCAGCATGAGAGCCTGTTAGACTGTAAATCCTCATGAAGACAGGGACCGTGTCCTTCTTATCACCTCAGTGACCCCAGTAGCTAGCTCAGGGCCTGGCACCGTAACGGTGATCCATGAATATTTGTCGAAGGAAAGAGCAGAGGAGTGAATGGGTGGTAACAGGGGATCCTGTTCAGGTGCCTGCATTGGGCACAGCAGCCCATAGGCTGGACACTTCCCAAGAGCAATCTAGTTAATTATCCAGCTCTCCCTGCCTTCAAGAAGGAGAGGACTATTGACCTCAGGATCCAGATGGTACGAGTACTTTGCTTCATATATCATATGTTGCTTTGAGCTTTGAACACCAGCCATGTCCTTGGTTCTGAGGAAATGAAGGGGATAGTCATGATGGTCATATGCTAACAAAGCTCACTCTCTCCCTAAATAAATCAAATTACTCCAGTATCATTGCCTTGTAATTTCGTACCCTTTTACTATTTCACGGAAAGTCTAAGTTACCTCTTGAAATCAATGCCTAAGTGTCCGAACATACTGCTACAGGGCTTGATTTTTAACCGAGGGCTGATAGGAAATCGAGGTGTTGGCCGTTTTCTGCATTATTTTGTTTTGTGTTTTTCTTTTCCTTCTCACAATAATCTCAGCATGGTTGGGTGATTTTCTTGGTGCCTGAAGAGAGATGAACCTAGGTTTACATCCTTTCATGAGAAAATTTTACAGCATGATGGTTCAAAGGAACTGATAGTTAAATAGATAATGATAATAAAAGCAAGTTACAATGTGCCAGGCTCTATCTTAGATACCTTACACATAATAACTCCATCGATATTTATTTTTTTTACATGTTTATTGGAGTATAATTGCTCTACAATGGTGTGTTAATTTCTGCTTTAGAACAAAGTGAATCAGCCATACATATACATAGATCCCCATATCCCCTCCTTCTGTGTCTCCCTCCCACCCTTGCTATCCCACCCCTCTAGGCGGTCACAAAACACTGAGCTGATCGCCCTGTGCTATGTGGCTTCTTCCCACTAGCTGTCGATTTTACATTTGGTAGTGTATATATGTCCATGCCACTCTCTCACTTCATCCCAGCTTACCCTTCCCCCTCCCCATGTCCTCAAGTCCATTCTCTACATCTGCATCATTATTCCTGTCCTGCCCCTAGGTTCTTCAGAACCTTGTTTTTTTTTTTTTTTTTAGATTCCATATATATGTGTTAGCATACGGTATTTGTTTTTCTCTTTCTGACTTACTTCACTCTGTATGACAGACTCTAGGTCCATCCACCTCACTACAAATAACTCAGTTTCATTTCTTTTTATGACTGAGTAGTATCCCATTGTATATACATGCCACATCTTCTTTATCCGTTCATCTGTCAATGGACACTTAGGTTGCTTCCATATCCTGGCTTTTGTAAATAGAGCTGCAATGAACCTTGTGGTACATGACTCTTTAAATTATGGTTTTTTCAGGATATATGCCCAGTAGTGGGATCTCTGGATCGTATGGTAGTTCTATTGTTAGTTTTTTAAGGAACCTCCATACTGTTCTCCATAGTGGCTGTTATCAATTTACATTCCCACTGACAGTGCAAGAGGGCTCCCTTTTCTCCACACTCTCTCCAGCATTTATTTTTTGTAGATTTTTTGATGATGGCCATTCTGACTGATGTGAGGTGATACCTCATTGTAGTTCGTTTTTTGGGTTTTTTTTGTGGTACGCGGGCCTCTCACTGCTGTGGCCTCTCCCCCTGCGGAGCACAGGCTCCAGACACGCAGGCCCAGCAGCCATGGCTCACGGGTCCAGCCACTCCATGGCATGTGGGATCCTCCCGGACCGGGGCACGAACCCGTGTCCCCTGCATCGGCAGGCGGACTCTCAACCACTGCGCCACCAGGGAAGCCCTCATTGTAGTTTTGATTTGCATTTCTCTAATGATTAGTGATGTTGAGCATCCTTTCATGTGTTTGTTGACGATCTGTATATTTTTTTTGGAGAAATATCTATTTAGGTCTTTTTGGATTGGATTGTTTGTTTCTTTGACACTGAGCTGCATGAGCTGCTTGTAAATCTTGGAGATTAATCCTTTGTCAGTTGCTTCATTTGCAAATATTTTCTGCCATTCTCAGGGTTGTCTTTTCGTCTTGTTTATGGTTTCCTTTGCTGTGCAAAAGCTTTTAAGTTTCATTAGGTGCCATTTGTTTATTTTTGTTTTTATTTCCATTTCTGTAGGAGGTGGGTCAAAAAGAACCTTGCAGTGATTTATGTCATAGAGCATTCTGTCTATGTTTTCCTCTAAGAGTTTTATAGTGTCTGGCCTTACATTTACGTCTTTAATCCCTTTTGAGTTTATTTTTGTGTATGGTGTTAGGCACCATTCTAATTTCATTCTTTTACATGTAGCTGTCCAGATTTTCCAGCACCACTTATTGAAGAGGCTGTCTTTTCTCCACTGTATATTCTTGCCTCTTTTATCAAAAATAAGGTGACCATATGTATGGGAGTTTATCTCTGGGCTTTCTGTCCTGTTCCATTGATCTATATTTCTGGTTTTGTGCCAGTACCATACCTTCTTGATTACTGTAGCTTTGTAGTATAGTCAGAAATCCGGGAGCCTGATTACTCCAGCTCCATTTTTCTTTCTCAAGATTGCTTTGGCTGTTTGGGGTCTTTTGTGTTTCCATACAAACTGTGAATTTTTTTGTTCTAGTTCTGTGAAAAATGCCATTGGTAGTTTGATAGGGATTGCATTGAATCTGTAGATTGCTTTGGATAATAGAGTCATTTTCCCAATGTTGATTCTTCCAATCCAAGAACATGGTATATCTCTCCATCTGTTTGTATCATCTTTAATTTCTAATCAGTGTCTTATAGTTTTCTGCATACAGGTCTTTTGTCTCCTAAGGTAGGTTTATTCCTAGGTATTTTATTCTTTTTGTTGCAATGGTATATGGGAGTGTTTCCTTAATTTCTCTTTCAGATTTTTCATCATTAGTGTAAAGGAATGCAGGAGTTTTCTGTGCATTAATTTTGTATTCTGCTACTTTACCAAATTCACTGATTAGCTCTAGTAGTTTTCTGGTAGCATCTTTAGGATTCTCTATGTATAGTATCATGTCATTTGCAAACAGTGACAGCTTTGCTTCTTCTTTTCTGATATGGATTCCTTTTATTTCTTTTTCTTCTCTGATTGCCCTGGCTAAAACTTCCAAAGCTAAGTTGAATAATAGCAGTGAAAGTGGGCAACCTTGTCTTGTTCCTGATCTTAGAGGAAATGCTTTCAGTTTTTCACCATTGAGAATGATGTTGGCTGTGGGTTTGTCATATGTAGCCTTTATTATGTTGAGGTAAGTTCCCTCTATGCCTACTTTCTGGAGGGTTTTTATCATAAAAAAAATTTGTTGAAAGCTTTTTCTGCATCTATTGAGATGATCATATGGTTTTTCTCCTTCAATTTGTTAATATGGTTTATCACATTGATTGATTTGTATGTATTGAAGAATCCTTGCATTCCTGGGATGAACCCCACTTGGTCATGGTTATGATCCTTTTAATATGCTGTTGGATTATGTTTGCTAGTATTTTGTTGAGGATTTTTGCATCTATGTTCATCAATGTTATTGGCCTATAGTCTTCTTTCTTTGTGACATCTTTGTCTGGTTTTGGTATCAGGCTGATGGTGGCCTTGTAGAATGAGTTTTGGAATGTTCCTCCCTCTGCTATATTTTGGAAGAGTTTGAGAATGATAGGTGTTAGCTCTTCTCTAAATGTTTGATAGAATTTGCCTGTGAATCCATCTGGTCATTGGCTTTTGTTTGTTGGAAAATTTTTAATCACAGTTTCAATTTCAGTGCTTGTGATTGGTCTGTTGAAATATTTTCTACTTCTTCCTGGTTCAGTCTCAGAAAGTTGTGCATTTCTAAGAATTTGTCCATTTCTTCCAGGTTGTCCATTTTATTGGCATATCATTGCTTGTAGTAATCTCTCATGATCCTTTGTATTTCTGCAGTGTCAGTTGTTACTTCTCCTGTTCCATTTCTAATTCTATAGATTTGAGTCTTCTCCCTTTTTTTCTTGATGTGTCTGGCTAATGGTTTATCAATTATTTTTATCTTTTTGAAGAACCAGCTTTTAGTTTTATTGATCTTTGCTATCATTTCCTTCATTTCTTTTTCATTTATTTCTGATCTGATCTTTATGATTTCTTTCCTACTGCTAACTTTGGGGTTTTTTGGTTCTTCTTTCTCTAATTGCTTTAGGTGTAAGGTTAGGTTGTTTATTTGAGATGTTTCCTGTTTCTTGAGGTGGATTGTATTGCTATAAACTTCTCTCTTAGAACTGCTTTTGCTGTGTCCCATAGGTTTTGGGTTATCGTGTTTTCATTGCCATTTGTTTCTAGGTATTTTTTGATTTCCTCTTTGATTTCTTCAGTGATCTCTTGGTTATTAAGTAGTGTACTGTTTAGCCTCCATGTGTTTGTATTTTTTACAGATTTTTTCCTGTAATTGATATCTAGTCTCATAGCGTTGTGGTCAGAAAAGGTACATGATACGATTTCAATTTTCTTAAATTTACCAAGGCTTGATTTGTGACCCAAGATATGATCTATCCTGGAGAATGTTACATGAGCACTTGAGAAGAAAGTGTATTCTGCTGTTTTGGGATGGAATGTCCTGTAAATATCAATTAAGTCCATCTTGTTTAATGTATCATTTAAAGCTTGTGTTTCCTTATTTATTTTCATTTTGGATGATCTGTCCATTGGTGAAAGTGGGGTGTTAAAATCCCCTACTAGTATTGTGTTACTGTTGATTTCCCCTTTTATGGATGTTAGCATTTGCCTTGTGTATTGAGGTGCTCCTATGTTGAGTGCATAAATATCTACAATTGTTATATCTTCTTCTTGGATTGATTCCTTGATCATTAGGTAGTGTCCTTCTTTGTCTCTTGTAATAGTCTTTATTTTAAAGTCTATTTTGTCTGAAATGAGAATTGCTACTCCAGCTTTCTTTTGATTTCCATTTGCATGCAATATCTTTTTCCATCCCCTCTCTTTCGATCTGTATGTGTCCCTAGGTCTGAAGTGCATCTCTTGCAGGCAGCATATATACAGGTTTTGTTTTTGTATCCATTCAGCCAATCTATGTCTTTTGGTTGAAGCGCTTATTCCATTTACATTTAAGGTAGTTATAGATATGTATGTTCCTATTACCATTTTCTTAATTGTTTTGGGTTTGTTATTGTAGGTGTTTTCCTTCTCTTGTGTTTCCTGCCTAGAGAAGTTCCTTTAGTGTTTGTTGTAGATCTGGTTTGGTAGTGCTGAATTCTCTTAGCTTTTGCTTGTCTTTAAAGGTTTAAATTTCCCCATCGAATCTGAATGAGATCATTGCTGGGAAGAGAAATCTTAGTTGTAGGTTTTTCCCTTTCATCACTTTAAATATGCCCTTCCACTCCCTTCTGGCTTGCAGAGTTTCTGCTGAAAGATGAGCTGTTAACCTTATGGGGAATCCCTTGTATGTTATTTGTTTTTCCCTTGCTGCTTTTAATATTTTTTCTTTGTATTTAATTTTTGATAGTTTGATTAATATGTGTCTTGGCATGTTTCTCCTTGGATTAATCCTGTATGGGACTCTCTGTGCTTACTGGACTTGATTGACTATTTCCTTTCCCATATTAGTGAAGTTATCAACTATAATCTCTTCAAATATTTTCTCAGTCCCTTTTTTTTCTCTTCTTCTTCTGGGATCCCTATAATTCGAATGTTGGTGCAGTTAATGTTGTCCCAGACGTCTCTGAGACTGTCCTCAATTCTTTTCATTCTTTTTTCTTTATTCTGCTCTGCAATAGTTACTTCCACTATTTTATCTTCAGGTCATTTATCTGTTCTTCTGCCTCAGTTATTCTGCTATTTATTCCTTCTAAAGAATTTTTAATTTCATTTATTGTGTTGTTCATCATTGTTTGTTTGCTCTTTAGTTCTTCTAGGTCCTTGTTAAATGTTTCTTGTATTTTCTCCATTCTATTTCCAAGATTTTGGATCATCCTTACTATCATTAGTCTAAATTCTTTTTCAGGTATACTGCCTATTTCCTCTTCATTTGTTTGGTCTGGTGGGTTTTTACCTTGCTCCTTCATCTGCTGTGTGTTTCTCTGTCTTCTCATTTTGCTTAACTTACTGTGTTTGGGGTCTCCTTTTCCCAGCCTGCAGGTTCGTAGTTCCCATTGAGTTTGGTGTGTTCCCCTTGTGGCTAAGGTTCATTCAGTGGGTTGTGTAGGCTTCCTGGGAGAAGGGACTGGTGCCTGTGTTCTGGTGGATGAGGCTGGATCTTGTCTTTCTGGTGGGCAGGACCACATCCGGTGGAGTGTTTTCAGCTGTCTGTGACCTTTTTATGATTTTAGGCAGCCTCTCTGCTAACGGGTGGGGTTGTATTCCTGTCTTGCTAGTTGTTTGGCATGGGGCGTCCAGCACTGTAGCTTGCTGGTCGTCGAGTGGAGCTGGGTCTTAGTGTTGAGAAGGAGATCTCTGGAAAAGCTTTGGCCGTTTGATATTACGTGGAGCTGGGAGGTCTCTGGTGAACCAATGTCCTGAACTCGGGTCTCTCACCTCAGAGGCACAGGCCTGACAACTGGCCGGAGCACCAAGACCATGTCAGCCACACAGCTCAGAAGAAAAGGGAAAAAGAAAGGAAGAAAGGAAGGAAGGAAGGAAGAAGAAAAGAGAAATAAAATAAATTTATTAAAATAAAAAATTATTAAAAATTAAAAAATTTAAAAGTAATAAAAAAAGAAAGAAAGAAGAGAGCAACCAAACCAAAAATCAAATCCACCAATGATAACAAGTGCTAAAAACTATACTAAACAAACAAACAAAAAAAAACCGGACAGCCAGAACCCTAGGACAAATGGTAAAAGCAAAGGTATGCAAACAAAATCACACAAGGAAGCATACACATACACACTCACAGAGAAAAAGGAAATATATATATATATATATAAAAAATAAGGAAGGGTGCAACCAAATCAATAAGCCTGCCAATGATAATAAGCTCTAAATACTGAAGTAAGATAAACATAAAGCCAGAAACAAACTAGATGCAGAAAGCAAACCCCAAGTCTACAGTTGCTCCCCACGTCCACTGCCTCAATTTTGGGATGATCCGTTGTCTATCCAGGTATTCCACAGCTGCAGGGTACATCACGTTGATTGTGGAGATTTAATCCGCTGCTCCTGAGGCTGCTGGGAGAAATTTCCCTTTCTCTTCTTTGTTCACACAGCTCCTGGGGTTCAGCTTTGGATCTGGCCCTGCCTTTGCGTGTAGGTCACCTGAGGGCATCTGTTCTTCGCTCAGACAGGACGGGGCTAAAAGAGCAGCTGATTCGGGGGCTGTGGCTCACTCAGGCCGGGGGGAGGGAGGGGTACAGAGTGCGGGGCGAGCCTGCGGCGGCAGAGGCCGGCGTGACGTTGCACCAGCCTGAGGCGCGCCATGCATTCTCCCGGGGAAGTTGTCCCTGGATCACGGGACCCTGGCAGTGGCGGGCTGCACAGGCTCCCGGGAGGGGAGGTGTGGAGAGTGACCTGTACTCGCACACAGGCTTCTTGGTGGCGGCAGCAGCAGCCTTAGCGTCTCATGCCCGTCTCTGGGGTCCGTGCTGATAGCCGCAGCTCGCGCCCATCTGTGGAGCTCCTTTAAGCAGCGCTCTTAATCCCCTCTCCTCGCACACCCCGAAACAATGGCCTGTTGTCTCTTTGGCAGCTCCAGACTTTTTCCCGGACTCCCTCCCAGCTAGCCGTGGCGCACTAGCCCCCTTCAGGCTGTGTTCACACAGCCAACCCCAGTCCTCTCCCTGCGAACCGACCTCCGAAGCCGGAGCCTCAGCTCCCAGCCCCGCCCGCCCCGCCCGGTGAGCAGACAAGCCTCTCGGGCTGGTGAGTGCCGGTCGGCACCCATCCTCTGTGCAGGAATCTCTCCACTTTGCCCTCTGCACCCCTGTTGCTGTGCTCTCCTCCATGGCTCCGAAGTTTCCACCCCGCCACCCTGCCGTCTCCACCCACGAAGGGGCTTCCTAGTGTGTGGAAACCTTTCCTCCTTCACAGCTCCCTCCCATGGTGCAGGTCCCATCCCTATCCTTTTGTCTCTGTTTATTCTTTTTTCTTTTGCCCTACCCAGGTACGTGGGGGGTTTCTTGCCTTTTGGGAAGTCTGAGGTCTTCTGCCAGCGTTCAGTAGGTGTTCTGTAGGAGGTGGTCCACATGTAGATGTATTTCTGATGTATTTGTGGGGAGGAAGGTGATCGGGTCTTACTCCTCCGCCATCTTGAAGGTCTCCTAGCTCGATCTTCAAAACTGCCCTATGTAAGAAATACTTTTATCATACATAGTTTACAAATGAGGAAACTGAGGCACAGAGAAGTCTGGCTCCTCATCCAAGATGATAAATTAATAGGAATGGGGATAGCATTCAAGCCCAGACAATCTGGATCTAGCATACCATTCTCTGTACTATTCAATATTGCCATCTCTTTGATCCAACTTTTATTGTCTCAGTAACTTCCCCCCAGAAGCATTAACTTCATACTGATGTAGTTGATCTGCTGATGTCCAAATTGTTTGGAAGTTCAAATTATTCTTTTAGTCAGTGCACATTTATTGAACACCAGCTATGTGCCAGACACTATTTTAGGCTCTAGACATACATCAGTTTTACTGATTCCATGGAGTTTACATTCTAGTTTTGGGGAAACGACAGTAGGCAAAAACAACAAGGAAAATAAATGTAGATCTTTATTAGGTCAAATGGTCATACGTTTGATGGAGAAAAGCCAAGAAAGGAAGAAGATAGGGAATGACAGTCGTGGCTGTTGGGAAAGGCCTCATTGAGAGAGTGACGTTGTATTAGGACTTGAAGGTAGGAATGGGGTGGGACATGCATAATCTGAGGGGAGAGACAGTCAGGCACAAATAAGAACAAGTATGAAAGTTCCAGGGCAGGACTGTGGGAGGGTTGAGGAACAGCAAGTATGCCAATATGGCAGGAGTGAAGTGAGAGCTTCACTGGTAACAAGACAGAAAAATAATCATAGAGTTTATAGTCAGACAAACCAGTGCTTACACCTGAGCTCAGCCACTGGTTGTGTCACCTTTGCAAGTCATGAATGCTTTGAGCTTTAGTTTTCTCATCTGCAAAGTGGGAATACCATGTTGCTGTCAGGAACAAATGAGAAAGTATAGCAAGCCTGGCACAGAAATGGGAGACGCAGCCCTGGTCTGTCCTGTCTTTGTGGGTGTTCCCAGGTCGTTCCCACAGACAGCCCCCATTTTGCCATCTACAAAGATGGGTCGCACCCCAGGAGGCAGGAGCCCACAGGCTCCATTGTCTCATGACGCAATCCAATAACCATGCCCCAGGCACAAACTGGGCATCTCATTTACCTCCTCATTTCCTTCCGACAGTCCACAGCGCCTGGGGTCCAGGCAGTGCTTGCAGCAAGATTGTGCCACGGGCTGCCAAGCAAAGAATGCCTTGAGCTGTTACAAACAAACAAAGAAAAGCAGTTTCCAAGATGTAGGCCTTTTGTTCATGTGAACAGGGACATGAACAAACACCGGCATGTTTCAATTTGAAATAGCTTCTGGAGTAATGGCTGGCAGTGTGCTCCCTAATTACATAATGTACGTCTTCTTTGGCAGTGACCTTGGTATTGTCTTTGGTGTGAAAAGCATCCAGGCTGGGACTCCACACACTTCGCCCACTTAGCTGTTTTGCGTACCTCCTTCTTGGAGCCTTCCAACTGAATTTCTTTCTTTTGCTCCTTTCCTTCCTGGCTGTTAATATGTATTATTAGGTTCAGAAAGCGTTCGATCAACTTGTGGATGACAGATTTCTTTGTTCCACAAATATTTCTTACACACCAGTTCTGTTCCTAGTGGGGTTCTAGATCCTGCGGATGTTCAGAGCTGCTCTCAGAAAGGTTGGGAGGGACAGCTATGTAAGAAATTACAGTGCAAGGAAGTGTAAGCTGTAGCTCAGTGCTGAAGAAAATGACCTTTGCAATTAGACAGACTTGGGTTTGAATCTCTGGTTCTGCCTTAGTTTGTGACCTTGGACAAGTTGCTTAAATTCTCTGGGACTCAGTTTTATCATCTGTATAATGGAGGGCATATTTCCTATCTCCGAGTGAGGTTGTATATTTTGAGTTAGACAATATTTTTAAAACGCTTGGCACTGCATGTGGAGTGATGCTCGATAAACAGGAGTGATTGTTATTATTACTAGTGCTGTGATAGAGGTGGGGACAGAAAGCATGAAGGCACAGAAGGAGGAGTGGCCACCTCCCAGAGGAATAGAAACACAGAGGAGGTGCTTTTTAGGATGAATCTGGATGACAAAAGTAGCTTTGCCAAGCAGACAAAGAAAAGAGAGGTATCCCAAATGGCTGGGTGGAGGTCTGGAGATGAGAACGTGTCATCAGTTCATTTAACAAATATTTATTGAGCTGCTACCATGTGCTAAGCATTAGACTAAGTGTTAGGACTCTACAATGATTATGGCAAAGTCTTGTCCTCATGGAACTTACATTTGTCAATGAAAGACAGGCCACAAACTAGAAAAAAAATGAGGTAATTAATAAACAATGAATAACTTGTTGTGATAATGTCTATGAAGGAAATAAACAGAGGAATATCAAATAGAACACTTGCACGTTATGGTATTATTCTAGCGAAGGTGGTCATGGAAGGGGGTCTCTGAAAAAGGGACAATTAAGCTGAGCCCTAAAGGATAGAATGAGGCAGCCACAGAAAGAGTTGAAGGGCATTTCAGGCAGAGGAAACAGCAAATTCAAAGACCCAGAGGTAGGAGGGGGCTTGCTGGGTTTAATCAACTGCAAGAAGGTCCTTGTGGATGAAACATCATGGGCTGGAAGAGTGGCATTTGTTGGGGCCTGGGAGGTAGGCAGAAGCTTGTTTTTATTTTGTTTTTGCTTTTGTTTTTGTTTTTACCAGTGGTAAGCAATGGGAAGGGTTTCCAGCATGGAAGGGACACAATCAGATTTATATTTATTTGGTGGGCTTTCTGGCTGCCATGTGGAACATAGGTTTTGGGGGAGTAGAGTTATGTAGAAAACCAGTTAGGGAGTATTGCAGTCATCCATGGTTTTTGTCTTGCTTTTAAGAGGGGAGACAGGAGAGCCTGTTTGCTAGGCAATGGTGATGAACTAGTAGAATGGGAGGTTAATGATGCCAGAGGAAAAGTTTAGGTCTGAAGGTTGTTACAAGCAGTTGAACTAGGTTGGCTAGTGGAGTTGAAGTGGAGATAGATTTGGGAAGTTCAACCAATAGAGTTTTATTAGATTGGCGCAGAGAGAGTGTGAAAAAAGGGAGAAATCAAGCGTGACTCCAAGGGGTTTTCTTAAGCAAAAAGGTGCCATTTGCTGAGATGAGGAAGACTTGGAGAAGGACTGGCTTGGGTGGCTATGAGGAGCTTCACTGAAGACATATTACATTTGAGACATCTAGTAGAAAACTCGGTGATATCTAGAGCTCAGGATATTATTCTGTGCTGGAGATAGAAACTTGGGGGTCACTAGCATTTAGATGGTACTTACAGCCGTGATGAGCTCACTCAGGGAGAATGTGTGGATAGAGAAGATACAGGAGCCCCAGGATTTGGGAGAGGAAGCGGAGGAACCAGCCAAGGAGATGAAGAAGGAGAGGCCAGTGAAGTTAGATGGAAACCACCAGGGGTGCTGAAACTGTGTAAGCCAAGAGAGGAGAGCAATTCAAGGAGGCAGTGGTCAGGTCTGGAATCCCACCCACAGGTAAAATGAGTATAGAGAGGTGTCCATTGGACTTGGCAACATGGAGGGTACTGCTGGCCTTGAGAGTGGTGAAGGAGGCCAATTGGAATGGGCTAGAAATATGAATGGGAAAGGGAACTTCACTTGCATCTTTAGGGCTTTCGTTGTTTTTGCTTTTAAATGGGAGATATGAGAGCATGTTTGGTGGATGACTAATGATGCAAAGGAGAGAGAATATGTGTAAAAGACAAAAGTCCTTGGCAAGGGAGAAGGGAGGGGCCTCAGAGGTGGGTGGGGGGGTCTGGCTCTGATACGTGTAGGGACACTGCACCCATGGGAGCAGGAGGAAAGGCACAGAGCACAGGTGCAGAGAGTTGAGAGGGCGTTTGTAGCGCTGAGGTTGGAATGTGACAGAATGCTATGGTAGCATCTATTTGCAGTGAAGTATGAGGTGAGGTCATTAGCTAAGAAGGTGAGGGTGTGAGTAGGGACTCTGGGAGGCGTGAGGAGAATGAAAAGGTATGGAATGGCTGTCTCCAAGAATGGGAAAGTCAATGTGCTGGGGAAGGAGTGAGTAGAGTTGGGACTAGGTCACACATCTCTGACTCCTGATCTAGAATGGGTGCTACTCTCCCAGCTCTCTTCTCATTCACCTCAGAATTTCACTGAGTTCCACGTGTGGTCCTTTGACGTTGTAGACCCACAATAAATGTTTGCTGAGTGCACTGTAGAGGGGATGGCAGTGCTGTTTTAAGGAAAAAGAGGAAGGAAAGTAAGACTCATTGAGCATGTGTTATAGGTTAAGCACTTCATCTCTAGTATCCTAGAAGGAGGTCTTAGCGATGAGAAAACTGAGGATCAAAGAAGTTAAATAATACATTCACAAGCACTCGATATGTGTGTGTGTGTGTTTTGTATTTGTATCTACATATATAAATGTATATGTACACATGTGAACATACATGCACACAGACACACATGCACAATGCCCATGTACACACACACACATTTATTTCCTAATAAGATTCTGTCTCTGCCTCAAGGAATTTATAATCTAGGAATCTAACCAAAGAAAGAAATTTTATACATAAATTAATAGAGCAGGGGTCAGCAAAGTACAGTCTATGGGTCACATCCAGCCCACCATCTGCCTGGTTTTTATAAATAAAGTTTTATTGCAACACAACCATGATCATTTGTTTCCATATTGTTTTTGGCTGCTTCTGCACTACACCTGCAGAACTGAATGGTTTCAACAGTGTTTATATGTCCCACAAAGCCTAAAATGTTTATCTGGCCCTTTATAGAAAAGAGTTTGCCAACCCATAAGATCAAGTACAGGGAAAAAGGTGCTAAGATTGAGAACATGCAACCATTTCTTTTGGAAGTGATCAAGAACTGCTTCAAGAAAGCAATGGCCCTTGATTTCCCCCTTAGCAGATTCGCTCCTTCCTTCCACAAAGATTTTTTAGCATCTCCTATGTGCCAGGCACTATTCTAGGTGCTGAGGATACAACACTGAACAACAGGGATAAACGTCCCTGCTCTCATGAGCCATGCATTCCTGTGGGTGGGTAGGATTTTGAGAGATAGGGTTAGAAGGAAAGTCACTGCTGTTGAAGCAGAACTGGAGCAAAGGGCACCATGGTTGGAATGTTCAGAGAAATTTTCAGAAATATAAAGTGGTCCAGATTGAAAGTGCCAGTGGGCAGGAATGAAGGGCCACAATGTAAAACAGTGATTCTCAAAGTGTGGTTCTCAGACCATCAGTAGAATCAGACAGGGAGCTTGTTAAAAATACGTGTTCTTGTGTCACAGTCCGGACCTAGTGAATCCTAATATCTAGGGGTAGGACACAGGGATCTACATATTTAACAAGTTCTTCAGAGGATTCTTGGGTTCACTATATTTTTGAATCATTGTGGTAGAAGTTCATTGAAATCAGACTCAGGAGCGTGTGTGTGTGTGTGTGTGTGTGTGTGTGTGTGTGTGTGTTGGAGTAGGTTATCAACAGAGAGAAGGAGGTAGGAAAGAGATAAAGGCCCCTCCCATTTAAGACAACTTAGAATCTTCCACTGGAGTTCAGATATCTCTGAGCACATCTTGGAAACCAGTGGATAAGGTCACTTGTAGATGCGGAAGCCCGTTACAAAAGAGACCATGAAGCTTCCCGGAGGAGAGCTGAACCTCGAGGACAGAAGGAAAGAGAAGGACTTAGTTGCTGCAGACCCCCACTTGCCAGAGGGAAAGAACGATGCTGAGTACATCGTGAGGACAGCTGCCAGATTTATCTCATAACTCAAGCCCTCATGCTTTTATTTTCAAGACAGGCTGATAGAGAGCCAGCTCACTGAAAGTGTCCACCACATCCGCCATTACTGTCCTTGAGAGGTTCATAGTTGAGGTGGAAACATAGAACATGCACTAAAATGGTAAACATAAAAGGCAAAATTAGCAGGACAGGTAATTAGGTGGGGCTGGGTGGCCAGAAGTAACCTTGTGGGTTAGGTGGGCTTACCTTTAACGGCAAACAGAGAGGAATGAGTAAGCCTATCCAAAAAGCAAAATTCACTTGAGCAGAGAGGCTCATAATCAGAGACAGCACAGGCATGCGGTAATAAGTGGATCAATTTGGCCGGAACACAAAATTCATGTAGGGCAGTAATAGGAGATAAGTCTGGAAAGGTTGTTTAGGGCCAGATGGGGAAGGGCCTTGAATGCCAAGATAAGGATTTTGGCATTTATCCTGGAGGCAGTGGGGAGCCATTTAACTGTTTTAGCAGTGGGGATACAGGCTTAGAGCTGTGCTTTAGGGAAATTAAACCAGTGGGGGGATGGAAGATAGGTTATGGACGGGAAATCCTGGAGGTGAGGAGACTAATTAGGAGATCATTGAAAGGATCCAGGTGAGAAATAATGAGGACCTTGGATTAACTAGAAAGGAGGGGAAGCAGGAGTTTGCGATTGAACAGAGAAAGGGAGTGTGCCCAGGGGAAGAGTCCAAGGCCCCTCTAAACTTCCCATCTGGATAATGGTGGTGACATGGGTGCAATGTATAGAAACTGGGAGAACAGGGATAGACAAGTGGGAAAATTGTGGAGCCTGTAGGTTTGAAATGCAAGAGGGCCAGCAGAGCAGGTAGTTAAAAAGGTAGGAATTCCAGGGGGAGGCCAATGGGGGTGGGATGGGCATGGGCGGGAGTTCCCTGCCCTAGTGGTTGACTATAAGACCATTGATTGGACTCAACGTGGTAAATCAATTGGACGTTGTTATTCTTTCTCTACACACACACACACACACACACACGCACACACACACACACATACACACACGGAGAGAAAGAGTCATACGCTGACTCAATAAATATATACTGGGAAGAAAATCTTTGGTTGTATGTATGTATAGAGACTAGTTTTGTTGGCTTCATTCCATGAGGTAAAACTCATGCCAGAAGCCCAGAAAACATAAAAGGGGGGAAAATACACTGATGATAAAACAGTGTGAGTCCACCAGGGAAGAATAATCAAAACTTACTAGAAACTAATTTCTTTTTCCAAGTTTCATTTTTAAAGACTTAAAAGAGACCGATCAATGCTCCAATAGAAAGAGTATAAATGAAGTAGGATATTGATGCAAAATGTTCCCACTTTCTTGCATTTTTTTCTCTTATTTTATTTCTTAACAATGCAATGCAAAGTCAAACAATTTCAGCAGCCCTGCTGTGCTCGGGAGGATTCTGGCACATCAAGAAAGACTTCCCCTAAGCCAAAGTTACCAAGCCAAAAATGCAGTGAAAGTCTTCTCTAAGGAAAAGTAGAGTGGAAAATGAAATGTTGTTCCAAAACTTATTTCTTAGAGTGGATAAGGAAGTTGTTTAAGAAATTAAGTAGTCGTTCCTAAAGTAAAAACATCGAAATAAGAATATTAGTTAGTCAAGAAACCTAGACGTGCAAGAATTATGGAAGGAAATCAAAAGTATTGAGCATCTATGCTATGCTAATCACTAACACTCTCATCCTCGTCTTGCATGATGACACCCACTGCCTTCTCTGACCACTTGCACTCCTCAGGAAGAATCCTTCTTTTCCTAGAGTCTCGATACCATGTCATCAAATGATCATGAAGTTTGGAGGCAGATACTCCCAGGCTTGAATCCTGGTTCTGAGATTTATTAGCTGTGTGACCTTAGGCAAATCTCTTAGTTTCTTTGAGACTCAATATTCTCATCTGTTGCTGCAAGAATTAAATTAGCTAATGAGCGAAATATATCTTGCAGAGTGTCTGGCATGTAATAGACACTTCTTAAAAAATAAAATTATTTTAGGATATTTTTATATTTATAGAAAGATTGTACAGAGTTCCCATATAACCCACACCCAGTTTGTTCTACCATTATCGTCTTATAGTAGTATGGTATATTTGTCACAATCAATGAACCAATTAATACATTAGCATTAACAAAGTCCATACTTTACTTAGATATCCCTAGTTTTTACCTCATGTCCTTTTTCTCCTCCAGAATCCTGTCCAGGATGTTATGTAACATTTAGTCCTCGGGTCTCCTTAGGATCCTCTTGGCAGTGACAGTTTCCTCAGACTTGCCATGGTTTTGATGACTTGAGCAGTTTTGAGGAATACTCATCAGGTATTTTGTAGAATGTTTCTCAGTCCCTCAATTAGGTTTTGTCTGATGTTTTCCTCACGGTTAGACTCAAGTTATAGGTTTTGGGGAGGAACCCCACAAAGGTGACATACCATTTTCATTACATCCCATCAAAGGTATGTATTATCAAGACTTATCCAGATTGATGTCGGCCATGATCACCTGGCCGAGATGGTGTTTGCCTGGCTTCTCCACTTTGAAGTCATTCCTGTTTGCTCCTTTTCTATACTGTACGAAATCACCAGGCCCCGCCCAGACTCAAGGAGTATGGAGTTTTGCTCCACCTCTTTGAGGGCAAAGTATTTACAGAAATAATTTGAAATTCTTCTGCACAAGAGATTTCTCTATTCTCTCTCATTTATTTATATATTGTCACTTATTTATATCAGTATGGACTCATGGATAGTTATTTTATATTTTGTGTTAAAAATCTAATACTCTTTTATTTATTTTGTTGCTCAGATTTTTTTTTTTTTTTTTTTGACCAATAGAACGTCTTTCAGTTGGCTTTCATGTCCTTTCGATACCCCATCATGGCATGTGTTTTGCTTTGTTTTGTTTTGTCACTTCCTTACGTTCTGGTGCTATAAGATGCTTTGGGCTCATCTTGTATATTGCTTGCCCCAGACCAAAATCAGCTATTCCTCCAAGGAATCCTGGTTCCTTGTGTTGAAATGGACAATTTTAAAATTGTTTTCTTATTTTAAGGACACGCAGTGGAGATGCTAAGAATTCATTATGAAATTGTTAAACAATGTTGACAGTATAGACAATTTGGTGCCTCAAAATCAGCAAATATTTACTTTAGTGCCTCCTATGTGCCAGATATGGTACAGGTTTCTGAAAATATTAAGATGATACCAAACAGTTACTGAGTGCTTCCCATGAGTACTGCTGCTGTATACGCTATTCTAAGCACTTTACATATGCTAAGTCGTTTAACCCTTATAATAATCCTACAAAGTGTAGGTCCCAATATCATTCTCGCTTCATGGACAGCAATGACAGGATTCCTTTGCTATCCCGGGGCTCACCTTCTGGTAGATGAAATAGATAAGCAGAGGGTATTAAGAGCAGGAAAGAGGGGTACCCAATTCAGCTGTGGGATTGAGGAGAACCTCCTGGATGAGGTGACACCTGAGCTGAGTCCTGGTGGCTGGAAGGGAATTATGAGTAGAATTTGTGGTAACCCGGAGTAAACACACCAGGAAGAGAAATAAGGCCATGTGAGAAGGGTGGTAAGCAGTCAGCCAGACATTGCCAGGCAGGGAATGAGTAGTGTGGGACTAACAACCAAGACAAAGGACTCAGTCTTAGAGTGTCTTGTATATTCTGTTAGGTTGATGGACTTCCTTGTAAATGATAGGAAAGAGGGAGTGACATGGTAAGGTCAGAGTTACAGATGGGTCATTTTGACATAGTGCAGATGACAGGTGGGAGGGATGAGACAAGAAGCAAAATGACTCATTAGGAGGGAACAGCAAAGGTCCAGGGGAGAGATTTTAGGGGCCACACCAGGGCAGTGTCAGTTCAGATAAGAGAAATGAGTACATATTAAATTGGCAGGACCTGGAGACTGAGAAACAATATGGCTCTTGCATTTCTTTTCTTTCTAGAATGTACAGTCTGAATCCCGGGGCAATAAAAGACAAGGGATCCAAGGAGAGTGCCCTAAGGAGAAGTTCAGGAATTTGACTAGAGCATCCTATGTTGTCAATCTCGAGAATCTGAGTTTGTCAGAAAAGGAGCAAAGAGAGAAGAATCTTAACATTCTTGTATCATGATAGTAGCATTTATCTGTTATCAAATGCAATTATTATTATATTAGAATGAGTATGTGATTTGGAACCAACCAAGAAACTCTACCAAGGTTGCATTCTAACTCTTCTTCCTAGCTGGTCTATCTTGTCTAAGTCTCCATAAGGCTTAATTTCCTCATCTGCAAATTGGGAAACATAATAATACCTACATCCTATAGCAACAAGGACAAGAGTTAATGCATGTAATGCTCTTGACACATAGACAAGTGCCACGTATTGTTACTAGTTTAAAATTGTCCAGGATTTACTGTTTACTTTCTCATAAATTTCACTTAATCTTTCGTCTACCTTTTGAGGGTAAATTTTTGCATTCCCTCTTCTAAAATTCCTTCATAGCAAGGAATTTAGACACAAAGAAGTGAGAGGATTTTTCCAAAATTAAAGAACTTCTAGAGTAGGTTTGCAGACTCTTAAGACCAGGATTTTCTCCACTACGTTTTCATCTGACAGAGACTTGCTGAATATGAAGCCAGTTTTTGCTCTATTACATTGTTTATTCATTCAATGAATATTTATTTAAAGTGCTATTCTATGGCTAACATTGTTCTATGATCAGGATATAGCAGGAACCAGATAGATAAAATCCCAGACTTAGCATGCTAGATGTAGAGATGTGCAAATAAACAGACAGATAGAAAACCTGACATCAAAGAAAGGCTAAGTGCTATGAAAGAAACCAAACTAGAATATGCCTCCTAACCTGAAACATATTCTTTATTGATCCCTCTTTAACTATTTTGCCCAGATTAAATTTTCCACAAGTGACTGTCCTACCCAGCGAGCTTCTTTCATTTCCATGTTTCCCACTGACACTGCAGAGAAGAGCTGTGAGAGAAGGAGGTTCTGCAGGACAGTATAAATGTTGACAGTGATCTTTCCTAAAAACACTAGCAAAGGTTCTGCCTCAATTTGGGACCCACTATTTTAACAAGCATTTATGATTGTTGGCTTGAATAAAGGGAGGAAGCTGAAATAAAACTAAAAAGAACAGACTAGGAGAAAACACAAGTTCAAAGATATAACTGATTTAATCATTAGTAGCCCTTGAAATGTTTGGTATCTTTTCTCCAGCCATTTTCTCTGTTACTTAATGAGAGCCCATGATATATAAAATTTTTCATACTTCTTTTTACTAAACATTGTAACACAAGCACATTCCCAGACCACCAAAAACTCTCTGCCAAAATAACTTGTAATATCTGCATGATATTCCATCATGTGACTATAGCATAATTTATTTAACCATTCCAATATTGTTTATTATTTCCATTTTTTTGGTGTATCAAGTATGCCTCACTTTGAGTGTCTCATCCTAAAACTTAAATGCCCTAAAACAACATTTCTTTATTATTTCTCATGTTTCTGTTGGGTGGCTGGGTGGATTCTACTGGTTTGCCTTGGACTCACTCAAGCAGCTGCTATCAGCTAGAGGGTCAGCTGAGCGTGAAGGTCCAAGATGACCATATTCCTATGCCTGGCAGTCGATGCTGGCAGAGCACTGGGGTGCCTCTCTTCTCCTCAATGCCTTTTATCCTCTTGTAAGCTAGACTGGCTTTCCTACATGGAGATGTCAGGGTGGCATGACAAGAGGGCCAACGAAACTCCAAGACCTCTTGAGGTCTAAAAACCAGTGAAACTCTACTTGCATCACATTCTTTTGGTCAAGACAAGTCAAAAAAAAAAAACAGTCAAAAATCAGGGGATAGAAAAATAGTTTCTACCTCTGGATAGCAGGAGTGTTGAAGTCACCTTGTGAGGGAACACGTATTGCCAGGATGTAGGGGATTAATGGCTGTTAGTCTTACAGGAGATCACTACACAACCAGCAGCAGTGAACAATTATATAAGCTAAGCTTTATGTTTTAGAGTCTAAAATATTATTTCCTTTGACTTAACCCCTAGATTTTGAGTTATTAGGAGACAAGATAAGATGAATTTTTAAGGCTCTTCATACAAAGGCTACTGCTTTCCAGAATGTACTTAGACAACCCTTCACCATCTCTACTTTCTAAGAGAGAAGAAATCCAATTGGTCAACCCCCAAATTTAAAAAAAAATGTTATTTATAATGTTCCATCAGAATTAAAAGCAGGATTATTTTCTAAAGGAATAAACCAGCTCAGTGGCAACGAGCTAGATTTTTCTGTGTTTGATTACGGATAACGTTCTCCTTGGCAGAAATGAAATCTTGGGTAAGGAGCTAGAGGCAGACCAGATTTCCGATCCATCTACCAAACAAATCCCTTGTGATCTGAATGTATGAATTTGTTGAGATTTCCTGATGGCTAACAATATGCCTTCATGTTAGCAATGACAAAAAACTAACAGCTGGGCATGGTATTTTTAAAAGGCCTCTTTTTCATGTAATTGAATTCTTCAATCTTGCACTGCATTCATTGAGAAGAACTCTCGGGATAAATTTCTTTGAAATCTCTGCCACTGATTTTATTTTCTGATATGTTGACCTCCTTCATCACGAGACATGTTGCAAGATTGGCAGGCTTCGTCTTCCGTGCACCAGATACAGTGAGAGCCATGTTAAGGCTCCTGCCATTGAAAGGTATTCAGTGTGGATGCTAATGAAGAATTTTAAAGTGATCTAGTCTGGTTGGTTCCCCTTTTTCTCCTTTCTCTGGAAGGAGGAGCAATAACATCTCCTTAGCGAAGAGAACTGAAAAAATAATGACCACATCTCTCCTTCAGAACTTAGTCTAGTTTTCAGCTCACTCTGTGTGTTTTATTTTGAGAAGCAAACCATAAATCTGTATCAAGAATAGTGGTGATTATTATTTCTCTTATTAAAGAATGGATAAATGTTTTTATTGGTAATTGTCCTGCCTAAATGTTCTCCACATGCATCAGTTTATACAATGTACTTAGTTATCATTTATCAGGCATCCAAAATGTGAAAAATACCTAGCCAGCCATTGACAATGCAGATATGAATTAGTTACGGCCCCTTCCTTCAAAACAGTTCACAGTCAAATATAAAGGGTGGACGTGAACCAAATTGACCCAGGTAAGCCTAAAACCTCACCTAAAAAAAGTGCTCAAAATAAGAATGCATGAAAGAGAAAATGTCTTCCGTCCAACCAGGAAACAAAATGATAAGTATGTTCTTTATTCAACATAATGTCTGTAACACGTTTGTCACAATCTTTAACTTCCTTGCCTCTCTGGTTTTTTTGCTGTTGTTGTTTTAACTCTTATTGGAGCACAGTTGACTTACAATGTTGTGTTAGCTTCAGGTGTACAACAAAGTGAATCAGTTATACATATACATATATCCACTCTTTTAGATTCTTTTCCCACATAGGCCATTACAGAGTATTGAATAGAGTTCCCTGTGCTATACAGTAGATTCTTTTTTTTTTTACGTTTTTTTTTTTTTACATCTTTATTGGAGTATAATTGCTTTACAATGGTGTGTTAGTTTCTGCTTTATAACAAAATGAATCAGTTATACATATACATATGTTCCCATATCTCTTCCCTCTTGCATCTCCCTCCCTCCCACCCTCCTTATCCCACCCCTCTAGGTGGTCACAAAGCACCGAGCTGATCTCCCTGTCAGTAGATTCTTATTAGTTATCTATTTTATATATAGTAGTGTGTATGTGTCAATCCCAATCTCCCAGTTTATCCCTCCCCACCATAAACCTTGGTAACCATAAGCTTGTTTTCTACATCTGTGACTCTACTTCTGTTTTGTAAATAAGTTCATTTGTACCTCTTTATAGTTTAGATTCCACATATAAGCTATATCGTATGATATTTGTCTTTCTCTGACTTACTTCACTCAGTGTCTCTCTGGTTTTTTTATCACCTACATCTAGAACAACCTCAGTCTAGAATAAGCTGAATCAGTCTTCACTTGGCGTTCATGGCTGCCCAGGTGACTGGAGGGTCACTTCAATGGGCAGACTGGCATGACCACCAACTTCAAAAGGATTGCCTCTCTGTTCAACTTATTTTCTCACTCTCTACAATAAATATTTCCTTCCTGCCCTTTTGCCCTCCTAATTACAACAGAGGAGAGTGGTCTTAATTCCTTTGCCAAGACCAGCTCATTTACATAGGCTTTGAAACATGTTCTTTGAGAAGATGTTCCTTTCCATCATCATTTAAACATGCTCGAGTCTTCAGTTTTGAATCAATAGATAAATAACCTACCAGGGATCCCACCCATTCTCCCACCAACTATAACCTTTTCTCTTTCTCTCTCTTAACTTCACACCTATTCTTCTTAAAAGTTCTGTCTTTTATTGCCATCTCCATTACAAATCTTGTTACTCTCCCTTTGGCCTCTTCTAATCTGGTTTCTTTTTGCACTGTTCCACTTGAATGGCCCTCACTAGTCCACAAATGGCCTCGATGTCTTCAAACGCAAAGGCCCACCCCAGCACCCTTTCCTCCACCTCCCTGCCATGTGTGCCATTGCTGATCATGCCTTTCTCCACGGATACCTTCCACCCTCAGCCTCAGTGGGACACATTTCTCCTGGTTTCTCGTTCATTTCTGGCCATTTCTCTGTGCCCTTTCACATCCATCTTTTTCCACCTGGCCGTTAAATGATGGCGTTTCATAAAGCACCACTGTAGGCCTCTTCTCAGACTGTCCTCTGCACTTGACACACCTATAGCCTTGAGGGCCAGATGTATCTCCAGTGCAGAGATATATCTTTCCTGGGCCCCAGACCTATGTTCCTTGCTATTTCACACCTGCATTTAGATGTCTCGAAAGCATCTCAAATTCGGCACATCCAAAATAACATTTATGAACTTGTCATCTTCCAAGATTCTCCATCTCTCCATCAATACCTTTCATCCAATTTCACAAGTAAAAAAAAAAACAATCTCAGAGTTATCCTTGACACACCCTCTTCCTCAATCTTGGTCCTTGACCAAATCCCATTAAGTGTAACTCTAAGATCTTGGTCCATCCATTTCTTTCCACTTACACAGTCTCCACCCTAGTATGAGCCACTGTCACTTCCCCTCTGGATCTATTGCAGTGACCTCTAACTAGTCATTCTGATCCCTCCCTTACCCTCTTGCCCATCATTCTTCAAACAATCACCAAATGGATCATTGAAAAAGGCAGAACTGAACTTATCACCTCTGTGATTAAAATCCTCCAATGGCTTTTCGTGGCCCACAGGATAAAGGCCAAAATCTTTAACATGTCCTGAGGAGTCTCCCACAGTCTGATTTCTACCCACTTCCCCATCGTCCTGATACCTGCCCTCCATCATTACCCCTTCTTGCCGGTAGAACGTATTATTAGTGTTCTCTCTGTTGGAACACCGGTCTTCCACTCTCTTCACCTAGTTTACACACATTTATCCATCAGATGTGTATGCAGAAATTTACCTCCTTGGGGAAATAATCCCAGAATCTCAAGACTAGTCTGCTTCTCCTGATTACACACTCTTACCATATACTTCTGTAATTATTTAATCAATGTATGTGTCCCTTACTAGACTAGAAACTGCAGGAAGGCAGAGGGAATATCTTTTTGACTCACAATTCCCACCCCCCCGCCCAGGGCCTATCTCAGTGCTTGGAACATAGTAGACAGTCAATGAATATTTTCATGGAACATATACTGTGTGCCAGGCATAGTTTTGGTGGTGACGCAATGATGAACAAAACAAACTCAGTGACTGCCCTCATGAACCCTACATCATAGTGAAAGAGACATAACATTAAATAAGCAAATAAATACATAACATTAGGAAATAATAAGTGCTATAAAGAAAATAGCAGAGCGAGTGCATTGAGAACATTAGGTGATAGTGGGGCTCTTTTATTGGGGTCTGCAGGCTAATTGGGATAGAGAATTCCTCTATGAAGAGGTGACATTTGAGCAGAGACTTGAATTAAGTGATAAAGCAGACGTGGAAAGGAGCAGGAGAAGAGCTTTCTGGACAGAAAGCAAGTACATAGGGGAATGAGTATGTTTGAGGGATAACAGAAAAATCAGTGTGGAAGGAGAGAGGGGAGTCATGTCAGTAGAAAATGAAGTAGGAGAGGAGGACAGGAGTAGACCACAGAGCACCAGAAAGTGTTCCCACTGGAGGATGCAATCCTCAGAGTTGTACACCATCTTGGCTAAAAAATACTGAAGTAAGCATTTTTTTCAGAGTCCACATCTGTGAGCTTCAATCCCAGTTCTTCCACCAGCAGGTGAGTGGTGCTGAAAGCAAATCATGGTCTCTCTCTGCTCCTCATTCCCTTATGTGATAAATGAGAGTTTGGGACCAGATCATCTCCAATGTTCTCTCTAGATTGAAAATCCTTTTATTAAAAAAAATGAACATCATTTGATAAGAACTGGATTAGATAAGAATCTGCCACTATGATTTTTTTCTGTCTTAATTTTACTGTTTGAAACATAAAAATAGAAGAGCTTCCTCTCAGGATTGGCATGCCAACCAGAAGACACGGTAAGAGCAAAAGCTCTTTGTAAATTATGACATGCTTTCTAAACCCGGAGATAAAACTTCCTGAGAATTTATAGTATAGTAGGCACTGTCGTAGGTGCTGTCCAGTTGGCATTTCATCCTCATGGCAATCTCGGGGGCAGGTCTCTTTAACTGAGACCAAGTGAGAGTAAAAACCTCAAGTTCCCTCAAGCAGTTAAGTGGCAGAGTGAGTTTTGCACCCAGAGCTGGTTGACATCGTCTTGAGGGCTCCTCATGAGAACACAGGGTCTATACACGTGAGTGCGGAGGTGAGGAAGGGGGGTGAGAGGCTGTTTGAAATTCAGATCCAGGGGCATTGTTGATGTAAAAGAAATTTCATTAACAATGACACATTTGTATTCCAGTAACTAAAACTGCTTGAGCATCATTTCATCACAATAATGTTTTCCAAATTCTTACGAGAGAAATCTATTGTGTGACCCAGCGTTCATCACGGGATAATAGTCATTCCTTCTTTTATTTGTTCTTTTATTTCTTGAGCACCTCCTATGTGTTATATCACACCCTAACTGCTAATGGGACAGAAATAAAGAAGGCTCCCTTGACCCTCCTAGAGTTTCTAAAGGACCATACAGTTTCTAAAGTGAACATGGGAATAAAAATGACATCACACTGCGGCAGCTGGTGTAAGCGGAGCCCTGTGCAATGTTGAGTGAGAACTGAGGGGAAGCCATACGGAAATCAGGAAGAGCCTCGTACAGAAAATGTTTCTCAGAGCTCAGGTTCTTCCCTAAGATACAGAACTCACCAGCATTAAGGAGAGCAGGGTTATCATCTCTCTTGCTTTAGACCCTATCCCAAACTGCATAAACCCTAACATACATATTTATTCCACATTTTAGTATCTGGGAAATGAGGCCGCATCCTCGAATCCCTGACATCTTATCATCACTGCCGGCCAACAGGAAGTCATCACTACCTCTGCTCAGGCACTTGGTCAGAGCTCATCCCGCCATCACTTCCACTGAGTTATGCACATTGCTGTTACTACATGTGCTGAGTTGGATTGACAGTTAAAGGATATTCCAGAAGGTTACACTATGATTCAGCTTTGAAATGAAACGTTATTTCTTCTCCGGAAAGCACGGAAACAGAGCTGCATGATAGAGGATACACTTGCGTCCAAGAGATTTCTCACTCAGTATAAAATTCAAATTCTAAATGACATGAAAGTATCATCATAACTTTTAATTGGCAGCATCATCTTTTCCTAGGGGTACATAAAATAATAGTACACCTTATCACCAATACCTCTTAGATCAGGTGAGATGTTGAATTGCGGTTAAGGCAGGCATATCTTGGTTTTGTTTTGTTTTGTTTTGTTTTTTGGCCACATGGATGTGGGATCTTAATTCCCAGACCAAGAGATCGAACCCACACCCCCTGCAGTGGAAGAGTGGAGTCTTAACCACTGGACCACCAGGGAAGTCCCCATATCTTGTATTCTTAAAAGCCATACTGATTCACATTGAACTTGGGGCCCGCTTTATATAATCCAGTCTCTTTGGGGAACTCCTGCCATCCTATCCCTGTGCAGTTAATCCTTTGAGCCCACATTCGGGACTTTACGTTTTTTCCCTAGTGTGATAGCACTGTGTTAAAATCAGCATGGTGTTCCAGGCTGTTAAGAAGGCGTCTAATTGTGATTCAGCTATCCCGTATATTAGCCACAGCCTGTGCCATCCTTGTTGACGGTTCCTGGTCACCCAAGGATGATCTTATTATCTAAGCACGTTATGTATAAGGAATTTCACAGCTGAGGTGAGGTACAGAATGACCTCCTCTAAAACAAGAGCGATTAACAAGTTTGGAACAGAGCCAAACGTGAGAACAAGGTTGTTATTGGCATGATTTTAATCATGATAGACAATTAGCCAAGTTTAATTATATTGAGACGGAAAACCAGAATGAGTGGTAGTAATGAATTTCTCTGGGAACTCTCCTGTGTCTCCAGCTCAAACTGGCTGACCTATAAAGGGTGGAAAATGATAAAAGATGTTTGCCCACCTGTACAAGCTGTGTTTACCTCGGGGAGCTGCCTGTGTGGGAAAGAGGTCTGGGGGATCCCCCTTTCTGTGGGGGACTCAACACAGGACACAAATGGAATTCTCGAGTTCCACTGGCAGTTTTGCTTCAGGAAGGAGATGTAGAAGAGAGGAAACATATTTTAGCTGAACTTGGGCACATTAAATGTTAATGTGATTATGTAGCTGGGGATTCTTTAAATGTCGCCCGTGGCTGGAGTATTACTGTAGTTGTGTGTTAGCACTTTTTGGTGTTATAAAAGCTTAATATCTTCACTGACTGTGTCAAGCCCAAATAGAACACTTGAAACTTCGAGTCAGAAAGTGATTAGAATGTAAAAATTTTTTTAACAATTTGACACGCCTCGTCTCTATGCTTAGAAATGGAATTTAAAATGAAACTCTCCCTAAGTCTCCAGTCTCTTTTTCCATTATGGATTTTAATTGACTTCTTATAATTAAAACACAGAAGAAGAAAAGTTGTGGAGAAGAATTGAAATCTCTATAGTTCATATAGTTCTTTAGGGTTCACTGTGTATACTGATAGTTCATCCTCGCACCAAACACACATTCATGCACAGATCTGGGAAGATGAGCTTGTCTCATTGCAAAGACGAAGAAGCTGAGCTTCAGGGGTTGTGACTTATCTCAGTCAAATGGCAGAAATATACACAAGCCTTCTGATTCTGAGACCAAGTTTTAAAAAATAATAAAGAAGGAAAAGAAAGGAAGAAAAGGAAAGAAAAAAAGGGAAGGGAAGGGAAAGGAAAGGAAGGAAGGAAGAGAAAGAAAAAGGTAGAAAAAGAAAGAGAAGGAACACCTTTCAGGTGAAGTTTGAGATGGGCTTTTCCAGTGTGATGGACATTCTCAATGGGAAAGCCAAGTCAATCCATGTGTAGGTCTGAGCTGTGAATAAATCAGCCTGCCTCTTTCCCTCCTTCTATTTTTCTTTCTTTCATCCTTCCCTCCTTCTTCTCTTTTTCCTTTCTTTCATCTTTCCCTTTCTTACTTCCTTGTACTCAGTACTTTTACTGGATATCTCCTGTATTTCCAGGAATAGTATTTGGCACAGAAATTCTATTTGCATCCTGTGATGAATAAAACATCTTTTATCATTTTATACCCTTTGTAGGTCAGCCAGTTTGAGTTGGAGACACAGAAAAATATGATACAAAATTTGATCCCATACATCTATGTTCATAGCTGCATTATTCACAATCATAATTTCACCAAAAGGTGGAAGCAACCCAAGTGTCCATTAACGGATGAATGTAGAAACAATATGTGGTAGATACATACAATGGGCTATCATCCAGCCTTAAAAAGGAAGGCAATTCTGACATGTGCTACAACATAGATGAACCTTTAGGACATTATGCTAGGTGAGGTGGGGTAGTCCCAAAGGGACAAATACTATATGTTTCTGCATATATGAAGTACCTAGAATAATCAAATCCATAGAGACAGAAAGTAAAATGGTGGTGGTCAGGGGCTGGGGGCAGTAGGGAATAGGGAGTCATTGTTTAATGGGTACAGAGTTTGAGTTTGGGGAAGATGAAGAAGTTGTGGAGATGGATGGCGGTGATAGTTGTAGATAATGTGAATGTACTTAATGCCACTGAACTGGTTGCTTAAAAAAACAGTTAAAATAGCAAATGTTATGCTTTGTATAGTTTGCCATAAAAAACATTTGATCCCTAACGTTCAGTGGGGCCCACTCTGTACTAACAGCCTCTGGGGGGAGACAGGCTGCAGTGTGACATGTGACATGTGCTGTGGTAGTGGGAATCACAGGGTAGCCTGAGGACATAACCCAGCCTAAGAATCTACACAGAGGCTGGGAACCACTCTGTGAATGATGTGTGGCAGGTGCCTGAATTAAGTCTGAAAGAAACTCTGATTTCTCCAAGCAAAGTCAAGGGACCAAGGTGGATGGTCACTCCATGCAGACAGAGCTACACAGAGGCTCACAAGAGCCTGGTGTGGTGTAGAAGATGCAAGAAGTCCTTGGTGGCTAGAGCCCAGAGTTCAATGACATCTAGCTACTTTGACAATATATCTGTTCCTCTTCCTCCTGGAGAGTTAAAGTGACTGCCCTATTGGGTCAAAACGTATTTGAAACTTGGGTCTTTCTCCTTTAAAAGTTGTTTCTGTTACCACTTTCCTAGACTCTAGAGTTGTGCTGTCCAACATGGTGGCTACTTAGTTTAAATCTAATTCATTGAAATGAATGATTCAATTACTGAGTCACACTAGCCACATTTCAAGGATGGCTAGTGACATTTCAAGTGTGGCTGTGACATTTCAAGTGTGGCTAGTGACAAGCAATATGGCCAGCATAAACATAAAGAATTTCCATCATCACAGAAATTTCTATTGACCAGCCCTGCTGCAGAGTTTACAGAGTAATTCTCTACCTATCAATTTATTTGTGGGTGTGAACATCACACAAAATCCTGGTTTTCTTATTCCCATTTTGTAGAAAAGGAAACTGCAGCTTAGGGATGCTGGATACGTTACCGATGGTTTCACAGCTATCAAGTAGTGATGCTGGAACATAAAATCACCAGCCCTCTGAGCCCAGCCCCAGAGCGCCCTGCATTAATCCATAACCTCCTACTGCCTTCAGCCTCTTCAGTACTTCTGCTCAAACTTGAGATTATTCTTCCTAAAAGGCCACTCTTCATGAGATCATGCATGTGACTTTTCTTTGTCAACCGGAGAGAACACAAATCCCTTAGTTTGACAACCAAGGCCTTCCACAAATTAGAATACATACACTTTGCAGTTTCTTCTTCTATCCTTTCCTCTTTCTCAATACTTATCTCTGCTCCAGGTACAGAATATATCAGTCACTTTCCAGCCTTTGAGGCTTTGTTGTGCAGGTAGTCTTCCCGGACTACTACCCTCTTCCTTTCTGTCTATTGGAATCTCACTTAACTTTCAAGCTCTAGTTCATGACTCACCTATTCTAGAAAATCTTACTTGACCAATCTCAATCTGGGCTGCAAAGAGCTCCTGTTCCTCTCTTAACAGGAAGCATCTCATGTGTTACTTCGTGGGAAACTACTTCTGTGCTTTAACAAGAGGCCGTCCTTTCTTCTCCTTCGATGTGGCATTGCCCATGTAGGAACTCACGTAGACCACATTCCTCATCTTGATGAACTGTTGGTGCCAGTATGGACCCTTCTTGGTAGTTGTTCTCAACTCTGCTGTCATTACTTACTGGATTCATTTTATCCATGATTTTTGTGTCTCTGGCTCCACCTGCTATGTGCCAGCCATTGTACTGAGCACAGTCACATTTTTTTCTGTGTTGTCTTCCAACAACCCTATGAGGAATATATCGTTATCCCTATTTTACCCAAGAGGTAATTGAGACTCAGTGAGGACAGATGAGTTTCTAATTCACAAAGATGTGAAGTGACAGGGTCAGAATTTAAACCTGGCTCCAAAGCCTATGCTTTCTTCTTTGTTGTGGGACAAGCCTTCCCTGCATTTGTTTAGACACTTCCAGTAATTACAGTGAGTATGTAGAAGTTGTGTCCTTCTCAGCTTTGAAAAACTCCTACCTGTAAATTATATTCAGCACACACCAAAAAAGAATCTGTTACAGTTGTTACTCCAAAACTCTGCAAGTTCCTATTATATCAACTTTCCACCTTGGACATGGCATCAGATTTCAGACATTATGGGGGGTCAGGAGGAACATACAATTCACAGCCCTTGCTTTGGTTTGAAGAAACTCCATAACTCATTGTTTAGATACCATCCAAATAGCAGTGGCTATGGATTTTGACTTTTTGTTAAATGAATGACATTTTCTATCAGAAACATGGTAGCTTCTCCAGACATTATTAACGGATTCTCTAGTTTGTAGGCCTAAACCAAAACAAATGTTCTGCTATATAACATGATGATTTAAGAGAAAACAATCACAAGGGAAATTTATGGGTTATGATTTTTTTTCATAAAAATCCCAGAGAACTAAAATTTCAAGAAACTCAATGATGTGTATATATTAAAAATATCATGGAAAGCTATGGTGCATGGAATTATAGTCACTAAATTGCTGATTATTCCTGCAATGTGGCAAAGTGAGCACTAAATCAGGAATCAGAAAGCCCAAGTCTTGGTCTCAGCTCTTCTACCAGCTAACTGTGCACCCTTGAAATTGTCACTTAACTTGGACCTTTTCTAGAACACAGTAACCTTAGTTGAGTGAATGAGTAAATTAATAAATGAAGGTATTGGGAGAGAGACTCTCTAAAATTTCTCCCACATTAATGGTTTATGAGTCATACTTTCAATTTAGCTACATTTCCAAAAGATGTATTCTGAGTATCTTCAATTATAGCATTTAATCAGTGTAACTATATAAGGAAAATAATTGCACAGTTTCATTCCACTCAGCGATAGTTTCTTGGTCCTCTTTCAGGCCAAAGAAAGGCCCTGGGCCAGACATTTCGGGACAACAACAGTCAGTTAAATGTAAGGGCTGATTGTTGAGTTTAGACACACATGTAATTAGACTACAGAACAGACTGAGGGGTCATGGTCAATGGAGGCTTTTGGGAGCTTGGTGGGGACAGATGGAGCTTGCCTGGAGGACTGAGGAATTGTGACTGGCTTTTTTTAAAAGTACCTTAGAGACCAACCTATTTCCTAATTCCAAGTCTCCCCAGAGATGGTTTAATGCCCCTCTTTGTAAAGAAAGTTTGATAACCTAGTAGATATGGGTACCACAGCTTTGATCTGCCAACAGCTCAGATCAGAGAGAATATGCTTTCTTTAGGGACTGATTGTGTTTCTCCACCATGTATTTAAGGCACCGGACTGGGATGTTTGTTTGTTTTATTTTATAATCTTGCCTCTGTCTCAGTGCAAATAATCTGTGTAGATCTAAAAGATTGATAGCTTCTTCCTAGTAATCCCTGGAAATAAAATAACCAATTACAGAAGTCGTGGAACTACAGAAGAACCTAGAGGCAGCTTATTCTGACCCCCACTTTCAATAATTGTGGATTTGAAGGCCCTGAAGATTCAAACGATTTGCCCAGGCTGACACCAAGTAATGGGAGAGCTAGGATTAGCCTGAGTCTTCCAGCCATATGCCTTTGGTTTTGTTTTTCTGCTAATTGTATATTTAGGATTTGCCTTTTAGTAGCAAACAACATAATAAAAGACTTGAATTTATTAAGTGTCTAGATTGTCCCAGGTGGCATAGACTCATTACCTTTATGCTTCAAAAAATGTATTATTTCCATTTTGTGGATGAGGAAATTGAAGTTCAGAAATCTGAATAATTTGTCCCAAATCAACAACTAGTGAGTGGAAAGGGAGTCTAGCTATAAATTATACTCTCTTATAATAACTGGCAGTGCAGCACGTATAAAATTTTATTAACTTATTTATTTAAATTTTTATTGGAGTATAGGTGCTTTACAATATTGTGTTAGTTTCTACTGTACAGCAAAGTGAATCAGCAATACGTATACATATATACGCTCTTTTTCGGATTTCCTTCCCATTTAGGTCACCACAGAGCACTGAGTAGAGTTCCCTGTGCTATACAATAGGTTCTCATTAGTTATCTATTTTATACACAGTATCAAAAGTGTATATATGTCAATCCCAATCTCCCAATTCATCCCACCCCCCTTTTCCCCCTTGGTATCCATATGTTTGTTCTCTACGTCTGTGTCTCTATTTCTGCTTTGTAAATAAGATCGTCTGTACCAATTTTTTCAGATTCCATATACATGCGTTAATATATGATATTTGTTTTTCTCTTTCTGACTTACTTCACTCTGTCTGGCACCTATAAAATTTTAAATGTGTGTACCAGCTGAGCCACGATTCATTCTAAGTCAGCCTAATTATACCCATGCATCTATGGACCCGTTGGAATAATTAGATATCTTCAATAGAAATAAAAGTTGTAGGTTGTGAGTGCAACTGTATAAGGATGCTTCTTACACTATTATTTATAACGGTAAAAGAAAGGACATAACCTCAATGTTCTTCAGTACAGTAATGGTTAAATACATAGTGACAGTTTATACTATGGAATATTATTCGGCTGTTAAAAGGATGTGTCGATTCTATATAGATAGATAGATAGATATAGATATAGATCTAAAGAAATGTTCAGATGGAGGGCGTAAGGGGGAGTGATTTTTAGTATTATAATAAAGGTATAAGGAGCTAAAGGTCAATGACCAGACTATTTGTGATGCCACCTTGGTTTCAGCCAGTTCCAGCCTATTTTTATCTCATCCTAACAGCTGCGCCCCTTCTTCACTTTTCTAGCAGTTGTGTCCTGCCCCTTTCCCTCCTGTCTCAGAAGGAGACTGTTAATAGCAGACTGTTACCATTGTTTACACTGGATGGATGGGAGAGAATGTGACCAAGCCTGAGTCCTTGACTGGATAACCAGGGGTTAAGAGCCAGAGACACCAAATACAAAAACCAGGTACCAGAACCACAGCAGATCTTTATCCTGAGACAGATCAGGAGAGTAACAAAGGAACAAATTAAGAAAAAACAATTCTAGAACTATTGTCTTGGTCTTTAGTTTTACAATCCCTTGCTTCTATGAGTGATATTCCCCTCAGGGCCCCTCTTTTGGTCTGCAGTTTGCTGCCAGTCCAGGAAGTCCACACTTTCCATAACAGAGAGGCAATTAAGACAGTACAATAGGTATGAACTACTTTGCTTGTCAAAAATCAGCTTGGCAGTCTACCTGCCTCTGAGTCCCACCTATGACACCCCTTTGGGGTATTTCCTCCCTGAAAGTAATAAAAATTAAAGTCAGGGTCCCCTTCATTTGGGAATTTAATATTAAATGCTGAAAGAGGCAAAGCCAACTCTGAAGACTAGCAGAGCAACATTTAACATACGTGCACTAAGTAGCCCAAACTAAATCTGGACCTCAATTTGGGCAATAGTGATGTCCCAGAGCCCCTGAGTGTTAATCAAATGTTTGTAAATTGCATGTGGTTGAACTGTGCTTTGGGAGTGCATGATTTAAAACAATCCTGAGGAATCCTCTAGTGCTATAACTAATTAACCCTAATTCATCTGTTTTGTCAATCTGAATTACTTCCAAGGATAGAGTGTTTGGAGAATAAAAGACTAGACAAAGTACAATTAATTAGGGAAGGCTTCCTGGAGGGGGTGAGCCAGGGCCAAATCTTAGAGGAGTCAATGATTGCAGATCCCTGTAAAAGACAGAAAGGAGAAATGCAGCCTTTCAGTGAAGGGCAGCCTTATAGCTGGCAGCAATGGACCTTCCTGTGAATAACAATTAAAACATCTCTTGCATTTGTATGATCGTTTACAAGGGCTTTCTTACACATCACAGAGATAATGACACAATGAGGATACCAGTGCTAAGGACTTAATCACATTTTCACAGTTATCCTACCAACAGCCCGTTGGGCTTGGTGTTACTCTCCCCTCTTTCCAGAAGAGGAAACTAAGGCTCAGGGTGCTAAAAGTCACACGTCGGTGTCGAAGTCAGCTGGTAAACAGAAGAGCATAGATCTAAATTCAGATCTACCTGACCCTGTGGTTTTAATCATATGATCCTCTGGGGCTCACAGCAGGATGGAGAAGGGCAGATAGTGGATCACAAAGGTGTGGCAACACAAATACAGCCAGACCTTAGAGATATTGCAGGTTCAGTTCCAGACCACTGTGATAAAGTGAATATACAGTAAAATGAGTTGCACAAATATTTTCGTTTCCCAGTGCATATAAAAATTATGTTTTCACTATACCATAGTCTATTAAGTATGTGATAGGATTATGTCTAGAAAAGCAAAAGTACACACCTTAATTTTAACCATTTACCATAATGTTAACCATTATCTGCGTCTTCAATGAGTCGCAACCTTTTTGCTGGGAGAGGATCTTGCCTCGATGTCTATAGCGGCTGACTGGTCAGGGTGGTGGTTGCTGAAGGTTGGGATAGTTGTGGCAATTTCTTAAAATAAGACAGCAATGAAGTTTGTCACATCAATTGATCCTTCCTTTCATGAACAATTTCTCTGTAGCATGCAGTGCTGTTTGATAGCATTTTACCCACAGTAGAAATTCTTTCAAAATTGGAGTCAATCCTCTCAAACCCTGCCACTGCTTCGTCTAATAAGTTTATGTAATATTTTAAATTTTATGTTGTCATTTCAGCAATCTTCATAGCATCTTCACCAGGAGTAGATTTCATCTCAAGAAACCACTTTTAGGGGAATTAACTGGCCTGATTTCAATACTGTGGTGTTTCCAGAAATAGAGAGGCCTAAGGAGAGGGAGAAAGATGGGGAGATGGCCAGTTGGTGGAGCAGTCAGAATGCACACAACATTTATCAATTAAGTTTGCTGTCTTATATGGTCGCAGTTTGTGATGCCCCAAATCAATTACAATAATGACATCAAAGATCACTGACCACAGCTCACCATACAAGTATAATAATAATGAAAAAGCTTGAAATATTGTAAGAATTAGCAAAATGTGACACAGAGACACAAAGTGAACAAATGCTCTTGGAAAAATGGTGCTGATAGACTTGCTCGATGCAGGGTTGCCACAAACCTTCAATTTGTAAAAAAAAAAAAAAAAAAAAATGCAATATCTGTGAAGTGCAACAAAGCCAAGTGCAATAAAACGAGATGTGCTCGTGCTAATAATGTATTCCCTCCTAGCCAACGCCAAGCGCTATGCTAAGCACCTTACATACATTATCTCCTTCTGACGTAGGTGTCAATTCCCATTTTACCATCAGGAAGTTGAGGAGCAGAGAGGGTAAGTAAAGCGTCCAGTGTTACACTGCTAGTAAAGATGGTAGAAATTTCATACAAAGAGCCAGATCCTCCTCTATTCCATGCACCAGGCCTCGCTTGGGAGCCAGCATATATAAAATGGTGTCATTGGCCTCGGGGAGCTCACTGCCTGGAAGCTGGAGTCAGATCTGGAAGCAGCACGTTTCAGTCCAACGCACTGTTGGGGGAAGAGTCGCAGGAAGAGGGTAGCACAGAGGAGGGGTGCTCTGCTAAGCCTGTAGGGTTTTTTTTAAGATAAATGTATTTAATTTAATTAATTAATTTATTTATTTTTGCTGCATTGGGTCTTTGTTGCTGTGCGCGGGCTTTCTCTATTTGCGGCACGGGGGTGGGGGGGGCTCCTCTTCGTTGCGGTGCACGGGCTTCTCACAGCAGTGGCTTCTCTTGTTGTGGAGCACGGGCTCTAGGCCCGCAGGCTTCAATAGTTGTGGCACACGGGCTCAGTAGTTGTGGCTCACGGGCTCTAGAGCACAGGCTCAGTAGTTGTGGCGCACGGGCTTAGTTGCTCCGCAGCATGTGGGATCTTCCCGGACCAGGGCTCGAACCCGTGTCCCCTGCATGGGCAGGTGGATTCTTAACCACTGCGCCACCAGGGGAGTCCCGCCTGTAGGTTTTGCAGTTGGCTTCTGTCATCCTGGTTTTCCAGAAGAGACGGCCAAGCTGCCTACAGTTTTGATGTGTTCAAGTTGAGAGAAATGCTAAGAGGCAGTGTCAGGACTTTATCTCAAGTTTCAGCTCTCTGCCTCAGAGGTCAGTAACCCTTTCTTACCCTCTTCTTGTGATTTTTCCAGGAAATGTTAACACATTTTTGAGATAATTTATTTACCAGCGGCATGGAGGCATTTTGTGTATATAACACCAACCCCAAGAACCCATTCTTTCTCTTTCTTTCTCTTTTATTCCCCAAGAAAACTTAAACTCCCAGTTTTCTTCTACCTTCTATCAACTCATGCCTGTTCATTTGTAGTCTTCACTCTTGGCTGCTGGCTTCTCCTCTTCCAGATCTTTAAATGCTGGAGGACTCCCAGGCTCTGTTCTGAGCCCTCTTCTCTGACTACTCTCTCCCTGGGTGAGCTTACCTAGCCACATGGCTTTAAACGCCATTCATATACTCATGACTCCCAAATATATGTCTGCAGCCCTGACCACTACCCTAAGCTCCAGACCGCCTACACCGTGTCCCCACTGGGAAATCTAGGCTGTCCTAAACAGAACTTTTCAGTGTTCTCCCAAACCTGCTCCTTCCCTGGGCTTCCCTACCTAGTAAATGGAAGCATCATTTGAACTCAGACCAAAAAAAAAAAACCAAAAAAACTTGAGTCAAATTATTTCTCACCACCTCTAGTCCTACTTCACTAATAACCATCATCTTTTCTTACTTGGACTAGACAGTTTGAACAATTCTCACTCTCTGGTCTCCTTCATTTGCTTCCTCCTTACAAGCTCTTTTCTACGTGCAACCAGACAAGTATTTGCAACATGTAAATCAGATCATTCGTGATTCCCCTACCCAAAACACATGCAATAGTACCCCCTTATCCACAGGTTTCACTTTCTGCGGTTTTAGTTACCCATGGTCAACCATGGTCCAAAAATAGTAAATGGAAAATTCCAGAAGTAAACAATTCGTAAGTTTTAAATTGCGTGCCATGCTGAGTAGCATGATGAAATATGGCGTCACCCCAGTTCATCCCGAACAGGACCTGAATCATCCCCTTTTCCGTTAGTCACTTAGTAGCCATCCTGGTTATCAGGTCGACAGTCCTGGTATCTCAGTACTTATGTTCAAGTAACCCTCGCTTTACTTCATAAGGGTCCCAAAGCACAAGAGTAGTGATGCTGGCAAATCAGATATGCCAAAGAGAAACTGTAAAGTGCTTCCTTTAATTGAAAAGATGAAAGTTCTCAACACAGAAAGAAAAAAAAGTTGTAGGCCGAGGTCGCTAAGATCAAATCTTCTATTCATGAAATTGTGAAGGAGGAAGAAGAAATTCATGCTAGTGACACCTCAACAGTGCATGGTAAGTGCTTATTAGTTAAGATGGAAAAGGCCTTAAATATGTACAGTATTTTGAGAGAAAGACCACATTCATGTAACTTTTATTACAGTATATTGTTATAATTGTTCTATTTTATTATTAGTTCTTGTTGATCTCTTACTGTGCCTAACGTATAAATTAAACTTTATCATAGGTATATATGTATAGGAAATAACATAGTATATATAGGGTTTGGTACTATGGTACTACCTGCACTTTAAAGCATCCATCGGGGTCTTCAAATGTATCCCGCCCCCACCCCGGTACGGGAGGACTCTTGTATTCAAGAAACTCCGAATTTACTCATCACATTTAAATAAAGTCCAGACAACTTACATGGCTCCCAAGGCCCAACATGATCTGGCCCCTGACTACTATTTCCTCTGCCCCCTCATCTCTGGCTCTGCTTGGTGACACTGACCTGTAGGCTCTTCTTCCACCACTTGAATCTCATTCCTACCTCAGGCTTTTATTCTCGATGTTTCCTGCCCTGACATGCTTCTTTCTGAGACCTTGTATAGTATGTTCTTTAACATCCTTCAGGTTTATGTTCAATTTTGCCCATCTTGCCCCGACTCCCCTCTTGTGCATTTGTTGTCATCTTATTCCTACAGTCACCGTAACACTATCACCATAGGAAATATTTTTGATTGATGGATGGACTGATTTTCCTCTTCATTGTTCATTTCACCTCCAGCGCGTATGCTGCATAAGGGCAGGGATTGCATCTGTCTTCTCTGCTGCCAAGTTCCAGTGTCTAGAACAATGCCTGGTATATACTCCATAGACAAGTTGAATTAATAAATTATTCTTTTCAATTATTCTTTTCAACATAATACATGTTTATGACAGAAAATTGAGAAATGATGGTAATCAAAATTGAACCTTTTGGTGTATTTTCTTCCCATCTTTTTCCTCTGCATATTTTCAAGTTGGGATTATTAGGTACATCCAATTCATAGCCTACTTGTTATATTTAACACATCAGAAGCAATTCTCCACATTGTGTCCAATAATTCACATAATAAGTGCTCCATAGACATTAATTTCCTTCTTCCTATCTTGACTTCCTTCCTGAAAAACACTTATACAGGTACCCACACTGTTCTGTGGTTTCTGTTTAGCTGAGACAGAGCAGTACATTTGAAAGACTTTGAAAGATGTAAGCCAGTTATTAACCTCTCCAGACCTCAATGTCTTTATCTACAAAATGGGAACAATAAAATCTGCCTTGCCTAATTGATAGCATTGTGCAAGGACCTAATAAGATATTGGAGCAAACATCTCATTAGATATTGGGGAGACTGTCTTTTTTTTTTTTAAGTCATAGCGCTGTACAAGGGGAATAAAATTTACAGGAGAAAAGATGACATCGAGTCATTTGTAAAGCAATTTGAAGTTCGTGAATAAAAAGCTATTGGCAATGGTTCTGTACTGAGCCAGACATGTCCTAATGTTTGTCTTTAATATGCCAAACAGTTGCCAATGTCTAATTCTAGGTTCGTACCCTGCAATAGCTTTTTTGTTTTTTATTTTTTTTTTACAATTTTCAGCTGTAAAACTGGGGTCAATTATTTTTAGCCATTTCTTCAGCCTATCTCATTAGCAAAGTACTTTGTGGTAATGACTTGGGCATATTTGATGATTGTTCGGTTTGAAAGATGTCATTTTCAGACTTTTCTGGAAGTTTCAAATCTGCCTCTGGGAGATCTGTTTAATGCCATAATGTAATTTCAGATTCAAGCCTACATACCGCCTTACACTTGGCCCTTATAAATGTTTCACAGCACCTGCATTTTTTATCATGACCCTTGCATGTGAACTTGGTTTTCTTGTGCCTCACCTCCACTCTGTCTGAAGGGGAGAAAGTAATATTTTTAAATGGCCTTTCCCCGCCTTGTCAGAGGAGATAAAATCCCCCAATTATTTACCCTTGTGTATAGATATTTATATTAAAATTTTAAGGAATGGATTCTTTATAGTGTTATTCATGGACCCGTGTGTTAAACTTAAAACAAATGTGTCCTAAAATGAATATTTAATCTGTGTTTAATACCTGAAACCAGATTCATGTTGACTTAATTTCTTCGGTCATAAAATAAATTTGTGAAATGATTCAATTTTTTCATCCATTCAACAAATATTTTAAGAAGCTTATTGAATATGTCCTACATTATCTCTTTTAATCCTCATAATAACATGGCAATGTAGGTATTATTATTATCATCATCAGTTCCCTATAATATGTATGAGAAAACCAAGCTGCAGAACAGTAAAGACACTGATTAGCTAGCTCTCTGCTATAGTTAAGGGTCTGAAGTTTGGGCAGAAGATACTACCAGAGTAAAATCCCTAGGGTAAGCAGTTTGGGGGAGAACTAGAGATACCAAGTACAATAGCAAAAATGAGAGAGAAAGAGACAGTGACAGAGACAGGGATAGAGAGGCAAGACTTCCTAGAAACTTGAAATGAAGAGACATTAGATTGGGGAGAATCTAGGTCATAGCTCCCTAACTTTGCTTCACTTTGGGATCATCTGGGAATCTTTAAATATGACTGATGTCTGGCTTCTACCCCCAGATGTTGTGATTTAATTGGTATAGGATGCAACCTGAGAATCAGAATTTTTTTATAAGTTTTCCCAGATGATTCTAATGTAGAGCAAAGATTTAGAGACACTTATATAGGTGGTGTCTGATGTGCAGTGGAACTGAAATCATCCAAACTCCATTTTGTCCATCACAGTTTCCGGATGTCCCAGTGGGTTGTGTCGGTTTATAGGTCTTGGGATGGTCATAATGCTTACATATACAACACGAGCCTCAAATCCTATCAGAAGAAGAAAGGCCGCAGGTTTTAATGGGAAGAGGGCAAGCTTTAGTCACTCTGTTTCTCTGAGCCTCAGCTTCCAGGTTCGCAACATGGTGATTATGGTGCCCATCTAGGAGGTTTGCTGTAAGAATTAAATTAATTCCAATGAAATTCCTTTATCTAATGATAGCAGGATCTTTAGCCAGTTATTTGAAAAGAATAATAAGTTAAGGCAGGTATAGCAAATAGTATTTTCCAAAGGCGACCAAACTGTCTCTCATCCCATGTGGTCTTCTTGTTATGTAACACTGACACTCCTCCATCGGAGGCAGGTCCATGCTGCTTCCTCTTGAACCTGGGTGCATATTTGTAAATGCTCTGATGGGTAGCTTACAGTGGAAAGGACACTTATAAGGTTAGATCGTAAAAGGCAATATAGCTTTCACCTGGCTTACTCTTTTTTGTGATTTGTGCTTTGGGAGCCCAGAACCGACTTGTAAGAACTCTGGCTCCCCTGAAGCCACCATGCTGGAGAGCCCATGTGGAGAAGCCACACAGACAGAGAAAAAGATGCCCGAGGAGCCCCTGTTGTGCCAGCCCAAAGCTGTTAGAGTCTTCCCAGCATCGCTTGCCAGATGTGAATGCACTATCCTGCACATGACCCCAGCCCCCGGCCTTCCAGCTGCCCCAATACAGCAGACGCGAGCTGTCCCACCCAGCACTGCCCAAAATGCAGATTCATTAACAAAATGACTTTTTTTTTTTTTTTTTTTTTTTTTGCCGTACTTGGTCTCTCACCGCTGCGGTCTCTCCCATTGCGGAGCACAGGCTCCGGACGCGCAGGCCCAGCGGCCATGGCTCCGCGGCATGCGGGATCCCCCCGGACCAGGGCACGAATCCACATCCCCCGCATCGGCAGGCGGACTCCCAACGACTGCGCCACCAGGGAAGCCCCAAAATGACTATTATTGTTACTTTAAGCCACTAAGTTTCGTATGTTTCACTATGCTGCATTAGGTAATCAGAATATCAGTGAGTAATAAAAAACTAATACATATAGACATTAAATAGCTTATTTCAAAATAAATATTAAAATTCTTCTTTTTTTTGGTTCTTTCTTTTTTTTCTCTCTCTCTCTCTTTTTATATTTTTTTACAAACCCTTGTCTCGAGGGCTGACTTTCAATAGATCGCAGCGAGGGTATAAAAATTCTTTTATTTAGCAATCTTCTCATCTAAAGCCAAGGGCTTTTCTTGGAGAATACAGCCCACTGACCAGACCCTTGGCATGAACCATATGTATAAAGCATTTAAAAATAATTTCCAGTGTCAGTTTTTTAGAAATAGGATGAGTGCTTAACAACACTTAAAAATTTTACCACTTGCCTTTATCCTTTATAGTTGTGCTATTCCAACTTAATTCAACATTTTATTAGGCAGTCCATTTATTTTATCAGGTCTTTCCAAAGCATTCAACTTAGATTTCATGAAATGAAATATTTCTTTTTGTGAATATATCGCATCAATGTGCATGTTACTTGGTAGATTACAGGACAAAAATAACAAGTATAATTTGGATAAACAAATATATGGTGAGCATATAGTTCATCCAATGTGAATGGAAGTACATGGGTATTCTAAAAAAAAATCTACAAGCTACTCATGTTCTTTAAAGTTATAATAGATATAGTTAATAGATTTATCAAAAGAATGGGAACCCTGTTAATCTAGCAGTTTGTTTAAGTGAAGGTTGTTTACGAGAACTTCTACCATAATATGTATAAAAGCACTTGCATTCAGTAGGCACTCATTAAATGCTAGTTTCTCTAACCATTAAATCCTAATTTGCCAAAAACTTTGCTTGCAAATAGCCTCTGACATCAAATACCAGCAGATAATTTTAACAAAGTAGCCTTTGATAACCACCTAAATTTCATACTATTTCAGAAAATGCATTACATTTCTGTTTATGAAAAATCGTTTCCCATGGGTTAGAGTTCAGATCAGGTGCACAGTATTTTCAAATTACTTGCTAAAAATAAAATTCATCATGACAAGCCTCTCTAATACTTTAACTACCAGATGCTCTTACCCTTGGAAAGCAGATCTACTCATGTAGCCCTGAGGCCCTGGGCTTTCTCTAGCCCCAGCCAAATCTTTGTACAAGCATAAATAGGATAGAGGGTTCAACGTCCTGGGAAAGGCACTGAATTTTAGGAGGAGGTGTGCAATTTACTGCCAAGTTCATCATAATAGAATCTAGCAGTCATTCAGAGCTTTCATCAAAGCGTAACTCCATGACATCCCTCTAATCCAGGCCCCTGCTGAGCCATCCTGCACACCACTGCCAGAGTGATCACCCAGACCCTTAAAACCGATTGTGTCAGAACTCCACAGTGGTTCCTCAGCACCTGCACATCAAGCACCTGGGTAACCTGGTAAATTATACACACACACACACACACACACACACACACACACACACATATATACATATATAGTCTTTATCATATTCCTTTCCATTGTGGTTTATCACAGGGTACTGAATATATCAGTAGTTCCCTGTGCTAGACAGTAGGACCTTGTTATTTATCCATTATATATATGATAGTTTGCGTGTGCTAATCCCGAACTCCCAATTCTTCCCTCCTCCATCGCTCCTCCCCCTTGGCAAGCACAAGTCTGTTCTCTATGTATGTGAATCTCCTTCTGTTTTGTAGATAGGTTCATTTGTGTTGTATTTTATATTCCACATGTAAGTGATATCACATGGTATTTGTCTTTCTGACTTACTTTGCTTAGTATGAAAATCTCTAGGTCCATCCATGTTGCTGCAAATGACATTAGTTCATTCTTTTTTATGGCTGAGTAATATTCCATTGTGTGTGTGTGTGTTTGTATATATATATACATACACACATCACATCTTCTTCATCCATTCATCTGTCAATGGACATTTAGGTTGTTTCCATGTCTTGGCTATTGTAAATAGTGCTGCTATGAATGTAGGCGTGCATGTACCTTTTTAAATTATAGTTTTGTCTGGGTATATGCCCAGGAGTGGGATTTCTGGATCATATGGCAACTATACTTTTAGTTTTTTGAGGAACCTACATACTGTTTTCCATGTGTCTGCACCAATTTACATTCCCACCAGCAGTGTAGGATGGTTCCCTTCTCTATGAGGGTCTTTAGGATAAGGACCCTGACTTTCTTTTCCACTTCATCTCTAATCACTCTTATTCATGTCAGGGCCTAGGACCAGGAACAACGTGGAGCATAATCAGGTTTTGTTCCTTTTATTCCCAACACTGCAGCTATGGAAAACCACAGCACTTACTGTGTTCTAAAATAAGTGTTTTCCAAACTGTATGTCTTGACCCACTAAGAGGTCACAAAATTAGCTCAATGAACCTTAACATTAAAAAAAAATTAGAATAGAATGGAATGGAATGGAATAAATCCGAGTATATTACACAGAGTGAGAGTAAGTATTGTCTTACTAAACTATGGTTTTAGTTATGTGTGTGTACCAAATTGTGATGTCAAGTGTATTTTTTACTGTGGGTTTTAAAATTGATGGACTGAAAACCTCACACATCGCAACCATTTTGCATTCTGTTTGTTCCACCGAGAAGGCCTTCTCCATGTAATACCTTTGTTTCTCCAACAAATTCCAACTCACCGTTCAAGACACAGCTTCTTCTGTGAAGCCTTTGTCAGACTTTTACTATGTGTCAGGCACGGAGCTAAAGTTTAGATGTTATTTACCATTTTCATCTTCAGAACAAACATCTGAGGTTGGAGCTAATATTATTCCCATTTTACAGACAGGGAAATGGGAAGTGACCGCTGCATTGAGTAAATTGCCTGAGGTCACACAAGTGCTGAGTGGTCAGGCTGGGATTGGAATCCAGAGCCTGAGCTCTTAGCCACTACATTGGAGAGATTCTCCCTAAAATCCCAGGGCTGAGCCCAGCAGTTTTCTTCTGGGCCCCCCCGGCACATGGTCTTCAAGACGGCACTTTGTACACTACGTTGTAATGATCTGTTTCCATGTCTGTCTCCAACACTAAGTTATAAAATCCGTGAGAACATGAACTGTGTCCTACTCCACTCTTTTGCTTTAGGACCATGCACATATATGCCTGCCACCCAGAAATCACTCAATACATATTAAATGAGTAAGTGCCAATGGGAGGACCACCATTTCATAGATGAAGAAATTGATATTTATCCAAGAGGAAACCTGGCCCATTGTTCCCTTTGGCCTCTTTCTATTGTAATAAATGTATTAACAAAGTTTAGTAGAAAGCGTGATCGCTTTGGATGAAGGTCAGGGAGATCTTCACAAAGGAATGAGAAATTTTATACGTAGATAAAGGCACTGTGGGAAATGTCACACATAATATAAAATGTGCATTTTAAAAATTTTCCATTCATGATCACACTGTTTATAGGCACACCTGAGAACCAGGTCTATCCTAGGTACCATTTAATCTAGTCCATTCACTCATTCATTCAACAAATATTTTTGAGCCAAGCCCTGTGGCTTGTCCTGGGAATAATAGGGATAACAAGACATAGTTCCTCCCCTCAAGGACCTCACAGTCTATAATGGAGCTGAGTGAATAGATAGGTGATTATAATATGGTGTTGGCCAGTATTACCTAGCAGTTAAGGGACAGAACTTAGCAGGCAGTCATGGCTCTGTAGGAAAGTGTTTAGCCAGAATGAAATATCCTATTTATAAGAGATAAAGGTGTTTATGTTCATGAAGAAATTCAACAGTTGGGCAAAAGTCCTGGGCTCATAGCTGGGCTCTACCACTGAGGGCTGGTAACATCTTCAGTACTTCAAGTAGCTTCTCAGAGCCTCAATTTTCTCATCTCATAGGGCTGCCGTCAGATCGTGTGCAGAAAGCACATGGCACTCTGTACATAGAAGTTTCAGTTTGAGGGCCAAAAATAACGTTTTTAAATATGTGTGACCTCCAGCGAGGTATTTGACATTCCTCTCTCTGCCATGATTTTCTTAGCCAAAGATTAAGCCTATGAATCTGAATGCTAGTTACTATTCGTTGGCCATTCTCCATGGAAAAAGAGGTAGGTTGTACCTTCTTGGGATGCCAGTTTGCTTCCTAGGTTGGGGGCCCAGGCCAATGTGCTCCTTACTTATCTTTCATTCCCCTGCTGAGTACAGACCACACAACCTCTGTTCTCCTAGACCCAATACTTCCCCTTTTAGTACCCCAACATTTCCAGGTTTCAGGCATCTAGCATCATTATAATACATATTTAAGGATATTTCCATGTCCTGACAGTCTCAAATATACCCTAGAGTCTCTGTGTTTTTGTCTACCTCTGACACTAAAGTTTCTGAAGGAGAATTATTTTGTTGGGGTGTGTCCCTCTTTTGATGAAGAGCGCCCTTTTTTTTGCCCAACTGTTGAATTTCATCATGAATACAAACACTTTTATCTCTTATAACAGGATGTGTCTTTCTGGCTAAATACTTTCCTACAGAGCCATGAAGCCAAACCTCTTCTCCCTAACACTTCTGACCTGCACTTATAATGCTCTCTGGAACAATGGGAAATGTAAGTTCATACTTCCTAATGCAAGCAAAAAAGTGAACCCATATTCATAAAACTTGTTCATTGTGTTTTGTCTCTTTTTGGATTAAATAAGTTTTGGTCTGTTTAGCAGACATAGATGGCGGGGGGCAGTTGAATGAGGGGAGATGGACTTGTTTTCATGGCTGTGAAAATGGAAGCAACCCAGAAGCACCACTAATTTTCGTAGCAAAAGTATCCCATGGGTCATGACATCTGAATCATCAAGTGTCAGAATCTTGTTTAATTTTATTACGTATTTACAATAGCCTGCTCTCTGCTTCACAGGGCAATTATAAATTTTAAAAATACAAGTTCAGCTGTTTGAATTCCTCAGATCGTACACTCAGTATTATCATTACTCCAGCATTTTAAAGAGGAGAAAAAGCAAGTAAGTACTTTAAATAGATCAATATCCCATTAATGTGGTTACTTATAAAGCTATAATGGTTTAATGGTTTATCCCTAAATACTTCCTGAAATCTAATGATATGCATTGTTCTTTTATTTTATGTTGATAGTAAATCTGGGAACACATTTATACTTCTTAAGAATAGAAACTGTATTTTTTCTCTCTCCACGATAAGCATCTTGTCTTTAGGAAAACAATAGACATTTTTATGGCTGTTGTGGTTAAAGGAAAATATACAGAAATGGATAGAGGTGGAGGTGTTACCCGGAGATGATAGAGATAGAGTTCAATACAGACACCTCCACGGATATTCAGGGTACTCAGATTGGAGGCATAGGTGACAAGATGTGATTTCACATAGCTTCACTTTGTATAATTTATTGAGCACCTCAAAGTGCCAGGAATTGTGTTAAAGGTTCCAGATATGTGGCTAATAATATGATAATAGCTACTATTTGGGAATACTTTACCCATGCTGGGCAATGTGCAAACTGATTTATCATTAATCTTCACAACTCTGTCTTTAGTTGATTCCCTAGAAGCAGAACCTTAAGAAGAGGATTCTTATGCAAATGATCGATTCACGATGTGCCCAGCCAACATTCAGGGCAGCTGGGGGATGGTGCCCAGCAAGGCACCAAGAGAATCTATCACACACTCTTTACGGGGGCTATTGCCCCATTGTTTTAAATGAGGAAACTAGGGCACAAAGAGTTTAACTTGTTCAGTCACTTTTGGTAAATTGGGATTTGATCACAGATCTGTCTGAAGGCAAGTTCTTGACCACTTTGCCTCCACTATAAGTGCAATCTGGGTGATAACTTCTAACCTAAGTCCTGTACAGAGTCCAGAAATAACGCAGAGGAGAGCATGATGAACTTCCCAGAGAGGTCAAGGGCTTCAGTGCTATATAGAGAAATAAAGCAAACCCTCCCTGCTCTGTGCATTAGATAGGAGAAGACTGTTCTTAAACCCAAAGTCGTAAGGGAAAGGAAGAAGGATCTTCCTGTATTTTTTTGCTACAGAATCCAGTTCTTTTGTGCACCATAAATATAAGGGTATGAACATGCTAAGCAAAATGTTAAGAGGAGAGTATTGTTTCTAAGTAAAAATATGTCCCTAATTAAATCAAGCTGGTACAGTTTTACCTCTCTTCCCAGAATGACCCACCATGGGTCTTAAAAGTTAAGAGGCAAATACCGGTTTCCCTATAGCTGAACTAGCCTAAAGCTACATGGGCCAGAACTTGGCTGGGGGCCAACAAAATGTGCAGGGAAGAGAACCAGCTTGGGAATCCATTTTTAGTTGTCATCCTGGCTCTGCTACTTACCAGAGGACTTCGATGGTGTGCCTCTCTCAGCTTCATCGTCTCACTTGTAGAAAGGAAACAATACGTGCTCTAATCTCCTGCTTCCTCTGATTTTAACCGCTAGCATCCTTTCTTTCTCTCGGCAATTCCAGATTTTTTCTTTTGCATAACTCTATTTCCCCAGCCTACACTCTAGGCCCTTTCCAGCCATAGTTACATCTCGCATACGTCAACCTTGACAAACATCTACATTTACATTGAGCTCATCTCAAATGGCTTTTAGCTCTGTCCCAAGTGGTGTATAATACAGATATGTGACGATCTGAGAGACAACCAAATATGTGCATCACAATTCTAATTCCAAACATTAGTCAATAATTATGAAGTGCATTCGACATTTTGATTTGTGCGTTAAGGAAATTTTAACTTCACCTTTGGAGAGAACACTTGTATTTTTTAATCACACAGAAAATAGTTATTTCACAGAGTGCCTTCCTCTCCTTGTCCCCATTTGGAAAGGATGGCTTTGCTTTACACACAGTTTTAGTCATCACCGTCTCAGGTAGCTTTGAAGTTGGGTGATAGATCATATCACCTGTTAATATGAGACTATCTTGCTGACCTTTCTTTGGAATTTGATCCATCACCTTCTCCTCAAATATCCAGCGGGGGGGGGGGGGAAGTAAAAGTATGAGAAAGTCGGAAACTCTCTGCTCCTTTGCTTCAGCTCTAGTATGGCGATTAGATGAGTGTTTGCCTTGTCTCAGATCAATTATTTTGAGGACTCAGAATGTCTCGCTGTGTCTTGAATTCTGCTGATGGGTTTTAAGTAGGCCATAAAAATTCCTGTGAATGATTTGTTTAATTATTGTATTGCTCCTCATTTACATTTTTATCTAAAACTCTGAGAACTGAAATCTGTATTCCATTCCATTTCCTGTGAGCTACAATTTGCCTTGTGGAGAGAACTATCTGGACTGTGCTTTATGGATGGAATAATGTCAGCCAAGCAGAGTGCAATGTCTGTGGGGTTGCTCTGGTGGCTATAGACAGAGCTCTTTCTTGCTGGTTTTTCTAGGGTTTAAGACGCTACTTGATGCCTTGATTCTTGTGCAACACTAGAGTCATCATCAAGAGTTTAAATGTGTTCAGGCTTTGCTTTTCTGCATGAGACCTTCTGAGAATGAGGGCATCTGACCCACTACATTACAAGACTCTGTTGCGGGCTCTCCCCTCCATGATACGTAAATAACTAAATGAAAAGTAGCATATTCAGCTCATCATAAGACCTTAGGTCTGGAGATACCTTCAGTACCATCACTTTACGACTGCAGAAATTGTAGTGTGCTGGAGTGGAAAGAACATTAAAAACGGTGGAATGCTGCTTTATAAACATTTCTGTGTAGTTCGATACAAGTGCGTTTGAAATTATGGAGTCTTGACTGATAGGAAAACTGTGAAGAAGTAAAACTCTGGGGGTGAAAAGCTGCAGTTGCAAAAGAAACAAAGCAAAACATGCCTGGGATACATCTACCCCAACTGCCAAGATTGCTCATGTTGATGAAAATATTGAATGTGCCTTGGAGTCAGATTTGTAGGAGGGAAAAAACAGATCATTTCTCTAGCCTCTCTATGGAGACTGAGTTCCGGTAGAGTGAGATGTCTGCCCAAGGTCTTCCATGAGTTAGTTGCAGATTCAGGACAAGAAGTAGCAAATCTTGCTTCCGAATGCAATGTTCTTTTGCCCTCAAATCACTATAAATGTGACAAATCATCTTGTTAGTTTAGCCTGGTTCAGCATTTCCTCAAGTGTAGGATGTTAATAGGTGTTACATGAAATAATACTTTCATGGTCAAATGAGTATAGAAAATGCTGTTAAATAAAATTAAACACATTTCTTCATTTCAGACTTCTCTGAACCTTTAATACGTTAATATATATTGTGACTCTCAAAGAGGGAGATCGTATATACAGCATTTCCCAAACTTATTTGACCATAGAAAGCTCTTTTCCGCAGAATAGCTCATGGAAGACACTTGGAGAAGTTGTGGCCTTGCCGGTAAATTTAATATCTTTGTAACAGTCAAGATACTGATAGGAATTATAATTCAACCTAGATGGTTCAAATGATGAGACCAACAAAGGGACTTACAGAGATATGGGCAGCGTTAAAGAAGCCAATAGTGGATGGTGAAGCACCCATGCAGGGGTAAGCAATGCAGGAAGCATTGCCACTGCTTTGAAGGAGTAAGGAGAGGAGCTGGGGCTGTTGGTGGGACCTAGCATGTCAGAGGGATGTGTCTTCTGCCAGGGGCACAGGGATGAAGGAGGAGGGAGGAGGAGAGAAATGGAGAAAACATACCCAACTTCTTTCTCCTTTTCCCCTCTGATTCTGTTGGTGCCCCCCTGGCTAAATGTGACTAGAAGCCAGAAGTAATGTAGCCTGGATTCGCCGTTTCTAGGTTCAGCCTCTCAATGTGCCGTGCACTTACCTAGGCGCTTCACATATGTGGATCATTTCCTTAAATTTCCCAACAGTCCTATAACGTAGGAATCATGTCCATTTACAAATGAAGAAACCGACATAAACTCAGGTAACTAGTAAGGGATGGATTCAGCACCAGGTTCATCTGTCTGCCTTCCACTTAACCACATTGCTGAGCCAGAAAATATCAGACTCTGAATGAAAGCTTAAAGGACTTGCAGAAGGCGTTTTTCATCTTCAATTTTGAGCAATTTTATCTTGTCACTAACGTGATTAATCCTCTAACAGAGTGAATAGCTTTAATTTGGAGGGTTTTTTTATTTTATTCATCTCTGTAATCCCAGACCTTAGCACAGTGCCCAGCACTGAGTTAATATTTGTTGAATGAATGCAAGACTGAATACATGAGTGAGTAAACTGTATGTCAGCATTCCAAGGATGTTTCCTCAGAGCTGTGTTGGGACGGAGTTGGCCTATCCGTCTATTTTTACATGTTCTGGCTTGTTTGAAATGGGAATGTTTCCATATTGAGCATCTGCTCATGCTTTTTTGCTTGGATGGCTATGATACCTCTCTCCTTACAACCCCCAAATACGCACATTAAACACACACATGTATGTGCACACACCTGTACGTTGCCTTTCTGCCTCCATCTCTGCCATATTAATCTTTTTTATTTAGGACCACTTGATCAATGCAATTCCAAACCATATGCCAACCTCCTTAGTTCCCCCCAAGGTCCTATAGTAGCTCCCTGTTGTTCATCAGCTTAACACATATCTGTTGAATTTAATTGGAAAGTACAGTTTTCATCCTAAAATTCCAATTTTTCTATACTCTAGCTCCAATGAACCTTACTCCGTCAACTGTTCCAGGATGAACTCTCATATCAGATCAGGTTGGAATTCTCTCTGGAAGATGCTGTGGTCATTCTTCCCTCCACACCTTTATCCATGCATGTTCCCCACAGAAATGCCCTTTCTCTTTCTTGTCGTCATCCATCTATGCATTCATTCACTCACTCCTTGAGCTCTTACCATATGTCAAGCACTGTTGTGCTGAAACAGATACCAAAAAAAGTGTAGCTTGGTCTCTGTTAAGTGCAAGATCTTTTGCAGGAACCTGACATACTCAACAAGGACATACAGTGCAATGTGCTGAACGATACAATAAATGCATGAGACCAAAATATAGAACAAGAGAGCCCCTGGAGTTTAGGAACAGTGTCAACTCCGAGTGTCCAGTACCTTGTGGGAGCTCAACAAATACTTGTTGAATGAATGAATGATGAAGTAACATTTGAACTAGTTTTTAAAGAATGTCTACCTCTATCCTTCAAGAACCAGCTCAAGGTCTTCTCCCTGTCTACTCTGAAATAAAATGCTCTTACAGTTCTCGAAATGTCCTATCAAACTTGCTGCCTCAAATTGTTGTGTATTTTATGCATCCAGTAACAGAGTGAGCATTAGTAAACCATGATTATAACTTACAATTCTTTTTTCTTCATATACCATCTATCATTGTGCCGGGTATACAATAAAATGTGGGAAAATGGTCTGGGATTTAGTTGAATTGATTCCAATCGAATTGAAATATTTGTGTAAACACATCCACTTGGAAATAAGCAGTAAGTTCAAATAGCCTTTTAGGGTTTATAATATGGGTCAATTTTAGGAGAGCTTCCTAAGGCAGTGTTACAAATGACCTGGAGATCTTTTTACAATACAGATTCTGAGTCTATGAGGTGATACCTGTGCTTCTTTATTTCTAAAATGCTTCTAAATGATGATGATACTGGTCCATGGACCACACTTTTAGTAGCAAGATAGTAGAGGTAAGAGGAACAGAAAATAACACGTATTCTGTTCATGTTATATCGCAGGCACTGTACAAGGCTCTTTGAATACATTAACTCAATGGTTTTCACATTACATTCATAGACTGGTTATGTACAGATTATATGAAGAAATTTTTAAATATACAAATTCCCAGCACCCACTTTTGGACATTTTGATTGAGAGGGCCTATGGTAGAGAAAAATCAGTATTTTTTTTAGAAAGCTCCAAGGTGATTCTGATACACTGTGGTAGTCAGAATTCTAATGGATTTCAGTGGCCTTGCCCTTGTGTAATTTCCTCCTTTTTGAGTGTGGTTGGAACTTGTGAATACTATGATATGTAATTCTCATGATTATGTCACATTATATGGCAAAAGGGAGACTACCTAGCGAGTCTAATCTAATCACACATGCTATTTAAAAGCAGCGTTTTCTCTGGTTTGTGGCAAAAGGAGAAGTTGGAGAGGTTTCAAAAATCAGAAGTCAATGCACCACATTGCTGACTAGAAGGCGGAGAGGGTTGTGTGAGAAGGAACGCAGGTAGCCTTAGGGGCTGAGAGCAGTGCCCACCAACAGCCAACAAGGAGACGGGGACCTCGGTCCTACAACCACAGGGAACTGAAGTCCACCAACAACCTGAATGGGCCTGGAAGCTGATTCCTCCCCAGAGCTTCCAGATAAGAGCCCAGTCTAGCCAACACCCTGGCTTTGGCCTTGTGAGACCCTAAGCAGAGAATTCAGCCAAGCCTGCCCAGACTGCTCACCTACAAAACTCTGAGAGGATAAATGGGTATTGTTTTAAGCCGGTAAATGTGTGGTAATTTGTTATGCAGAAATTGAAAACTACTGCATAAACATTCAGGCTCAGCAGTGACTACATTATGTAATATGATCCTCCCTGGAGCTCTGATACCTAAGTATTATTATCCCCAAGTTATGGACGACCGGGTGGACTCAGAGGGCTTATCTGCTTTTTCCACAGTCTCACACCTAATGGCAGAACCATAATTTGAATGTGTGTGTGTGTATATATATATATATATATATTTTTTTTTTTCTCTCCAAAATTCCCTAACTCTCACAAAAAAGGGGGCAGGGAATCAAGCATATAGGAAATTGGGAGACTGGAAGAAGCTGAAGAAGAAAGACCCCAGTCATTAGACATGGAAAAAATGAATCCTATTTCTTTGATGTACCCACAGAAATTGCAAACTCCATTCGGCTCTCTCTGTAAGATAGTTGAATGGTTTGAACAGATAAGGGAGGGTTGCGATATCCTTTCAGGCTTAATGGAGCCACAATTCATGGATTGGAGGTGACGGGACATCAGATTCTCCTGACACTTGCCCTGAAGATTGGGAAAGCAGTCAGTGTGTCAAGGGGCCAGGAACAAATGGCTGGGCTTGGTCCTTAACCAGGGTCTTACATCCTCATGGCTCACTAGAGATAGAGAGAACATTTAGGTAAGGCCTTGACAGTGTTTCTTCCAAGAACAGAACTTAGAGTGTGGTGATGACGGCTGGGATATAAAACATTGAGGCTCAACGAAGCTCTGTCCTCTGGCAGTCGAATCAGAAGACACTTTTGCCAAAGGTATGCTGTGTGCTGCCTGCTTGCTTCAACCTGGTCTTTCCATTCAGTTTTTTCTCTGCTCTCTCAGACACTGACTAAGGGAAGCCAAGACAACAGGAAGATCCATCATTCACTCATTCATCTGTCCTGCCTACACACGTATTAGGCCCCTGCTGGTGTGTCCAGTGGGATGCAGAGGCAACTGGACTTCATCAGGCCACAGTTTAAGCCCAAAATGAAAAGCATCTTGTCTTCAGAAAGAATAAAAAGGAAAATCTATCCCCAATTTTGATCCTATCTTTTGAAAAGAGTTTTTAGCTCTATTAATCTGTTTGCATAGGCAAATTCCAAAAGTACTTAATAGAAATTCTACAGAAATCCATCCAAGAATGAATTATGTAGCTCTTCCAAGTAGGGGCTGCACTGGCTTCACTCACTGAATGTTCATTCATGTCATTCATTCATTTGCTCAGAGCATACACACCAGGGGCCTTCGATGTGCTACCCAGGTAGGCAAAGGTACAAAGGTAAAAGAAACAAAGTTTTGCCCTCAAAATCTAGCACAGGTGACCAAAAAATATTAATAATAATAATAACACGTTCAATGTGCAAAATACTCTAATAGAAGGAAACATATGTCCCTAGCCATGACTCTTGTTTGTGAAAATATAACTTGAAAAGCAGAGGACTGTGCAAGGAGATTTTTCTGCTGGACTGAGTTTTTTTCTCATTTAATCTGCTTGTAAAACCCTCACTTTCCATTTCTACAGCCACTCCATCAGGAATTTTGATGAACTAGGGGACAGAAAGACTATCTGTATGTAAAAAAGCTGAGATATTGCAGAATGCCTTTTGGATTTTTCCTCTGACAAGTGGATGGCATCTGCTAGCAACACTTCTTTTCTTGAGCTTTGTAACATCGCCAGACTGAGAACTGAGCTCTGAAAAAGGAGAAGGAGCTGTTAACAAATGCCTTTGTTATCTCTGGAATTGATTATTGTACAGTGGTTCACGGAAAAAAAACTTGACGTGTATCTTGTCTCAATATTTACCTGCTCCTCCCAGGAAATATTGTGCTAAGAGAAATTCCCTGCAGTACAACAAATGTCAACTTGCCTAAGATAACTGGTGCAATTCACCAATCTACTGTCCTTTTCCCAGCTGTGGAAACAGTATGATAAGACCCCAGGAAGAATTTCTTATTAAGTACTTGGAGATCTTTTGAATTTGATGGCTACTTGAAATGTTTCGCATACCTTCTCCCCCCTTCTTTCATTTGAGAAATATTTTTTGAAACCTTCTATGTGCCGAGCCCTTTGCTGGACTCTTGGAAAATACTAATGAAAGAAACAAACCCAAGGCAGAATGGCCTTCATGGAGATTATGTCTGGTGGAGGAGAGGAAGATTCTACAAGCAATTCTGGTACATGATGGTAAGCCAAGATTGCAGAGTACACGTGCTATGAGAAATAAAGGTGTAAGAGATCAAAGACAGCTATTTTGAGAAAGTGATATTCAAAACAAAATTGGAAGCATAGGTGGGAGTTAGGAGTTATCTAGCCTTTTGGGGGGTGTGAGTGAGGGGGGACCAGTGAAAAAAAGGGAGATGGCATTTTCCAGAGGGTACAGCACATAAAAAAGGGTTCATAGGTGAAAGAGAGCATGGCAAGTTGCTTAACTTCTCTAAGCCTCAGTTTCCTCATCTTTAAAATGGGGATAATGATAAAACCCATATTTATAGTGTTGTAAGGGTTCATTGGATAGTCCATTAAAATATTTAGTTTAGTGTTTATTAGTAAGTACTCATGAAATGTTAGCTAGTATTTATTCACTTATTGAGGAACCAATAAAAATTCAAGGTTAGGATAGCTGGGCTTCTTGGGTTTTCTTTCAGTCCTGTATACCAGGTTTTCTTTACAGCTAGCATGTAGCCTGTGTTCTACATAAGGAGTTCTCCAATGTAGAGATGTAGCAAATATTTGTTGTTTATATGTCTGTATCTGACTCAAAATGATCGGTTCCTTGCAGACAAGTGCTATGTCTTATTTATGTTGTATCAACACACCTAATAGAGTGCCTGGCACAAAATAGTTTCTCAATAGATATTTCACGAATGAATGAATAAATAGAAGAGATTAGAAACAATAGAATAGCATAGAATCCAGTAAAATCCCACTGAATCTTGATGCTGAGCTAAGTGTTGTGGGAAATTCAAAGAAGGGTAGCTCTTTAATCGTCACTGAGATATTTACTTTGCAATGGCTGTTATAAAACTCTGCTACTCCAGGCCACCAAAAGTTTGGAACAGCAGGAAAGTAAAAAGCACACTCATCCTAGAGATCTTCCCTCTTGCCTCTTAGAATAAATTTGAGCATTATATTTCTTTTCTATGCCTCCCTTGAGGCAAAAATGTGCAGCTAGAATGTATTACCTGATAATAAAAATCTAAGGCCTCCAAAATAGAAATCCATATTATATTGCTATTTCAAGAATTTTAGGTACATAATTTTTATAATAAGGATATTGAAAATCGTTAAAATATGCCCAAGCATAGTAATAACCTTGGTGCCTTTGCACTTTATTATAAACTACACACCCTGTCACATATAATCCACTATCATTAACCCTGTTCTAAAGATGGGAAGACTGAGGTGCATCATAGCCAAGGGACCTGTCCAGGGTAGCGCAGTTGGTAAGTGATACAGCTGGTACTCGGACCCTGACTAGGGCCTGCCTGTGCAGTGACAAGAGGGAATGGATGCCTTTTAAAGATAGACTGTGAAGCCCTTGCTACCTCTGGGTTTGGTAAACACATTCATTTTATATTTTATATTAGATTATATTCCCTTTCTCCTAGATCTAATGTTTCTCCTGCATTTGTCCACTTGTCTGCATCCTGCTCTCGTTTGGGGGTTCTGCAAAGTTTTACCACCACCAAGCGCCCTTGTTGCATATGCCAAGCGAGACTGGTTACTGCCTTCTCTGGACTCTGCTGTTCAGCCATCAGGTTTGCATCGCTGGCTTAGTGCTCTGCAAGTACTACATTATGTACATAGGTATAGTTTTTATTTACATCCTCAGCTCAATATTAAAACCACCGAGTATTAGTCCTGAAAGGCCCCTTACTCTGAGTTCAAATCTTAGCTTCATCACTGTTGAGCTGTGTGTCCATTTGCATTTTACTTGACTTCTCTGTGCTTCAGTTCCTCATTTAAAAAATGGGAACAGTATTTCCCTCTCATAGGGTTATCGTAAGGAGGATATGAGTTAGTGTATGTCAAGCATTTGGGAGTTTTCGGTAGTTGTTAACTGCTTTCTCAGGCCAACAGTTAAAGACATAGAGCTCATTCTTCAAATTAAGCTGAATCTGAGGAAAGAAAATACTAGATTTCCATCTGTTTTGCCCACCTGCTTTGTGGGCAACCCTCACCGCACCAGAATCCCTTGAGCTCCAAAGATCACCCAACATTCTTTATGGAATAAAAAACAAAAGCCTAGAGAGGTGAACTGACTTGTCTAAGCTCACACAGCCAGTGATAGGCAGGGAGGTCTGGCCTCGGGCCAGTGTTCTCACCTACACCACTCAGTTCCATGTCTCACCATCTTTATGTATTTCTTTCTCCTCTACCCTCATCTCCCTCCAGCAAAAAGCTGTTCATGGTTTTATTCATCCAGTGAGGATGTACATATAGTAAGAGCAACCCCTACATTTCTGGAGCTCACACTCCTGGGGGAGGGGAGAGGGGGAGATAGAAACATAACAGGGTAGTTACAATAGGAGAGAATTGATGTAATGATAGAGGTGTGAGCAGGGAGCACAGATGAGGGATAATTAATCCAGCCTTGAGCAAAATGTGAAGGATGAGTAAGAGGTGACAAGGCACACTGAGCAGTGGGGGACATTTGTGGCAGAGGACACAGCTTGGGCAAACACACAGGGGCAGGGAACAGGGTGACATCTGCGAGGAACTGCCAACAGTTTCCTTTTCCTACTAGAGCGTGAAGCACGCGACGCGAAGTGGGGAGAAACAGGGCTGGAGAGGAAGTCAGGGGTCACATACTGGGGGAGCATGGGGGAGGGGCGTGACATACACCACGTTGAAACATCTATAGATTGATTTTGGTTTCCAGAACCTACATGTTTTAGTTTGAAGTTGAGTAGGTTATGTTTGTGGGGGAAAAAAAGGAAAACAACCCATGTTTTGGAAGAAGCGGTAAACTAGAGCATTACAAAACGTACGTGGGTATCTTCTCAAGGGATGGAAAAGGGAAAATTCTCTCCAGCATTAGGCCAGCACAGAAGTGCTGAGAGTCACCAAAAGAAAGACATTGACCAATCGCTCTGTGTGCCGCTGTGGTACAGATCTGCCGAGATAAATGGAGATTCAGCCACGAAGAGGGTGCCCAGATCCTGAATAAAGCGACCTTAGTTAGCAACACTCGTGCTCCATTTCTACCTGAGAACACATTTTTCGAATCGGATAAGGTGGAAATTCTACAGATCTTGAGAAGAGACAGTTCATTGATGTGCTTAACTCTGGCCAGCTGTGGGAAGTGACACATCCTGTGTGGTCTGCAGGACCTTCCCAGTGCCGCTGGGGCCGGAGAGTGTAAGCAAAGGGCCTCCGCGGCTGCAACGAGGAGTCCTGGCAGCTAAAGTCTATTTATTAGTGTCTCTGCTCCTCCCCTGCTGTTATATTAATATAATGAATTGTTCACAGGTGCATCAAATGAGGTTTAGATGATCGCTGGGAGCTTTGTTACCCAAACAGGCCAAATTAGGAAGAGCAGGTGCACCAGGCAAACTGCAGCCCCTCAGCAGAAGCACAAAGCCTGAATGAATGAAGGTCAGCGCTCGCATTTGGCCTTGATGGCCTTCAGAGCAGTGGGATTTAGCCCTCTGTTAACTCTTGCTGGCCAGGAAGTATTCTCTGCCTTCACTGTTGTGGCGTTAGGATGGATGGGCTGAGTGTCCTAAAGAAATTGTCCTCTCTCCCAAATAATAATGAGAATGAGAATACGAATGGTGCCCCACGGATTGGGCCTCCCCTTGTGGTTCAACGTGAAGGCTCCAGAACGAAGGGATGAATGAGAGCTGACATCATCCTGTGTTAATGCTCCCCACACTGTTAGGCTCCGCTTCCCCTGGGGAAGGAACGCCTTTTCTAACTGGCACAAAGGTTCTATCTGCTCAAGAAATGGTGCGTTCTAGCTTTTGCACACCTTTTCAGGGGACTGATTTCTTCTAACCCTCACAAAGTGCCATATGAGCTAGTGCTGGCTCCGCAACATTATAGAGATAATGTTACAACAACCTGTAAAATGGGCACAGTATTAGGATCTCTGTATTACAGATGAGAAAACTGAGGGCCAGAAAAAGTAAGCAGCATGGTGAGAGTTACAAGTGGCAAAGCAAGGATTTGATCTGAAGCAAATTCTTGCTTCCTCCGCTGCCTTAAACTAAAATCAACACAGTTTTCTTCCTTCATCTCCAGGAAAAGGATTGAGAAGGGAGAGAGAGAATACATTGGCACAGTGATGTGAGAGGAGCTCTGTAGTCAAGAGGTCTAAGTTTGATCTTTGCTCTGTATGAAACTTGCTTTGGGTCCTGGAGCCAGTGACTACTCTCAGTTCCTATTTCTTCCTGTAAAATTAGAATTGCACCATTCAGCTGATTGCCAACGCCTCTTCTAGTTTCATGTTCAAGAAGCCCCGTGGGCTTTTCCTTTGGTTCACCTTTTGGAGGGTGATCTGGTAACACATACCAAAAACCATAACAATGTTCATGCATTCCCTTATGCACAAAAATTACAGTTCTGGAGTATATCCCAAAAATTTATAAAAGGAAGAAAAGAGCTGTGAGTACAAAGTTGTGGCATTTGTCATCATGACAAACTTCCAACACCTAAATGCCCCACAATAAGAGACTGTTTTTATAAATCATAGTGTATACATGTGATGGAATGTTTTACCAGCGTAGCATACCAAGTGTGATATCTCTCCAAGTAGAAATATGCATATGTGTTTATGAAATAAAACTGAGTAGAAAATAGGGAATTTAAAATTGTATATAGCTATATTACAGGTATAAAAACCATTTATAGGTAGATTGATTGAAAGAAAACACAACATAAAATAGCATATTTTGGTGATAGGTTTACAAGTAGTTTACAAAAATTAAAAAATTTTAAATCTGATTTCACTTTGCTCAGTTAAAGTTATTTCATCAAAACATTTTGAATTATATATGTTCCTCCTGTGATTATAAAAAGTGATGCTTCGTATATAAATTCTGGAAGTTCAAAAAAAGTATAAGGAAAGGGAAAAATATTCAAATTCTACTGATCACAGGAAACCTATTTTAAGATTTTGGTCTTCTAGTCTTTTAAACATTGATTTTGGTTTTTCTTTACATAGGCAGATCATCCTCTATACAAATCTAAATTGTTTTCTTTTTATCATTTGACTTTGCATCATATTTTTCCATGTCATTAAAAGATTTATAAACACATAATATATTATTTAATCTCATTTAATTTTTTAAAGGTAGAGCAAAAAGTCATGTCTTCACATGACTCATGAAGACAACTAACTTTTGTAGAATCTATTATAAGAAAATTATTAGCTGCACATATAAAAGCTAAGATTACATGACTGCATTTGTAATAATTCTTTTTTTAATTAAAATTTTTTTATCAAACTATACATTTTTAAACATTATAAATTATTACAAGATATTGAATATAGTTCCCTATGCTATACAATAGGTCCTTATTGTTTATCTATTTTATATATAGTAGTGTGTACCTATTAATTCCAAACTCCTAATTTATCTCTTCCCACCCCTTTTCCCTTTGGTAACCGTAAGTTTGCTTTCTATGTCTGTGAGTCTATTTCTGTTTTGTAAGTAAATTCATTTGTATCATATTTTAGATTCCCCATATAAGTGATATCATATGGTATTTGTCTTTCTCTGTCCTACTTACTTTACTTAGTAAGATCATCTCTAGGTCCATCCATGTTGGCATGATTTCATTCTTTTTTATGGCTGAGTAGTATTCTGTTGTATATATCTACCACATCTTCTTTATCAAGGATTTTTTAAAATAGGGGTACACAAGTGGCGTATTATTTGAGCCTTTGCACATCTTCCTTTTGCCTTTACTCATTAAGACAGCTTAGCTCAGCCTAAATACCTTGAGTTGCAACTTTTTATTCTGAGAAGACTTCGGGCTTTTCCTTGCTGTCTTCTGGTTGAAGTATTGAAGAGAAGTCTTCAATACTAAACAACTTTTAGTATTACATTGTAAGCTCCTGAAGGATCCTGTTGGGTTTCGTTCATTGTATCTACAGCCTTAACCACAATAGATGCTCAATAAATGTTTACTGAGTAAATGTTAATCATTTGAAAGACATTTTGTGGAAATGAATTCAGGCACACAATGGATCATCATCTGACAGTGATGTTCTATCACTTGCAGGTGATCATCTCAAAGGAAATGGAAGTCTTCTGTTTGGTCAGGGAATACCTAGGGTTTTTAAATTTATAACTTAAAATTATTATCTATATTATTTAATCTAACAGTTTAAGTTTGACAAATTTACCTCATAGGATAAAGAGAAATGTGGTTGATTATGGTAAAGTTTATAATACAGTTATATTTATAATCATGAAAAATTAGAATGACTTAAAAGCATTAGTTAAATAGCTCATGATGTGATGGACTACTGTAAAAATATTTTAGAATCCTTAAGGACACTAGAAAATGTTTGTGACACATTGTTAATTGAAAAAAGAAAGCTACAAAAGAATATGCATATTATGTGTACATATGTGCTACATATAAATGTATGTATATTTCATACTTATATCTATGTTTCATATATCTATTCTTATGTATTAAATGTCTTACTGGAAGGGAATCACACACAGACACACACACACCACACACACATACACACACAAACACCAAAGTATTTGCCACAATTTATTAGTAAAACAGTATAAACTGACATTCTTTCCAGGTTCTACATAGATGTATGTCTGTTGTTAACTGATTTTACCTAAAATGCAACAAGCTTTTGCTATCTGTACGCTCAAATTCATTGTCATTTTGCTCTTTGTTTTTCCTCTCAGGAAAGTTTTCCTCAATTATATCTTAAATTATTCCTTCTGTTTCAGTTCTCATTTGCTCCTCAGACAATCCTATAATTCTTACAGTGGATTTTCTTTACTGTCCTCCACTTTTATCACCTTCTAATTATTTTGATGGGTCTTTGCCCTTTTTCTCCCTCTGGAAATTTTTCAAATTTGTCCTCTTCATCACAAATCCCATTGTTCTCAGGGTTTATTTTGTTCTTTACCACTTCCAAAGTAGGCTTTAATTTTAACATTTTTAGTTTACTTCTGTCCTTCTTTCTTGTGGCTTTTGGTTCTGGTTTCATGAAGGTCATACCTTCCTGCATACACTGAGGATGCCAAATAGATTTCCAAAATTATTTCTTCTAGAGTTCCTGCAATAGATAATTTTCAAAGGTCTTCTGAATATGTAATTCCTTTTCTCTTTCTCTGTAGTACTTTTCTTTACCGTCCCCATGTTGATATTGTTGTTTTCTATTTACTCAGCCTTTAACAGGAGAGATCTCTATTCGGATCTAGTGTTTGCCAACACATGTGATATGTGGATTGCCCTTGACTCCAATTTCTGTCCACTGACATGCTGGTCTATTCCTTTAACAGATCTGCAGTGGATGGCAGGTTGATGCACAGAGTCCTTAGTACAATTCTTGTGTTTACCACGCATCTGTTTAGGGCTACTGAGACAGGTTCTTTCCTCTTTGCCTTCCTCTCCACGATCCCAGATGAAGTGTATACGAACCACGGTCCCCAGGATTCACTGCTACAGGACTGCATGTTTCCTCCTCCCTCGTCTCTGGCAATTTTACAGTTTTACTTTTGAAAATCATACCTCCTTGGATTCATTGCACTACCGTTAACATTTTGTCTTTCTTCCTGATTCCAATTTTGTTTGTCTTTTTAATTCCAGGAATTATGATTTGGAGTGGTTATAAAAAGAATTCTAATATGGAAAGTTAGGAAGGACACTCTGGGCTCTACTTTCTTCTTTCAAAAGTGGAAACCATTAGGAGAAGAATGTTTGCCCAGTTTTCAAGTTGAAACAGATTTTATTTTTTGGAATCAGAGTGGAGATAACTGGGAAGGGCTGAAGAAGCATCCTTTTGAAGATTAGATGGGAATGATATGGTTGGAACATTGATTACATTTTAAACAGTTCAGTGCTTGTAGTTAATGAGCAATTCTTGAATAATTTGTCACTGTCTTGACACTGGTTATCAGTGTGTTTTTATGAGTTTTTGGATTTTCTGTCTTTTTTGGAAGATTGACAGAGGTTTTCTCCAACTACTTTTTTAATACTATTTTAAACCAGAAACCTCTGATTATTAAGATTCATTTAATAACTTCATTTTGATCTTGAGTGTAGGTGCAAATATATTAAGGCATTTTTATTTTAAATTTACTCTAATTTGAATTCTAATACAGCGCCCTCCATGATCCTAGTGATCAGATACCTCAAAGCCACCAACATCTGCAATCTTTCTAATTATAACTGATTTGATTTCTGTGTCAATCTTGGACTCTGACTGCCTTATACGAAAAACTGTTGAAGAAACTGAGTGTTTAGCTTGGAAAAGAGAAAAAGAAACACTCGAGAGCTTTCAAATCTTTCAGTATTTGAAATGCTACCATGCATAAGAGAATAAGCTTACTATGTATAATTCTAGGGAATAAAATTAGTGACAATAAGTAGATATTAGAGGAAAACAACTTTTAGTATTACATTGTAAGCTCCTGAAGGATCCTGTTGGGTTTCGTTCATTGTATCTACAGCCTTAACCACAATAGATGCTCAATAAATGTTTACTGAGTAAATGTTAATCATTTGAAAGACATTTTGTGGAAATGAATTCAGGCACACAATGGATCATCATCTGACAGTGATGTTCTATAAGGAGTTCCTGATTGGAGAAGACAGATGTACTGAATCAACCTAAGTTTCTCTCAACTCTAGGTTCTGACTCAGGACCCCAGCTGCAGATTAGAATAGAGGATCTTTTCTCTTGATTCCATATTTAACGAGATCATGAATGATGCAGGATGGTGAGCTGAGTCCAGACCCTGCTTTCTTGTCCTGACTTAGCTGATTATGTTGCTTTGGGTAAATCACTTTACTGTGCTGCAGTAGTTTAGGTCTTCGTTATACTGCTTTGATGGTTAACATTGGTATCCTAAGTGTCTTTCTGCCTGTGGTCCATTCTCCACACTGTGGTTTGGGGATCTACGTAAAACCTACTCCTACCATAACACTCCTCTCTTTAATACTCTTCCCCACGTCTTAAGGGTAAAGTCCAAACTCTCATGTAATGATGAAGAGACATGCCTCTAGGATTAGACTCCATACATTTGTACTTAGTTGCTGTTAATTCCCAGCTATGTGGCCTTGGATAGCCAGATGTGTCTCAGCTTTCTCATCTGTAAATTTCAGATAATGAAAATTACTACCTCGGGTTTATGAGCATTAAATTATATCATACACACACTAGATAGATAGATAGATAGACAGATAGAGCTGATGCACACACACGCACACACACACTCACACACAGTTAAGGTTGTCTGCTCCATGAACTGACGCATCCCTTCCTGTTCCATCTTGTCACTGCTGCCCCTTAGAAACTGCTTACAGTCCCCTTTACATACAGTGGTCCCCTACCTGAAACATGCTTTTCTCTCTACCTGAAATCTCCTTTGTTCTTCTGGATTGTCATCCCTTTTCATCTTTCAAGACCAAGCTCTGCATCTTCTCCTCCTCTTTCCCTAATTGTCCCCTTCCTGCTAGATGAAGTTGTTCTCTCTTTCCTTTGTATCAATTACTGTTCCTTTCACATATCTTTATTAAAGCACTTGCAGCACAATATTGATATAATTTGATTATATTCTGCCTTCTCTACCAGACTGCTGTCTTTGAAGATGGAGAATTTCTTGTTTGTTCATTTTAGAATTCCCAGTGCTCAACTTAATTCTTAGTGCATGACAGGCATACAGTAGAGGTCTATGAAATGAGTGGAAGAATGAACAGAGTATTATATGTTGGCATCTCTAGCCATAAAAGGGACTTTTCCTCCCAACTAAACAGCTCCTCAACTAATTATCATCTTGGTTCCCCCTTATAACTGGTTCCCCCTTATAACTTGGTTCCCCCTTATAACTGGTTCCCCCTTATAACTTGGTTCCCCCTTATAACTTGGTTCCCCCTTATAACTGTACTTCCAAGACAGTTGGGAATTAGCCCCGTGACCATAAAATAGGAAAGAATAGGAACCACATTCACTATTAGTCACCTGAGGGTCTGAAGAATAGTAGTAAAGACTGGACACAGTAAACCTAACCCAGAATCACCTTATCAGAGGTTTGTAATCATTCAGGTAACTGGTTCTTAGGCACCTCTCTTCTAGGCTTCAAAGGAGATTAGCTATAGAGGGGGACTCTTGCAAGTGTCTCGGAGATGCTGCTTTAGCAGCGATTCAAGAACCAGCAGAGTTAAAAAGATTATCTTCTTCCTAAAGACACCATTTCCTAAACCAACCAGTAGGATTTTGTTTTTCTTCTTTTATGCGTTTGGAGAATAAAGAAGTCATGTCTACCATAAGCAGCTATAACCTTTTTTATGAGATAAACTAAAAATACATACAATGCCACATAATGCACTTACATCTTAGCTTGTAATTAATGCAAATTTTGCGAGATTCATATACAATGTGATTAGCCTCCTCTAGCACATAATTTATGGTTGAATTCACAAAGAAGCTGATTAAGTGAGAAAATTGATTTCTGTCTATACTATTTTTTGGGGGTTATGTTTTCAGTAAGAACGTGTCTGAAGACTTAGAAATTAGATTACAGAGTTGGAGTTGTGTTTCACGGTATTCATGCCACTCTTTGACCTCCTTCTTGCAGATCAGCTAACCTGCAGAACTACATGATACTTCCTGATAATATCCTGTGGGATAAGTTTCAGTAAAACAACATGAGGCTCTTGTAGCTCCAAAATACCAACACATGGATAATTCACCGACTCACCAGAGGAGTATTTTTTTCCTGGCTTATTGATTGGCTAGGGGCATTTTCTTGAATCTTATTAAAAAAACATTTCAGCAGATTTTCTCAGATGTGAATACAGAAAGTACAAATGTGGTTAAATCTTTTCCTTCCTTGTAGTTCAAGTGGTGGAAGTGAATATAAACTTCAGAATAAAAAAATAATTGGAACACTTTCTCATTTATTAAAAGAACACACTGTGTAAACTGACGATAGATATTCACAGACATAACCCTCATCTACTAGACAATAAGATTCTTGATGGCCCATGTCTTCATCTTCTTGGTTTCTCTCCCTTCTCTCTAACTTCTTCCCATGTAATAAACTCCCAAATTCTACCAGTTTACTTTTACTTCTATAATATTTCCTCCCTCCCTCCCTCCCTCCCTCCCTCCCTCCCTCCCTCCCTCTCTTCCACATTTATTGAGTACCTATTCTGGGCCAGGCATTGGATACGATGATGCATAGATCAGACAAGGTATGGTCTCCAGTCACAAGATGCTTATTATAGGGTCCTTTACATGTTGTGTTTTCTTCGGAAGTGCAATGAAATGTTTACATTGTACCAGGTAGAGCCTGGGGCATAGGCTAGTAAGAGCTTAAGAGCGGAAAGAGGACTGGCTAGAAATGGTAGCTCTATCATTTAACCTTTCTGACCTTTATAGGACCTTTACATGTCTGAAAATGGACGTTCTCAAGCTAAGCCAAGAGAGGATGTGCCTGCTGGGAATATGGGGGAGGGTAGTGTTGTCCTGAAAACTTGACTCCAACGTTTACAAGCTAGGTGGCTCCATGCTTGTTGCTTAGCTGTCTTTGGTTGCCTCATCTGTAGAAAAAGGCAGTAGTACCTAGTTTACAGGGTTGTTGAGAGGACTCTGGGGAATTATGAATGTGCTTGGCCCATTCTAGAGGCCCAGGAAATGTTTAGTCCTGACCCTCTTTTCCCCTCCTCTTCCTGCAAGTTCACAGCGTCTTTCCAAAGCAGGGAAACATGCATTTGGGTCTTTTCTCTTACAGTAACTGCCTACACTGGTTCCTGAACTCCATATTGTGGCCGGGAGTAATTGAATTAAGGGCTTCACGGGAACGGCATTTCAAAAACAAACACTCGGAAAACTCTTTCTTGAAATTTTCCCCTACATTCTCTTTGCTAAACATGGATTATCCTGGCATTTGATAGTCTGGTTCAATTATGGCTTTTAAGTCTTTACATCTAGGAAAGTGACACCTTTAGGAGGTGGGAAGTGGGAGTCAGAGGTTGAGATTGTGACTACAATGAAATGATTATGTCCTGGGAGCAATCATGCTATGGAGAAAAAACAGTGGTTTTGGAGTCAGACAGACCAGAGTCTGAATTCTTATTTCTCCCCTCAAGCTGTGTAGTGTTGCAAACGTTGTGAAATGACACGTTATTGACTTGTTATCAATAACGAGTGGGCTGGCTGGATGTGAGAGTCCCGGCGAGTAGATACTAGTTTTCTCCTTGTTTGGGACCCTTGGATTCAGAGGCTGAGCTTCCTTGCCTTCCTCCGCAGGATCTCCGTGTGGTGTAATTTCCATTCACAAAGTCTTTGTCTCATCAGATGTTCCACTACACTGTTATGTGAGTAATTAATGAGTCACTGTTTGCATTTTTTAGAAGCTAGACAACCCTCCTAGAAGCCAGAATGAGGCCCCAGTGTCAGAGTTCAGCACTCACTGGTCAATAGATGAGCAAAGGATATTCGGCCAAGCCAAGACCCTGAAACCCCACACCAGAGCAGTCTTCTTTCTTCCACTTGTGAGGATGTGGTTAAGAGCACAGACGCTGGGGCCAGACTGAGTTTAAATCCTGGCTCTGTTACTTACTCACTGTGCGCCCTTGCACTAGTTAGTTGGTTTCTCTGTGCCATAATTTTATCATCGAAAACCTGGGAATAATAACAGTGAGAGCTGCGGTGATGCTCAAATATATTAGTGCATTTAAGATATTTAGTGGTCAATGAATATTATGATTACTGTTGTCCTTAGGCATTGTGATATAGTAGAAAGAGCACACGACCTGAAGCCCAAAGTGTGGAGTAAGTCTGGAACCTCTGCTTACAAGCTGTAGGAGCTTTGAGAAATTCTCTGAGTTTCCAGTTCCTCAAATGAAAAATGGGGGTCATAATTCCCACTCCGCCTACTAGGAAGAGTTATGTGCTGGCGAACAGAGCTGGTTGTAGAGTGCCATCTTAACCTAGGAAGTAAGGTGACTGTCTGAGGGTCCAATTCTAAACCAGCACATATCAGATCGAAGCAGAAATATACAAAATTGCCTTAAAGGGACAGCATCCCCCTCCCAAACCAGAACAAAGCTGAAGTTATACTTTACTAATTCAGGGTTGGGGATCACTCAAAGACATTAAAGAGAGAGACATGAGGATTAGCATCCATGGTGCCCATCTAAGTACTAACAAGGAGGAAGACAGGGGCCTAGCTCAAGGACCACCACCAGCCCCGCTACCCTGGTTCTTCCGTCCTTGTGCTGGTTCTATCCCTGGGGTGAGATGGAGGGTTCCAGTTGTTTTCTCTGCTTACCAGCTAGATTGTTTACAGCAAGTTATTTCATCTCTCTGAGATTTTTCTTTTTAATTTTTATTTATTTATTTATATATTTATGGCTGCACTGGGTCTTCATTGCTGCACGCGGACTTTCTCTAGTTGTGGTGCACGGGCTTCTCATTGTGGTGGCTTCTCTTGTTGTGGAGCACGGGCTCTAGGTGCGTGGGCTTCAGTAGTTGTGGCATGCGGGCTCAGTAGTTGTGGTTTGCAGGCTCTAGAGCACAGGCTCAGTAGTTGTGGCACACGGGCTTAGTTGTTCCGCAGCACGTGGGACCTTCCCAGACCAGGGATTGAACCTGTGTCCCCTGCATTGGCAGGTGGATTCTTAACCACTGCGCCACCAGGGAAGTCCTCTCTGAGCTTTAGCTTTCTCATCTTGAAAATCAAACGACCTTCTGATAACTTGGCTGTCCTGGAACAAAGTGCCCTGATTATGCCGATGTAATGATTACCACCCACTGGCAGTTCTATTTCTCATCCTAAAATCTTAAGCTAGAACTTAAGTGTATTCATCAGCCTCTTGTGAGGTTTGTTATTGTGAGTTACTCTTCCCAAGCCTGCTTGCTTCTAGGATACAACAAGATTTAGCTTGTGGCTTTAAGTCTCAGGGTCAAATGTTAGTTTAGGATGGAAAGCGTTATCCAAGGTAAATGCTACCTGATGAGGCCCATTGGCAGCCTGCCACCTTCTCTGGATGGTGATGTGGAAGTATGTACCATCTTTCAAGGTTCTGCAGGTGGATCTGAGGGTCACATGCAATAACGAATGGAAAGGGCTTTGTAGACTATGAAGCGCTTTGGACACATAAAGTGGGGTGTGGTTGTAAAGGAAGGGGTACTGCTGATAGGAACCTCAGTTTCATGTGCCAAACGGCCTGGATCTTCCAGTATATGACAGATGCCAAAGTAAGGTGATAGCTTAGGAAGAGTTCCAGTGGACAGTTCCACCATTCCCCCAACCCTGAGGGCTTGGCAAAAAAAGAGAGAGAGAGAGAGAGAGAGAGAGAGGGAACCCTCATTTTTAATATCAAATCCTCCCTGCTGATTCTGTGAAGGCCTGGAAACAGCAGGTAACAATGTGTAAGTGACTTTGAATTAAGACTGAACTCTCTGTGTCCTCTTCTCCCTCAAATGTGGAATGATTTTCTAAGAATTTAATTATCTAAGAACACAGCATCAAAGCTGTTAGACCCTTGTTAGTGTTAATTCAAACTTAATGTGCATGAGATTTAGAGATCTTGGATACTAGGAAAATGATTTCAATTTAAATAGCCTTTTTTGTCCTACACATCACAAAACATCTTTTAACATAGTTTTTTTTTTTTTTTAATAGAATACTACAACCCAGGTCTCTTCCACTAAAAAAGAGTCTCACTATGGAGAAGTCAGATGTTCTACAAATTAGCACGATGTGGTAGGAAGAACAAATATGGGCTTTGGTGCCCTAGAAACCTAAGTTCAAGTCTTAGAGGTTCACGTTTTTCCACGTGCCTGTGGACAGAAGCTTAACTTCTTTGAACCTCAGTAAATTAACCTCTCAGCAAGCATTGGGAGGTAACAAAAGTGGGGAGAGTTACCCAAGTGGGACTAATGCAAATGCGTGTCTGCAAGCTGGTGATCTTGGAGTCTGGGGTCGAGAATTAGCTGATCCATCCCAAGGCAAGGAGGAGATGTGTAATGAATGCTGACCTGAAAGACTTTTGTCCATTGGGTTTCATGACCCGCAATTAAATCATGGCTACTATAAAGCAAGAAACATGCCTTCTTAGGAAAACACAACTCTTTCAAAAGCGTTATGGTATTTTCATTGAACTATATATAACATGTGTCAACTGTAGAATGATTGGATAACAGAAACCAGACAATCCTACTGGAACACATTTATTTCAAAAATGTGAGCTAAGCCCTGTGGCACAATAATTCCTTTGAAAGGCATAAAGGAATCATCTGTTATTGTAATCTGAAAGCATGGCTTTAGGTAAATTGAAGTTCATTGTTTTAAAGTTTGAAAGTAAAACTTTGTAATTGGACCAACAAAGATTTGTGTGTGTATATTTAATTTAAATCAGTGTCCGCAGCTTACACTGGTCTCATTCTTGTTTTGAAGATAATTTGAGGTATCCACGTGACAGAACAGTGTTCCTGCCTTATTAACACCTTACAGTTCTATGGCCTATGATCAATATTACCTTCCTAATAAATCTGTGATATCATTGGGCAGAATATCTTATCCATTTTTATAAACAAGTAACTTCAGTCCCAGAGAGAATAGGGGCCTTTTTCAGAGCCACAAAACAAAATTGTAGAGCCCAAACAGGAACCCAGAACTTCTGATTTCAAGCTTGGTATTCTTTTCAGCAAAAAAAAATATTACAAAGGACCCACCACAAGCTGGATTATTTGCTAGACAATTTCTCCCCTCCTAACATCAAGTTTCTCTCTGCCATGATTTCCCCAAATTCAGAACCCAGTGTACCCTCCTCTTTGGCTCTACCCTATCAAGAGCTTTATACATAAAATAATATCCAATGTTAGTCATTTACACTTTAGTATGAATTTAAGTCAATGTGGTCACTCTCCCTTAGTCTTTTACATTTCAGTCATTATCTTCCAGTTAAATAATAAGAAGGCTGTTTAGCCTATTCAAATAATTCCAGGAGCATAAGATGCTCCAGTAGTTTTTGTTTAAGGATTTTTATTAGGAGCCCCTAGTAAAAAACAACCTGCAGCATATCCATGACCCTAATATGTAAAGTGTCTTTTAACACAGGATTGTGAGCTCCTTAAAAGAAGGGATCATAGCTGTCTTGTTGGCTATTCAGTGGTTGGATACAGAGACTGTCATATATTTAACACTCTAAATAATTATAGAATAAATAAAATCAACCTAACAGATATAGCAAGTCATGTCAAATATGTCACATTTTCACAAGCTGAGGAAAAATACACTAAATGATATAGTTGAAAAATGTTTCAGAGCCATTGGTAAGATTGGAAAAGAGTCTCTAAGGCACCTAAATAATCCACCTTCTGCCTAGGAACCACTTATGGAATCAGGTCCAAAAGAGACTAAAATGGTAAAATGGGGGAGTGGGGACTCCAGCTGATATAGTGGTAAAAAGGGATCTCCACAAGATGGCACACCTAGAGTTTCTTGGTTTTTAGTCACTATTTTAGTGCAATATTTGTTTGTTTTTATACCGCCATAGAGCAAGCAGAATCCTGACTTACGGTTCATGGTCTATCATATTTCTTACATTTACACATTTCTCCTTTGAAATGTGGGGCTGTTATGTTGGGCTGTCGGATGGGGACTTGTTATAACATGGTGAGTGGGTTGGGGAGTTGTCCCTCTCCTACTGAACTTGACAGTGGCCTCTGGCCCGCAGATCAGAAGGCAAAATGTTTATCCAAGACAAGTTGAGCTGTTGTTTCTCGGGAGGAACCAAAATTCTAGTTGGGGGCTTCCCTGGTGGCACAGTGGTTGAGAGTCCGCCTGCCGATGCAGGGGACACAGGTTCGTGCCCTGGTCCGGGAAGATCCCGCATGCCGCAGAGCAGCTGGGCCCGTGAGCCATGGCCGCTGAGCCTGCGCGTCCGGAGCCTGTGCTCCGCGACGGGAGAGGCCACAACAGTGAGAGGCCCGCGTACCGAAAAAAAAAAAAAAAATCCTAGTTGGAAATTCAGTAAAAAAAAAAAAAGGGGGAATAAAAGTTCTTATTAAAAATGAGCCTTAAGGTCAGAAGTGGGAAGGTAAGGACCTACCAACATTTGGAGCATAAAGTAGATGAGGTTTAGTGATTCAGACCTGGGCTCAATAACAGTGTAAGGCCAATTCTTAATCACTGTTTTCAGTGTTGTATGTTTGTGTGTGTGTGTGTGTGTGTGTGTGTGTGTGTGTGTGTGTGTGTGTGTGTGTGTCTATCTGTGTGTATGTGTCTGTGTAGGGGTGAGCTTGATAGCATGAAGGATGTATCAAATTATGTCCTGTATTTGTTTTGATTTCTTGCTCCTGGGACCTCAAAATAAATGGAAATACTCTGCTCCTTGAAGGCAACGATAATATCTTGGACAATAATTTTATTTTTTGTGTGTCTAATACATACACAGCAAATATTTATTGAATTAATTAATCCATCAAAGGAGACAAATTCAGTGATTGTTTGTTCAATATAATAATACAACACTCAAATGTTATTAGTTACAGATTGGGTTATTTTGATTCTAAGTTGCTGGAGGGTTTTTTCCCTGTAACTAGTTTATTGCCCAGTAGAGAAGAGCAGTTGTATATTTCTTAACTGGTTTGAGTTTTTGTGTTTCACATTTTATTTTTTCAAAAAGGAAAATCAACATCTGAATTCAAGGCACACTTCAAAAATGGGTGCAGGACAGTATGACAATAAGTAAACACAATAATTCACATATACACCCCCATGCACCTGTGCAAAACTGTTGGGACATATAGAGTGCTATTTACATACTGTTGGGTGATTCAGGATTTGTCAAGATTCCCAGTTGTCTGAGAATACTTAATGGATTGTCACTGGCATAACTCAGGGAGGCTGTCTGCAAACCTTCAGACTGACATCTTTACAGAAGCAATAGTAAATATCATGGAGATCCTTTTTCTTTTTTTAATGTGGACCATTTTTAATGTCCTTATTGAATTTGTTACAATATTGCTTCTGTTTTATGTTTTGGTTTTTTGGCTGCGAGGCATGTGGGATCTTAGCTCCCCGACCAGGGATCGAACCCTTACCCTCTGCATTAAAAGGCAAAGTCTTAACCACTGGACCATCAGGGAAGTCCCTGTGGAGATCCTTTATAGTTGTATTTTTTGTAAAGGGTTTTATTTATTATTTTTATTATTTACATTTAATAATAATTATTTATAATTTATAAATTATAAATAATTATTTACATTTAATGTTACATAACATTTTTATTATTTATTTTCTTACTTTGTGTTTCGCTTCCTAATTTATGGTCTGCCTCATTCCAAAAGGGTATTGAGGAAGCAAATTGAGTTATGTATGGATTTTCAGTTGCTTCATTCAGGGAATGTAGAACAAGCTTCTGTAAATGTAGTCCAGCTCTTATCACTTCTCCACTAAGCCCTTCAGTGACTCCTACAACCTAAAGGTTCTGCCTGGTGCTTTCCAACATGTTAGGGCATCTTGATGAAATATGCGGCTGCAGAGTGGGCAGCTGCTCACCATGGAGGTCCCGTACGCCAGATTAAAGACACTGGATTTTAACCTGCAGCCACTGGGGAGCCGTTAAATGATTTTAAATAAGGGCTCGGTATAATCACATTTGGGTTTCACATTATGTACCATCATACAGTATTTTTCTCTAGGAATCTGATTCTTTATTGACCTTTCTGAAAAGAAAGCCCACAGAAGGGATAAATCTTCCTCTAAAAACTATGAAATATATTGAGGCAATAACAAACCGCTTGCAAATATGGGCACAAATAAAGGTACAACAGTTATATCTCATCTGGGCAGTGGCCCCGTGGTTGCCCAGAGAGAGAGAAATCTTCACAAGGATTTCTCTCTTTGGAACTTCTGTGAGAATTTTAACAGGGTGACCGGTGTCACTGGAAAGGAATTAGTTGGAGAGACCCTTTGAGTAGTAAAGAATCTGGTGGGTGAGTGGCTAAGGAAGGGGTGACCTTTGTCCTAACAGACTCACAAAATTCCCTGCTTTTGAAGGCTTGCTGGTCACTCTCCCACCCTGAATACTTCTCTTTGGGGACATGGGGAGGTGTTTCAAGCATTTAGTAATTATCTGTGTTTTAGTACTTAGGACACTATTTTACAAAACTACCTGTTTACTTACCTTCCTCTCCCATTATTCTGTGAGTTACTTGGGAACAGAACTAGTCTTTCATTGCCTCAGCATCAGTGCTTAGTCCAGCGCAGCATTCACGAGGAGTACACTCAGGGAGTTTTTGAATAAATGAACATATGAATGATCATAATATAGGCTTTCTGAATGGAACCAGACGTAGTTGTTCAGAGGAACAGATTTCAGGTGAGGCTTTGAAGGCTCCAGCCCCAAGGATACTTAGGAATATAATGCATAAACTTACATAGATGTGCGTAATTAAGAACTGACCTACAGCTGGGAACGTAACTAAATGACTTTCTGGATTCCTCCAACTATAACTAGATTCTCCAGATTTAGTTGTACATAATAAACCCAAAGGACATAATATGCCAGTTTCTAGAGATATCATCATATAGTTCATTTTATAGACAGGTATAGACAGGTATTAATGGTGCATTTACATGGGGATGAATTGACTGGGGACACAATGATGAAAAAGAACTTGAGTTTTGGAATCAGATGATGTAGGTTGGCATCAGTACTTTCCGAATTAATGCCTGAGTGGCTGGATAGGTGGATGGGTGAGTGACACAGAAATAGGTCATGTTAGTTGCCTCAGATCATAAAATTAGACTGGTGAAATAATTACACAAATTCTGATTTCCAGAGTTATATTGTGTTCCCATGCAGAGGAAGAAGAAGGAAAGAAGCGTTGATTCAAGATATTCCTTTTATATTGATAGAAACAAATGCAGTCTTTTCTGCCATGCACCAGGTAATCTGAGGGAAAGAATTAAATTTATACCATAATCATTAGAGGCCCCTCAAGTGGAGTTATCCCTAAGTCAGAAATTAAGTGGGGGTCTTCCCTGGTGGCACAGTGGTTGAGAGTCCGCCTGCCGAGGCAGGGGACACGGGTTCGTGCCCTGGTCCGGGAAGATCCCACGTGCCGCGGAGTGGCTGGGCCCGTGAGCCATGGCCGCTGAGCCTGCGCGTCCGGAGCCTGTGCTCCGCAACAGGAGAGGCCACAACAGTGAGAGGCCCGCTTACCGCAAAAACAAACAAAAAAACCCCAAAACAAACAAACAAACAAAAAAAGAAATTAAGTGGGAAAGACCTTGATCTGAAGTGAGTTGGTTTATTCTACACATTTTAATATATTTTGGGGTAAATTCTTAAATGAATAGATAATCCCTGATAAGCTCTTAAATATTTTAATACCAGTAATGAAATCATAATTAAATCAAGTGAAATGCCATAGTAAATGTCTATCTAGTGTTGCTATTCCCTCTTGGATTCCTTGGAATTTGAATGGATACATTTTTTATCTTACAATTCTTGGGATTTAGTTCAATATGTATTTTATTATCAGTGTAGACCTACACACACTGACTAGTTTAATGACAATGAACGCTGGCGTCTTTAACTAACAACATAGCAAATGATTTTAATGAGAATGATGTAACTGTACTCAGGGAAGATACTCTGGCAGATGCTGGTATAGGAACTATATAAATAAATGCAATCTCCTGCAGCCTGAGCCTGCTGTGTGGCCATGGGTAAGTCTGATAACCTGTCTCAACTCTACTGTTCTCATTTATAAAAGAAGAAATTTGCTTAAGCTTTATCTTTAAGTTTCTTTTGCATATTTAAGCTCTAAGAATGTTATAGGCCTATATTTCCACAAAATGAGATCCAACTCGATAAAATTTAATAAATACTTTGAACATCTACTGTGTTCTGTTCACCGTGGTAGGTTCTGGTGTGTAGTGATGAATGTGTATGATGTTTGTTCAATGAATGCTCACCCATTCATTCATCCAACACATAGTTACTGTTTAGGACTAGGAATGTAAACTTCCGGTGTTAGATTCCCAAGTCTGCTGTAAAAAATTACCACAGGCTTGGTGACTTAAAACAACAGATAGGGCTTCCCTGGTGGCGCAGTGGTCGAGAGTCCACCTGCCGATGCAGGGGACGCGGGTTCATGCCCCGGTCCGGGAAGATCCCACATGCCGCGGAGCGGCTGGGCCCATGAGCCATGGCCTCTGAGCCTGTGCATCCGGAGCCTGTGCTCCGCAACGGGAGAGGCCACAACAGTGAGAGGCCCGCATATCGCAAAAAACAAAAACAAAAACAAAAACAAAAAAACCCAGATATTTATTTTCTTATAGCTCTAGAGGCCAGAAGTCCAAAATCAGCTGTGTGCTTAGGGAAGTATCTGTTCCTTGCCTCTTCCAGTTTCTGTGGTTGCAGGTGTTCCTTGGCTTGTGGCCACATCACTCCAATCTCTGCCTCTGTGGTCACATTGCCTCCTTCTCTTCTCTGTCTTTCCTCAATGTGTGTCTTATAAGGACACTCATAATTGGATTTAGGACCCACTTGTATAATCCAGGATTGTCTTCTCATCTCAAGATCCTAACTTGTGTACCAAGACTACAAAAATTCTTTCCAAATAAGCTCACATTCACAGATTCCTGGGATTAGGAGGTGGACATATATTTTCGGGAGACACCATTCAACCCACTACAGTGACCAAACAAACACAAAAACAACAAGCAAAAACAAAAACATTTCTTTGCTCTTATGGAGTTTATAGTCTACTAGGAAGAAATAGAGATGAAGTCAAGATATAATTATAAAATACAATTATATATTATAGATAGTTATAAATAATAGTTATAGACTGTGATTAGGTCTATGAAGGGAAATTACAGGGTGCCTTCAAAGATTTTAACAAGGGGACCTCAGTTAGGATGGAGGTCAGGTCAGACCTCTGGACAAATGGCATTTAAGCTAACCATCAGTGACTGTGTAGGAGTTGGGGCCTGGGGAGAGGGAGGCTGTTAGAGGTTGGGAGAGACTGTTCCAACAAACAGGACATTATGTGCCAAGGCTTTGAGATGGGGCTTTGTAGAAGTGAATGAAGGCCATTGTGGCTGGAGTATACTGAGCAGGGGAAGAGTGGAGTGAGTTGAGGCTGGGTCAGACCATCGAGGGACTTGAAAGCCTTTATAAAGACTTTTGGAAACCTAAATACAGTGAGGAACCACTGATGTATTCTAAACAGGAGGATTTGAATTGCGTTTTTGTTTTTCCTTGTTTGCGGTACGCGGGCCTCTCGCTTTTGTGGCCTCTCCTGTTGTGGAGCACAGGCTCCGGACGCGCAGGTTCAGCGGCCATGGCTCACGGGCCCAGCCGCCCCGCGGCATGTGCGATCTTCCCGGACCGGGGCACGAACCCGCGTCCCCTGCCTCGGCAGGCGGACTCTCAACCACTGCGCCACCAGGGAAGCCCTGAATTGCGTTTTTTAAATGTTACTGCAGCTACTATTTGGACCTTGTGTTCTAGGGAAGCAAGAGTAAAAGCAGAAGAAAAGGAAGTTCTAGGCAAGACGTGGCTATGGCTGGGTCCAGGGTGATAGCAGGAGAGATGATGGAAGTGAATGTACTCGAGTTACATGTTGGAGGTAGAATTGACATGGTTTGGGAAAGGAGTGGCTATAGAGAAATGAAGCTTCAAGGATGCTTTCAGTCTGTTGGAGGGACAGGCATTAAACAAATGACTATAATACAGCGATTCATAAGGTGATTAAATAATACAGTTGAGAGAAGAAGTGATAGTACCTAGAACAGGGTTGGGATGGGGTGGGTAGAAGGCCAAAGTTTGAATTAGGCTTTGAAGAATGTTAGTTACGCAAAGTGGTAGAGAAGAGCATTTCATATAGAGGGAGGACCATGAGGAAAAGAATCCAGAGACGTGAAGGTGCATGGTGTGTGTGTGTGTCAGGGAACTAGGAGGATCCCTGGGAGGGAAGCGTGCAAGAGAATGTTTGTGTTCCCAACAGCATCTCTTTTTAATGTTTGTCATGGTCCTTTGCACACAGTAGTATGTTGATTCTTCCTATGACCTGGCCTTCCTACTATAAACCCATTGCAACTTAGTGTGACCATCTCAGGTCATCCCACTCAACCAGCAACTACAGACTCACATGTCCCTAAACTGCATAAACATTATGATTTAGTTAATCCAGATACAGACGCTGCCCAATGACTAAGTGTCCTTTTTTAGAATTTGGCAGGAAATATTAACTTTCTTCTGGAAGTAACATTATGTGCCCATGATAGATACTTGTTTAGTTTTTATTTTTAAGTGAAATTTCAGGCTCTTTTATTCTCAATGTACATGAGTAGTGGTGTTTGGGTAGGGGTGTGATGCAGCAAAAAGTAGGATGGAAATGCCTGATGTCACGGTGGGTTGGATATATTACTTGACCTTCTTTCTACTATGAGAGTGATGTGTCTACCTCACAAATCTGACCCTTTCCCTCAAATGTTCAAAGCCTTTTGATAGTCTTCATTCACTTGTATCAGTAGTTTCCAAAGTAGCTTCCACTGATACACGTGTGGCAAATGACATTCACAGGAGTGGCACTCTTCTACCGGCTAAGACCCAGGGTCATTGACACTTCTGGGCATGTCAGCTGTATGTCTTACTCTTTATCTCCTAGGCAGGAAAACATATGGGAATGCAAGAGCCCGAGAGTAACATTTTTATAGGGATAATGATGTGCTATAGTATACCACCCAAGTAAATGTTTGAAAATATGGGGAATTTTATGATCAATGATTATTGATTTTTGGGAAAAGAAGCTCACTCAAAAAAAAAAAAAAATCTACCAGTGTCTTAATACTTGTCATGCTTAGCATGACTAAGGGCATTTTTTAAGGCAGTTTGAGTACCAGGATTGGCAGTAGTGTTACCAAAGCTTTCATGGCTATACTCTGGAATATCTGTGCTTATTATCCCAAGGGTAACTCTTCTAGAGACAGTTGAGTGACCAGAAAAGAGATAGCCATGTGCCAATTAGTGATTACTACTGCAATTAAGTTTCTTAGCATATACCAAGTAGTATGGCAAACATTTACAAAACTATTTTATTGAATAATTAAAATAGACACTAGAATCATCTATCATTATCCCCATTTTACAGGTGAGGTAAGTGCAGCTGAGAGTTGAAGAACTCACCCAAATTGACTCCCTTGTAGTGTCAGAACTAATATTAGAAATGAAGCTGTAGTTTAAAATTATATGATCTTAATCACTATTTATGTTTTATTCTATATTTATAAATGTACAATAAAACTGCTACCTGGGATACATATAGAAGAGACTCTATATTTCTAATCATTCTGGAGATATCCCTTAGAGAATAGGCACAGCTGACAAGAGCTTCATGTTTTTTCTCCCCAAGGCACAGGAAGACAGACAAAAGCCCTGGAGAACTTTGCCTTGGCATCCTTTGACAACATTCCACAAACCATACTCCTTCCTCCCTCCCTCCCTCCCTCTCTCCCTCCCTCCCTCCCTTCCTTCTTTCCTTCCTTCCTCTGTCATCCATTCTCCTGTCTTTCTTCAAAACTCCCAGTTAGATTGTGATCTAAACATTCTTATTTACAGGGTGTTTTCATCTCTTCATAAGGTGCTCCTTATATATTTTTGGTTGATGACTGCTCACTGGTGGAATTACAACCACATCGGCTCAGTCACCCTTGACAGTGCAGGGACAGATGTTGCACACATCTCTTTCTCTCTGCTGTTTATAAGGAGCTTAGCATCTTCTCTAAGAGATTACAGTCTCTATGGGGGATCCAGACATGTGAAAATAGCTCCATGGCAGGGATCAGGATTATAAGGATACCCAACATATAAAAAAAGTGAAAAGAGAGAATGATTGGAGAAGGGAAGGAGCTTCATTTAAACTAGATCCTGCAGATTGGGAAGGATTTCAATAAATGGGAAAGGGAAAGAGCAATCCTGGAGGAGGAAACAGCACGAGCAGAGTAATGGAGACACACGTCGAAGGTGTGGTCAGGAAAAGACCCATCATCTGTGGTGCTTTGATCAGGGATATATGAGCATGCTACTAGAATATTATAAGATGAATTGTGGGAACATAGAGGAATGAACTGGTTTTTTTTAATCACGGAGGGAAGCTTTTGCCCTGCATGAAATTTCGGTGCCATATTTGTTGAAAGGCTCTCATTTCCTTCTTCACTTCCATCATCATTTTCATTGTTGTCATAATCACCATTATTAAACTTTATGATTGCATAGCTTTTTTTTTTTTTTTTTTTTGCGGTACGCGGGCCTCTCACTGTTGTGGCCTCTCCCGTTGCAGAGCACAGGCTCCGGATGCGCAGGCTCAGGGGCCACGGCTCACGGGCCCAGCCGCCCCGTGGCATGTGGGATCTTCCCGGACCGGGGCATGAACCCGTGTCCCTTGCATCGGCAGGCAGACTCTCAACCACTGCGCCACCAGGGAAGCCCTCTGCATAGCTTTTAAAAATTTTACTTATTTATTTATTTTTGGCTACGTTGGGTCTTCGTTGCTGTGTGCGGGCTTTCTCTAGTTGCGGCGAGCGGGGGCTACTCTTTGTTGAGGTGCGTGGGCTTTCTCTTTACGGTGGCTTCTCTAGTTGTGAGCACGGGCTCTAGGCGCACGGGCTTCAGTAGTTGTGGCACACGGGCTTAGTTGCTCCGCGGCATGTGGGATCTTCCTGGACCAGGGCTCGAACCCATGTACCCTCCATTGGCAGGCAGATTCTTAACCACTGTGCCACCAGGGAAGCCCTATGATTGCATAGCTTTTTACAATTCCTCATTCATGACTTCATTACATCTTTAATACCTCTTCATTGAGTTGATGGCTTGGTTTTCGTGGAAAGTAATGAAAACTGCAAATAATGCTGCCGAATACAATAAAAAGGATATATTGCCTCATGTTATTTTGAAGGTAATGCTGGCTTTAGGCAGTGACTCAGTGATGTGACAGGTTGTGATTTCTTTTGCTCTCTCTGCTTTGACCTCTTTGGGTCCAACTTTATCATAAGGGCTGTTCCCTTTAGGAGCCCACACTGTTGCTTCCTGGGCTACAGGCTATTTTTTGTCTCAGTATTTCCAGCAGAAGTTTGGATGGACAAAGGTAAGTTTTCTGCTAGCCCCTGAACCAACCAGTCTGGTCAAGGGGATAGGGTGTGTTGACTGGCTTAGCTTGGGTCCTGTGCTCCAATCCAGAGCTGTGGATGAAGTCAGCTTCTGAGAAATTACATACTTTCCCAAATGTGAATTGAGGTTTTTAGGAAGGGAGAAAGGGACTGGGTGTGGTTGGGATAAATGCTAAAGAGGGAATTAAAGGGAATCCTTTAGAGGATTGCCATTTTGTAGCTGAGGAGTGGACATTTACAGTCCTGTTACTTACGCAAAGATGAAATAGTTCCCTTTTTTAAAAAAAGGCTATATACGTTGAGAGAAAAAGAAATCTATACTGTATATGTCATTATGGGACTCCAGAAGGTGAAGGAATGTTACTATCCCCTCTGCAGAGACAGGGCAGACAAGTGTCATGGGCTGTGACTCTGAGTAAGTTATTAAACTTCTCTTACCTTCGGTTTTTTTGGGGAGAGGGCTGGAAAACAGAGATAATAGTAGCTCCTACTTCACAGGGTTGTTAAGAGGATGAAATGAGACATTTACCAATCCAGGTGACCAAATGTTTTTCCATTCATTATGGGTTTAATTTTTACAACTTCCAGGGAAGTAACCGAAAGCATCCTGTCTTAAGAGATGAAATTCCTGAGGCTGATGAATTTCCTCTGGTTATTAGCCGCAGGAAATACCAAACCCAAGTCTTGCGATTCCAAGCCTTACTCCCTCTCTTTCCACTACACCGTGCCGCTGCTTAATGAGATCCCCAGCTCTCTGCATCTTTGCCTTGCAGTTAACAGGATCCACACTGAGGGAACTACACATGCAAATTATTATTAGCATGAAAACGGGTAATTATTATTTTTTACATTCGCGTCATCACAGATAATCTTTGTGTTAGACATTCTTTAGCAATGAATGACTGAACTAGAGGGCTTGCGGTTCATTCAGGGGGTCATTAATTCTAAATAAGAAATTCATTTACTGTCACTCATGTTGCTTAAACAATGCAGAGCAAAGAGTGAGTGCAGAGCAATTTCAGACTGTAAAGGCTGAGACGGAAGCTGGAAATCACCTAGCCCAACCTTTTAATTTACATATGAGTGAAATGAGGGCCTGAATGGGGAAGGTCACACAGTTAATTAGTGGCAGAGCTGGGACTAGCACGCATTTTCTTTATTTCTATGCCAAAGTCTTGCCATTAAAGCATGAATGCTGATCATCGGACTCCTATTTGGTTAGGAATTCCCTGACCTAAAACGCATTGAGTGCTTAGGATAGAGACACTTAATGTGGTAAAGGTTCCAAAATGAAAATATATGAAGAATCTTTCACAAATTCCCTTGTGCTATATTAATTTTAATCTTCATTGTTTCTACAAGGTACTGGTGGGAGGGAAAAACAAGTACCTGTATCTATTGAATGGTCTTATTTAAGTCCTGCGAATGTAAAGGTATGAACTAAAAACATTTTACATTAAAGCAGAGCAAATTGCTTATGGTAACCATTGCATAATGACGCAACACAATGAAGAATTAAGTTCAAATTACTTATCAGGTCTCTTCCATTTTCTAAGTTTTTAAAGTAGAAAATTGCACAGTATAATTACTGGAAGTTAATTTGCATTCATATTACAATTCAATGAGCAATTACATTCTTTTTTATTTAAAAAAACATTTTATAAAGTGTGATTTGCATCAGTATGCTTCCAGGAAAAGTGGCGACTTTTCCCTTGTGAGGTTTTCATACAAATTCAACCATGCAGCCTATATCTTCCAGTATAGAGTTATAGCCTCTTATTGGCTTCTTGAGACAGGAGAGGAGAGAACCATGTGAAGTGTGACTATGGTTTCAGAGCTTTTTAATAAGAACTCTTCAAGGCATCATAGAATATCAGGGTTTAGAAGGAGAATGTAAAGGTCTTATTGCTCAAGACGTCTTTCCCCCATTTACTTCCTCCATCTGAAGCTTGAATTTCTCCATTGAATTCCTGCCAAGCCATCATCCAAACTATATTTGATTAACTCCTGTGCCAGGAAATTCTTTGCCTTCTGATGACACCCACATCATCACTGGTCAGTGCTTTCATTTTGTGGAAGAAGCTCCATTTTGGCTTAACTATCCTTGCATTAATGTACTTTAGAGGATACTTTTTTTTTTTTTTTTAACACATTCATTGCTTTGGCAGTGCTATGCACAACATACAGCACTCTTTTTATATTGAGAGTAGAATATTTCATTCAGGACTTGCAATATTAGCACAGATATATGTTGGGCCATCATAGTGAGGCAGGAGATAGATGGGCCCCAGTCTGAACAGCTGGAGTTTGTCCCCTGTGGACAGATACTCCAAAATGGCAGGAGGGAGGAGAAGCTAAGCCCTGTCCAGATAAGAGATAAAAGACCACATATTCTTCATTCTCGAAGTCAAGGAGACCTTCCCGACTACACACATGCAGAAGGGCTCCTTGGAGGTCAAAAAGGGAGGGGGCGTCACCTCATAGTAGGTGATGTCAACCTACCCATAGACCTCTTCGCTGGAATCCATCTTGGCTAAGAGATGTGCGCACATGCATGGGAGGATCCTGAGATAAACTAAATATGGACTCAGAACCAGGTAAAGCAAGATGACTGGCCAAAGGAAACCCAGAAGAAATGCCCCATAAAAGTGATTCAAACTACCACAGGGGAGCGACTCTCTCTAAGCCCACCTGTGTGTCTATCCACACATACCCTTTTCCCTCCCAATAAACACTTTACTTGTTTCACTACTTTCCGTTTCTCTGTGGAAATTCTTTTCTATACAGCTGACAGGCCAGGGTCTTGTCACTGACCACTGGTCCCTGGTGGTCTAGTGGCTAAGATTCAGTGCTGTCACTGCCGCAGCTTGACTTTAATCTCTGGCCGGGAACCAAAACCCTGCTTCAAGCCGCTGCAGGCCAAGACCACCCGAGATCAGCAGTGTGGTTCCCATAAACATGTGGGGTCTCACTGGCTGCTCCACTTTCTCTGTGCGTGCTCTTTTTAAAATTGTTTAAATTAAGATAAAATAGATATATATTGAAATGCATAGATCTTAAGATTAGTTTGATCAGTTTTGATGAACGTATTCGCCTATTTAAACCAACCCTACATTAAAGATATCATATATTCCATTATCCCAGAAAGTACCTTGTGCCCCTTTCCAGGCAATCCCCCTCCACAGAGGTAACTACTGTTCTAATATTTCTTATCATAGATTTATTTTTCCTGTTTTTGATCCTCATATAGGTGAAATCATAATACCTTTCCCTGCTTCACCTGGTTACTCAGTTATCTTTCAAGATGGTATCACTCCCTTCACAAAGTCTTAACATCCTACTCTGGGTTAAATGCCCAGATTTGATGCCCCTCTAGCATCCCATACTTAGCACTATCACTATCATAGCATTTACTGCAATGCAATGCAATGCAATGATGGGTTTCCTTCATGGGCCTGTAAGTTGTTTAAGAGCAAATTTTTTTTTTCTTTTTGTTTTCTTCTTCTGTCAGTGCCCAACATTGTGCCTAGTACAGAGTAAGCAATCAGTAAATATTTTTTGAATAAACAAATAGAATCTGAGTGTGATCTTGAATGAAAGGGACCATGAGAGGCTTATATACTTTTGGTATTAACCTTTGAAATTTTGTGCATTCTGTATTTTAGTATACTTGGAACACATGATGTTTCTAATAAGCTGGGTAGAAATGTTCCTACTGAACGTTGTTCAAAATTTTATTAATTTGAGAGCTTTATGTGTAGAGAAATATTAGCATATTCTTGGCATAAGCGAGCACTACAAACTATTTAATAAACAGTGGCTATGTAATAATTTGTTTGAAATCCCCAGAGCTTACAACGCAAATTCATTTTATTATATTCCATCCAATGAGAGGTATATTTGAAATGATTGTAGGAATAAACAGAATTTTAAGTAATGTACACAAGTAATAATACACAAAATGAGCTACTTTTCATCCCTTTCTTTGGAGGAGTGATTATTGCTGGTTGAATTTATGATTTCTGACATTTGGTTTTGCTTTCAATTGCAGGTCAGTCTCAAACAGTACTTATAGAGGCTGCCCCCCTGGGTGTCTTAAGAATCATGTGCATACGGATGAATTACGTGAAGTTCAATAAAATGCCTTTCTACCCATCTGCATGCTACTACTCATGCCCATGTTTTTTATTCAGTTGACTCAGAGATCCTTAAAGACAGGATCTGTTTCTGATTTACCATCATTATTTCCAATGCCTTGCACAATGCCTGATATATAAAATGGACTCCGTAAATGCTCGTTGATTTAAAGTGAACTATTTTTGGAATTGTTCTGGAATGAGAACCAATGTTCACTGGGTGACTTATTCAGTGCTAGCCATGTTCAATATATTTTTCCATTTAAAGCTTGCACAATCTCATGAAGCAGGTATCACTATTGTAGAACTGAGATTTTGAAGCTCAGAGAGGTAAGTAACTTGTCAAAGATGACTCAGGATCCAGTACACACCAAGAGGAGTACTTCTCTATCTGGGCTGTCATGACGGTTAAATGAGTTAATGAATGGAAAGCACCCAGAATGGTGCCTGGAATGTAATAAGCAATGTAAACATTTTTGCTGTTTCTCAAGGTAGATGATAAAGGAATGTTTATTGATTTTTTCTTTATGCCACACATAATACAAACTATATTATTATTTAAGAGAAGAAAAAAAACACCCTAATATTTAAGTAAGTTGTTTCTTGACATGTTTGGCATAAAAACTTAAAATGGTACTTTAAGATTTGATTTGGTTTAACCCTGAAGACTGTTAGGTCCTTGGTGGGCAGCTTGTTTGCAGTTAGCATCTGTATAACTTTCTTCCAGCCTGGAGTTGGGAACAGTTGTAGCTTGTTGCCCCTGTCAGATTTAATGGGAATTTGCTGAGTTTCCCTGGTGCACCTTCTCCAACACTGAACAGAGAGTTTTACATGAGCATCCTCCATTTTTATCCCTGAGCCACTCGGTGTCAGGTATTCCCTTCAAAGTCTGTAATCATAACCTCATCTGAAAACAGAACAAGGTGGAAGGGGGGTGAAGTCCACAATTCTCAAAGGCAGGGTCTTAACATGTGTATAAATTGTTTTGATGTTTCACAGCTGTCTCAAGCATTGAGAAACTTTTTGGGAGAGTCAATGAAAAGTTAGACCTATGTTCAATCACATAAGGTTTCACATTTGTCCCAGTTGTTTGAAGTGCATTAACAGTTTTCTACACCCCCTTTCTCTATTTCAGTGAAGTCTTCTGTGGTTTGTCCATGTCCCCTGGTTTTCTTTGTATTAAGTTCAGACTCCGGAGGTCTGTCTTTATAGATGAGGAAACTAATAGAGTTGCCTGGAGAGCCTGAACTTTCTACTAATGTATCTTAAGTGGTCTGTAGCAACTCTTGCCACTTTCTAGAACTTTAGAAAAGTTGGGGAGACTTGAGCCACTTGCTCTGTTCCCCACCATTAGGTTCGCTGGTCACACCCGTAAGTAAATAGAAACAGTAGTATCCACCGGTGGTACCTCCCTCTCACCTTGTTGGGAGTTCCCGCCCATCAACTTTTCTCCCAAGATTGCATCCGGCCAATGACCTCACTCATTTTTCCTGTCTCTATGTAAGTTGTTATCTTTTCAGGAGGAGCACGACAGCCTCTGTTTGCTGGGGCCTCCATTTGTACAGAAGCTGTTATTATGGAATAAGTTTAATGGGTCGTGAATTTTGTGGAGACAGGGAGGGTCTCTCCATCACTTTGTATGTACCAGCCATGGGCCTACTGGCTCTACAAGGAGTGCATTAGGCTAAATATTTTTAGCCCAATGACTCTGGAGGTAATAACCCTAAATGCTTCATTAAATTTTCATGGCTGAGTGATGGAAACTACGAGGAAAAACAAACAAACAAACAAACAAAAAACAAAGCCCAAGTCAGCCACATTAGCTTCATTTATTACCCAGCTGGAGAACAGGAGTGTGGCCCTTAAAGAGAATAAAAATAAACGTTTTAAGGAACTGTAGCCAGTCTCTTCTTTTCCTTCCCCGCGCCCTGCTTCAACAGCACAGGACTTCACTTGATTTTTTTCCCTCCTACACCTGGCATTCGGGACTCTGGAGATGGGTGTGCCACGACGGTCTGTTGAATCCAGTCTCAGGGCTGAAGAATTTTCAGACTCACACACTTTTCTGAGATTTGGCGGATCTTTGTAAGCTAGGACCAGAAGTAGGGAGCAACTGACTGCATCCTGGCTGGAGCCTTCTTCTGCGCGTGTCCTAATCTGGGATTGTTTACTCCCGGACATTCTGAGAACCAGAGTTGGGAGGGTGGACGGCAGGGGGAAACGTTGGGGGTTAACTGGGGCCTGAACACCCTCAGGGGCCTGAGTCCCTCCCTAGGACGCACGAAAGAGTGATAGACGCACGCCTCCTCCCTCTCCCAACTTTGCCTGGGAAGCCTCGGTGACGACAGGGGCGCACGAGCCAGGGTTGGCCGCTGGGACCTAGCGCCCCCTCCTGCGAAGGGGAGCGGGGGCTACACGTCGGCGCGGGACCTGCCCTCGAGTTTTCCCGCACTAGCGCTTTTTCCATTTGGGTATGCGCATGTTTAGAGGCCTGGGTGATAAGAGAGTAGACCCTAGAGAAAAATGAGGGAGGCCGGGCGGGGGCGGCTGGTGGCGATGGTGAGTGGCAAAAACAGGGAATACTTTGTGAAAAACCCGAGTCTGGTGGCTTTTACCCCATCTCGCCCTCACTCCCTCCCCGCCCACGCAGCCGGGGCGGAGACCCGGCGCTCTGATCTCGGCTCTCCTCCACCAAGCCGGGATGGGGAGTGAGCGGCAAGGCTCCAGAGGCGCGACTGCGAACCGCGGCGCCCCCGCTCGCTCGCTCGCTAGCTCTTCCTCCTCCTCGTCGCCACCGCGACTCCGCTAAGCTCTCGGAACGCGCTCGGGCGGCGCACAGAGCACCCGGGCGGGAGCGAGAGCCGCGAGGCCGGGGCGACGGGAGCGCGGCGGGCGGCCAGGCGGCGGCGGCAGCCGGGGAGCGGGCAGGTGAGCGGCGCCGCAGGGCGCCGGGCGGGCGAGGGGCTGGCGGGGCGGGGGCGGGGGCGGGGGCGGGGGCGCGGGAGGAGGCGGGTCTGCGCGCGAGGCGGTCTCCTCCCCCTGCTCTGACGCGGGGCCCGTGGCGCCCGGGGAGAATGGACCCAGCTCGGCTCTCGCCCGGGCTTCCCCGGGCTGGAGAGCGCGCCTAAGTGCCGCCGCCCGCCGGGCATGGGGAACCGCTTCCTGGGCGGCTGCGGCAGCGGAGGAGGAAGCTCTCGGCGAGCCTAGGTGAGGCACGGCGGTGGGCTCGCGGCCGCCCCGGAGTTCAGCGCGGGCAGGTGTCGGCGGGTACGCGGCGCCCGGATGCCCGGGTGGCTCCGTCGGGGTCCCCGGGCGCGGAGGAGGGCTCCTGGGGCGTTCCTCTCGGGAGTTTGGCCAGGAGTGCGGCGGGGATGGAGACTGCAGTTTTCCTCCCTGTTTCTCCACTTGCTGGAGAGGATAGGCGCCTCTGCTCCTTCCTTATGGGTCTCCCCATACCACCCCTTATCTCCCTACTTCTGACCACGCGCGGTTCTCTTTCCAGACCTGCTCACCTAATACATTCGTCTCTCTCCGGGACCCCCTGCACCTTCCTCCTTCCTGCGGCACGTCGCTATCCACCCATGAGCCTTCCTTCTCCCACTCCAAAACCTACCTGGTACTCCCGAGCCCTTCCTCAGCCGCGCTGCCGGCGTCCCCAGGTCGGACCCTCTTCCCTGCTCAGCCAAACCCGGTTTTCACTTCCCTACTCCTCGGTAGCGCTGCGGTCCTGCTCCGACCTGCCGAAAAGCGAGATCTATCCCAGTGGCCCCTACCCTTTCGCAAACACCATCAGAGCCGGACCCCGCGTCTCCTCGGAACCCATCTCTTCCCGAGTCCTCCATCGACTCGGTTCTATGCTGCCGCCCCTTGCATTCCACTCCCCAGCACCACCCCGCGCCGCCCTCCACTCCGATAGCTCTCCTCCCCACCCGCCCCCTCTTGCTTCTCTCTGATCCAGACTTGACGCTCTGCCTCGGCTGCAGAGCCAGGTTTCCCCACCCCCCTACTGGGGAAACTTTAAAATCCATGTGGTTCGGTTCATAAAGGAGCCCTAAAAGCAGGACTCAACCGCCGAGAGAGCCTGGAGCCAGGGAGTCAAGGATGGCGGAGGTTGTGTCGTGGCGTCGGAAAGGAGCTGTAGGCTGAGTATACCAAGTACATTTCAAAACCCTGGTTGCTGCAGCTGGGACTCTCCTCCCGAGGCTGGCTCGTCCCGCGGAGTATTATTGTGACCCCTGGTGGGAGGGCGCGAGTATTCTGTGCACTTTTTTTTTTTTTTGGTACGCGGGCCTCTCACTGTTGTGGCCTCTCCCGTTGCGGAGCACAGGCTCCGGACGCGCAGGCTCAGCGGCCATGGCTCACGGGCCCAGCCGCTCCGCGGCATGTGGGGTCCTCCCGGACCGGGGCACGAACCCGCGTCCCCTGCATCGGCAGGCGGACTCTCAACCCCTGCACCACCAGGGAAACCCTTCTGTGCACTTTTTAAAGCACTTTTTTTTTTTTTTTTGGTGGTAGTGCTGGTGGACGGGATGAAGGGGGCACGAGGGGAAGGTTTCTTTAAGAGGTTGATGTCACTTGGCTCCTGCGTTGCTCCCTCCCGGACCCGCCAGACTGTGTACGTTTCACTCCCTGTGAACTAACCCCCCCCCCCCCAATTCCAGCCTGCAGCACACAAGTCCTCATTGTTGGGGGTCTGCCTGGGCACTTCCGCCTGGGCTGGGAGAATCTGGAGGAATGGGGTGGGGGTGGGGAGGCCGGGGGCGCTGGGCGACCGCGGTGTGGCTCTCGCCTTGTGCTCAGCGGCCGCGGACGGAGTGCAGAGCGCCGCGGCGCGGGCATCGGTGAACTCCGGCGCTTGTCTCCCAGGGTGGGGTGCGCGGCTGCGTGGGTCGGCGTCTGCGTGTGCATTTGGATGCCGGCGCACACCTGGGTTTTAGTTCGTTCAGAAAGAGGGGTTAGTAGAGAGGTTGCCGCAGAGAGTGCGTGTTTTGCTGCCCGGAGCTGGGCGGGCGAGTCCTCCGAGAAGGATGCTACACTGCAGCTCCTAACATCCCGGCGGAGACCGGAGCGAGGATCCGCCGATGTCGCTTGTTACTCCCTCCTGCTCCCTTCCTACTGGCCCGTTCAACGCACTTTCAAAATGTTGATGGTTTTGAATAAAGGCCTTGTGGGGGGTTCCGCTGACATTACATCGTACTTCACATGTTTTCTAGTAATCATATAAATTAAAGGTGGCTTGCGTTTAGAACTCCCTAATTAACCGGTTCACGTCTGTACATTTATGTGCCAATTATAGGTCTTCGGGAAATCCATAAAATTATAAACCATCCTCACCCCCTGAATCAGCACCCATTGTTTTTATTATCTCAATGAGTGATTCTGGATGGAACCCTTAATTGCACAGGCAAGATAGAGGAGGAGGGGGAAGTGGAGAGGTTGGGTGGAATAGGGACACTCCACAGCTTCTCCTCAGCCCACCCCCATCTCTTTCACTCTCCATCCTGACAAGGCTTGGTGACAATTCTGGAATCTGAAAGGGATCACAGATTTTCTTGGTTTCCTATTGAGAAGGGCGACGTAATGAAAACTGTATAAAAGTCAACTTCTAAGCAATCAGAAATTGTCTGCTGATGTCCTTGATTGAAATCCCAGCATTCAATTGGAGTACTGAAAACTCGAAGAAATGGCTTTTGAAGCGCTATTGTTCTTTTCCATACAGAGAGGCCTTCTTAAAGGTTTAGGAAGTTCAAAATGCGATGATTTTAAAGACTGACATTGTAACTATTAGGCAACGGTGAGAGGATCGGATCCGCAGGGATGAGAGAAGAGGGCGAAGTGGGGAGTACAAACGTGTTGTTACTATCTCGCTGCTACCAAGTGGGAATTCAGTTCTCCACATCAAGTTAGCAATTAAATCTCTGACTAAAGCAGATTTAGAAGGTGATTTTTAGGTTTTTTTTTCCTCTCCTTTTGGGTGGTGGTTTGCTTAAGGTCTGAATAGGCATATCTGAAACATTTAATCATGTTCATTGTATTCAACAATAAAATCTGAATAAAAATTGTTTGCTGTTGATGAAGCTCATCTCACAAGCTGTTTCACAGTATGTTTCATTTGCAAGACAGACCATTGTGTGAGGCTGCGGGAAGACATGGTATCACTTCTTGTTCATTTTCTCCCAAAGCCAGAGAGGAATCCTCTGCTCCCACTCGCCTCTGCCCTCCAAGGAATTTTTTTCTTAAATGGGTGGGTGTTTGGCTTGGTCCCTGATAGTACCCATCTTAAAAATGGCCTTAGGTGGATTTCGGGTGCCTGAAGCCACCCTGCAGGCAGAGGAAGAATCTAATTGAGGCAGCATTTGCATTTTGATAATTCACTCAAGTCAAACATTTGGTTTTGCTGGGGTTTAATCCTTCTCTCAAGCTAATAAGGCTAACAAAGCAAGAAAATCACAGTATATGTCTGTTAGTTGGCACTTTACAAAGTTGCATAGATTGAAGGCGGCTGTCAGGAACTTTAAGTGTTACTTAGGGCTAACTGTAACAAAAAACGTTCACTGGTTGAGTTAAGTGATTGAGGATGAATCGACCTCTCAGAACCTCAGTTTCATCATTTGCACAACAGGGACAATATTATCTACTCTGTGGAGCTGTGAGCAATCTTATGGGGGAAAATGTCTCATTGGGCGCTTTGGCACTTAGCAGGATTTCAGGAGAATGGTAACTTTTAGTACTAGAGAGCATGGAATTCTGCTAAGGAGAGAGGATGGTATTTGGAATTGGAAGGGCAGGATGGAAACCAGGTACTGGATTGGCAAATCACCTCTCTTAGTATAATAAAAATAGGAATAATTAACCCTTGTGGGGCACTTACTAAGACTCAGACTTAAGCACTTCACATGCATTAACTTATTTAATCCTTCAGTAACCCTAGGAAGTGCATACTTGTATTCTTATTCTCATTCGATTGATAAGGAAAGTGGGGCACCAAGAGAGTTGGTAACTGGCCCAAGGTCATACAGTAACTAATACAATTTAAATCCAAGCTTTCAGTCCTAACGACTACGTTATGTTACCTCTGAGTGGGGAGGTGAGCTCTATCTCCCAGGGTGGTTGTCACATTTAATGGGGAATAATGGAATAGTTAGACTTCCTGTAGGAGAAAACTACAGGTTGTTGCCAATTTCAGATGCCAACAACATAAGATGGGTACTTCTTTATTACCAGCAGGGCATTAGGCTGATGGTGGGCATTTGGAACACTTCTGACATCGTGGCAGGTATTGGTTCACATGTGTCTACTGTGTTAGTCTATTCAGTAACTGGGTAGGCAGAGATTGCATTACTGCTCTTACTGGTTACCAGTGGAGGAACGCAGAGATTCTCAAAATTAAGAGGTGGTATAACAGGTCTTTAGAAGTCTGGACTTGGGTGCCAGGCTGCCTGGGTTCAGACCTCAGTTCCCCCAGCGCTGCCTGCTGTGTGGCTTTGACCAGCTTATCTAACTTCTCTGTGCTTCAATTTTCTTTATAATAAAAAGCTACCTGCCACATAAGATTGTTGTGAGAATTATAGGAATTAACACCAAGTGCTTAGAATAGTACCCAGCATGTGATGTTACTTAGCTGTTAATGTTATCCTTCAAAGAAGAGAAAAATCCTTTTCCTTGAAAATAAAAAGTTTTCTGTTCGTCACTGATATCCTAAGACTTAAATATCCTAAGAGTATCTGGCCTGTTGTTTTTTGTTTTGCTTTTTTGTTAACCAGGAGGTAGAGAGGAGGAGAGGTATTTAAGGAGTTCAGGCAAAGGTTTTGTTTTGTGTTTGGCTTATTGGAAATATTTCCTTGAACATTTCTCCTCTTTGTGAAGGGAATGGTGAAATCTTCATAATGCTAAGATCTCTATGTCATTGCACTTTTCAGCAGTTATTTTCAAGGAAATAAGATGACTATTGGATGGATTAAATTCTAGGAGTAGTCAGCTCTTCCCAATTTATAGATTGGAAAGCAAATCAGACTTGGGGTGATGCATAACTGCACAAATGAGAAACACCATCAGACCCAGAATTCTTTGACCAGTGCTGCTTCTTCTAGACCAGACTGTCTCCTATACCAGGATGGAGTAGTGGCCTGAAATATAAATAGAATTAAATATAAATAGAATCCCCAGGAGGGGATGGTGCGCGGTGGGGTGGGTATTACCAGCTAAGAGCGGAAGCCAGCCAGATGTTCTGTACTGAAAAAAGAGTGTCCAGTAGGAAAAGAAAACCCCTCCTCTGGGGTTATATCCATGAAAAACGAGCACAGAACTCAATCTATGAAATGTGTATCAGGATATGAACCTGTGTACAAAAAAGAAAAAAAGACATTAAATCAATTAATCACTTTAACACTTCCGTTAGGTTGGAGAGCAGATGATCAGGTTTCTTTTTCTGTGAGATGCTCTTTGTATTTTTCTTCCATTGAGTTCTTAGAAACGGGAAGGTTTTGGTTTGGGAATCATAAAACTTCTCTGGCTTCTATTTCATGAAATAGGCTACCATATTCTATTGGAAAGAAATCGCCAACTTGCTTTTATTATTATGATTTTATTTTAACCTGACATGTAACCAGTCTACAGTGCCAGTGGGGGATTCTCATAAAGAGAAAACAAATAAAATTCTACTGAACAGGAGAACTCACAGCTCAAATGGTAAAAGTTTGTGGTGTCAAAAGATGTGTTGTTTGGCTTAGGGGATAAAATTAGAGGAGGTAAGGTAACAGACAGATGTGAAGTTCAGAGTGAACCCAAGTCAGCTGTGTTGACCACCTACAGGGAGTCTTGGAAAATTACCAGCCCTGTGTTGATAATTTGAGCATCATACCGATTTCTGACTCTCTGTTGGTCTGTCACTGTTTCTCAACTGGATCTATCCATTCACTCTTTATCAGTTAAGCATCTCTTTCTCTTCCTTTGTCTCTTCTGTGTTTATCCCAGTCTTTGTCTCCTTTTCATTCTTTATGACTGTTTGTTCCTATTCTTGTTAGTGTCATAATCAACAGTAACACCTGAAAATTATGAATATGCATAAAGAGTATCTGGAAATTGAGGCATGAGGCCACACATGTCCTGATACAGACATCACTCCTGTGTCCATTCAACATGTCTTACTAGCACCTCCTTTACCTCGCTCTGGTTCAGTGCTAGGCACTGCAGACAGTTCCAAGATGCAAAGGTACAGTCTCTCCCATCTGGGCACCTGGCCTTATACATAAATAGCTGCTACAGCATGACATGTGGTACAGAGAATATCTGTATAGCAGCACTGGAAGCTTCCAGATGAGGAATTATTTCTACCTGGAGAAAGGAAAGGATGGCTAAGGCTTCACAGAAGAGATTTTGTTTCAGCTGGAAGCTGGAGGTTGACCAGGAGTTTCTGAGGGGTTGAAGGCATTCCAGGTTGAAAGAACTATATGGGCACAGACAGGCGGGCAAGGAGCTTCATCGTTGGTTTGGGGATGGGCATCCTGTTAAGAGTGGCTGTAAGGTAGCATATGTGGCTGAAATGGATTATTTTGTAGAGCCTTTTCCAAACTTTGTTCTGGGGAGCACTGGTGTCCCCCAGGATGGTTATGAGTATTTCAAAAGAAAGGGCGTTCACAAGGAAAAAAAGTTGCATGCTCAAAAATACTTAGGAAGCCCCGAATTATGTATCCTGCTCTTAGTAAGACAGAGTATTTACTGACATGTGAAAGCTGCAGAGATTTCCTGCAGTTAAGAAACTCATGTACCTCATTAAGAGTTTTCCAAACTTATTTTCTGCAGAATCTTTGATTTCAAGAAGTCCCTCTCAGTGTCTCATGAGATAGACTGGAGAAAAGGTTTGTAGGTAAGCACTTATTATTTTTAAGCAAAACAGTTAATTTGATTGAGAAGGTAATGCATTTGATTTGAAATGTAGTATGGTATATTTCTAAGACATATGAAAATGTATACATAACAATGAGTAGAAAACTCTGTCCCTACCACTCAGCCTAGGAAGGCAAGCCATGTAAATGTAGTCAAAGCCACTTAGTAACCTCTCCCCATCAGATCTCCTTCCCTCCTGCCAGAGACAACCACTATTCCACATTTGTTATTTATCATTCCGTATAATTATTCTGAATATGCTTTTCAGAAGAACAGACTTAAAAAGAATTCCATTGAATTCTCATCCAGTTTCTTGCTAGTCACTAGAGAGATGATAAGAAATAGTAGTTTGTCCAATAACTGTCCAGGAGGGGACATGTATAAGCTCTTTAGGGAGAAGGAACGTGGCTTTTACTTTTACCAACAGTGCCTAGAATGTAGTAGATGCTCAATAAGTGTCTGCTGGATTGAATTGAATTAAACGTGTGTACTTTTATGTGGTTCATTAAGCTCATGTGGATAGAAAGATTGGGGTAAGTTGTTTTTCACTGACAATATTGAAATTCTTTGTGATCAACGATCTTGAAAACACATTCCTTTTTTCGGTTGCAGTTCTTTATTTTGTAATCTGGATTTGGAAATGAATAGTAACAATCAGCTATTGAAAGTCATCTCTGTTTTCTTGACATCTTTTGGAATCATTAACAGTAACAACTTATTCAAATCTGTCCTATAACTGATCCACTAGAACTGTCCGCTTTCATTACAGGAACAATGATAACCAGAAATGTTTTTAATCAAAAAGGAAATTTATCAATTCATGCTAATTAATTACTCAGTCCCTGGACACTAGATACTTTGAAGGTTTATGAGGTTCCCCGGGGAGTAACTTATTTTCAGTAACAGAGTTTTATAGTTACGCACCGTCGTGCCACGACAAGCATCTCTCTTCATAGGAGTGAGGGACATCCTCTTGAAAAAGCTCTCGTCATCTAAAACATATGTCATATTTGGGTGACATTTTCCTTTTTTATTGTCCTAGCCTATATTCATACATTACTGCATACATGTATGTCAGTATGTACAGTGAGTGTTAGAATGTTGCTGAGGAATGCATAGCAGAAAGAATGGGAGCAGAAAGAAAGTGGGAGACTTACAGGCTCCCTGGGAGAGGCTTTTCGCGCTAAATCATGTTTATGTGGAAGATGGTGGCTTAGCTTTTCTCATAGGATGCAATGTTGGTTATAGCTAAGATACACCCCTAGGATTTTCTATCTGACTTGGCTGGTGCAGACTTTTCCCAGTAGACTTGGGAGGAGTAGTAAAAATCCCAACAGGTGGCAGGACGAGAGTCAGCTTTGGATGTGAATGATCGTACATGATCCAGACACTGCCCAGAGAGTAAGGAAGAGAAGCCACGCATTGCTCTTCCCTAGGGATTGCCCGGCGATGCCCACCCACTCTGACCATGGCACGTGGTGGTGCTTGTCTTCAATCCCAGGACACGTTATTTTGAGCAGTATTACATGCATGCTCACAAAAGTTCTGAATATAAAACACAACCGTTCAAACATACTCAAGTTAGACTAAAAGTGCTGGTAATCCAGTTGAAGTCAAAGATGGGCCAGCCATATGCTGAATCCGAGCTACGGCATGTATTGTTAGAACGTAGTTCCAATGAATGCAAAAAGGTTACTGTAATTTATTCCTTTGGGAAGCTGAATAGATTTACAGGCCACATAGAAGTTGGATTCTTGCCAATCTTCCGCTCTCTAACTTCTTAATTTTAATGTAGTTGAATTTATCAATCTTGTCTTATGGTTAGTACTTTTATGCCTTGTTTAAGAAAGCCTTTTTAAAAACCCTGATGTCATAAAGATATTCTCCTTTATTATCCTCTGAAAGCTTTATTGTTTTTTCTTTCACATTTAGGTTCTGTAATCCTTTCTTATAGTATATTTTCTGGAATTAATGTTTGGTGGAATATTAACAGCTATTACACGAATAATAGCATTGTTATTTCTAATTGGGGGATCTATATAAACGTGTGTGAGGTAGGAATTGATTCTGTTTTTTTCTAATTTTCTTCCATGTGGGGAAAAGTCATCCTGGCATTTAGGGTTAGTTTATAGGCATATATTTTGTCCACTCTTTTGCGCAAGCCACGCTTCTTTATTATTATAGCTTTATAAAAAGCCTTGGTAATCGCACGACAAACCCCCCATGATGTCCTTCTTCAAAAGTAACTTGGCCTTTCTTGGCCTTTTGCCTTCCATATACATTTTTTCCATATACATTTTATAATTGTCTTTTAAACTTACACTCAAATACTTATTGAGATTTGATTGGAATTATTGTTTGAATTTATAGATTAACTCAGGGAAATGACATTATTATAATGTTGAGCCTTTCTACCCATAAACATAGTACCTTCATCCATTTATTTAGTTCTTATTTAATGTCTTCCCATACAGATTATAAATTTCTTCGTAAAGGTATGCACTCTTCCGTTAGATGTATTTCCAGGTGCTTGATATTTTTGTTGTTGCTATTGTAAATGCCATCTTTAAAATACTATATTTTCTAGGCATGCATTAGTTTTCATCGTACTTCACCTGTATTTCTTATTCTGGATGGTGAGGGCTAGAAGGGGAGGAGAAAAACTGGTGGTTATGCGTGCTTACTAAACATTAGGTTCTTTACGTACTCTGATTTGAATGCAGAACAGCCTCAAGGGAAGAGCTCTGGGTGGCCTAGTACCACCCTTGGCTGGATCACTGCTGTCCTTTGCAGACCAGCAGTGCTGGGCTTTCCTTTGTCCCCGTGGGTCAGGGGGTTGTGGAAGTGAGGATTGCGGCCGATGAGGGGTGATCACCCCGAGTAGCAGCCACTCACCTGGTTCAGGTGGCAGAGGCCTTTAAAAGACGTCTCTGGTTTTCCCCTGGAGGGAGAGGTTGTGCAGAGTCATCTGGCTGCCTGAGGGACGCAGTTTGGCTGGTAGCTCCAGTCTGGTTTGACTTTTCAGGTAGATCTCTCAGGTCAGTGAATATTGTTCCCACTTTCAATCAAGGAGCCAGAGGTCTAGGGAACTGAAAAGACGTGTGCAAGCCATCTAGCTGAGCTGGAATGAAGACCCAGGTCTCGCTACACCCATATCAATGCTCTTTCATTGCACCTTATTGTCTTAAGATCCTCAAATATTTGACGATGATGATAGAGTGAAATACTGAAGCATTTTTCATTTGAGGAAACACCATTATGCATGGAAATTGTAACTTATATCTGCCCAAAGAGGGCTAATTGTAGAGCTTTCTGACTATAGCCCATGTGGTGGTTGTTACCTGCCATTTATTATCCTCTCTCTGTTGCTCTGTCTGTCTCTCTGGATTTCCTCATGCTATTAATTCTTTCATAAGCCTACTCCCACTCATTTATCCCCGTTCAAATAGTATTTGTATATTAGGACCTAGGGCAGGATATCCATTTCTCTCTGAAAGTTACCCCTAGGACATCAGTGCCCATAAAATTTCAAATTTCTCTCCTCCCCTTGCCGGATGCTGTACCTCTTTCCTTCTTCTCTCACATTCTGTCATCAGCACATGTTTCATTATATTTTCTGGAATGAAGGTAATGCGTACCGCACTAGGTTAGGGTGATGTAAAAAGAGGATGTCTCAAAGAAAGCAAGATTAAGGGACCAAAAATCCAACCACTTGGTTCTCCTGATAACACTGTAAATTTTCTCTCTGCTGTGTATGTGGGGTCATAGGAGTGAGGTGAGATATCATACTGTATACATTTGACTGCTCCAGATGTGTCAGGGGAGGGGGAAGTCTTGACTTGTTTTAGTAGCCGTAAGTCAGCGTGGCTGGGAGGAAGGGGGCTGGGTACTGGACTCAAATCGCCCTCTTTAAAAATATAAAGGTCATTGACTTTACACACACAAGGACCGACTGTATAGCACAGGGAATGCTGCTCAATATTCTGTAATAACCTAAATAGGAAAAGAATTTGAAAAAGAAAAGATACATGTATGTGTATAACTGAATCACTTTGCTGTACACCTGAAACTAACGCAACATTGTTAATCAACTGTACTCCAATATAAAATAAAAATTAAAAAAAATATAAGAGTTCTACACCATAGGCTCAATCTAAGTCTGATGCTTCCGTCTGTCTGCCTTTCCCAGGCAAGCGTATCTTTCTCGGGCTTCCCGAGCCCCGGCTCTGCTAAGCACCAACACTTCATTACGTCAGTTGTTCTGCTCCATGCGTGTTGATCTGGAGTCCTTTAAATTTGAGAGTTTCTCAAGGGCACTGTCATCTGGATTTCATGAGCCATATGCTTGGCCTGTTGAGGAAGTTCACTGTAAACACTTGCTACCTTTAATTTTTAAAGGCTACCACAGTGCCTTTGCAGTGGAGGGGAAAGTATCCCTTTACTGAACTGTTTTGAGTCTGTGAAAGCAAAAGAGGGCTTTCTGTTGTAATTTTGAACAGTTTCTTTTGGGACCTGTTTTTAGCTCCTTTTATTCCCAAACTGTGCCTTTCCTGTCCTGTTCTTTGCTGTCCTCCCTCCTCTGCTTCCTTTCCCTCCTTCCTTTTTTTTTTTTTTTTTAAATCAAATCAAAGGAGTTGCATGAAATCAACAACAAAGACTTCTTGACTTATGGGTCTGTAGTGTGATTTTACAGTTACTGCAGTGGGCAATAGTCCCTGTCTTTATCACATGCATTATTTCAGTGGAGGAGGAAGAATTTGGGCAGTAGTTGGGAGGTGGACTTTGCAGTTCCCTGTCAAATCCCATAGTAGCATTAAGTATTGTATGTGGGTGATTGGTCACCTTGTGGATGACCTGTAGCTGGTTTAAAATTTCAGCCTAAAGAGCGAAACTCTGCCAACCAGTATATGTCAGTGCCGAAGAGTGCCTTTCTGTGCTATCCCCGAACACATCCAAAACAGCATCAGCTGCGCCACCACGACTTTCAAGCAGAATTTAATTATTTTAACGATATGCACCGTATCAGTGAGAGTCTAGTCAGGAGACACATACCAGGTACCTTAATTGGAAGAATTCAATATAGGGAACTAGTAACAAAGATGTTGGAAGAGCTGAAAGTGTGACAGAGAGACGAGGGATGGACACTAGCGAGAGCAGGAAGTCAGTTTGCTTCTAGATCTTAATCTGCAGGCATCAAGGGAGCGGATGGTGTTATCAGAGCCCAGGTGTTGAGGCTGTTGGAAATGGAACGGAGGCTGCGTAAGAGTGGTACCACACAGGGAGGGGCTGGAGCTGTGGAGGAGACTCTGCCACAGCAGGGGATGCCACCTTGAAGCAGAAAGGGAGGGAGACCCTTGACCCTCCTCCTTCCTTCCTGTCTCCTGCCATCTTTCCCATTCAGTGAGCCTCACTGGAAGTTAGTTGGCCAGAAAACCCGGGGAAATGTAGTTGGGGCCAGCTTTCTGCCATACTCAACAGAGTGGAGGGGAAGGGCCAGGAGTGGATCTGAGAGAAACAGGCAAAGGACTAGTTCACACGCCAGGGAAATAAATCTCTTACAAAAGTGTTTATTGGGCTTCCCTGGTGGCGCAGTGGTTGAGAGTCCGCCTGCCGATGCAGGGGACACGGGTTCATGCCCCGGTCCGGGAAGATCCCACATGCTGCGGAGCGGCTGGGCCCGCGAGCCATGGCTGCTGAGCCTGCGCATCCGGAGCCTGTGCTCCGCAACAGGAGAGGCCACAACAGTGAGAGGCCCACGTACCGCAAAAAAAAAACCAACAACAAACAAAAGTGTTTATTAATATTGCAGACCTAAAGGAACACAACTGAGTTCCTCCTCTTCTCTCTCCTCCCACCCCAGCCCATCCAACCTCCCTCACAGAATATTGAGGGTGACTCTGCTGGCAGCTGAATCTCTATCTTCTTAGGGTGAGCTGTGCTAATGTTGGGTGCCCTGCTGAGTAGGACAGCAGAGTAGGACTACAAGTCTCTGAGAACTCAAAGTTTTTTTTTTTTTTTAATAACTCATTTAGTGGCAAAATGTGACCTGACCTGAAGTGACTTGAAGTTCCTTGTAATCTTTAGTGATCCCTTCGTGAATAGGCATACAGCGGCTCTAGAAGCATTAATGAATTTGATTACAGGGCATCACCCCAAACCCAGCTAGGAGTATTACAAATAAGAGGTAAATGTATGGCATAGTAAAGGCTGCCTGTCTAAAATGCAAAATAAAATCCACTTTATGAACACAAAAGACCCAGGGTATTTGGATAAGGTATTGTGACTCTGTATTTCAACATGGCAGAGGAAGAATGAATGGAAGTGTGGCCCAGTAACATGCAGTTCTAGGGCAATGCTGATGGTAAACAGCCCAGCCCCTCCGGAATCGTGGAATGCCAGGGCTGGACGTGCCCCTGTAGGCCAGCAGAACCACCACTTCATTCTGTAGGTGAGATGTCTTTTGCTTAGGCTGGAGACCTGGCAAATATGTCACAGGGTCACCAAGGGGTGAATCATGGAGCTGGAATCGTTTATTGCCCCTTTACAATGAATGAATTTTAGGCAAGTGAATTTAGTGAGTGAATTTTAGGTCTGATTCTTTGGTTACTTCAAACATTTGAACAGTTGACATTCAGATGGAATGAATGAAGCCAGCAAGTGAAATATATAGGTAAATCTACACACACACACACACACACACACACACTCACACACACAATTCAGATGTCTTGTCCTTTGATCTTCAGAACAATCCCATCAAATAGATAGGGAGGGCATTACTGTCCCCATTTTACAGATGGTCAAACCAAGGGGACTTGGCCAATAATTAGCTCTGTGGCCACAGGCAAGACCCTCAACTCTGAGCCTCAATGGAAAAATGGGCTCCTACAGGACTGTTTTGTGAATCAAAAGAAGTGACGCCTACAACACAACTAGAATTGTGCCTGGTACCGGTGGTCATGCCATAAGCAGCAGTTCCTTTCTCCCTCCCCCTCCCCCTTCAGACAAGTGAAATAGATGGCACAGCCCCACAGCCATTCCCTTTGAAAAGGATGCGCTTCAGTATAATGAAGAGTTCAGTGGTTGAACGGTAACAGAACTCCTGTCTCTGTGCCTTTTTTTTTTCTTTCAGCTTTCAGAGTAGGGGCTTGAAGTCATGCCACCCTCAAATCCGTCACGATTTGCTGTGACCTTGGTGGCCCCTATTGTCTTCAAAGGTCAGGAGACAGTTTGATATTTTGTTTCCTCCAAAGTCCAACTGTAGGGGAAACCACCATGGCCACAAACACAATTTTCTGCAGAAAGCACCCTTCTTGTCAGCACACGTGGGACTTTGTCATAATTCATGTTAGGTGGGCCTAATAAAATATTTTCTTCTTTTGAGTATTTTTCAAGATTAATAAAGCAGCATTCTTGGGGGAAGTTTATTAATCCATAACTTACAGAAAACTCCAGAGGAAGAAGATACGAGACATGTTCTGTAGGTAAAGACGTCAGGCTTGCCACCACTAGAATTGAATTGTGCATACATTATTCAGCTAGCTATCTTCTGGGTACATTCCAGGTTGCTGGTGTGATGGTGACCTTGTCTTGGACATGATCTAACAAGCATTCGTTCCCTTTTATTTTTAACTTGGGAGGGTGTGAAAGAGGAGGTGGCAGCGTGTAGAATAATCCCAGTCCTCGGGATGTGATCCTTTCTGTCCCCTTGGCTGCACGTCAGCTACATTGGACACAAAGACATGCTTCTGAACCCTGGCTCTTTTGCTGCACGCACTGGGTTTCTGCTGTCTGTCAAGTGGAGATTGTGGTGCTGGCAGCAATGATAATGGTGATCATGAGGATGATGATGATAGGGGTGACCTATCAGATGGCTACCTCTGTGTCCATGACAAGGAGTGATGATTTATGGGAAAGGACGTGGGACTCTATCACTTCATCCATTTACTCAGTGTTTTTGAGCCCCTGCAACATACTGGCACAATGGCAAGCTCCTTTTTTTTTTTTTTTTTTTTGGTATGCGGGCCTCTCACTGCCATGGCCTCTCCCGTTGCGGAGCACAGGCTCCGGACGCGCAGGCTCAGCGGCCATGGCTCGCGGGCCCAGCCGCTCCGCGGCATGTGGGATCTTCCCGGACTGGGGCACGAACCCGTGTCCCCTGCATCGGCAGGCAGACTCTCAACCACTGTGCCACCGGAGAAGCCCAAGCTCCTTTTTGTTAAAGCCATAAAAAAGACACAGATTTCTTTCTCAAGATCCAGGATTAGCCCGGGAAGCACAAATAAACAGATAATAATATGGCTAAGTATGGCCCCCAAAAGTATTAGTTACGGTGAAAAATAAGACAGAAGGATGGATTTTGCCAGGGTAGGGAAGGGTCAGCATCTAAGCTAAGCATTCTGAAGGTGGCTTGGAATTTGCCCGTGAGTCTTGGTGCAGTCAATGTGTTTTGAGTCCTGTGTTGGGCTTTTAGAGTGAGTGTGACAGGAACTCTAGTTGCCCGTATTCCATATGCAGTCCACTGGGGAAAACGCAAAACCAGTAAAGGCAGGAGGAGGCCTGTAGACTGGGGGACGATGACAAAGGTAGAGATGGGCACTTCCATGTATGAGGAACCCTACATAAGTTGGTACAGATGGATCACAAAGTGATGGGGTGTCAGGAGCTGGGGAAAGTCAGTCTGGACGGGTAAACAGGGACAGTTCACGGAACACCTTTTTACCAAATGTTGGCCAGGAGGTTGTGGTTGGGTAGATGGTGGCAAATAGACTTCACTTTATGTCGCCTTCTCTGCAATTCTCTCGCTTCTCCTATTGACTGGGTTCAAAGAGCAGTCTATGGAGAAATATGGTTGTAGATTTTTGGGTGAAATGAGCACTGTTAGGTGTGGTATAGTTTAATGGTGTCTCCTGTTAAAAGAACTGCAAGCTCAGGTGCTTACAAGGGCCATGCAGCTGAGATTAGCTGGTGGAATAGTCTGGAGTGGGGGGGGGGAGAGGGGGCACTGGGTAAGCCACTGTTCAGCTCCAAATGATGATTGCAATAAGAGAGTGCTGGACCAATGTAGCCAGGTCTTCAGCTTTTCCAGGAAAAGCTAGAAACTTTTTTTTTCTTTTAATTAGAAATCCGTCTGTTTAAAAATTTGGCACTAAATCAGTTGAAACAAACAACAAACAAAAAATATGTGTAGGCAGAAGATAACTGGCCTGTGGGCTTTTAGCTCATGAACTACCCGTTGGTGAATTTTGGCCTATTCGTTATAATTAGTATGTTATGACTACATAAATCTCCCTCAAGTGGAAGTTCAGTCGATATTACCAGGGGGTAAATTGGGCCATGTTTTGGTAAAGGAAGGTTTCTGCAAGACAGTTGAACGGTGGAAATTGGTTCTCATTTATTTGTGTGTTCCCTCAGTCACCTTGTTTGTTGTTCTTGATCAGATGATTCTGATACATGGTGAAGCTTTGTAAAACCAGCGTCCATGGCAATTCCGGCGTGTTCTTAGCTGTTTGTTGGGCAGCACCAAGCTTTGTATCTGTCTGAGTCTACAGCTGCCTTGATTAAGCTTGTTATGTGCTGCTACCAAGGCAAATCCCTGTAGTGAGTCAAATGAGTAGTTTTAGGGTTTGAAAGTGATAGCGTTCTGTGGCTTTCTCACTTAGGGTTGAGACTCCCAGCCACTAAAATATGCACATTTCAAAGCAGAGTGAGAACATGAGCAACTTAGTAGTTACTGTGGAATTGAGCAAGTGTCATAAATATTTATTTATCTTTTTCATAGCTGGCACAAAAATGTTAGGATATAAAAAAGTTGTTCACTATAAAAACAACAGAAAATTCATTGGCTATACATCTCCTGAATGCGTGTGTCTCTTTGGGTTTCCATTAGTGTCTAGCAATATACTTTGAGGAATTAGATTTGAACAGAAGCTTCAGCTGAATATGAAAGCTCTTAGTGTTCGTAATTAACCCGTTTTCAGCAAGGATCCATTGCATACAGCAGTCTTCTTTTAACCGTATAGTGCTATGGTCAAGTTTAATGAATGTTTCTTTCAGAATTTTTTTTTAAAGAAACAATCTCTGTTTATTGAATTTGGAAAACACAAAAAAGTATAAGAGAGAAAAAAGTCACTTATAATATTTCTATCCAGAAGCAATCACTGTTAATGTTTTTGAGTGGCAGAGATAGTCTGTGGTTTGAGGTCAGAGCAACATGGATTTTAGTCCAGGTTCTTCTGTTTATTTAATCTTGACACTGCTTATTTTTTCTCATCTGTGAAATAGAAATAATAACATCTGTTTTATTTAGCATGTGGATTATTAAACCAGATAATGCATATTAAGCATTTAACACATTACTCGGCACATAGAAATCACTTAAAAACTGAGCTATTGTATTTTCTATTCCTTTTGCTATAAACGTTTTTTTTTGACAGGTAAGAAGTGGATTTATTTAGAGACAGACACACTCCACAGAGAGAGTGGGCCATCTCAGAAGATGAGAAAGGGCCCTTTTTGCTATAAACATTTTACCTGGTGGAGTTCATCAGAAATAGTTGTCAAAACACTATTTATTTTGTAAAAATAAAACAACTGATGTTCCCATATCTCTTTTAAAAATACTCTTTAAAATGTCCTCCGCCTCTCCAGTGGTACACAGTAGGTTCTATGTTTCTATTTTTTTTTAATTGAAGTATAGTTAATTTGCAATGCTGTATTAGCTTCAAGTATAAGCAGAGTGATTCAGTTATATATATATATATATTCTTTTTCAGATTCTTTTGCATTATAGGTTATTTCAAGGTACTGAATATAGTTCCTTGTGCTCTTCAGTAGGTCCTTGTTGTTCGTATATTTTATACATAGTAGTGTGAATATGGTAATCTCCTAATTTACCTCCTCCCTGATACCCCTCTGGTAACCATAAGTTTGTTTTCTAGTCTATTTCTGTTTTGTAAATAAGTTCACTTATATCTTTTTTTCTTGCGGTACGCGGGCCTCTCACTGTTCTGGCCTCTCCCGTTACGGAGCATAGGCTCCGGACGTGCAGGCTCAGCGGCCATGGCTCACGGCCCCAGCCACTCCGCGGCATGTGGGATCTTCCCGGACCAGGGCACGAGCCCGCGTCCCCTGCATCGGCAGGTGGACTCTCAACTACTGCGCCACCAGGGAAGCCCCACTTATATCATTTTTTAGACTCCTCATGTAAGTGACATCATATGATATTTGTCTTTCTTTGTCTGACTTATTTAATTTAGTATGAAAATCACTAAGTCCATCCATGTTGCTGCAAATGGCATTATTTCACTCATTTTTATGGCTGAGTAATATTCCATTATATATATGTACCACATCTTCTTTATCCATTCATCTGTCAGTGGATACTTAGGTTGCTTCCATGTCCTGCCTGTTGTAAATAGTGCTGCTGTGAACATTGGGGTGCATGTACCTTTTCAAATTAGAGTTTTTCTCCAGCTATATGCCCAGAAGTGGGATTGCTGGGTCATATGGTAATTCTATTTTTAGTTTTTTTCTTTTGCAGTACACGGGCCTCTCACTGCTGTGGCCTCTCCCGTCGCGGAGCATAGGCTCCAGACGCGCAGGCTCAGCAGCCATGGCTCACGGGCCCAGCCACTCCACGGCATGTGGGATCTTCCCGGATCGGGGCACAAACCTGTGTCCCCTGCATCGGCAGGCAGATTCCCAACCACTGTGCCACCAGGGAAGCCCTATTTTTAGTTTTTAAGGAACCTTTATATTGTTCTCCATAGTGGCTGCATCAGTTTATATTCCCACCAACGGTGTAAGAGGGTTCCCTTTTTTCCACACCCTCTCCAGCATTTATTATTTGTAGACTTTTTAATGATGGCCTTTCTGACCAGTGTGAGGTGATACCTCGTTGTAGTTTTGATTTGCATTTCTCTGAGAGTTACTGATATTGAGCATCTTTTCATGTGCCTGTTGGCCATCTTTATGTCTTTGTAGAAGTGTCTATCTAAATGTCCTTTTTAAGTTATGTAATATTTCATTAACATGCCTGTATCCACATTTAGCTTTTCCCTTTGTATATTTAAGTTGTTGCTCATTCTTTTTTACTGGAAATAATTCTGTGATAAATATCTTCATTCATCAGTCTTTTGCAGCAGCTCGATTTTCTTGTTAGTACAGTGACTGCCTCCCGCATCTGGAAATGGGTAGAATTACTGCCAGCATTCTCCATTGGCACTTTTGGTGATGATGGAGATGCTCTTTGCACTATCCAGTATAGTAGCCACAAGGCACATGTAGCTCTGAGCATTTGAAATGTTATCTCGTGTGACTGGGAAACTAAATTAAAAACATTTTTTAACATTATTTAATTTTAGTTTAAATAGTCTTACAGGGCTGGTGGCTGCCATATTGGACAGCGTGGGCTTACACTGTTCTGGTTCAAAGAGTAGAGTGGGCTTAGGCTGGGCTTTTGTTTTTCATACAGGCATCCATAGACTATTTAGCTTTTTCTTCTGGGCTTTTAAGCTCCAGTACAATCTCAATATATTGCATTTTCCCTTTCTATGTATTTCTACTTTATTTTGACAGGAGGTTGGTGTAGGGTGTCTCACATACCTGCTGCCATGTTAAGTTAGAAGTCTGAGTTGATACTTAAGTACGGATTGTTCATAGTGACCTCCTTCCAGACAATACAGTATGGAAAGGGGATAAAAAAGAGTAACTTTGTGGTGGCAAAACCTGACAAACAGCGTATCAACGAGATGATCGAGGTTAACACCAGCAGGGATGGATCATGTTGACAGTACGTGCCTTTGATACGATGTGACGAAGGTGGCACTTTACCTCTTCAGTCTTCGTCCCCAAAACACATAACCCCAATGTAATTATGACAGATCCCAATGGAGGGACATTCTGCAAAATACTCAACCAGTACTTCCTAAAGCTGTCAAGGTCATCAAACATAAGCAAAGTCTGAGAACTGTCAGAGTCTCGAGTTATAATGGCTAAATGTTATGTGGTACCATGGTTGAGATCCTAGAACAATGAACAAAAAAAAGGACACTGCGGGCTTCCCTGGTGGCGCAGTGGTTGAGAGTCCTCCTGCCGATGCAGGGGACACGGGTTCGTGCCCCGGTCCGGGAAGATCCCACATGCCGCGGAGCGGCTGGGCGCGTGAGCCATGGCCGCTGAGCCTGCCCGTCCGAAGCCTGTGCTCCACAACGGGAGGGGCCCCAACAGTGAGAGGCCCGCGTACCGCAAAAAAAAAAAAAAAAAAAAAGGACACTGCATAACAACCAAGGAAATATTAATAACATGCGGACTTTAGTTAATAATAATGTACTGGTTCATCAGTTGGCTCATTAATTATAGTAAAGGTACTACTATACTAGTGTAAGATTTAAAATAAAAGTCTGAGTTGAAAATGTTGACTCCGTGAGGACTCTTCGGGTTGCCAGTGACAGGAATCTAGCTTAGCGCGACTTCAGTCTAAAAGGGATTTCTCTGCTCACATAACCAGCAGTAGGTGTGGCCTGGCTGGCTGCAGGTGTGGTTAGAGCCGAGTGCTTTGTCAGCTCTGGTTCCACGCGCTAGCTTGACTTTCTCTGCCTTGGCTTTGTTAGAAGTTTCTTCCTAAGCAGTGGCAAAGACGGCCCCCAGCCATTCAGGCTTACATCCTACTAGCTTAGCAACCCTGGCAGAGGGGAAGAAGGTTTTTTCCCAGTAGCACAGAACAGCCTGGGGCTGGCACTCAGTGGACTTGTTCTGATTCCTGAATTCATCTCTGAGGGTCGGGGCTGGGGAGGTGGAATTCCTGCCCATTGGCCAGTACTGGACCCAAGGCCCACCTACAGAGCCAGAGGGGGTGGGGTTAGCCCCACCAAGCTATATGGAATGAAACTGAGATGAGAGGATGATTCCCCAAAGGAAAATCAGGGTGGGAAATCATGCTTGGCAGGCAGGCACAGGCTACACAGTCGCTGCTCGCTGCACTGTATCTTTGAAGCATTCTTAGCTCCCCTGATTCTCTTCTTAGGAAAAGCCAGTTTGTTGGGGGAGAGGGAGGATTTTCTGTCCTGTGAATTGCTGTCAATTCACATAGCAGGCTTCTGTCACTTTACGGGACAATTCCCCTCTCCAGAGGAGGGTTCTTAGATGTCTTCCAATTATGAAAGCACTGGGATGTTTGGATTCTGTCTGGTCTTGTTCTGCCTGTGTTTATGACAGTATTGCTCACAAGTTAATTCTTCCTCTCTAGGAAGTAGGTAACTATGCCCCAGAGAGTTAACAAGGTAATAAGTAAATCGATGTGTCTATCGTGAGTATTTTTCTTTAGAAATAAGGCAAAAGATACATTGCCTGAGCCCCTCCCGGGAAGTATCTGAATCAAAGCTGATGGGATTTGCATGTCAGACTCCAGATAATCTAGGAATCTGGTAGAGAATGGGCACTTCAGTCCCCAGCTGGTGTATTACAGCAGTATCTTGGGACTTAGAGGTGTAATTAAACCATGCCTATTAGTAATTACAAAAAGGGGGACTCACTGCCCTTAAATGTGAGTAACATATCAGATCTTCATAAAAGCATGAAGCCATTTATTTCACCAGCAAAGTTCATGTAGAAAATATTTTATTAATACTCCAAGTTTCTGATTCAGCCCTTTGCGCAATAAAATATGGTGACCCAGACAGTTTCCTTTTTACTGCTTGTGCTCAGCCTCGTACGAGAGGTTGAAATTTTGTAGCACCATTCATGCCAATTTTCCTTTAAACTCTCCAGCATAAAACCTATCAGCAAATTAATATTCCCCGCCTGTAAGATGAGACTGACCTCATAGGTATAAGTTCAGTTCTTGTCCCAACATCTACTGTACCGTGAAATTAGCGGTCTTTTCTTTATCTATCTGTATATTTTTACTTCATTTTCATTGTGGCAGGAGTGGCAGTAGGGACCTCAATCCAGATATTGTGTCACCCTATCATATTACCAATTTTTAACTAGTTAGTCATTATTGTATAAAGATGCAGGCAGTGTCAGGAGCACAGCTTGCTTTTTTTTTTTTTTTTAGTGTTGTTTTATTCCAGGTGGAATCATAGACAAGCTCTCTATATGTAAAAGGGGCTGAAAGCATGGAGCCCAGTCTTAGGGAAACTCTGTGGGCACTTCTGCTGAGTCACCTGTGCGGAGTTGAGTTACCTGTGAAGGTAAAAGAAATGAGGCACTAACAGTCTGTGTAGCAGGGGAATTCTAGGACACGATAGGACATACGGGTTATGTTATCAGGTGAGTTAGATGATCTGGTGTCCTTAACTACTTACTTGACTTCTCTGCACCTACATATTCTCAGCTGAGAAAGGCGGCTTTGGGTGATCCGTCTCTAAGATCCCTGCCCACTGTAACTCTCTGATTTTATACACCCTGAATCTTTGTTCATGTGTAATAATACCAATGACTGTGTATTTCAGGGTTACACACACACACTCTTGCCCTCGGTCTCAAAAGCCTTTCCACATTCCCTTGGCCGAGGCTCTGTCCTTCTCTGTTCTTACTATACTTTTCACCCATGAGATTGTACATCAGAACGGGTAGTTTTGGGTATCTTGGCTTCCCCACAAGGCTGTGAGTTCTTTGAGGGAAGATGCCTTTGTTTATATATCCTCCCATATATGAAAAGTATTTTGCAATGAGACACTCAGTAAATATTTTGCATCGGTATCTTAGAGATCTTACAGGGAAAGACAACAGCAAATATATCTGAAAAGGCAAGGGACTCCTGTATAGTTGTGAAATCGCTTAGACACTTAGGCCATGTAAAGTAGATTCAGTAGTTTCTCAGGGAGATTTCATTTTAATGTATGTGAAATGCCAAATGTTTGCGGTCGAGTGGAGAGGTAAATCATTTCATGCCCGTAATGGAATCCTTTTATACATTTCCGATTACTCAGCGCCTTATGGTGGGGCTGTGCTGTGTTCCTTCCCATCACGTCAAAATGCGGCCTTCTGGGTGGTAAGGTCATTCATGTGCTTTTAAGAAAGAAAAGAGAGCTCCCAGGATCCTCACCGGAGTTTTGATGTTTCAAGATTGTTCTTGCATGGAGAGCCAGTCTGCAGAGCAAGACAGTGTGAATACATCTCCCCAAATCAATGAGAACTGTGCTGTCCTTTAGAAAATTAGGTTTGAGCCACATCAATGTCAGTGCCTGAGACTGAATGAATCCCATTTCGTGATTGCCCCATGTATGAATTGTGTAATGCGTTTAGATGGGCACGCGCTATGATTGCCTCTTTCTCCTCAGCGTTACTAACTGGTAATGTGGTGGATTCATGTGAGGAGAAGTGTCTCAAATAAACAGTCCAGGCTACATGAGATAATTTAGGGCCCGCACTCAGGAAGTCTCCATGGATCAGTGTAAGAGGTGACTGTTAACCAGAGACAGTGGGAAACACACTTTGTGGCTTGTTAAAACAAAACAAAACAAAACACTGATTGACATGAAGTACTTCAGTAATCTTGCTTAATACAGAGTCATGGGTAGGTCGAGCATGTTTGTGGACAGAACCTCCAGTTTGCTGCTTCCACCTGGGGAGTCCATGGGCAGGTCAGGTGAACTTTCATAACTTTTGTTCATTCAGCCGCTTGAAATAAATGCCTACTGTGTGCCAAGCACCATTTTAGGTACAGGGCATTGGGGGGTTGGAGTGTTTAGAAAGGAACAGCTCCATAGACCTGAGAGCCTGCAGTTGTTTTTCATTCTCTGCACTGCAGGTGTTAAAAATTTACCTGAAGAATAAATGCTCTAATACCAATGTCCTGTTCATTTGTCGCACTGACTTGCAGACAGTCAGAGGTGGTGGTTCCGAACTCCAGCCGGTCACACCAGGAGGGGAGCTCTTGCAGGGATGGACCCTTGGAGCTGTCAAACACTAGCTCTATTTTAAGTTTGAAAGAAATTTAGGTGGTAATTCCAAAGGCCCCCTTGGCTCCTAATCCAGTGGAAACTACCCATACAGTGAGTGCTGCATGCCTTTGAGTGGGCAAAGGCAGCTACATGGTCAGTGAGCGAGTATCCGAAGCATTGGGGAGGTTGGACAGGCAATTATACTTTGGCACGATCCATTTTAGAGCAATTATCTTTTTCAATTCAGCTCTGGCTCCTGGTGTCTTAGACTTGCTGCTGGGTCTTCATAACGAGGCAGGAACCTTGGAGTTATCTGAGTCCGTTAGGTCTATTACGGCTCGAGCTGCTGCATATTATTTTTCTACCTTGAACATGAATGATCAGCTTTCCTGGGGAAGCAACAATAAATTCAGTCCAAGTTATGCAGCTTACTAGCTATGTGACCTTGGGCAAGTCCCTTTACTTCTCCCAGCCTCACTTTTCTTATCTGTGAAATGAGGTTTTTTTTCACCTTTCATAGTCTGTGATATATAGATAGGATTCTGGTAGTTCTGTGCTTGCTAGACCAGTGAGCTGATGCGAGGCATTTGGGTCATGGGTACTTTATAGGCTACTGGGATTCTCAGACTTGGCCTACCTTCTAAAGCATATGCATGTTATCCAAGTAAATATGCCTGTCAATGTCCTGATTCATTTCACAAAACGACATAAGCCTGGAATCTCAGGCTTGAATTAATATGAAAATGTTATTTAATTAGGACAATCCCATTTGGAGAGCAGGCAACTATGCCATCCGTCCATTTATCATGTTACTCTCTTACTCAATATTTGTTAATCTTAAGCACCTGCTCTAGGCTTGGTGCTCTGCACAGCGCTAAGAAAACAAAGGAAGATACAGTCTTTGTCCACAAATCTCTCCTCATCCTCCGTGAAGGAAGAAGAACTTGCATGACAAGCCAGTCGCTCTTCATTCCATTGCCTCTTGGGTTCTGTGTGGCTGGAAGGATGTTTTTGGTGAGTTGGCAATCCCAATAGAAAAGAAGGGGGCAAAAGGTTTCTCGATTCTGGCTCCTGCAAACATCTTTAATCACCTCAAGCTTAAACTAAGATTGGAATTGGAGGGAAGAACTGTGAAAAAGCCTCTTTATACACAAAAGCCCCACCAGGAGCTGGACAGCATCTCCTAGGAAGAAGGACTTCAGTCTTGGATGACCATGCTCAAAACTATAACCTAACCTTCAAGTCAGTGTTCAAAGGAAGTAAAAGACCACACAGAAAATGAGATGTAATTGGGCACCCCGTGGGGAGTGGGACAAAACCCAGGAGGCCTCGAAAAGCCTCAGCGTGGCCGGGCCCCAAGCCTGGAGCCAACATCTCCAGCCTTCCCAACAGAAGCCCAGGCGTACATGCTCTTAAGACATTCAGAGCTGTGAAACAAAGGCTGGAGCATTTGCCTCTGACTTGTAAACATTGGGGGTTTTTGGTTTGCATTTTAAGACAGAAAAAAAATAAATTTTATTATAAACTCCCGAATCAAAAGCTGAAAGTAGAAAGGGCCGTTTGTGGTTGAGGAGAAGTTTGTGAGATGCCAGTTAACATACTGACTGGTTTTCAGGAAGACCTCCAGAAAGGAGAAAAATATTCCAAAACAAACAAACAAAAAATAGATATGTCACTTGCATCATTAAAAACCCATCTCGGGGCTTCCCTGGTGGCGCAGTGGTTGAGAATCTGCCTGCTAATGCAGGGGACATGGGTTCGAGCCCTGGTCTGGGAAGATCCCACATGCCGTGGAGCAACTAGGCCTGTGAGCCACAACTACTGAGCCTGCGCGTCTGGAGCCTGTGCTCCGCAACAGGAGAGGCCGCGATAGTGAGAGGCCCGCGCACCGTGATGAAGAGTGGCCCCCGCTTGCCACAACTAGAGAAAGTCCTCGCACAGAAACGAAGACCCAACACAGCAAAAATAAATAATAAAAATAAATTAATAAACCGCTACCCCCAACATATTCTTTAAAACAAAAACAAAAAAAACATCTCCTACCAGTTTCTGTGATCTCCCCTTTTCCCCATCACTGGACTTCAGTATTGGATGACCATGCTCAAAACTATAACCCAGCCTTCAAGTCAGTGTTCAAAGGAAGTAAAAGACCACACAGAAAATGAGATGTAATTGGGCACCCACTCATTCAGCATCACTGCCTACTGAGCTCCTCCTTATGTGTCAAAGCCCCATTTCATTGCCCTCCCCTCCCTCAGGCCGTCCTAGGTTCTCTCTGTCAGAATGGATGGTTCTCCTGATCGTGCTCCACGGCACCAGCATTAGGCCCCGTATTTTAGTCATTCATATACGTGATGGTCACCTCTGTAAGACTCCAAGTGTCCCCAGTGCAGTGACTGTTTCTCCTTCTCTTTATAATCTCCTCTGCCTTTGGGCCTTGCTCAAAGGCACTCGCTGATGTTGACTGAATGAATGCATGGAAAACCTTCACTACCCATTGTCTCTGATAAACCTGGTAAATGTGGGCGTACACCACGTGGAAGTCGTTTTTGGTGTGAACAATTTCATCAGGGAGTGGGAGAAAGTGGACCAAGTGCGCCAGCCTGATTGGCAGATAACACAGAGACCAAAGAGCCAACATACCAGGCTTAATACAGGTCTTCAGACCTGAGAAGGGTTGACTGAGTCAAACAAGGTAAGCTTTGAAAGAGCTAAATGCAAAGTCTTGGACTTAGGTGCCAACCGTTAATATTAATAGCAGAAGAGAATGTAGTGAATATCTAGCTGTTCTTAAGGAGATGGAGAGGAGGAATTGATTTAAGTTAATACATGTCACCGATAGGCTACGCGAGATGCCTGTTGGGGTAGATTAATAGAAGTATTTAGTACCTAAAGAAGAAATTGATCGTGGATTTCTGTCCCTCTTCTCTGGAGGGCCAGTCGGAAGTTCAAGTAAGTGTAAACACATCTGCCTCATATACCAGGCGGTGACTGTGAATGTGGCATGGTGTTCTCCGTCTCAGCTCTTTTCCCTGGAGCCCCGCACTGGGCATGGAATGTAGCAGGTTAGATAAATGTTAGTGGAACAGGAATTGATCAAACCAGAGTGTGTCTGGAGGTAGAATGTTGAATGAGGAAAAAAAAAAAAAGATTGTCCCTCAAAAATTAGAAAAGTAATAGAACAACCAGAGATTGTTGTACTTTGAAACAGGTGTTTGTTGGCAGGGATGGGTGTATGGTGGAAGTGTGAAATATAATCACTATCTTCAAATATTTTAAAAACTGCTATGGGGAATGGATATTTTATCATCAAAGAAGTGAAGGTCAGAAAAAGCAAGTTTTGGCTCAAGGAATTGTCTGAGTGGGAAATGGTTTATACATGATCATGTCCTTGCTCCCTTTCCCAAATTTTGTAGGATGAAAAAATTGATGGAAAAGGGTATGGTAGAAGACTGCCACATTGGATAGGGGGATTGAATAAAATGATCTCTGGATCCTTCTAACTTTAACATTTTATGATTTCTATCGAATAACAGTCCTTTTTGACCCTAGAAAAATATAGTGTTAATAAAAGATAAACTATGATTATTATAATTTTTTATCCTTCCTAAAGCATGTTTATTTATATGATCTCAAGTGAACCCTATAATGAAGATACGTGAATATAGGGGAAAATTGTTTTTGTCATTCTATAGATTAAAAAACCCGCTGACTTGGTATGGACAGATGACTTGTTCAGGGTTATTAGAGGAGCCAGGTCCTTGACTTACTAACAAGTGTTTGCAGTCTGGCTCTATGTGAGCAGTTAGAACATCCCTAAGAGGCAGATTCCATTCTTGTCCCCATGTTGTAGATGAAGAGACAGAGGCTTAGGTTAAGTACTAGTACACAGTCAATGTCGCATAGCCATTAAGTGGCAGAACCCGTGTTGGATCCAGATAGTGTGATTTCAAAGCTCCTGTTCTTAACCTCTGTGCTGGCTTGCATTTCTAGAGTCAGCATGATATCGCTGATTATGAATTGCTAAAATCGTTAAGTCAAAGAGCAACCAACAATTTACTTTGCTATCAACCATTCACATGATCAAAATGCGAAATTAACAACTAAAACTGTTTTTTTCCAAACGTGGAGTCCTAGGATTTGTGTCAAAAGTTAGCAGGAAGGGACTTCCCTGGTGGTCCAGTGGGTAAGGCTTCCTTTAGCTCCCAATGCAGGGGGCCCGGGTTCGATCCCTGGTCAAGGAACTAGATCCCGCATACATGCCGCAACTAAGAAGCCTGGATGCCGCAACTAAGAAGTCCGCATGCTGCAACTAAGACCCGGTGCAGCCAAAATAAATAAATATTAAAAAAAAAATTAGCAAGAAGAGTTGAAAAAAGATACAACGTCCCAAAGGGTCCCAGAGAATCTGGCACCTTACACCCGAAAGTGCTTCATGACACACCTGTGCCTCCCTCACCTTGCTTGTTTGGCATAGAGATGCGAGGTTAAATGGATTTCTCCAAAACCTGTGTCTAACGTTTTAAGTGTCCAAGCTTTTCTTATGCTTCAGTGACAGCAAATGGAATGAGGGATGTGTAAGATGGTGTCTCAGAGCCCACTGAAGTGCCCTGGACGTATTCTGAGTTACCCCAGACCTTTGGGTGCTTTGATCTTGCTGTGTCTTTGCCTCGCCACCTTATGGCTTATTAAAATGCTTCGGTTGGTTTGGCCCAACAAGGAATCTCCCTAACCTGCTTTCTTCCTTTAGCTTGTGTTCTCTCTTACCCACATTTTCTGCTTTCACTTCTCCACTCTATTTGCCAGTCAGCTTCCCCACACCCATTTGCTCTCTGACCCCTGTCCTTGGGATCTGTTGGCTCCTTGCTTAATGATGAAAAGTAAAACCAGAGGTGGATAGCAGAAAACTATCTTTCAGAAACTTGGTGTTTCTGAAAATTGAGTCAAAGAGCCTCTGTACTTAAGAAAAGAATGCTACAGATCTATACCCTCCAGTATGGTAGTCAGGGGAACACCCGTGGATATTTAAATGTAAATTAATTAAAATAAAATACTCAGTTTCTGAGACACACTAGCCACATTTCAAGGGCTCAGTCATGTCACGTGGCTAGTGGCTACCTTAGTAGAGCTGGGGGACAGCACAGATACCTGTCATTTCCATCGTCACAGAGAATTCTCTTGTACAGATACACACTACTACATATAAGCTAGATTACCAACAAGGACCTACTGTACAGCACAGGGAACTATACTCAGTATTTTGTAATAACCTATAAGGGAAAAGAATCTGATAAAGTGTGTGTGTATATATATGTATATATATATGTATATATATACACACACATATATATGTTGTGTGTATATATATATATCTGAATCACTTTGCTGTACATCTGAAACTAACACAACATTGTATATCAACGATACTTCATAAAAAAGTAAATTTAAAAAGTGCTTGGGATAATTCGTATGGAGACCTGAGAACAGATTGAACCAGACGGACATGGGTTCAATGCTAGTTATTTTACAGTTGGGAAGGTTACTCTCTGGCCTCCAATTTCCTTATCTGCAAAATGGAAATATTTACGTTGCAGGGTTGTTCTGGAGATTAAATGCAATGTCATATGTCAAACAGTTCTTGGCTTGCAGTAGTGGCTCAAGGGACATTTATTCCTTTTTTAAGTTACCCATGGTCTGTGACATCCAGGTTGATAGCTGAGAGCCAGTTTGCAAGACTGAGGTTTGTGAATCCCACCTCCATAGAAGTTGTCTCCCGTGGCTGAGTGATAATATAGAATCTAACATGTATGTTAGTAATTCTTTGCTGCTTTAACAGGCAGAATGGCAAAAAGCAACTAATTTTTAATAAGTAGCTGCTTTCTAAGAGAGTATCTAAAGTAGGTCACATCTCTCAGGAAACTTTTTCATAATCTAAAGACCATGTTGCCTAACCTACGTTCCAAGAAAAATCAGACCCATAAAGGGTTTCTTTGATCAAATAAGTTTGAGAAACTCCTCATGCTTTCTCCCTCTTGGAGATTAATAATGCACAAGTTAAAGAGAACTCAGAGAACTCCTGCTGTATACAGCAGGTCCTTATTAGAAATATGTTTTAAAACTCAATGTTTTGAGCTTTTCTAGACATGGGACCCCTCCCTGTTCTTACAGAACATCTATTAAAATAGTGTCCACAGAAACCGTTTCGAACATACTGCTCTGAGGGCATGGTCAACCTCTGTTTTCCAGAGGCATCTGCAGAGAAGCTTCATTGAAAAGCATTTGCGGACTTCTCTGGTGGTGCAGTGGTTAAGAATCCGCCTGCCAGTGCAGGGACATGGGTTCGATCCCTGGTCTGGGAAGATCCCACGTGCCGCGGAGCACCTAAGCCCGTGCGCCACATTTGCTGAGCTTGAGCTCTAGATCCCACGAGCCACAACTACTGAGCCTGCGTGTCGCAACTACTGAAGCCCGTGTGCCCTAGAGACTGCGTGCTGCAACTACTGAGCCCACGCGGTGCAACTACTGAAGCCCGCGTGCTCTAGGGCCTGTGTGCTGCAGTTACTGAGCCCGTGTGCTGCAACTACTGGAGCCTGTGCTCCGCAACAAGAGAAGCCACCGCAATGAGAAGCCCGTGCACCACAACGAAGAGTAGCCCCTGCTCACTGCAACTAGAGAAAACCCGTGCACAGCAACGAAGACCCAATGCAGCCAAAAAAAAAAAAAAGCAAAGCATTTGCTTCTGCTCTAATCCCTAATTCTAACATAACAAAAGTGATGTGGTGTATCCAGCTCAATCTCTTTTGTAGTTCCTTAAGGAAAGGATAAATTGGAAGTTAGTTCAGGACCTAAAAGTAACCTATTTTGTCGAGGTTTAAGGTTCAGTAAACAGCGATTGAGATCTCTTGTATTTCAGACAACCACAAAGGCGGTTTTTGTACTTCAGGACTAGAGGCTAATGTAGCCATGTGTTTCTATTGGTTTGCAAGGCTCTCTGCCTTCACCAGTTTGTCTTGGCAACACAAGGCCCACTGGGTCTGACGTTGGTCTGATAGAAAAAGGGGAAAGTAATTCAACCTGTGTGAGTGAAATGATTACTTTGAATAAAGCTCTGCCTGGGTTGGCTCGAATAATCTGCTAAGATCTAAGGCAGTGTTCTCAATTTTGTTCTCTCTCTGTACCACCTTTGATAAAGGCTGACAGATAAACCCACTCATATAAGCAAATCACAAGAGGGTGGGCCATTGAGAACTACTTGTCTAAGAGAGCAGCCGAAGCAGGAAAGGCTCAGTAGCAAGTTCTTGAATCAAGATTCTGGATTCTGGGTAGAGATATTTCTCTCTCACGTACCGTATATATGGATGTCATCTCTCTCTCTATATCATTCAGTCATCTGTCTCAGGGGTCAGCAAACTTTTTTCTGAAAGGAACCAGATAGTAAATATTTTCGGCCCGGCAGGCCATAGGGTCTTTGTTGCAACTACTCAACTCTGCCACTGTAGCTCAGTAGTAGCCATAGACAATACACGAATGAATGTGTTCCAATAAAACTTACAAAAACAGGCAGCGAGCCAGGTTTGGCCCACAGGCCGGAGTTTGCGGAGGATCTATCTCCTTGATAATCAGTATAAGCACCAGTTAACAGGCAGTTTCTGAAATGCTTGCCTGAATCAGATCCTTACGCTGATGTGGAACTTTGGGAAAACCAAAAGTCCTTTTAGTGAATCTCGGGCAGTAATGGCTTTTCTTATAGGTGGATCGTTACTGCTAGTATTTAGTCATCGGGCATGATTCTAAATGCTCATTTGGCTGTCACAACAACCCGATGAGTTAGATACTATAATTATCATCTGAATTTTGTATCAGAAACTAAGGCTGAGGAGTTAGCCTGCCAGAGGTCACACAGGGAGGCCGTGGCTGGGCCTGACTGTGCAGCCCCGGGGTGCCGCCCCAGGGCCTTTGCTCTTCCCCCAGCACCAGACTCTCGTCTGGAAAAACAGGCCTCGCTGGTTTACAAGCTAGTACAGTGCTCCTTGGACTTCACAGACATCCCCTTGTCTTTACCTCCGCCTCCCCAGGCCCACATGCAGTTTTCCTTGAACCACATGGGTCTTCTGGCTGCTTCTAGAACATACCTCTCACACATCAGGGTTTGGAAGTGCTGTCCCATATGAAGGGAGTACATTCCCGGCCTTCTTTCCCTTCTTCACCACTGTACTCGACTTTCAAGACCCAACAAAAATATCTTTTCTGTTTTCTGAAACACCACTGGGCAGAATGAATTCCTCCCTTCTTTTTTATTCCAAGAGCCTGATACACACTAAATTTATCGAAGAGAGGCAATCGGTGAGAACTGTGATCAGAGTTACTTTGGGCATGAACACTATATTACTTTAAAAATGCAGTTTTCCAGGAACATAAAGTGGCATCCTCTGTGTGTACGTGTATGTATATATTCATCTGCCTGTGTAGAATGCACGCGTCGAGAAATGGCTTCAGATGTCTTATAGAAAGTTATTTTTACCTGCTAGCATCAAGATATCTCAGGGGTCATTATAGTAACATTTCCCAACATGGTAATGTTCAGTAAAAGATGGTTGTTAAATAAATAAATGAACCACGAAACATTCAAGACCCATGCTCTTAGAGATTCAAGCTTAACTAAGTAATGAAAGCATTAATTAATTGATATTTTTAGTATGCCTGGCATATGCCAAGCAGGGAGTTAGATCTTGAGGATACAGCAGTGAACACCATGACTTGATTGTTCCTTTTGATGGTCTTAGGTATGATAAATTCTATAATCAACACCTGTGAGTTACTGTATTCATTAGTGTTACATCCTTGCCACAGAATACATGATGAAGAACTGTCAGATGGCTCTGTTGCATCCTCTTCTTTTTTCATACCTCTCTGAATGTATTTTGTATCCCTCTTGCCTCTTAGAGCATCCCCAGTACCAAGCATAGTATTGGGCTATTGAATACTTGTGAATTACTGAACATTCTTGGAACTAAGAATGTAGAGTAGTGTGTTATTCTGGAATGAGCTTTGGTTGTGGGCAGGGAGCCTGGGTTCAAATCCCAGCTCTGTCACTGGCTGGCTGTGGTAAGGATCAGTGAGTTAGTTTCTCCTGCACAGCTGGAGGAAAAGCATGGTTACCAGCAACATGGCTGAAGGACTTAAATTATTTACAGGAAATGATCGTGTGGATCCTTAGAGGTTGGGAGGATGCCACTGAGATGGTTATGTGAGCCATGGGGCATGAGGATGTAGAAGGAAAGATAGCCACAGCTGGAGAAAGCAAGCTGGGAATTTGGATACCCTGAAAGCAGACTTCCTTAATGGCATTAGCTAGGACTGTAGTAAGCATGGTAACAGTTTGTGAACAGAGAGTTGGGAGAAGAGAGAAAATACAGCAGAAAAAATGAAAATGATGCAGGTCATGATAGGTTGAAAAATGAAATGAAAAGGACCAAAGCTGGCTTTTCTTTCTCTTTCTCTTTGATTTCTCCTTATCTCATTCTTGAGGGGGAGCTGAAATCATCTCTACAGGCCCCTTTCGAGGGAAGATTTGAAAGGAGAAGTAAGTTCACACAGGATAAGACATTGTGGTCCAGAAAAAGCTACCTGCCAGGGCTCTGATTATTCACACCATGGGGATGAAATTCAGGGCAGATGCTTGCAGGACTTCAGTGTCCAGGAATTAAGGAGCTCCAGGTGCTGTTCGTATCAGGAAAATAATCATGGGTATTTTGGTGTCCGACGAGGACTGCTAGAATTGAAATGAGTGCCTCTGCAACGTATTTTTATAGACTTTATCTCATTTATACTTTGGAGCGTCCCTGTGAGGGTAGGTGTCAGTATCTCCATTACAGGCGGAAATTGAGGACCAAGTTAAATGATTTGCCTTAAGGCCACACCACTACTGAGTAACGTAGATAGAACCTGAATCCCATCAGGCCTTCTGATTCAAACTCTGTATTCTTTTCACTCTGATGTGCTTCTGGAAGAATGCTACGGTCTATTTAAGAGGACTGTGCGGGGCCCAAACCTTCATTGTCTATAATGAGACTGTTGAAGAAAGTTTGGTATGTGTTAATAGTGCTGTTTAAAATAGCAGATCACAGAGGCAGTATTGGTGTACTGCCAGTTAAGAGCATTGGCTTTGGGGTTTGCACTCTGGCCCTCCACGAAAAGCTGTACGGCTTTGAGCAAATAAGATGTTTGTGCCTCCTCACCATTTATAAGTTAACGTAGGTAAAGAACTCGGACGTTTTCCGGAGTATGGTCCATTAGCTCTTATTTTTATTGTTCTTATTGTCATGCTGGTTTATATGGGGACAGCTGGGTATCCAGATGACTGTGTCCAGGGAAGTATAGGGCTAGTTACCCGCCTTCCATTTCATTTGAAGAACAATTTAGTTATAATTGATACGGGGTTAGAAATTATCTATTGGTGAAGAAATTATCTGAGTATACCGTGCAGTTGCTTGTTCTCTGTCTCCTTGTGTCACTTCTCCCTCCCTCCATCTATTCTTTGTTACTTCTGTTGGCTTGAGGCTAGAAGGATAACGGGATCAAAGAGAAAAGATAATCGGAGTTTATCTGTCTGTCTACCTAAAATGGGCATTCCCAACACAAGAACATCATATTAGAGGCATGGCAGCGTGAACTACCATAATGTGTTTCCTCTGGTTGTACCCATGGAGTGGTCCCATGTTACTGTCTCCAGTGAGCTTAGATGGTGGTGAGTAGAGGATGTGAGCTTGCAGTCGTAGGCAGGGACCAGATCCCAAAGTGCCTTGCGTTCCATCCTGGAGTGTTTAGACTCTGTGCTGAAAGTCACAGGAAGCTATTGGAGCCTTGTAAGTCTGGGGAGTTAATTGATCACATTTGCTTTTTGGAACCAGTCTCAAGTAGAGGGTGTGAAGGGCAGATGGAAAGTGACAAAAAATAAGTCAGAGATGTGGGTGAAGGGCGTAGGAGAGAAATAATTAGGACCAGAGCCAAGATAGTGACAACAGGAATGGCGAGGAGAGGATGTGTGTGTTTGGGGTGCACAAAGCGCGGTTCCAACTATGCCTCCTATTTAAAATAAAATGAAGCGTTGAAGCACGAATTGATTATTACCCTTGGGGCGTAAAAGAGAATATCTTTGAACGTTTTTCTAAAAGGATGACATAAAAATGAGGCAAGCACAGCTGGGACAGCTTCAAGGGCACCGGTGGAAAGAGGGAGCAAAGCAGAGCCAGTGACACATTTTGAAATAATGTTGTTGAGGCTTCAGAGTGGGTAGGAGAAGGAGAACTTTGTGAGGGGGGAGTGGGATTCGGTGGAGATGCAAGATTGAGGGTCACAGAGAAGGAAGGTGATACAGTAATGAGGGATAAACAAGAGTCCTAAGAAAAAGAGCAGAAGGGGAAATGAGCTGTGCGGATGGGGAGCTAGACTCACTTGCTCACTTCGGAGAGGGCTGTCTCGGGCTTCCCTGGTGGCGCAGTGGTTGAGAGTCTGCCTGCCGATGCAGGGGGCACGGGTTCGTGCCCCGGTCCGGGAAGATCCCACATGCCGCGGAGCGGCTGGGCCCGTGGGCCATGGCCGCTGAGCCTGCGCGTCCGGAGCCTGTGCTCCGCAACGGGAGAGGCCGCAACAGTGAGAGGCCTGCGTACCACAAAAAAACAAAAAACAGAGAGGGCTGTCTCTGTCTGAAATGCACAGAAGAGGAAAGAAAGGGGAAGGGGGAGGAGCCTTCAGAGAAAGACAGAGGTAGAGACTAAAGCAGATGGAGATGATAGGCCAACTGTAGGTAGAACCCGAGTTGCAGAAGGTGGAGAGATAAGGAGATACAGAAGAGGGCAGGGAGCCTGGAGCTTGGGATGGAGCTGGTGGGCAGTCAGAGGCAACCTGAGAAAGAAGAAGGGGGTACAAAGGAGCCTCGAGGAGTTCAAGGAGATCACATCACAATGGGAACAAAAACCTGCACACGGACCCGGGAGCACAAATAGCATGAAATACAAAAGGCCCATGGAGCTCCAGCAGAGGAGAAGCCTGTTATAATGTTAGCACAAGGAACAAGGCTGTCTAGGGTGATGGAAGTGTTCTGGGTGAATCGGGACTGCACGGTTGGTCAGTAGGAGAAGAATCGTTTAAGGACAGGATTGTTGTTTAACAGACGTCAGGTGGATGGGTGGAGGGACATCTTTGTTGAAAGACATCTGGTCTCAAGGTTTATTTGCTCAGAAGGGGAAATAATCACAGTTATGAATGTATGCACCCCACAAGGAGCAACACGTAAGGGAAGATGTATGCACGGATCTGAGGTCTTCACTGCGTCAGGGGAAGGGTCCTGGTTGGGAGGGGGCTCCGGCGGGTCATCTATGTACCTGGAAATGGACAGCAAGTAAACCTTTGAAGCTTTTGTTTAGAATCTGTTGTATGATGCGAGAAAGAGGATGCGGTGAATATAGCTGATGGATTATGGGTTTAGTTGCAGACACCTCATTTCAAATCTGTTTCTTGCCTTTCTAGTGAGATGACCTGGTGACAGGCATTTGACATTCTGTCATCCTGTATATTTATGTCTGTCTGACCCACTAGCCTGAGGGCTTTTGAGGACTGAGGACTGTGCTTTATTTATCTTTAACCCCTGGTGTCTGGAACAGTGCCTATTAAATGTCTGATGAAAGAATGAATAGGTGGACGAATACCATCCGTACCATTTATGAAGTGCCTACTGTGTACTAAGCCCTTGACACCAATTTCCTCTTGTAAACCACACAACAATCCAATGAGATAGGAGCCTTCCTTTTTCCCCTCGTTATACTGTATATATAGACACTGGGCAGTTCAGTCCCTCACCCAAGACCTCATAGCCAACGGGTGACAGAGTTCGGATCAAAACCTTGACTGTTGCTGACTGTAACCCGTGCTCTTAACTCTCTGGAATGTGCTTCTCTCAAGAGGAGGCTGAGGACACCGATAAATACCTCCCAAAGGGAGCGATCAATGAACCATCCATTTCTTAGGAAGCAAAATAGAATCAGTGATGAATGAAGTACCAGTGGGCCGTCTCCACGGCACCTTGCCATTTTGAGGACGTCTCTAATGGGAAACACTGCCATGTGGCTAGAGCTCAATTGCACTGTGTTCTAATCCAGTAGCTTTTTAGCCCCTTCTCTTTCTCCTTCCCTGCCTTGAAGCCTGAATTCCACCCTTACTGAGCTATTTACTCTTTCCCGGAGTATGTCATGCTGTCTCTGCCTCTGGATTTTGCACACCTTGAAATGGAATCACAGGTTTTTGTCTCTGACCCCTCAACTCCACTGAGTCTCCTGGAAGGCAGAGGCTATGTCTTATTTACCTGGCTAAGAGCTGGCATATGGTAGTTGCTAAGTGAATGTTTGTTGAATGAATGTGTTACAGATAATCCGAGAAGTGATGTTTCTCACACCCAGAACCTGCCCAGAGAAATGAGCTTGTGAAGCTAAGTGCAGCCACACATCTTGTTTTACACAGACGTAGCCAGGTCCCTGCCCGTGAAATCTGGAAGAACTGAAAGGAGCTAACACAGATCCAAGGAAGAATTTCATGTGAAACATTGAAACTCAAGGTTGCCCTGAGTCTCCTGTTTCAAAACATAGTACCGTATCTTATGTGTGTTGATTTGCAGTGTTTGAATAATAGCCACTCCATTAGCACTTCATCTGGCCGGGGGGAGTACACAGTCTGCCCCAGAAACCCTGAGAAATGGTGTCCTGCAGCTGCTCTGGGCCGTGGGCAGGCACCCCATTTTGTGTGCTGTTCATCATGGAAGATCTGGGCGGGGGCGTGTGCTTCTTAATAAAACCCGTCACTTCTCATCAAGGAGCACATCGTAGCATGGGGGCAGTGCTTACATTTCTGTTGGTGCTCTACAAACATCCTACACGTACCTCCTTACTGATCTTACATTACTGCTTTATAAATTAAAAAAATTTATGGCGGTGAAACACACATGCCATAAAATTTGCCACCCCAGCCACTTTATAAGTGCTGGGGATACTCACAGTGTTGTGCAGCCAATCTCTAGACGTTCTTCTCTTGCAAAATTGAAACTCTGTACTCATGGTAACAACTCCTGATTTCTCCCCTCCCCCACCCCGGGCCACCACCGTTCTACTTTCTGTTTCCATAAATTTGAGGACTCTAGGTACCTCATGTAAGTGGAATCATATAGCATTCGTGTTTTTGGGGGGTGGGGACTGGCTTATTTCACTTACTGTGATCGCCTCAGGTTTCTTCCACGTTGTAGAATATGTCAGAATTTCCTTTTTTACGGCTGAACGATATTCCACCGTATGTGCGTACTACGTGTTGTTTATCCATTCATCCACTGTTGGACACTTGGGTTGCTTCCACCGCTGGGCTATTTGTGAATAATGCCGAGATGAACGTGAACGTACAAATACCTCCCCAAGACTCTGGTTTCAGTTCTTTTGGGTATGTACCCAGGATCGAAATTACTGGGTAATATGGTGGTTTTATTTCTCATTTTTTGAGGAATACCATGCTGTTTTCCATAGGAACTGAACCATTTTATGTACCCATCAGTAGTGCACAGGGGTTGCAATTTCTCCACATCCATGCCTGTACTTGGGATGTGTTTTTATGACAGTAGCCATTCTGGTGGACGTGAGGTGATATCCCACTGCAGTTTTGATTTGCATCTTTTTAATGATTAGTAATGTTGAACGTCTTTTTATACGCTTTGTGACCATTCATACGTATTCTTTGGAAGAAATCTCCAGAGTCCTCTGCCCATTTTAAATTCAGTTATTTGTGGGTTTTTTGTTGTTGAGTTATATGAATTCTTAATATATTCTGGATATTAACCCCTTGTCAGATATATGATTTGCAAATATTTCCTCCCGTGCAGTTTTATCCTGTCGTTGGTATCCTCTGATACACAGAAGTTTTACATTTTTATGCGGTCTAATTTATCTGTTTTTTTTTCTTTTGTTGCCGGTGCTTTTGGTGTCATATCCAAGAGACCACTGCCAAATCCAATGTCATGAAAAATTTCCCCTGTGTTTTCTCCTAAAATTTTTACAGTTTTGCCTTTTGGTCTTTGATCCATTTTGAGATAATTTTTGGATATGGTGTAAGGTAAGGGTCCAAGTTCATTCTTTTGCATGTGGATATCTAATTTTCCCAACACTATTTGTTGAAGAGACTATCTCTTCCCCCACTGAATGGTCTTGGAACTCGTCCATAATCATTTGACCATGTATGCGACGGTTTATTTATGGCCTCTCCATGTTTTTGGTCTATAGGTCTATCTTTATGCTACTACCACACTGTTTTGATTACACTTACTGCTCTTTATTCTCCAAATAGTGTGAGGTTCCAGGGGTAAGTGCCAATCAATCTATGAAAACTTTGAGGTCCGGACAGGGAAAATGATATCTCCAGGTCTCCCAGCCAGTAATTTGTGGAGCTGGACCTCTGCACTCTTCACTGTGCTACAAAGCTTGTTGCCTCCTGGGCCAAGATACCCCACCCTAAGAATCAGAGGGACAGACTTTAACCAGGGTTCTTCATAGGAGAATCATCACCGTTGGAAGGGAAAAAGAAACTAGTATCTGCTAGGCCCTCTAACTACATTTTTGAAAATTAATGATCTTATAATTTCCCAATAATTGCAGCCCTTTCGTGATCTCAATTGCATGCATTCCACCCTCCAATATATATTCCCACCATCTTTAATCCTAATCTGTCCTCCGACCCTGACACTCCTATTCCTCTTTACCTTCTTTTGCTTATGTCTTTTCCACAGTGCTCAGACCTTCTAACATACTGAATACTTTGCTTCCTTTTCAACGTTTATTGTCTGTCCCCACCCACTAGAATGTTTACTGTCTCAAGCAGGGATTTTCCTTTCGGTCACTGATGTATGTATAGAGTGTGTGTTTGTGGTGGGCAGAATAACGGCCCCCAAAGACTTCCATGCCTCACTTCTCAGGGCCTGTGAATAAGTTACCTTATATGGCAGAAGAACTCTGCAGATAGGATTAAGATGAGGACCCTGAGATGGCAGATTATCCTGGATTATCTAGGTGGGCTCAGTCTAATCACACAAGTCCTTAAAAGCTGAGAATGTACCTGGCTGCAGAGAACCAGAGAGATGGCAGCATGAGAAGGACTCAGCCTGCCATTGCTGGCTTTGTAGATGTAAGAAGGGGCCACAAGCCAAGGAATCAGCGGCCTCTAGAAGCTAGAAAAAAGCAAGGAAATGAATTCTCCACTAGAGGCTCCAGAAGGGAATGTAGCCCTCTTTACAACTGCTTTTCGCCCAGTGAGACCTTTGTTGGACTTCTCCAGCACTGAACATAATTACAGTTGTGTTGTTTGAAGCCATTAAATTTGTGGTAATTTGTTAGGGTAGCAGTAGAAAACTAATACAGCACTCAGTAAATATTTGCTGAAAGAATGAACGAGTGAACCTCCTATCAGCATAGAGAGGTAAGGATTCATCCTCATTAAGAGGGAACCGACTCGGCAAGGTGAAGCCACTTGGCCAGTGGCTCAGAGTAGGTGATTAGCAGAGCGGGATCTCTAACCTGACTGTCACCCACCCCCCATGTTTCCTCCTTGCTGATGTGTGAGGATGTTGGTTTGTCATTGATCTTCCCAGCCACGCACAGCAAGTCTCCTATTGGTTCATCCTCGGATAAGGTGGGTTGCAGCGTGGGTGTGTCTCCTGGCTGAGACGGGCAAAGGAGAATGAAAGCATTATGACGCCCTGTATACTTTAGAGACATAATTAAAAACCTCAGCCTCAGTGCACCTGCTCCGTTCCTCTGTACAAACAAACAAAAGTGCCATCCACGCAGTGGTTGAGAGTCCGCCTGCTGATGCAGGGGACGCGGGTTCGTGCCCCGGTCCGGGAGGATCCCACGTGCCGCGGAGCGGCTGGGCCCGTGAGCCATGGCCGCTGAGCCTGCGCGTCCAGAGCCTGTGCTCCGCAACGGGAGAGGCCACAACAGTGAGAGGCCCGCGTACCACACACACACAAAAAGTGGCATCCCGCAGCTTCTTTGCTGGAACCTACAAGAAGCAGCCATATCTGCCTTTAGCATCTTGTCTTGGGAAACTCTCTGGGTTAGGGCATCCCAGGACCAGGGGCTGGTGTTAGATCTGGGTAAGCAGTGAGCTAAAAATTTAATTTCACACTATCAGGTTTGAGAGAAATCTTGACAGCAATGGCCAATTGTTAATATGAAGGGGTTGGTAGGGGCCGAGGAGCTGTAAAGTCGTATTTTTTGAGACTTGCTTATACAGACACCACAGATCTATTTCAGTGGAGTTTGAAGCCTCTGTGCATGGCAGGCAAGCCAAGGCAGATGGTGTGTGCGGGAGAAAATAGTGGGGAGACTGTTTTCCTCATAAAAATTTTCCATTAAAAGCTTTGCTAGGCTGAGGTGGGGATGCTTCTTGGACCTGTAAAAACAGACAGCAAGCGAGAACACAGTGAGCGATCTGCATGAGTGACGTGTACAGCTCCGCGATACAGGCAGTACTTAATCTACAGACGTTGACACATCATCAGTGTTTTAAGAGTAACATCTTCTATATAAAAATACTCAAGAACCTTATGCTTTATGCTCTGACCTCCAAAATGATTATACCATCTCCGTGCCTAGATGTGAGAAGCCTGGATTGATTACCCAAGGCTTGTTTCCTGCATTTCTGTTTCCCTCTCATGTGACAGGTACCCGTATCCATTTGTTCCATTATCTTCCGAGTTTGAATTAGAAAGATAAGCTAAATCAGAGCAGTCTTTCTTGAGTTATAAAACCAACGATGTGAAGATGCTCTGAATACTATTCTGCTTGTGTATAACTAAGAATCAGCTCCTCGCGGGAATTTTGCAGGTGATTAGCCTGTTGCAGAAGCATCCCTTCGGGAATGACAAAGGAACTCAAGGTTGTATTTCTTTGCAATAGGCAGATTGCTCAAGATTCTCTTTCTCTTCACCCTTCTCTCTCTGGAAGTCTCTGGAATGAAAATATTTTAGGAGAGGGGTGAACCAGAAACTTGGAGGAGGTATAGGAGATTCATAGTCATCAACTCTTTACATTTCAGATGTAATCTGCAGGCTGTTATGCCTGTACTAGGGGTGGGGTTTGGAGGAGGACCTAGACAGCCTCTCTGCTGGGAGTGCCCTTTAATTGTGTATCTGACAAAGTCCTCTTCATCCTGTGTGCTGTAAATCAAGGCTACCTCCTCTGTGAAGCCTTTCTTTTTTTAACGACTTTATTGGAGTATAATTGCTTTACAATGGTGTGTTAGTTACTGCTGTACAAGAAAGTGGATCAGCTATAGTGTACATATATCTCCCTATCCCCTCCCTCTTGCGTCTCCCTCTCACCCTCCCTGTCCCACCCCTCTAGGCGGTCACAAAGCACCGAGCTGATCTCCCTGTGCTATGCAGCTGCTTCCCACTAGCTATCTGTTTTACATTTGGTAGCGTATATATGTCCCTGCCGCTTCTCATTTCGTCCCAGTTTACCCTTCCCCCTCCCCGTGTCCTCAAGTCCATTCTCTACGTCTGCGTCTTTATTCCTGTCCTGCCCCTAGGTTCTTCAGAACCATTTTTTTTTTTAGGTTCCATATATATGTGTTAACATATGGTATTTGTTTTTCTCTTTCTGACTTACTTCACTCTGTATGACAGACTCTAGGTCCATCCACCTCACTACAAATAACTCAGTTTCATTTCTTTTTATGCCTGAGTAATATTCCACTGTATATATGTGCCACATCTTTATCCATTCATCTGTCGATGGACACGTAGGTTGTGTGAAGCCTTTCTTGATTATTCTCGCCAGACCCACATCTTAGCTCCTGCTGTAAAATGTTCTTTCGCGTGCCTGGCGCTGGTTTATGTGTCTCCCCACTAGACTTAGCCCTGTATGAGCAGAGAGACCTATGCTATTTCACCTTTGTATCCCTAGTGCTGACATGCAGTAGTAATAATAATAATAGTAAACACATTGTTATTATTATCACTATTACAGTGTTTCAGGCTTTGTGCCACGAAGTTTATCTGAATTATCTCACATGCTGATCACTTATTAAAAAATATTCAGTATGTGGGATCACTTTGCTGTACAGCAGAAATTAACACAACATTGTAAATCAGCTATACTTCAAGTAAAAAAAATCTAGACAAATCACTTTATCAGAAGTTAATGTGTCGATTATCATTCTGTGGTGACAACTATTAAAGACTTCTTTTACATATATAGAGCGTGGCAAAAGTCATTTTTAAAAGCTGTAATAAATTAATTTCCTCACATTTCAGAAACATAAGCTGACTGGCCTAAAATTTTTAAGATCAAGAGATAATTTTTTAAAAGTCCCACAAGGATTTTCTGAGGTGCCAAGACATATAAACAACATAGATATAGTTTTTGAGTGTTGTAAAAATTGTTCCCCCATTTTACAGTAGCATAAATCTATACCAAATAAAAAAATTGATATGTAAAGACACAGGTGTTAAAAGTACAGAAATAGGTATATGATTGATTGATATTCGGGAAACAGCATACTAAACAGTGTGGTAACAGAAATGATTCTGTTAATGATGGTAGCCACTGTTTATTAGGACCTCTTCTGGGCTAGGTAACTTATTTACATAATACCAGATCAGCTTAACAGCAGCCTCAAGAAAAGATAAAGCTTTGTTTTGGGTCAGACGATTTTACTCTTTAGTTGTTATTAATTTCTCTAAGGCTCAATTTTCATATCTGTACAATGGAGATAATAATACCTACTTCACAGCATTGTTGTGGCATTACATGAAATAGGAATGGTGTCTAGCACCTTGTAGGTGCTGAGTAAATGTTTGTTGAATGGTCTGTTCAAACTCTGCAAAGTGCTTGGCACGTATTAACTTATTGACAACTAAAATAATAAAAGCGATAGCCAGCATTAGCGGAGTGCTTTCTACGCGCCAAGCGCTTTTCTAAGAACTTCACGTGGCGTCACACATGAAGTAATGTCCCCGTTTGCATTTGGCAATTGGAAAAACTGGGACCAGAGTGGTGAGATAACTGACCCCAAATCAGGCGTTCGTGAGTGATGGAGTTCTAAAGCAAGTCCTTGAATTTCAACACGAAGGTTTGATTTCTTGCTTCCATGTCTGTTTCCCTGTCTGCAAAATGGAGAGAGTGGTAAATCATGTTTGGTGTGTAACTTGGAGATTAAACTTTATCCAGTGACTGATGCTGACTCTGTCCTCATTTGTATAATGTGGGAGGTGGTTGTTGCAGCTGGTGAGCATGCAGACAGCATCGTCTGTGTTTCCCTGGGGGCGCCGCTTGGTTGAATGATGGACGTTGGCTCCCCTGTTTCCAGCCATAGGCGGTTGCTAACAGGCAGTGATCAAACTCTCACTAAAGCAGCTAAGCCGTTCCTGGGGCGGGAGACCCAGTCTACCTTTGTTGTAAAAAATATTTATTACAAACCTGCCTGTGAGCCGTAGTATTAATTTCACTCTGAGTAGATGATTCTTACTTTGTAGCTTCATTAGGTACGTTGGTTCATGCTTTAGACTGGAAGGGAGATTTGGGCAAATACTGCTGGCTTCACAGCTCCGAATGCAATGAGATGCGATGGAGTTCATAAATCTATCTCATATTACATTTTAAGGGATCTTAAAGATCATCTGCTTTAAGTGTTTTCTTTTTGCTCATTTGTTTTGTATGTTAGGCAGTGAGAACCTGTTTAAAAGTGAGATTCCTTCCACCCATAACTCCACTGTATGAAACTGGTAGACCTGGGAAGGGGTTCTCAGCTAGCAGCCCCTTTGCACCACCTCCTCGTCCTCAACTTCAGGGACCCTCCTGTTAGGCCCTGAGACAACTGCAAAAAAATCACCCTAGGGCCACCCACGTCCGTCACAGTTTGGAAACTCCAGATTAGCTTCAACCCTCAAGAGGTAGAGCTAAGCTGGTGACAAAGGCAGCATCGCAAAGCAGGGTCTTTTGACATTTTTTTCCAGTGATCATTTCACTCCCCCACCATTCATTTACTTTGAAAGGAAAGCTAATCAAAGGTAGAAAATGCTTCAAGTAGCCACAGTTTTAGTAAGCAGTGACATCCTCTCTCTTCCCCTTTTGGGTTCATGAAAAAGGCTGTTAAACATATGCTCGTAGCCCACCTCCAAGTTGCTGAGGCATGCTGCGCCGCGGTGCCAGCTTCAGTACATCCCAGGGACCCCATCTCCCTAACGCGGTGCTAAAAATACAGAAACTCACGCGAGAGCATATGTTGTGGTTCGCCTTTGATTTGGGCACAGATCATCCAAGTGTGAAAACAGAATCGGTTGCCCCCTCCTCCTCATGCTCGGATTTTGCACATCTGTACTGTACTGAGGGGGGCAGTTATAACTTACGTCCTATAGGGCTTGCCAATTTTAGGAAGGCACTACAAGACCCCATATCTCATGTGGTGATTAGGGCAGACATTCCGAGGTAGGCAGTTAGGGGGCTTGATTTATACCCATTTCAGAGTTAAGAAAGACATTCAGATTTGAGGCTCCAGTGCCCCAGGGTTCTCAACAAGGTCTTCAACTCTAAAACTCCTCTTATTTCTTTGCTGCCTGCTTCCCTGTCAATTTTAGGCAGAGGCGCAGTGTTTGCAGCTTTTGTCGTTGTCACTAAACTAACCTTAGGACTGTGAATGATAATAGAATGGCTCTTCCAGTTGTAATTATTTGGAGGCACTTGGCCTCCGGCAGAGGAGTCACCGATACAGAGTGTCAGGATCGAATTCTCTGCAGAGATTTGGGGGTTTGTGCTGGACATCTTCCATTTGTCCCTCTGGGTCCTGGGAGGCGGACCTCTGTGATTCCATTAACATGCTTGTCCTCTGGCTTCTGCTTTCTTTGGCTGGTGGGAACACTGGCAGTGGGCTGACAGAGGGCCCCAAGTAAAGGTGGAAACCTTATTCTCCCACCTCTGTCACTTCAGGATCACTGCAGCCTGGCTGCTTTTCTCCGTCAGAGGTCACAGACCCATAGAATGGCCCTCTCCACCCAGCCTCTCTGTATTAAGTTCTAGTAACCGCTCCGCCCCACTGTCCCTTCAGGCCTTGGGGTGGTAGCAGCTCCCCAGTAATAAGTCCCCATGGCTCCTAGCCCTGCAATGCCCGTGTGGCTTCCCTGAAACCCTACCTGCACCTCTGTACCTAGTTCCTGTATCAACCTCTGCACAGGTCACCCAGTTTGAGGAGGTCGTCTTAGATCTTGCTGGGCCTGGACCAGTAGAAGTTTCTTAGGTAACATAGCATCAACTATAATGCCCTACATTTTGAGTCTTTGAGTCACTAAGAGGGAGTTCTCACTGGAAAAAGTCCTTTGCATTACCTTCTAGGTAGTTCCCTTTCCCTAACTTTCAGATACATCCTTGGCAGTAGCTAAAGTTGAAGACTATATATATAGATGCCTATGATTCTCAAATTTCATGTGGATACAAATCACCTGGGGAGCTTGTCAAAATTGCCAGTTACTGGGTGCCTTTCCCCAAAGACTCTAATTCTATAGACAGGAGTAGGGCTCAGAAATCTTGCTTTTTAACAAGATCTCCAGATGAATTTGAGGTAGGTAGACCCTAGATCACCTTTGATAAACACTTCTTTATGCCATAGTCTGCTTATCAGTTTTTGGCCTTTTAACTCTGTCACATTCCATAATCAAATTCACGTCTTCCAGGTGGACTTAACATAATTCATTAACGTTCTGTGTACCAGGCATGTGCATGTGGGCATGCACGCATGTGTGTGCTCAAGGGAAGGGAAATTTTGTTGAAAAGAACCATTAAGCGAGATAGTGCCCGGTCTTTTCTCTTAATAAAACTAGTTGTTGATCGTAATTTCTCAGTAGGCTCTGTGGTTTTTTTTTTTTGGGGGCTGTTTTGGGTCTTCGTTGCTGCGTGCGGGCTTTCTCTAGTTGCGGCGGTGCGCGGGCTTCTCATTGCAGTGGCTTCTCTTGTTGCGGAGCACGGGCTCTAGGTGCATGGGCTCAGTAGTTGTGGCTTGCGGGCTCCAGAGAGCAGGCTCATGAGCTGTGGCACACTGGCTTAGGTGCTCCACGGCTTGTGGGATCTTCCCAGACCAGGGCTCGAACCCGTGTCCCCTGCATTGGCAGGCGGACTCTCAACCACTACGCCACCAGGGAACCCCAGGCTCTGTGTTTTGATGAGTCTCTTTGTCTTGGAACAGTTTTCTATTTCTCCGTCCACCTGTCCATTCATCTACTCATTCATGACACATTTATTAAGCATCTACTATGTGCCTGGCACTTTGCTAGGTACTAGAGATAAAAAGCCATCCCTGTCCCCAAGAAAACAAACGTACAGAAAAATAGGTATTTGTTTATTCATTCAACAGATATTTATTGAACACCCAATATTTACCAGGGACTCTTCTGGGCCCTGGGGATACAGTGGTGAGTAAAACAGTCCAATATCCCTACGTTCATGGAGCTTAAATTCTTGCAGTTCATACTAGTCCTCTAGTAGTAGGCAATATGGTGAGAAACAAAGGATGGAATTTTTCCTTCTACCTCCGGGGCGGGCTAAGGGACCTTTCCAAGCTAGAGCAGTGCAGGCATTATTCCACCAGGCAGCACCAGCTTCACTGTGACAGATACCAGCAGTGAGCGAGACCAGGCTGCACTGAAGGAGCACGATTCCCTGCCCATTGAGCCAATCACTGTAAATATACAATGACAGATTAGAGAAACCCAGGGCTGGCAGTAGAAAGGACTCAACCATGGGCTGCATACTTCAAAACTGCAGTGCTTTGCCATCAGCTCTGGCATAGCTGTTTGTGTTGGGAAATTTTTTTTTTTTTTGGCGGTGCGCGGGCCTCTCACTGCTGTGGCCTCTCCTGTTTTGGAGCACAGGCTCCGGACGTGCAGGCCCAGCGGCCATGGCCCACGGGCCCAGCCGCTCCGCGGCACATGGGATACTCCCGGACCAGGGCACGAACCCGCGTCCCCCACATCGGCAGGCGGACTCCCAACCACTGCGCCACCAGGGAAGCCCTGTGTTGGGAAATTTTTAAGAAAAGTAGCAGACTTTCTGGGTTGGGTGCCCGTGGAAGACAAGGCAGTGGAGCTATGCAGGGGACGCTGGGCTTTCTGTTACTACCGAATCACTGGTAGCACATCCCAGTGCCTCTTCATACCTCTGTTGGCACACTCATCATGGCCTGTGACAGTTAGTTGTGTCCCTGCCTCTGCACTTATAAACTCCCGAAAGACAGGGACCATGATCATTTCATCCTTCTATCCCTGAAAGCTACGGAAGGTGGTACACAAAGTGTCAGTTGAATGAAGGAATAGATACGTGGATTGAACAGCTCCTTATTAAATGCCTCCTCTATGCTAGGTACTGTTAGATTCAAAGGAGATGGAAGTTAGTACATTCAAGTGGCTTCAGCCTGTGGTAGAAGCAGCCACATGCACACATTACTGCTGTGCAGGGTCCTGAGAATGATGACAGCTGCTGTCACCTCAGTGACAACCTAGTGTGGTGGTTGAGAAGGGAATGGGGCTGAGTGGCCAGAGTGTGGACTCTAGAGCCAGATGGCTTGGATTCAATTCCTGCCTCAGACATTTACTAGCTCTGTGACCTTGGCCACATGGCATATCTTTGTCCATGCCTCAGTCTCCTTGTCTGACCAACCTTTTGGGGTCTGGTAGGATAAAATTTGTAAATCTGTGTACAGAGCTTAGCACAGTACCTGGGACAGAGCAAGCACAAAGGGTTTGGAAGCATGGCTGCTACAGACGGGATATTTGTGTCCCCTCAAAATTCATATGTTCACCTAAGCCCCAATGTGATATTTTGAGGTGGGACTTTGGAGGTGCTTAGGTCATAAGGGTGGAGACCTCACAAGCGAGATTAGTGCCCTTAACAAAGAGGCCCCAGAGAGATGCTTTCCCCCTTCTGCAGGTGAAGACACAGTGGGAAGATGGCTGCGTACGAACTAGAAAGTGGACCCACCAGACACCAAATTTGCTGGCACCTTGAGCTTGCAGCTTGTAGCACTGTGAGAAGTACATTTCTGTTGTTTAAGCCACCCAGTCTGTGGTGGTGTGCTATAGGAGCTTGAGCAGACCGAGACAGTGGCCCCTGTCTGATATCAGAGTTGGGTTCATGTCTCACCTTTGCAACTTCCTGGCCCTGTGGCCTGAGGCGAGGACATCACCTCAGTTTCTGTCATTACTTAAGTGGTGCTCACAGCGTTGCCTGAATTCAGGGGCAGTTCTGAGGGGTCAGTGAGGTCCTGTAGGTCAAGCACTTAGCGTGGTACTAAGGACTCCTTAGCTGTGATGGAGGAAATGAGTGGGAGAAGAGATGGCCACCTGCTTGCAGGGAGGGTAAGCTCGAGACTAAGCCCATGGGAACCGCTTTGCCCCCATCAGCAGCCCCATGTGCCATCCTGTGACACTGCCAGGGTTAGACAGAAGGGTCTATAAGCGTGGTGGAACAAGCCCTAAATGAAGGTACCATCATTTAGGATTAGTGTCTCTGAAACCAGGCAGAACCCTGAGACCTGGGACAGGGTGGCAGGTCATAGCAGGACCAGCCACTAAGAGATGGGATGCTGAGCCCTGTGAGAATTTAGGGAGGGACTTTCAGCCTTCCCACCCTACAGGGTGGGCGGCAGCTACACTCCTGGGTTGAGGCAGAGCCCTCCAAGCACTGGTTGCACATTAAATCTTCTGTAATAAATACCTATGCATGGGCCAGTTCCAAAGCAATTGCATCGTCATTCTTGGGGAGTGCAAGTTAGGTATTTTATGAAAGATCCATAAGTGATTGTAACGTGCCATCAGGGTTGAGAGCTACCGAGGCAGAACCTTCAGGTGGGGCTAAGTTGTCCTATTTGAGAGGAGAGGCCAAAGAGATGACGGGGGCAGGGGCTGAGGAGGGAATCGGCCAGGTCTCTCTGAAAGGTTAAAGCTCTCTGCAACTTAAACACTTCATTTTGTATTTCCAAATAATGCAGCTCTGAATTTATTTAGCATGATTGGAAAGGTGATTTACTCTGGGATAAATTTCTTTTTATGTCAATTATTAGTAGAATGCTAATAAATTTGTGCGATCATTTACTTCCACCAAAAGTTTTCTTTCCAGGCGAGAAATAATACTTTTCTTAATATAGACATTTAAAAGAAATTAATAAAGGTGTACATGTTCTTGATTTATTAGCGAATCACGCATTGAAATGACAAAACTTTGTTCTGTTAGGTGATCCGTATTATAATGGCTTTGATGAAAATGTTTATCCGATCTTAGGACTTTTTTGTTTATTCTTGTTTACTTTCCTGCCAAAACATTTAGCCTTATCATCAGTCATAAAATAATCCATTGTTCATTCATTCAACAAATGTTTACTGTTAAAACAAAGTCTTGTTTTGTTTGTTGGTTGGTTTGTGTATTTTAATTTGTCGCACTTAGCATGCCTGTATCAACAAATTCAAATTCCAGCAAAGGGACAGGTCTCCCCGGGCATGCCATATGAAGGCTTTGCAAGCCAGAATTTTACTTGCTTTAGAGAAAAGCACATACTGCTTTTTCCCTTTTGGGATATGCTTCCTGGAGGGGCCTGCAATAGGCTGGAAAAGTTATATCCAATTCTTCTTTAATAATCCTTTAAGTATCTTCTGATGTGCATCTCAGAATGGTGCCGCAGATACAGAATTTGCAGTGGGAAAAAATGAACTGCAATTTTATAAGAACCTAGCGATTATGTTCTTGAAATATATTCATGCCTCTGCCAGTGGCAAGGGGAGACACCCTCCCTGATTTATTCCTCTTGGACCAGAGTTTGTGACTGCTGATCTCCTTCCATCCACTTTTGCTAATAGATTCAGGAAGTAATTTTTGGGTGTGGAAACAGTAGCTCATAGATGATAAAAGTAGAGTCTGGGCAATTTGGGAGGTAGGTAAACTTATATAGTTGAGATCTCTTCATACCACTCCACCCTGCTTTGCATTTGCACTATTCTCTTTTATTTTCCATTAAATCCAAATGCTTTCAGCTGGGCCTGGAGGGGTGGTACCAGGGCTGTTTCTGTTAAAACACACACACACACATACACGCATCCACTCTCTCTCCTTTCTCTCTTTCAGGGAACTTTATATGCTCTTAACTGCTCACTTGGCTAATCAGCCCAGCTATGTGTTGTTAAAATTTTATCTCTGTTGAGCATCATTAAGGGGTCATGGAAGCTGGTCAGAGGAGGCAGAGGGATGGAGCAAACCTACCAGCAGCTAACCATGTCAATCAGTGGGCATCTTGATTTATTTGTAAGGTAGCCATGGAAGGGGAGAGAGATTGAATTTTGCTTGTAAAGGGGATGAACCAAGAAGTGTATTATACGTTCGCCTTAAAGGTCACATGTATGAATCGAGAGAGTTCTTGAGGACAATATCATATTATTACAACGTAATCTGCCATACATACTGTGCTTGTCAGCGCTCTGAAAGCAAAATGATATATATATATATTTTTTTGTCTGGACTCTTCAGCCTTGATAGAAAAAACAGGAACTCAGATGTATTTTCTTGAAGGCAAGGGCTGTGAAAATCCTTTCAGGGAGCTTGTGTGCCAAAGCACGCTGTGTTAAGTCAGCCGGAGGTCATCACCGTTTTTGTTAGGTGATTATATTATACATATGAGTTGGGCCTCAGTCATAAGCAGATCCTTTATGTGTGTTTCTGAACATTCTGGCTGCAAAGCGCTAAATTCCAAATTGGAATATTGATTGTCTGATGCCTGACTTATATAGCCTTCTTCAAATCTTGAAGGAGGCCTCAGGGCGCATGTGTCTTTTTGGAGATAAGTTCTTGTAACTGAGAGATGTAAGGTCTTAAACAGTGAGCCCCACAAGGTGGCAAACCAAAGGAAGACTGGAATACTGTTCTCCCCCTGGTGAATCACGAGGTATTAAACACACCATTTTATGGCATATATGAGAGAAATTGTCATAATTTGTAAATGTCTCCGCATTTCCTCTTGGGTAAGGCAAGCATTAATGCATCCTGCAAATGTTTATTATTTCCATGCAAATCCAACTGAATAGTTTTTTCGATTCTTTAGATTTTTTTTTTAAACTTAACCACAGGCATCTTTCCTCGATTTTCCAATTCTATAAATGTCCCTGAGTTTTAAAGTTTAACCCTAACATTTTTAGAATGGCCAAACATAACTTAGGATGTCTCAATCTCAGTACCATTGACATTTTGTGCCAGATGATTTTGTGCTGTACATCATAGGATGGTTTGTAGCATCCCTGGCCTGTACCCAGTAGATGTCAGTAACATCTTGTCCCACCAGTTGTGACAACCAAGAATGTCTTCAGATGTTGCCCTCTGGGGGGTAAAAGAGCCCCCAGTTGAGAATCCCTGCGTTAATGTGGTGTTCAGTGAAGGCCCTTCGACATTCTAAACACGGAATGCAGTGACATCTCTGAGAGTTTAAAAGGAAAGGCAAACGCAAACCCCAGGGTTACAAACCCTTGTCATATATTGACTTCTCCTCTGGCAAGTGAGTTCCGAGGGCAGGGCTGTGAGTTTTCCGTATCCCCGTGGCCTGGGACTGCCCGTCAAGTAATGGGCCCCCAGGAAGTATTTGTTGGATGAATAAGAAAAAACAGTTACCTGTCACCTGTTTAGCTTCCATAAACGTATGCTTTTATGTATGTATGTATGTATTTCCATAAAAAAGTTAACTGAGAGTTTTTAATATTCTTTTCTATCCCAGCATCTGTACAACCCTGACATAGCAGATATTCGGTAGATGTTGGTTGAATGGCAACCTGGCATGTAAAAACTACATTAAAATGATGAATTAACAGAACATCCATGGTCACATGGCATCAGAGATGCATTTTTGTGGCAATTATGTGACAGTCTGCTGTTGGATGTGGGATACTCCCCTAATGGGCACCTAAGAGGCCAGATCCTTTGCCTCCTTTGAACTTTACACTCAATGGCTCTGGGGCCCAGGTCCAGGGAGGCCAGTTGAGTCTTTTTGAATCCACACAGGCAAGAATTTTGTGTTCAGTGAGGGCTGGATTATTTTATTTTACATTCCCAGATCATCACAGCTGTGTATACAGCTGCTTCTAAGTCCCAGAACTCCCCTAACTGCCCTGCCAGAGCGGCCCATCTGATCTCACCATGATGACTCTATTTCGAAGGCCTGCGTTTCAAGTTATAAAAAAGTCAGAACATTGCAACCCTTCCCAAGATTGATGCTGAAATGGCTCAAAAGTTTAGTGTTATTGGAAAGTGTCGGAAATCACTTTTTAAACTTTAGATTTAAATTTGTTCTGTAGCCTTGACCACTACAATGGTGTGATTTTTAAAAGGACTGAAAAAACATTGACAAGGTACAGTGGATTTCTAGGTCAGGACTCAAGGCTTGAGGAGGAAAGTGGAATCAAAAGGCACTTTGGTTGGACTTCCCTGGTGGCACAGTGGTTAAGAATCCACCTGCCAATGCAGGGGATTCCTGGTCAGGGAGGATCCCACATGCCTTGGAGCAACTAAGCCCGTGCGCCAGACCTACTGAGCCTGAGCTTTAGAGCCTGCGAGCCACAACTACTGAAGCCCGCGAGCCACAACTACTGAAGCCCGCACACCTAGAGCCTGTGCTCCGCCATGAGAAGCCACCGCAATGGGAAGCCCATGCACCACAATGAAGAGTAGCCCCTGCTCGCCGCAACTAGAGAGAGCCCATGCGTAGCAACGAAGACCCAACGCAGCCAAAAAAAAAAAAAAAAAGGCACTTTGATTAAAATCAGAAAAGATGGTAGAAATGACCTGGTCCAACCTTTGCGATTTACAGATGAGGACACTGGAAATCACTGGGGGATGAGATGGCTTGTCCAAGGTCACAGATTTTTTTTTTTTTTTTGGCTTGTCTTTAAATCTATCTCACTCTTTCTCCACCCCCTCCACTAAAATTAGACCCAGATTCACTTGCACAGATAAACAGTGATTTTCCTAGACTGCTAAAACTTTGGACTTAGATGTGATAACTTAGAAATAGTCAAGTGCAACTACTTTCTTTTACTTTATGAGTAAACAGAGGTCCAGATAAGGGGAATTGTGCTGTTAAAATTTTTTTTAAAAGCCAGTTATTAGCAAAGCTTCAACTTGAATCCAGGGGTCCTCTCTGTTGAGTTATCCTTTCACAAAGCAGGCAGCCTTTTTCTCATCGTATTTTGTACTCGCCTATTGCAGCCATTTGTTAGCTAATACTTCCTGGGCAACTGCTTTATACTCTGGTCAACAAGACACAGTGGTCAGAACGACATGGTCTCTGCCTTTAGGAGCTCACTGTTTGGTAGGGAAACTGAGAAACGAGTGGACGGTGCCCGCTGAACATTATATTCAAGATAAGAAGACTGTTTTGGGGCTGTGGATGGAGGCTGCCAGTGAAGATTCCTGTCAGAGGTGACACCGGGGAATGTGATGGTCACTTCAGGAGGAGTGTTCATCACAGGGGCTGAGAGGAGTGCTGAGCCAGAAAGAAAGCCCTGGAAAGAGAGTTAATTAGCGTAGTGCCATGTAAGAACACGGACCTTGATTCAAGACCCAGCTTCCTAACGTCTTAGCTGGATGACCTTGGTTCAGTCATTCATTGATGTTGTCCTCATTTGGCATAGTGAGGATGATTATTAATAATAACCCTTACTTTCATTATACACATATATACTTTTGTGACCGCTAGGTCCCTGGGCTTGTAATGTGCTTGGATATTCATCATGACCACATGAGGTTACCCCCATGTTCCAGAGAAGGAAGTTTCCTAGGGTCAGAGCAGAACTATGATTTCATCTCAAGCCTAAACCCAGAACCCAAGCTTAGAACTGGCTTGTACTGGCTCTGGGAGTATAAGACTCTTCTGAGGATTCAATGGGCTGATGCTATCACAGGGAAGTATACATTATACGCATGTTCATTGTTCTATATGATAAGATTTCCTCTATGTCCACTTGGTAGGCCCTTGTTTGGGGACGTGTGTATGCATCACTCGTATTTCTTATCCACAAATTATCTATTCATGATGGATGAGTAAAATATGGACAAGGAAAATCTTTATTAAGAGTATCAAGTTCTTGGTCCTGGAGAGGAAAAAGATTTTTCCTGACTTTTTAATTCCTTCTTATATAATCCCTTGACTTTTGATACTGCCTGGGCACCAACCCCAGAGGGAGGGTTGGATCTTCTTCCTGCCCATCTCTCATCCCATGTTTTTTTGAGTTTTTACTCCCACTGATGAAGCTCTTGCTCTGTGCCCGCCGTTGTGATAAGTCCTTGCAGCATTCGTAGCAGGAACAAGGAATTCAAGGCCTGGAGAGGCTGCCTAATTTGTTGCTAGCGAGTGAAGGAGGCAGCATGCCACCCGGGATCTGTCTAGGTCCATCATCTCAGCTTCGGCCGTTAAGCAATATTGTCTGTCCTCTTGATGTAATTCACTTGGGCAATTTTTCTGGCCTCACGATGGAGCAAATGTAATATTCACTTTTCCAGAGTCCTAAGCTACTTCCTTTCAACCCCTACTCAGCTGTCCCCCACCTCAATGTGTGACTTTTTTCTTAGTGTGTTTCTAATATCAACCTTTGGCTAGTTTTGGGAGGTGAGAGGTAAAAAATGCCTCTTGGGGAAGTTTGCCCATATGCGACGGGAGGACGAGTGCTTGGCATGATACTTACAGTTGAACTTACACAGTGTCTTTGCATAGCTGCAGTTTGGGGAGTGTTTGCCGTCTTGCTGACTTGATTCTCACTGCAGTCTGCTGAGGTAGGTGTGACTGCCTTCATTCTACAGAGGAGGAGATGGAAACATGCAAATACAAGCTGACACCAGTCCTACAATCTGCGAACCACTGGTGCACAGCCCCAGTGGGTCTCTGGACACATGTGTTGCTCAGGTCCCCAAACAAGTAAAGCACCTAGCACCGATTGGAAACTGTCTTTCACACTCCAGGGCTCTTGCTTGTTTCCAAGGTGCCATTTTATGTGAGCTTTGTATAGTCATTTTACATTCCTGCACTTCATTCTTCCCATCCCTTCTAAGAGATGCTCAGAATAACCATGGGGGTTAAGAACGCGGGCGCCGGCGTCAACACCCTGGATCCTGGCTCTGCTGCTCCCCACCTGTATCGTGTTGGACGAGTTCCGTAATCATTTGGAGGCTTAGTTTTTGAGGTGAGGATAATAACCATATCAACCTTTTGATATCATCGTCAAGATGAAATAATTTATGTAGGTATAATGCTTATGACAGTATCTGACATATGATAAAACTTTTGCTATATGTATTAGCTACTATAATTACAAGCTATCATTATTTACCTTTCAAACATTTAATAAGCTACTGCCGTGTGCCAAACACTGTGCTAGAGATTGGGGTGGATTCCTGGTGTCCCTTTCAGCTCTGATGTTCAGTGACAGATGTAAACAGCCAGACCCTCCATCGCTGGTGGAAGCACCGTGTGGTTCGCTTCGGGGGCCGTTCTGACTCTCTGCTTACAGATTGTGATGTGTGAAATGAGAAATGCATGTAGCTATTACTTTCTTTTACCCATCTTGTTCGCGTAGGTGGATTGTATTTTACTACCTAATTAAGAGTAATGGAAAAAAATGGAAGGGAGCACATTTGTAGCTGATGTGTGGGTTGAAGTTTCCCGAGCTGGGAAACAAACTCATAAACAAGAAAGACAATAGCACTATTTAAATGAGAAAATCCACGGATAGCAGCAAATGGAGTAATGCCATTTTGCTATTTGGGGGCCGGGAGAAGGAAGGCAGGAACATATTTGCACATAGAGTCCTTGGGGAAGAGTGGTCCTACAAACAGCAGGACGCATTTGGTAATGAAAATTATTTTCAGCCCATCATATTAGCATAGTCCTGTCTTTCCACACAGCTTTCCGCTGCTGCACGGATCGGAGATAAAGTCCCGGACCTCACGCAAACCAAATCAAAAGGGGATAAACTGGAAAGACTTAGTCTTCTCTCCTCTCTTTGGGAACTAGCCCATAAATACCAGTTTCCCCTTGCCTCTAGTTTACAGGATTTAGCCACACATGGTGGAAAGAGCCTGGACTCTAGGGTCAGATGATGACTGCTGCTCTTTTCATTATAAATTCCTGGGCAATCTTGAGCGAGATGTGACATCTTTCTGAGGCTCTTTCCTTCTCAGGAGCATGGGGGACAGAATCACATTTGGCCTGCCTACCCAACGCCTGGTGCAGCAGGGAGTGCACGGGCTTTGCAGACAAAAAGACCCCACCTGACTCCTGGTCCCTCCTCTTTACCACACTGCTCAGAACCCCAGTTTCCTCATTTGCTAAATGAACACAGTGTTAGCTGTGTCGCCAGGCTGTTGCAGGGTCTAATGGTGTATCATGTGTTTGGTTGGAATGTAGTGGTCCGTTTAAATTAAAATGTGGCCCTTTAGACCTGTTTTTTTTATTGCGAGATGCAGAATATGTGCAGGAGTCTGTTGACCACATATGTGGACAATTAATGAACAATAAGCAATTAAAACTAAAAGAAAACCCCAGGTACCCACTCCCCAGGCCACGGAAGAGGATGCCATGAGTCTCTGGAAGCTTCCTAAGGTCTCCTCCGTGATAGCATCCCCCTGCCTGCTCTCCAGGTAACTTCTAGCCTGAAATGTCAATCATTTCTTTGATGTCTTTTCATAGGTCTCCCTAAACAATTTATTATTTGATTTCATTTTGCCTGCTTTTGGACTTTACATAAATGTAAACATGTTGTAAAATATGCTTGTGACTTTGGTTCTCATTATATTTTCAAGGTTTCTTGATATTCATACATGTAGATATAGTTCATTAATTTTCATTAATGAACTATATATAGTTCATTATATATATAGTATTCTGTTCCTAGGGTATCCCTTTATTTATCTCATCTAGTAATGGAGGCATTTGGCTAGTTTCTACATTTTTTTTTTACTATTATGAAATATGTTGCTATAAATATTCTTCTTTCTCTTTGATTCTGAACCTGAAAAAGTCTTTCTAGACAGTTTATTCTTGTATCTTGCCTCTGCCTAGTTGTTTTATATATGAGACGGCTGAGAGCAGGGCGATTTGCAAGGTTTCACAGCTCGTTAATGACAGTGTGGGGCCTGTCGTGCAAGTCTCTTGTCCCAGTTTGGCTCATTGCTGTGACAAGGCTCCGTGTCTGATGGTTTGCCTTTTTATTTTAAGCAGTTTCCCATCCTCTTGATATTACAATTTTGGAACTTTTATTTGGGCTCTTTAATACTCTCCTAGAAATGTGCTGGCATTTGCTGTCGAGATGATCATCTCCCCATCTCCGAAGTTGGGTCAGTGCTCGCTTCTCATGGGCTCTGTCCTATTAATGCTGGCCCTGGGCACACTCCGTGGCTGTGGACCTGTCATAAGCTTCTACCCCTTCGGCACTGAGAGCCTGTGAGACATGTTTCAATCAGGAAAGGGATCAAAATAGACCCAAGATGGCCAGGGGGAAAAACTGCTGAGGAAAGAGGGATCTGAATCCTTATAAAGCACTTTCTTAGGAAATGTCCCTTTACTATTAATAGGAATGGATATTCAATTTTAGGCCCCGTTTTAAAAAAACTCTCTAGGACCGCAATTAGACCGGAGGCTGATGGAATGAATATAGGATGGGGTGATTCTGTGGTAAGACATGCCTGAAAGTTTGAGCAGCTGGTGCGGTGGAACAGCTGAGGCGCAAACAAACAGCAGCCGATTTTAGCACTTCTTATTTCGAGATGCCCTGGTTTGCTAACTCCAGCGTGCGGCTTACTCAGAAGCTCTCCTCTCGGAGGCCTCTCGGTGTTTCATCTCACTCTGCTACCCAGGAGCTGTGCAACGCTGGGCAAGTGATCCCTCTTTCTGGGCCTCAGCGTCCTGCATCTTGTGGGAATAGTAGCTCGTACTTGTTGAGAGCTTGTAATGTGCCAGGCACTTTGCGTGGATCACCTCGTTTAGTTTTCACAGCAACACCATGAGACGAGCACTCTTACCATGTTTATTGTATAAGGAGGAAATTGAGCACAGAAAATTGAGGCGCATTTGGCCCACCAATCCCCAGGAGACAGGGGATTAGGGAATTGTTCTGGGAGAGATCTGTTTGGGCCTCTGTCTGTCATACTTGGTTGTTGTTTTTTTTTTCTTTCTTTCCTTTTTTTTTTGGCTGTGCCACACAGCTTGTGGGGTCTTTCCTTGACCAGAGGTTGAACCCGGGTCCTCAACAGTTAGAGTGTGGAGTCCTAACCACTGGACTGCCAGGGAATTCCCTGTCCCTCATACTTTGAATGGGAACTGTTGTATGTTCTAGGTGTCCCCCTTCCTACAGACCCCCTTTCACAGTGGACATCTAGCCATCACACCATCTCTCAGCTGTGGAACCACAAAAAAAGAACATGGCTAGGGTTCTGAATTCTTGATTTGCATTTTTCTGGAGAGAGGATCAAGGTTTCTGTCCCTCTCACAGGGATCTGTCACCTCCAAAGTGTAAGAATCACTGACTTCATGTTATAGTCACTAAGACAGCAAACCACTGCAACCAGCCATTTGAAGACAAGGAAATAGATCCATTCTTCCTGTGAATGATTAAACTTTCAAAGGCTTATATTGATTGCTTTTTAATAATATGACCAAATATTTTGGAGTTGTGTAGTTACAATGGAAATTTGATGTAAGGAATTTGCCTAGGAACCCAAAGTAGTAACCTGTTTTGTGAGTTAAACTATACTTAGTCCAAATATTTCACCAGTATGCCTTTTCACTAAACATTTTCAAAGCAGTTGAAAACAACTTTTTATCACCAGAAGTGGTGACACAGGTTCTCACAGTAAAGGATAAAGGGTTGTGTGTGTACATATGTATGTGTTTGTGTGCATATGTAGGCCTATATTTTAGGTGGATCATCAGTTTACAGTTAAAAATAAAGCCTAAGATGTGGTGTTTTATAGTTGAGAAGGTGTAGGAGCAGTCCCTTCTTAGTAAATTGCCGTAGGTATTAGTAATTGAATAGTAATTGCAATTAATACTAACAGTGGTTTGCATCTATTGAGCACATGTTGTATTAGGCTCTCTTTTTAGGACTCCACATGAATTAACAAATATAATTACCAGAGCTGCTGTTTGAAGTAGGTGCATAGCTACTTTGTTCATTTTACAGATGAGAAGATTGAGGTGCAAAGAGCTGAAGGACTTGCCCAGGGTTGAGTCTGAGAGCCAGGCTAGGATGCGTCCAGTTAACTCTGACGGCAGGTATCAGAGTTACAAGGATATGGAGCTAGTTGATATATTCACTCTTTGGCATGACCTTCATTATAATTCCTTAATTCTGAGACTTTTGCCTCTTTCTGGGAGGTCTGAGGTGAAGGAATCAAACATGATTAAATGCCTAACATAGGATAAGTGTCTTTACGTATGTTATTGGTTCTGCAGTACTGTCCCATGCATATATTTATCATGGCATTTTTCTGGTTGTTGTAGCTTTACCTTACTCTTAGGTTATGAGCTCTTCACTTATCTCTGGACTGATCGTTTGCTTTAGTAACAAGCCACCCCCAAAATGTCAGTGGTTATTCAGGTCAGCTGCAGCTCAGCTCAGCTCAGTTCTAAGAGTCTTGTCATTCCGGGAACCCAGGCTCTGTGGTTCTCATGGCGAAGGGTGGAAATTCAAGTCTGCGCTGAACAACATAAGTGCTTTTAAAGTCTCTGCTCAGTTGGGATGTGCATTATGTCCACTTACATCCCATTGGACAAACTAGTCATATGGCCAAACCTGCCAATGGGGCAGGGAGTATCCTCCACCTACCTTGAAGTACTGGCAGTCACATGGCCAAGGGCACAGATGAGTAAACCTCTCACCGGGAAGGACACAGATAGTTGGATATCATAATTCAGTATATTACCATCTGAGTGATCCTAGAACTCTACTTTTATTCAAGAGAAAACTGAAGCCTGGAGGTGTTATGTACATACAGGATTACAGAATTTGAACTAGTTTTTCTGATTCCATGTACATGCTCGTTCCCCATCTGGTTTCCAACTTCATCTCTTTCTGCTGTGAAACGTATACTGTATTCTTGGGACACACTGAGTTTTATGTAATTTACCAAAGCAATGTGTACATTCATAATCTGTGACTTGGTGTGTAATGTTATATCTCTAATTGCATTTTCCTCTTTCTATCCTGGTAAATGCTCATTTTTTCCTGAATACTCAGGGCCTCTGAAAGCATCACTTGTTTCTGCTAGGAGGCAGTCAGAGTTTCAAAGCAATATTATACACGGCTGTGGTGGCCCTCCTTCACTGCTCCATGGTGTCCTCTGTTGCCTCAGTGCTTATGTCTCTGCATTTTAGTTGTGCGTGGACTTCTCTCTTCCCCTAACTAAACTGAGAGTTTCTGGAAGGCAGAGGGAGAGGGGCTGCTTTTCAGCTGTGGGTCCCTACAGCGGTACAGAGAAGGGGCTGTAAATGTGCACTGAAATAATGAATAGTTGAAGTTTTCCTACATAAGAATGACACGTCATTGTGGGTCAGTAATCTTACATTTCATGTCCGTGTCAGGTCAGTTGGATTTATATCATCCCAGAACAAAGGGCCTAGGAAATCTGTCCGCTATCATGACTTACATGTGTTCCAGCTGCAGACTGTTGTTGCTTTTAAAACTCAGCAATTTTTAGACAATGTGTTTCCAGAGTGAATTCTATCCCTCCATTTTCTGGTCTAAAATAGGCTCCAATTATTCTCTTTAATTAAGTGGTTTTATTTTATTAATTGTTTCTGACTTACAGAAGGTCCCTCGAGACCCTGTATATGTTTCCAAATGAAGCCAGAAAGAAAAGCGCATTAATTATACACACAAACTCCTTTTGGCGAATTAAACATGATGCACAGTGAACATGAAATGGCTTGCTCTCCTGAGCTATCAATCTTGTCATTAGTGATGGCTTGTATTAGTAGTATTGACATGGGCTTATCCAAATTGGATGCTGCAAAGAGTCATTTTAATTTTGCACAAATGTAAGAAGACAAAGTAGTTTGAGGTGCCTTTTTTTTTTTTTTTTTAACCCTCTCTGTTGCCGAGTGACTGGAGCTTCCCTGGTTGTGATACCAACTTCATATTTTATAGTGTTCTAGGGTTTGTGAAACATCGGATGTTACCTTATCAAGTCACAGAGCAACCCTGGGCTTGCTCTGTGAGTCTCACAGGTGAAGAAATTGAGGTCCTGCAGTTAAATTAGGTTACGCCTCAAAGCCTGCAACCCGAAAGGGGCGGAGCCTTTTGAGTTATTCATTTTTTTAAACACTTCTTGAGCAGAGATAGGAATAGAGCTGTGCCTAAGCCCCTTTCCATTCATTTTCAGTGGGTAGCAAAATGGAATTCTTAGCATTGTTTGGTCACCTTTTCTGTTCTAGGATGTACTGATGCGAAAATATAATGTTTTTTGAACATGTACTACGTGCCAGGTACTGTTCTAAGCGCTTCACAGGATGACTCAGTTAATCCACGCAGTGACCCTGTGAGGTAGGATCATTATCGTTCCCAATGTGTAGTTGAGGCACAGAGATTAAGTCACTCTCTTAAGGTCACACAGCTAGAAAGTGGCAGGGTTGGGATTCAAACCCAAAAGTTGGGCACTAGCTCACAGGCTCTTCACTCTACATCTCACTGCGCCCCAGCAGTGATCTCCTTCTATTAAGAGGCATGTATGGTCCCATGCAGGAGGCAGTCAGAGTTTCAAAGCAATATTATACATGGCTGTGGTGGCTTTATGATGGTGTCATGGAAGGTGATCATCGGTCCCTCCCTCCAGGAAGCATGGATACATGGTTCTAGGACTGTCATTGACCACTGCTGAGCTTTGGTCCTGAAACTGCATTGTTTGAAAAGCACATTACATTTCCAAGGCTTCTTTCTTTCCAAAAAGAGCTTGTTTGTGATGTTTAGAACACTCTAGGGAAATTACTCACCTTTTGACCTGAAGAGAGGACCCCTTGGGTTGATGGTCTCAGAAGTCATTCACTGGACCCCCACTGTGTGCTGGATGATTAAGACCCTCAAGAACTCAAGGGCTTCCCAGGGAATTACATGATAACAACAAAACCAGAAAACAGTTGTTGAAGTTTATTGAGGACTTACTATAGGCCAGTTCCCATTCTGAGTTCTTTACACAACTTTTTATTATAACTACTTTAAAAATAGGTGTTTCACTTGCATTCTGCAGGGCCTTGAGTCTGAGCGAGTTTAAGTGATGTGTGCGCTTTAAAGGCAAAGTCTTTTCTCCACATAAGATGTCGAGATGATTGAGTTTTACTGTCTCTGAAAAGATCATGTTATTCAGCAATATTCATGGAATATCTACTACATGCTAAATAGTATCCTAGGTCCAAAGGATACAGCAGTGGACAAGACCAAAATCCTGCTCTCAAAATGGAGCTTACATTTTGGTGGAGGCAGATAGGCAATAAATAAGTAGATCTGGTACCAGATGGTGATAAGAGTGATGGAGAGAAATAAAGAAGGGAAGGGGGGGAGATAAGTAGTGAGTTAGGATGCAGTTTTAAATAGCGTGCTCAGAGAGTACGTGTGTGTGTGTGTGTGTGTGTATGTGTGTATGTGTGTGTGTGTGTGTTGAGGTTTAATTAAAAATCTAGTCACCACCACCACTTCTGCTTAGGGCCTATGATTTCTCTCCATTGCTTTCATAAACTCCTTATGTGCAAAGCTTTTAATAACAGGGTCTTGTCTACTTCTCATTTCATAGCACTTCCCCATAAACTGTGCTCCAGCTTCACTGATACAGCTCTATTTTCTTGAAAATACCACACCCTTCTGTCCTTGTGCCTTTGCGTGTGTCATTTCCTGTGCTGGCAACTCATTCTTACTTCGTCTAGGAAGCTTTCCTGGACATTGCTTACCCTCTCCCCGTAGTTCCACTGCATTCCAGTTCCATAGCACCAGTGTCTGATTTCACACTCTATCGGATTTGTGTTTGTGTCCCTCTCCCAGCAGACAGTGAATTCTTCCATTAGGAAATGATTTTCCTTTGTAAATGCTTAATACATGTAGAAGGAGGGAACATACATAGACAAGGAGGTAGGGAAGAAAGAAGGAGGGAAAGACAGGAAGATTAGCCTGAAAGGAAAGGGAGTTAAGAAAGTTAAGAAAGGAGGATGGAAGTTAGGAAGAAAGGAAGGAAGGAAGGGAGAAAGGAAGGAAGGAAGGGAGGACAGAAGAAGAGGAGGAGAAGGGAAAGAAGAAATCAGAGTTTTTAAAAAAAGTTTACTGAAGTATAGTTGATTTACAATGTTGTATTTAATTTCTGCTATACAGCAAAGTGATTCAGTTACACGTGTGTATTCTTTTTCATATTCTTTTCCATTATGGTTTATCACAAGTTATTGAATATAGTTCCCTGTGCTATACAGAAGGACCTTGTTGCTTATCCATCCTGTATATAATAGTTTGCTTCTGCTAATCCCAAACTCCCCATCCTTCCCTCCCTCTCCAAAATCAGGGTTTTTTGATCAGACATGACAAGATCAGAATTGTATTTTCAGGACATTAATCTGGAGATTAATTGTGGAGAGGAAGTCGTTTCATCCTGACACACATCTGCCCCCACTTTGGCAGCTCTTTTAAAGTTTCATCCTCTGGGTCAATAAGACACTGAATTTTCTGTGGCCCCTAGGACTGAACTCTGCTGATAGAAGGAGGGAAGATAGGGCTGATGGGGGAATATACCTTTGCAAACTTTTCTCGTCCCTCCCAAAGCATGGTGAATCGTGGAAGTCCTGATTGAAAATTCTAATCACAGCTCTGCCGTCCTGCAGACCCGACCCGTTGACAGTTGATTCACTCCTTTTCATGCCCGCTGCCTCTCTCTAGCATGGTGGCTCTTATGCAGGAGTCTATCATTAGCAGACAAAGCATGATGGATTGGCCGGGGTTCCCTTCATCCTTAGAACCTGGGACATGCTTCTTTTTTCAGGCTCTCAGGGCCTGTGTGGGACATCGTCATGAATGAAAGGAGGAAGTAATACCGTATTGGATGTGCCTGTTTGCTGCTGCTGTTTAGAAAGAGAACAGTGCATTATGGGTAAAGTAAGTAGATAGCGAGCCTCCCAACCCCTCACCCTCAACCCAGTAGCAACTGATGGAGAAAATCATTGATCACCATCAGTGCCCCGGCAGAGTCTGGTGATTTCATTGGAGATGTCATACCCTTTTCAAAATCAGAATAGTAAACAGTTTCTAAAACTGAATCTCACAAAGAAAAATCAGCCCACATTAAGTCTTTGGACTTCTGAAGTGATCTAAGATCCCAAAGGATTAGGATTGATTGATTTTGATCTTGGAAGTGGGTTCACAGCAGTCCTGAAATCTGTGGTCTCCGTGGATATGATGATGCTATGAATGTCAGCCAGATACTAGTTTATTTATTTTTTAATTTGATTCTAGGACCCTGAGTCTGTAATGTTTCAGTGAGCAAAACAGTTATGTTTGGCTCCAGCGAAAGATTGATAGAAGCGATTTTCAGCTGTGGAATCAAAACAGAGTGAAAAAATGTCACGTTTAAATAAAATGCAGTACTTGGAGGCATCATGTGGTCTCATAATAAATGAATTCATGGCACAAAGTTGACATATTTTGAAGGAGAATTTCTTTCAAAAATTTGAGGTGATTCATTTTTATGATTAATAGCAGTAAAAACAATTACCAAAGAATTTTTAAGTTAAAGGAAAAGAAGCTTTGAGGTGCTTGTAGATAACATCCCACTGCCTTCATTTTTATACTCCACCTCGTGTAGGCGACGAAGTTGTACATCTGTGAAGTTTGGCTGAAGGCCCTGGAGCTCTGGGGGTGCTCATTCATCCCAGGCCTCATCTGTTATTTGTAGTTTGGAAGGGGGAGGGGCAGGAAGCCTTAGCAGAAGTGGTGATGAGAAGTCCGCTGGCTTTGGATTCAGACAGACCTGAGTGTGAATAACTCTGTGTGGTCCCAGTTAGGTAAGCTAACCTCTTGGCATCTCCCTTTCTGTTCCTTAAAATTGGGGCAAAACGAGCTGGAGATGAATGCTGGGCATCTAGCATAGGGCCTTGTAGATACTCACTAAAGGGTGACAAACACAATGGCAAGCATCAGTAGTACTTATTTTACCAGCACCGATGGGCATTTACTCTGTGGTCTATCTGAAGGTCTGTACTTGATGTTCTACAGAGACTGGTCCCGGATCTCAAGGATCTTGTAATCCAGAGAGGAGATGGGTGGACTAACAAGGGGTAGGAAACCAGGGGTAGAAGAGGACTGAACAGAGAGTATCTTCTCAACCTTGTAATCAAGCATAGTGTAGGGCCAGTTCATGTGGGGCTCTCAGAAAATTATCTGCTGAATAAATGGAGTTGAAAAGGTAAGAAATGGGATTAGAAGGTTAAAAAAAAAGAGACTCTATGTATTAGTCAGTATTCTCCAGAGAAGCAGAACCAAGAGGATGTGTGTATATATAGAAAGATGTATTTTAAGGAACTGGCTTCCTGCAGTTATGGAATCTGGCAGTTCCATCTGATGAACTCCTTTGTATATTTCAAAACCTGATTCCATGTGTATTACCTCCTTAATGCTACAAGGAGATATACTATTATCTGCAGTCTACAAATGAGAAAGCCATGGTTCAGAAAGGTTGAGTCACCTGTTCAAGTTTCAAAATCTACTTAGTAAAGAGCAGATCTGGGCCTCAAGCCTATGTGTTCAAGACTCCAAAGTCTTAACAACTAAGTTGCTCTGGTTCCATGCTCAGAATTCATTATATTGCGGCATTGTAAGGACAACAACAGAGGTATATACAAGTCCAAGAGGAGCCAACAAAGAGAGAAGAATTCATTTGGGGGCACAAAGGAAAAGCAGGGTATCCTTCAGAGGGTTGATGTCTAATAGTGCAGATGAAGTCTGAAGGCCATTTGCTGGAGAATTCTCTCTTGTTTGGAGAGGATGGTCTTTTTGTTCTAGCTAGGCCTTCAACTGATAGGATGAGGCCCACCCACCATATGAAGGGCAATCTGCTTATTCAAAATTCACCAATTTAAAGGTTATTCTCATCCAAAAACACCCTCCCAGTTGACACATAAAATTAACTATCTCACCCTAGGAGTAATTTCTAAAGAGATGCATCAGGAAAGGCTCTAAGTTACTAGAATGTCTGAGTTTAAATCTAATACCATTAGTTTCTATCCATGTTATCTTTGGGCAAATAATTTAATTTCTGTGCCTTGATTTCTTCACCTGTAAAATGGAGGTAATGATAGTGCCTACTCAACAGAGTGGTTGTCAAGTTTAAGTGAGTCAGTACAAGGCATTATAGTGAATACTCCATAAACTGGAGCTGCTAATATTGGTAGTATTAGAAATTTACAAGCATTTAAGCATAGACACACCCTATGCAAGCTTAAACTCTCCTTATGTTTTAAAAACATGTTTTAGGAAAAAGTAATTTTTAGATTAACAAATTTTCACATTGCCATATACGTATTGTTTGTCATCCACTGTGCTTAAGTACTTTATGTGCATTTTCTGATGTAATCTTTATCAGAAACGTGGAGTAAGGTGCCTATTTCCAGATGATAAACTGAGGCTTAGAGGGTTAAATGATGCACTCCAGGTGGTACAGTGACTCAGTGGCTGAGTGAGGTCTCCACTGGAATTCTCTTGACTGTTCACCTGGTTCATTTTCCATCTTTTCATACACATCTGCGTGATGTTGGATGGGACAGAGTCACCGAGGCCTGAGTTTTCTGCCTCTTTGCATTTGGAAATTCAGTTATTTTGGGTGTTCAAATTTGAAAGTTTCCTTTTCATGTAAAGGGATCATTTACATGAAATAATGCTCATTTTACATTTGGTTTGATTCTTTCTCTACATTGCTTCATTCCCTTTTTGACTGTAACTAGGTCCCCTAGAAAAGGACAGGTGCAAAATACCCCATTTACATGGTAGGTAGGCTAGTAGTTATTTCTGAACAGGGAGAAATGACAAACACGTGTGGGTGCTTTATATAAGCTCAGTGTCACTAGACTGGCCTCTTTGCAGGTGAGTGGCCCCATGAAAGTCAATGATGGCCTTAGCTGAATTCCACATATTTGCACTCACATTAAGGGGCCAGTAAAACTCAAGTTCGTCCCTGCTTGGGGAAATCACATAAAAAAGACGTGTGTATGTACAGTGTTTGTGCACACGTGTATGTCTGACCCTTTAGCCTGTTCCCTGCCTGTGTTCGCAGCCAACTTGTTATCCTTATTATCCCTCTGCCTAGTATCACTTGATACAATTGCTGCACAGAATTCCTTGCAACTGCTTAGTGGGCTGTGATCTGCTCTGCCTCTGGACTCCTGAGTTCTTCCTGCCTTGAATGTTCGGCTCCCTCCTTTATCTGCCTGACGAACTCCTATGTATCCTTCAAAACCTGATTCAGACATCAGTCCTCTGAAGAATACCCCCCCTTTCCTTTGTGCCCGCAAATGAATTCCGTTCTCCTTGGTGGCTCCTCTTGGACTTATGTATACTTCTGTTTTTGTCCTTACAACGGCACAGTACAATTATTTCTGAGCATGGAGCCAGTGCAACTTGGTAGTTAACAGTCCTTAGAGCCTGAAAAACCTAGGTTTGAGTCCAGATCTGCTCTTTACTAGCTTTTGAAACTTGAACATGTGACTCAACGCTTCTGGACCACAACTTTCTCATTTGCAGACTGCATATAATAGCGTATCTCTTTGTAGCATTAAGGAGGTAATAAACACGAAGCAGCTGGCACAGTGCCTGTCCCATGGCGAGCCTCCAAGAAGTGGGGTGCTGGCGTGACTACCTCAATATGTCTTTTCTCTTTGGTTTCATTTGAGCCTCTCTGAGGTCAGGGACCTTGTCCTCTTTATTTCTGTATCTCTAGCTCCTAGCACAGCATGCTCAGTAAATCTCTAGTAAATTCTATATGAGCCGAATCCATAGAGTCATTTCACAAACCCACAGACTGTGGTTTGCAAACTTCACCATGATCTTTCACTAAGGAGATCTTCATCTTATCATAGTGTCTGGGCATATGACTGGAACAGCTATTTTTCTTTGAAGGCAACTGATACCAGATGTTTTGATTTTGTGTGGAGTCACCTGGACTTTGGGATTTACTTCTCTTTCATTCCCAAGGTCATTGTACGTTTTTAGTGCTGGTCGGAAGTATAAGCATGACTTTGATTGGCTCAGCCAGACAAGGAACTTATAATTATTGCTGTTCTCCCTGAGAAGCATCCTACCAAGCTGATCTGAGTACAGAGAAAGCTCATTCCTTTCAGGCTTCGGGGCCAAGCGGGAGCTACCATGTCCTTGTGTACCTTTCATGAAACATTTAACACCATCAAACAGACATTAGCATGTGGTTTGTTATTACACAGCTTTGAACCTACAGGGGTGGTCAGCTCTATTGGTGGATGATAATGGCAAGTAAGGAAGTAGTAGAGAGTGATGAAATCCAACAGATCTGTGTTCAAATCCTGGCTGTGCCACTTACAGGCTGTTGGGACCAAAGACTAGTTCCTTAAGCTCTCTGTTCCTCAGTGTCCTCATTAAAAAATAAATTGGTGCAGCCGCTATGGAGAACAGTATGGAGGTTTCCTTAAAAACCTAAATATAGAGTTACCATATGATCCAGCAATCCCGCTCCTGGGCATATATCCAGCAAAGATGAAAACTGTAATTCGAAAAGATACATGCACCCCAACGTTCACAGCAGCACTATTTACCATAGCCAAGACATGGAAAAAAACCTAAAAGTCCACCGACAGCTGAATGAATGAAGAAGATGTGGTACATATACACAATGGAATATTACTCGGCCATAAAAAAGAATGAAATAATGCCATTTACAGCAACATGGATGCAACTAGAGATTATCATACTAAGTGAAGTAAGTCAGAGAGAGAAAGACAAATATCATATGATATCATTTATGTGTGGACTCTAAAAGTATGATACAAATGAACTTATTTACAAAACAGAAATAGACTCACAAACATAGAAAACAGAGTTATGGTTACCAAAGGGGAAAGCTGAGGAGGGATAAATTTGGGATTAATAGATACACAGTACTATATGTAAAACAGATGAACAACGAAGACCTGTTGTATGACGCGGGGAACTATTTTCAGTATCTTGTAATAACCTATAATGGAAAAGAATCTGAAAAAAACAAAACAACAACAACAACAAATATCTAGTGCTGTACACCGGAAACTAACACAACATTGTAAATCTTATACCTCAATAAAAAATTAAAATACCAACAACGAAGAATTAACAAAACAAGAGTAAGGATACAAATAGTGTCTGCCTCATAAACATGAAAGCCAACTGACTTGATGGATACGGAGCTTATCACAGGGCTCACCACGTGGTAAATTGTGAATAAAGGGTAGCTGATCAGGATGGCGATTCGGGATGATGCGCCCTTGTGGGCTAGGAGAAAGGGCGCTGGGCTCTCGCCGGTGTGGCCGTTGGAGGAATCAGGTCCATTTCAAAATGCTGGTGCCATTTGCAACGGTTTCCTTCTGTTGAGATGAAGTATTCCGTGCCTGTCATTTCTTGCCCGTGAATGAGTGTGTCTATCTCAGGATTGCCACATGATGGTGTGAGATTGTGCAGACATAATTGGTAAGGAAAAGAGGCTACAATCACTGTTTTATTCATATAAAAATATATTCTTTTGTCGTGACTCTTGGACAAACTGCAGATGAATGTGATTCATTTTTGTCCATAGCTTTCTTTTATGTGTTCTTTGCCCCTTAGGAGGGAAAATTCTCCCCATCACGTGAACGTACCTCATGCAGAATTCCTCTGCAGCCACTGAACTAATGCATGTCACTTTTTCCTTGAAGGTGCCTAAGTGGTAGGACTATATGTTAATCATCAGTCCTGAAAGGTGTCATTTAACAGCAGGGGAAATATGTTACTCTGTGCATTAATGGAAAAGAGATTATTTTCAAACATTTCAAAACCCTGAGGACTCTCTTCAGAGAACTTCCTTTTTTTTTTTTTCCACTACCCATTTAGAGAAAAGGTACCACAGCTTCCCATGATTTAGAAATAGGCCTTTAAGTCTAGTGAAGGAAGCTTAATGTCAGAAAATTAAAGGCAAAATGCGTGATGCTCAGGCAGTCTGGGTGCTACGTAGAGCCCTAACACACACACACCAAAAAAAAAAAAAAAAAAAACCTTTTACCCAGAGCACAGTGGTGATTTCACGAAAGCAAGGGTAGGATTAGAGAAGTGCTCAGAAATTCTACCAATGCCTGATGGTTTGGGATGGGGAATATCCCACTTAGAACGTGAAGAAGAGATAAAAGCAAAGAAATACAGAACAAAAAGGAAGGCTGTGTTGAAGGAGCCAGGGTCACAGAGGAAGAAGGTTTGACCTTCTTTAGAATGGTGGGGGAGGGTCAGGATCACTTGCCTAGAACTTGAGATACTAAAGATTTTCTGTTCCCAGGTTGGGAAGGAAATGGGTCTGAACTGTACGTTGGCTGTCATGGCCTCCCCTACAGATGGCTGAACCTACCTCTTACCTCTGTAGGCGGAACGCTGTTTTGGGGAAGAATGAAGAAGCTAGGCCAAGGGCAAGAGTGGCTTCTCCCCTGGAGAACTTTGGGGTCTTCTTGGAGTGGGAAAAGAACCCAAGCTACAGATTGAGGGATAAACAAGAGAGGTGCTTCCAGAGGGGGAAAAGCCAGGTGACGTGGCTCAGGCTTTTGTGTAGTCAGGCAGGAGACAGTGGGCTGCTGATCAGATACTGAGATAGCATGGTGGAGGTACTTGTCGGGGTGGGGGGCGGGAGCGGGGTGCGGGGGGCAGAGAAAAGCATCCTGGTTGGTTCCTGGAGGGTAGATTGGTTTTCATTCCTGACTCTGGCAAGGGGAGTGATGTGGGGGGAGCTATTTCACCTTTCTGTGCCTCAGTTACTTCACCTGTATAATGGGGTGGTAAGACCTGTGTCACCAGTACTTGAGACCTTAAACGAGGCAACAGTTACAAGCCCTGTATATGTATATATATACACATACACACACACACACGTATCTATACACATATATGTATACATACGTGTGTGCACACACACATGTATATACGTACGTCGTGCCGAGCCTGACTCATAATATTGGTTCCTGCTTCTCAGCCACCCCCTCCAGTATTTTGCAACCATTTATTTATATTGCAAGACACAGAGCAAGGGTCACCTCCTGTGTGAGGGCACAGCTGCCCCCTCTCCTTGGCTTCTCCTGTGTCCTCTTCTGTCGTAGTCCCTGTGACAGTTTAGCCGACTTGTGAATTTCTCAGTGGTCTGTTTCCTGCAGTGGACGCTGAGCTTCTGAGGGCCAGAGAAAACCTACTCATCTCTGTGCAGGCATACCTCGTGTCACGGTGCTTCGCTTTGTTGCCTTCGTAGATACTGTGTCTTTTATGAATTGAAGGTGTGTGGCAACCCTGCATCGAGCAAGTCTGTTGGCACATTTTTCCAACAGCATCTCTTCACATCATGTCTCTGTCGCATTTTGGTAATTCTCGAAATATTTCAGACGTTTTTCATTATTGTTATATTTGTTATGGTGACCTGTGATCAGTGATCTTTTTTAATTGAGGTATGTATGTTTTTAGACATAATGCTGTTGTACACTTAGTGACTATAGTATAGTGTAAACATAACTTTTATATGCACTGGGAAACCAGAAAAATTCATGTGACTCGCTTTATTTTGGTGGTCTGGAACCAAACCCCCAATGTCTATCTCTGAGGTATGTCTGTGCTCCCATCTCTCAGCAACTTCCCTGGCGCAGAGGAAACAGTAAGTTTTGAGTGCTACATCAGTTTGTCTTTTTTAGGCTTGTGTTGCTACGTCATGTGAGGTGAATTTATAGTCCTGTGCTTCCCCAGATACTGTCGCTGATTGCTCCAGGTCATGTTGATCAAAGGGCCAAATGCTCCATCTAGAAGAGAACCTGGAACATTGTTGAGATTAGTTCATTTTCCTGAGGTTAGAATGCAAACAAAGAAGTTTTGCTGCAGTGTCAGAGGAGTGATGGAGCCCCGAAGCTCATCCGCAGACAGCAGTGTGGTAACACCCTTGTTTTTCCCTGCATCTCTTGCTTACCGGAATTTGCTCTAAAATTAGTGGTAACTTAGCCACAATAGGACTGGGAAGGCAGACCTAACACGTAAACACAAAATCCTAAACTACAGCCTAAAACCAAATTAGAATAGGCCTTTTGGATTAGCTATGCCATTTTTGTCTCTCATTAGTGCTGATAATTAGGAGAATTAAGGATGGACATTTAAATTATGGCTTAGACAACAAAACATCTCTAGGAATGAAATTACTATTCAAGTTACATTTTCAATGCGATCTTGAAATCACTTCAATAAAATGAGTCTAAACAACGCCTTGATGCTGGGGGCTCTGAACTCCAGCACCAAAGTAGATCATTGGAGTAATGCTAAAAAGCATTGTGATGACCATCATCTCACACATTTGTGCAGCAAATTAGAGTTTATAAGCCTCTTTCATAGCAACAGAATCTTAGCAAATTAGAACAAGAAGGGATCATAGAAATCATGTTGTAATGCAACCCCTTCATCTCATAGATGGGGGAAATGGGATTTTTTTTTTTTTCCATTGCTTTAAAATCACTTCAAAATGCCTGGAAAATTAGAACCACTATTACTTCAAAACAGCTTTACTTGGATATTCTTGTATTTTATTACAGATGTTTCATATGCATCATTTTGAACCAGGCCATTTATAGTTTAAGTCTAAGCACTAAAAATTGAAGTGTAAAAAGCAACCAGGAGTTATTTTTTTATTAAGACGTCATCGACATACAACGTCGTGTTAGTTTTCGGTATACAACATAATGGTTCAGTATGTGTGTATTTGGGGAACTGATCACCGCGGTCAGTTCAGTTAACAGCCGTCACCACACCTAGTTATAGTTCTTTTTCTTATGGTGAGAACTTTTAAGATCAACTCTTTTAGCAACTTTCAAATTTATTTATTATATTATGTATTATTTATAATACATATATTTATATATTTATATACATGTATTTATAATACAAATGTATTATTTATAATACAGTCTTGTGAATGGTAGTCACATGCTATACATTACATGCCAGGACTTATCTTATAACTGGAAGTTTGTACCATTTGACCACCTTTACCCATTTTGCCCTCCCTCCCCCCGCCCCTGGAACTGGGATATTTCATTTGATGGTCACGGCAGGCCTATTTTGCAAGGTAGGCAGCACGAGTATTATTATTGCCACTGTATCAGGTGAGGAAGCCAAGGGTCGAAGATGAGTGTTAGGGCCCTGTTGATACAGTGGGGTGAGACTCTGCTGCTGCTGTCCTGCTGACCCCAGGTCCTCTCCTAGTTTGAATAACCCACCTTTGTTGACACTCCACCTGCTCAGAGGGTCCTTCTCTGCCCTTGAACTGAATTAGCCTCTCTCGTTCACTCTGTCACTCTCTCTCCTTGCCCTGTTTGATGTCATCGCTCTCATTACTACCTTACGTTATAGAAGGTATATTTTCTTTTATCTGTTGGTTTTCTCCACTGGAATATCTCTTTTGTTTACAGCTAGAATTCAGGCACCTGAAGCAGTTCCTATCCCACCACATGAATGGATAATTAAAAAGGGAGATGGCAAATTCGGATAGTCTGGGGTAAAGAGACTTAGAAAAAAACCTCACTGTATTTTGAGAACTTGCTATATGGGTCAGAAAAGTAGCCTCTCTATTTGCTGTGCTGTGGCCTCAGCTTTTAAGTAATTCATTCGTCGAACAGATATTTCACAGTAAATCCTCTTCCTGTGTTCTAGACACTGTTCCAGGTGTTTGGAAGCCACAGTGACAAAACAGATTAGAAATTCCTATCAAAGGAGAGCTTCCATTTTTTATTTTTGGTCATTGAGATGACAAATTTAAGAAATAGAATTTATAAATAAATGTGTAACTTTGCATCTGTATGTGTAGGATAAGAATTAAAATATGAGGAGACGGGGCTTCCCTGGTGGCGCAGTGGTTGAGAGTCTGCCTGCCGATTCAGGGGACGCGGGTTCGTGCCCTGGTCTGGGAAGATCCCACATGCCGCAGAGCAGCTGGGCCCGTGAGCCATGGCCGCTGAGCCTGCGCGTCCGGAGCCTGTGCTCCGCAACGGGAGAGGCCACAACAGTGAGAGGCCCGCGTACCACAAAAAACAAAACAAAACAAAAAATATATGACGAGACAAGCAAAGCAGAGATAAGAAGGATGGGGGTTCCATTCTACATGGGGTGGTCAAGAAAGGCTCTCTGAGAATTGACTTTTCACTGTTTGATGAATGAACGTGCAGTCGGTAATTGTGTGTTGAAAGGATGAATGTTTTAAAATCCTAATTGTTTCTGCACCAAAATATCTGTGAGGTAGCATTCTTCAAGTAAAATGCATAGTAGGCTTTCAGGATCGTACCTATGAAATCAAGTTGAAGCTCAAATATTACCTGGTGCGTGGATTCCTCCTCCACCTACTCCCTCCTCCTCTGAAATGGGTGAGAACTGCCACATGGGAACTGACCGCAGTGAAGCCATGATGTAGACATTGCTCGGCCCAGTTCAGCCCTTTGGGAGTGAAAGCACATATTCTTGGCAACCAGACAGCGTCTGGTTCACCTCTTCCACTTTCCACCTGTGTGGCCTTCCCAGTTCCAGGGTTTTCATCCTTCCAGTGACGACGTTAATTTCTACATTAGCCGTATTTCTAACGTGCCTCTCAGTTGCTGCCCTACAACAGTAACTCAACAAACATTCATTTCTCATCCTCTTTTGTATCTATTATGCATTAAAAATCCCGCTGTTATTGAGGGATTAGAGTACCATGCAAGTGTGAAAAAGAAGCAATCCAGAGCTTTTTCTGTGCACAGGTGCTAGCAGTAACTGCAGGGCCGTGATACATGATAACCATCTAATCTCAGCTCATAAACGATGGTACATTTTAATCAGATTTTAGATGTTATGAGGCTCTAAGTAATTACAGTTATTTTTGCCTTAAAATTGAACTGCTCTTATTAAGATTCTTTTATTAAGTCTTTTTTTTTCCCTTCTGGTAGTTATGAAAGACTGTAGAATTTCCGAGTCAGATAACCGGGCACGAGACATCACTCAGATAGAAGCTCTTATTATTTAGATACAGGAATAGGTCCAAAAAGATGGCGTTACTGACCGTGGACTTGCTGGTAACACTGGAGCCTGGAGAGGAAGCAGGTTTTTCTGTCATCTCTGCTGGTTCCTGCTCACTTCTCCTCACCTTTATCCTGATGTGCTTTTCTTTTCCCCCTTTACAGACTGCCCTCTGGTCCGTTTTCTCTGAGGCAGTTGTTAATTATTTTTTTTATTTTTCAGATGAGAAAATAGAGGGTCAAGTATATTATTATTTGTTCATCCAAAACACTTTACCAGTGATGGGCTATGTTAAGTTAGGTGCTGTGCTGGGGGATCAAACAGTTTGTGCAGGTGCCCCTGGCCAGGAGGGAAGGCAGGTCCAGGGTGGGAACTCGGGTCCCCAGGTCCAGCGTCAGTGCTCCTTCCATTGCATTCTGCCAAAGACTTGGGACCCACTCAAGGTCCAAACTGTATTGTTACTAATGGTAATGATAATAGTCATCCTGAAGAAGATTGGGCTGTAAGATAGTACAGATGTGCCGGGACCATAGGTAAACAAGACTGTGTCTCTGCCGTCAAGGTATGCACATCCTATCGGGGTAGCACACGACAGGCATGACAACAGCATCAAGTTATCACCAGGCTTCTGACCCGGGAGGCCATGCTGGGGGTGTTCCACGCATCCTGTAAAATCCTAGCAAAGCTTTATGATGACTGTGTAGTGTTATCCCTGTTTTACAGATGACAAAACAAAGGTTTCCGTGTCTTACATAACTCACCCCAGGATGTGTAGCTCGTGGCCGTCACAGCTGGGAATCTAACCCAGGCGTGTGTGCCCCAGAGTCTGTGATCTCACTGAAGCACTAGCGCTCCTGGGGTGTTGGGGGGAACTCCATCATAATGGGATTACAAACTGGGACAGATGTATCAGTACCCAAGTCCCCCACAAGCCACTGACGCTTCTTGATACTTCTTTTTGCTAGAACCGTATCTAACTTTCCCCTCGTTTCATCAGGGTGACCATGGGGGCCTTTTCATTTGAGAGCTGCCGGGTATGCCTAAACTCACACTGTCTGAGCTGACTGTGTACAATTTAGCATTCGCAAAGTGCTGACAGCCCTCATTCAAACCAACTGTGAGAGTTTTAAAATGAGCTTTCACAGTTTGGTTCACAAGCAGCAAATGCAAAACGGTACAGTATTCATTCCTCCAACCATCGCCACGATGGTATAGCTGAAGGCTCTCTCAGCTCGTTTCCTTCAGCAGTTAGAGAAGAACCTGGGCAGAGGCTGTGTTCCTTAAGAGAAGAATGTTCTAGAAGAGATCTCAGTTACTATAAGAATCATATCTGTAAATGGCACATTGGCAGCATGGAACCGCACGTGTGATGAGCAGGAACTTTGGAACTGGATGGTCTTGGGTTTTGCATCTTAGTTCAATTGCATACTAGTTTTCTTGAGCAGCGCCTTGTTCTTGCATACTTGTTGCATGAATTGGGGCAGGTCAGTTACCATTCTTTAGCCTCAGTTTGCCTCATTTCAAAATGAGGATAATATTTGCAAATATCTGAAAGGCTCTGGTGAGGGTAAAATGACACGCTGTGTGTCACAGCTTGGCACAGTGGCGGAACTCAGTCAGTTAGAGCTATTGTTCTTAGCGTCATCTTGAACTTTGTTTTCCTGCGAACAGTGCTCACTGTCTTAGGGAATTTTTTCCCTTAGGAAACATTTATTGAGCATCTGCTCTGGGCCAAGTGCTATGCCCAGCGCCGGAGATAAGTTGATAACAAAACACAGTCCTGCCATGAAGGACCTGTCTGCGCAAAGACAGGCACATAAAAACAGCCTTATGATATAGCATGGTAAGTGCAGTGGTGGGTGCAGAGCAGCCTCTGATCACCTTGGAGGGAGTGGCGATAAGAAACCTTAGGGAAACTACAATGAGGTTTCACCTCACTCAGGTCAGAATGGCCATCATCGAAAAGTCTACAGATAATAAATACTGGAGAGGGTGTGAAGAAAAAGGAACTTTCCTACACAGTTGTTGGGAAGGTAAATTGGTACAGCCACTATGGAGAACAGTGTGGAGGTCACTTAAAAACTAAAAGTAGAATTACCATATGATCCAGCAACCCCACTCCTGGGCATATATCCAGAGAAAACTATAATTCAGAAAGATACGAGTGCCCCAATGTTTATTGCAGCTCTGTTCACAAAAGCCAAGACATGGAAGCAACCTAAGTGTCCATTGACAGAGGAATTGATAAAGAAGATGTGGTATATATATACAGTGGAATATTACTCAGCCATAAAAAAGAATAAAATAATGCCATTTGTAGCAACATGGATGGACCTAGAGGTTATCATACTAAGTGAAGTAAGCCAGACAAAGACAAATATCACATGATATCACTTATATCTGAAAAAAAGATGCAAATGGACTTATTTATAAAACAGAAATAGACCCACAGACATAGAAAACAAACTTACGGTTACCAAAAGGGAAGGCGGGGCAGGGGGAGGAATAAGTTAGGAGTTTGGGATTAACATATACACACTGCTATATATAAAATAGATAACCAACAAGGACCTACTGTATAGCACAGGGAATTTTACTCAATATTTTGTAATAACCTAAATGGGAAGAGAATCTGAAAAAGAATTATGTATATATACTGAATCACCGTGCTGTACACCTGAAACTAACAAACCATTGTGAATCAACTACACTTCAATAAAAACGAAAAGAAAAGAAAACGTTGGGGAGAAGCAAAGTTTCACAAGATATGTAGGAATCAGTGAGGTAAGGGGGGCATTGAAAGGGAGTTCCATGCAGAGAAAATAACCCATGACAGAGGCAAGGAAGTGAGAAGAAGTAAGGTTCTTTTGGTGAATTTTTGGGTGCTTCCAAATGGTTAGGGCAAACTGTGTAATAGAAGTAACTTAACCTACCTCCATTTCCTCACCTGTAAAATGGGCATAATGATAGGACCTGCCTCATATCCTGTTGTCAGGATAAAATGAAGCAAGTCAAAAGATATTCCTGGAGTACTAGTTGGCACAAAGTAGCAGAGAATGTTCTCAACATGAAGTAGTGTTGAACAGTGTTTAATAGGTGTCATTACCTAAGAGCTTCTGAGGACTTTGATAATGTCAGGGTGCATTCTGTGTCATCAAAAGGGGGTTCTTACATGTGGTATTCCCTAAACCTATTTGACCAATAGCTGGATGGAGAACATTTGTTTTTAGTGAATTCTTGGTAGTAATCTTTTCTCAGGACCTTTGTGCTCTAAGGTTTGGGAAAAGCTGTGGTTAGATGCAGCAGACGAGATCTGTGTTCTTGTTCTCAGATGAATGAACCTAGTTGAGAGTCTAATAGCTCAAAAAAAGAGAGAGAAAAAAATTACAAGGATTTTTTCTTTCTTTTTGTTTAGGGACCCCTTGTTTGGTACACATACATACACAGACACACCAATACTTGGCATTTGAATAAAAACCCACATTCAGAGGGGTTAGAACCTGAAGGTTTAGAAGGAATCTCCCTTTGTTTCTTTAAATGTGTCCCTGATATTCATGTCGAGCTAATAGTTTTATTGTACGGGAGTCTATGGCATGGTGTGGACGAGTGAAAAATTCACAGGCATAGAAATACGTCTTATGGCCTGTTTGTTTGCTTAGCACTAGAACCAAGGTTTGGTGCCAGGTGATCTCCCAGCTTCTTTCCAGCCATGTGCCAGAGAATGAATCAGCCAGACTGTATGGATCTGAATGTAGGGAGGAACTGGGGTGGGGGGTTTGGATATAGGGAGCTTCTCTGATCAGAGATGCAGCGATCAGAGATGCAGCGTGGGAGTTAAGAGCACATGCTCTGAGATCAGACTAGCTACCTCAGAATCTCTGCCGCTTACCAGCTGTGTAACCTCAGGCAAGTACTGATTTCCACAGGCCTCGATTTCCTTGTCTGTAAAATGGGGGTGAAGAACAGTAGCCACTTTGTGGAGCTGCTGAGTGGTACCGTGTGAAGTTCTTAGAATAGCACCTGATGTTGGGAGGGCCATGGATGTGCTGCCAGGGGGAAGCCAGTTCTCCTCTTCCTGAGCAAATTAAGCCGCTTCTCTGAGCCTCTGTTTCCTGTGATCATCATGCCCATCATCTAGAACTGTTGGGAGGATGAAAAGAGGTAAAGCGAGTGGGTGCTCAGGATATGACTCTCCTTCTAGTGCAGAGTTCAGGGGCTGGGAGCAGACAGACCTGGTTACTAGCCGCAAAGCCTCTGTGCTTCTGCTTCCTCCGTGCACACACACAGCAGGCTTGTGAGGAATAAAACGTGCAGTGCATGTGCTTAGCACAAGGCCAGGCCAGAGACTGATGCTCAGTAAGTGTTACCTATGGTTATGTACTGAGCCGGGCTGGCCAGACAGAGCCTGCATACTGCAGCCTCCAAAGGGATTGAAGCAGATGTAGATTGTGTCTCCATGTAGCCAGTGAATGGTTACGGTGGCTGCCTTTCCATAGTGGCCGCAGGAATCGATACAGATGGCTGCCCGATCACTTCCAGTACAGTGTATCTGATAGACAGACCTCACGGACCACGACACACAGATGCAGAGAGTGGATCTGAGGTTTTCCTGAGCCACAGCAGCAGGATGGATTTTCACTGTTTGCTTCTCATTAGACCCAGGGTGCTTATTTTCCAACACAGAACACATGCAAATTGACAACAGGCGCATGCCTTTAGATATAATCAAGAAGAATGAGCTCGTGTACAAGCATTAATTTGTCTTCGTTCAGTGTCAGGATTTCCAGAGTTTTGTGCTATGTGTTTTGGTTTGGGGTTTTTTTTCTTTCTGGAGAGGGGCTTAAGGCATATAAATAGTGTCTTACCTCTCCTTCCCCTTTTCAAATGATCAATGAGGGTAGGGTTGCAGTGACGTCTACTATGCAAATTCCCTTCTACTTGGGGTAACTGGAAGGGCACTGGAAGGGATTTTTCTCTGCTCTTTGGCATCTTCCAAATAAGCCTGAGTGACCAGCCTCAGAAATGTCCATCACAGGACAAGTTCGTTGAATGAATCCAAGGTATCTTAGACCTTGCTCTATCTCTACCATCCCCATAAAGCCCCAGAGTGTTGCCTCCCTGGCATTCACTGGGAAGTTAATAAGTGCTACTTCAGAATAACGTCTATTGCTTAAACATGAAAACCTTTTGTTGACACTTTTTGGCACTAAATGTCATAACTAGATTATAAGGGATCATATCTTAATTTTTAAATTCAACACATATTTCTATTTATAATCCTTGAAAACTCTTTATCGCATCTAATATGGTAGTGTGCACCTAGGGTAGGTTCAGCAAATACAGGTTGGATTTTGATTAAAAGGTGACTTTTAAAAAATGAGACCATGAGTACCTTAAACGTATCAGCTCAATTCACGTGTCAGCCTGAAATCGTTGGTCTGTAATCAGTTCTCATTCTCACTTTTCTTAGACAGTTTAGGAATGACAGTTTAGGAATAAGAATATAACGGAGGGCTTTGTTAAAGACTTTGAAAACGGTTGATTAAAAAAGAAGTGCTATGTTTTCTTAAGTCAGGAAGAAGGAGACGGGCAGAAACATGGTGGTGATGGACAGGTGCTGAGGAGGGATGGTGTGTCAGGCTTTCCTCTGTGCTTCCTCTCATCTCATCGTCACTCAGCAGTCAACTGTTCATTCACCCTGTTTCACAGATGAGGAACTGAGCCTTAAAAATGGTAATTAACTTGGCCAAGGTAATATAGCTTTTATGAAAAAATTATCTCTGATACTGGAAATGAGACAAGAAAGTATTTTATACTTCCAGTCACTACTGTGCTGAAGGTTCTAGCTAATGCAGTAAGACAAGGAAAAGAAAAAAAATTTAACGATGGAGAAAAAATTTGAGCTGTGATTATAATCGGAAAGAAAGATAATATAGCTTCTAAACACTGAGAGTTTATAAACTACATCTCATTCATTCCTTTTAGTAAACTTATGAAGTAGGGATTCTTAGTAGTTTTATGGTTGAGATAACAGAGCCGGAATGACTTGTCCAATGACTTGTCCAATGACCTGTCAGGGTTGGGGCTGTGACATGGGACCTTAGACCTAAAGGACTGCACTTGAATAATATCACACTGTGGCACGCTGAGCCATCGTTATGTGAAGAGTTACGGGCTTAGATGGGGTTCCAGATTACTATATAATGGCAAGCAGAAATAGATACCGTATATGTGTTGAACCAGGTCCCTTTGCCTTTATAAGGTGATATTAGATGTCAACTTATTTCTAATTTTGGAAAAGAAACTTTGAAAACCTGAGCCTTCTTATCTAGATGCTTACGTTTAGGCTACCAGCTTGATATTGAGAATGGCCAGTATAAGGAGGGGGTTGAAATGGCACAGGAGGACACATACCACGGCCATCATCTAAAATGAGCAAAACGACACATCTAAGTATGTCCTTGATTATGTTATAGGATTTAGGTTTTTCAGGAAAACTCTGTTCTTCCAAACTGGGACACAAGGAATGCAAGTAGGCGAGGGGGACGGAGAGGGAGGGAAAGGAGAAGAAAAAAGAGTGAACAGAAAGACCTTGGTCACTGCAATATATAAAATGGATAACCAACCAGGACCTACTGTACCACAGGGAACTATATTCAATATCTTGTAATAACCTATAAAGGAAAAGAATCTAAGAAAGATATACATATATATATATGTATACACACATATATGAATAACTGAATCACTGTGTTGTACCTCTGAAATACGACATTGTAAATCAATTATACTTCAATTAAAAAAAAAAGACCTTGGAGTTCTGGGGGGAACTAGTGTGTCGTGGACCCTCCTGGAAGTGTGAGGATGCTCTTCCTTCTTTCTTTACTCCCTCCCTCCCCTCCTCCCTCCCTCCCATGGTCATTAGCACCTGCTCCTGAGACAGGCCCTGTCTAGGTGCTAAAGATGCAGCAGTCAGTGAAACAGTCTCTGCCATGGAGAGGTTTACACCATAGTTGGGAGATTTGCACAAGAAACACAACTGATGTGCGAGTTTCTAATATAGAAAGTGTTTGGAGGAAAACATAGCAGAGGAGACAGGTTGTGCCCATAGCGGGTAGGGTTTGTAATTTTAAACAGGGACACTGGAGCAGGCTTCCCTAAGAAAGTAACGTTTGAGTTGAGACTTGAAGGAGGTTGCGTGGGCCTGCTGCCACAGGTGCCAAGGTGGGGGCGTGCCATGCGTGTGGAAAGAATGGCAAGGCGGCCCATGTGCCTGGGACAGGGCACGGAGGGGAGGATGGTGGCCAAGGAGGTCAGAGGAATAAAGGGGGTCAGGCAGGAAGGTCATAGAGCGCTTTGTCCTAGTGTCGAAGAATCCGATCCTGTTCTGAAACCCCCCCGTAGGGAAGTCTGAGCAGAGGCAGAGAACACTGTTAGGAGGATATCGCGATAATCCACAAAGAAGATGATGGCGGTTTGCAGCAGCGTATTAGCTGAGGCCTTGGGGAGAAGTTTGGATTCTAGATGGAGTCTCTCCAGTGCTTATGGAGTTAGTGCTTAGGTGCCAGGCGCTGAGGTGCAGGGCACTGAAGAGTTGGGGCATCAGCGTCCTTCAAGAGTGAGTAAATAACACGCGCTCTGACAATGCTCCCCAGAGAGACTGAAACTGGGGAGAGAGGCCGTGCTGTGTGGGAGAGGAGATTGACCCTAAGGGCTCCTATCCTGCCCTACCACGTGCTGGGCGGGGGTCCAGAGCAGCAACCATTTAACCTCTATTTTCTTATCTGCAAAATGGGAAAGTACTATTTGTGTACTTCCTATGCATATAAACAACAAATACAAATTGCTTAGGGAAATCATCTTAATAAATAGGGTAGGCACAGAGAGGTAACATCCAGAGACTTTTAAGTGGCCGAATCATGTTATATTGATATGTAAGAGCGACTCAGAAGCCAGACCTCCTCCAACCTTTATAACGATGTAATCGCTGGTAAATCACGTAATCCCTCCACGCCTCATTTGTACAATGGGAAAGGGGATACCTGCCTACCAGATTAATATGTAAGCATGTAGAACATGCCTGACATACAGTAATCAAAACTAGTCCCTAGTGTCGCTGTGAGTTCCGGGGAAGTTGCTCAGAATATCCTCAGATCATTGGCATATTGGAGCTGCATTGTACCTATTTCCAGGGCATTTTTTTTTTTAAATTTCCATGTTTTCTGAATCCAAATTTTACCTAATGGTCGAAGAATTGCAAAGAAATCAAACCCTTCTATTTGGTTTTCTGTTTGCTCATCCCGTGCAATCTGAGTGTCTCTTTAATTCCTTCTTGGATTAGTCGTGTTTACCAACAGCTCTAACGATATATTCCAGCTTTCAGAAAGAAAAAGACAATAGCTGTAACAAGATATTAGAGGCTGTATAAACTTGTCTTGCTTGAAGTTAATGTGAAAAATGTAGAGAAAAAAATAAAAAGGGGAAATTTGGGAAATTGGGCAGTGATGTTTAACCAAAATGACATGTGCATCTCTGAATGTAAAATGCACAACTGTGTTCATGCCTTGCCGGCTGCCTGCCATCCTGAGGTTTTATCACATCATAATGCGGTGATGAGGTATTTCTTTGCTTTTTTAGTTTTTCTGCTCGCAGATGCCAACAATGATTATTTGTAATTTCAGAAATAAAGATGCTCAAAAGCAGCACCTGTGATTCCATATTTTTCTGTGGGATCCAGAATGCATGTCTTATTCCTGTCTGTTACCGGGGAATATTTGCGGTCAAACGTAATTCCTGTGAACTTGATTTAGCTCTGGGCCAGATTATTGACTAAAAGGTTTTAAAATGGGGCCCGTGCTCTCAGTATCTACACTGTGTGGATTCCCGACCTTTTAATCCCCATTTTCTTTAATACAAATAGAAGAGAGTTTATCAGTTGATTCAGATGAGTGGGAGTGTGCCATGTAAATTTCAAGGAATTATGCGCTAAATTACGGGACCCATTTGGGGGCTTAAATATTATTCTCCACTACATAAAACTGGCGTGGATTTCAACTGAAATGGCACACAGTGGCAGGCAATTATTTTTGTTATTTTATTTCCTATCCTGGCCTCCAGAACCTAAGGACAATGGAAGGGGATGTTCATTTATAATTTGACCTCCTGAATTGTTCTTGAAATGCAATTTAATCCTCATATCAAGCAAAGTCTAATGCTGTGTTTGCCAGTGATATAATCATTTGCATTTTTTTATTGACAATACAAATTGTGTTTAATCAGGCAGTTGGCCTGTTAGCATTTCCAAATGATTGAAGACCTCGTTTGGTTCACACTACATCCCATTTTGGGTCAGATGCATTTTGTTCTTGTTAATTATCAGAGTACATAAAGTTGCTTCTTAACATTGTGCTTTTTTTTTTCCCCCCAACTGTCCAGGTCCCACCTAGCTATGATCGCTTATCTCTGGAAGAAAGCCAGAAAGCTCCTAAATTCTTGTTTCTACATTTACAGATTTCAGCCCAGCTTCGAAGAATAGGTAGAACATATTTCTGCTAACTTACTTGATTGTTGAAAGGACTGTGGTGAAATGAAGGGTAGCTCTGGACCACAGGTTGAAAGGCTATGGTTTGATTATCATTACCAGAAAGAAAGACAGTTTTCCAGTCTGCAGCTCTGTGACACCTCACCTCTCTGAGCCTTTGTTTCCTTATTTATAAAGGAAGGACAACAATGTCCTCTTACTTTCTTTAGGATTTTCCTGAGCTTTTATCCTTTGAGAGGGACCATAGCTAAGCTGGGTGAGAAGACCAACTCCACCTTTACTAGCCAGATGACCTCAGGCAGGTTCACCAATCTCTGCCTCAGTTTCCTCATCTGTATAGTGGGCACATTAATAGTATTTACTCCACAGGGTGTTTGTAAGAGTTAATATGTGGAAAGCTGTAAACAATGCCTGGCCTGTGGAAAGTGCTAATTATGCTGCTATTATATTATCATCATCATTCTTATTGTTAATAACATTTCCGCACAGGGTTATTGTGTGGATTAAATCAGTTCCTATTTGCAGAGTACTTCCAGCAAACCCTAGTGTGTAGTGAGTCCTCTAAGTGTTTGCTACGATTTTTATTTTCAGTTAGCTACCATTTATTAAGTGCTCGCTGGATGTGAGGCATTAGGTTAGGAATCCCTGTAGCAACTTGTGAGGAAGAGGAGTTACTAACTTCACTTTACAGATGAGGAAAAAGGCTCTGAGAAGTTCAGCCACCCCTGTCCTCCCAGGGGGAGGGTAGCAGGCTGAGTGAACAGCAGTCAGGGCTAGAGGGCAGGGCAGTCTGCCTCCAAGCAAATGCCCTTTCACATCTGTGTCTCCTCAGTCCTGTGCTCAGGCCCCAAAGCCCTGAGCTGGGAGTCTACCCCGGATGGATACTGTTTGAGCAGTGTTCCAGGCCCTTCCCTCACACACAGGGCTGTGCATCTTACTTTGTTTTTTGTTTTGTTTTGTTTTTTTACATTTTTATTGGAGTATAATTGCTTTACAAAGGTGTGTTAGTTTCTGCTTTATAACGAAGTGAATCAGTTATACATATACATATGTTCCCATATCTCCTCCCTCTTGCATCTCCCTCCCTCCCACCCTCCCTATCCCACCCTTCTAGCTGGTCACGAAGCACCGAGCTGATCTCCCTGTGCTGTGTGCATCTTACTTTGGCCTCAGTATTCACCATGGTGACCTGGGACCTACTGTCCCACCCATGCTCCCCACGGAAGCTTCCACTTGGCCTGGTTGTCCCTACTGTGAGGGAACAGGAGTCCGAGGCCCGGGGACCTATTTAGATTTTCTTTCCCCCCACCCCAAATACCTGTGCCAGCTGTATCTCCCCCTCATTACCTCCTCCAACCCCCTCTCTATCCGTTATTCCCAATACAATACATGTTGGCAATAAAAGGTATTAGGACAACGATGATGACCGTGATGGATTTTAGTTTGTTTCGGAGTTAGACATTCAGTGATAATTGAAAATATCAAATGTGTTTGGATTGGTTCACAAAGACACAGATGATAATAGTAACAGACATTTATTGAGAGTTTATTATGTGCCAAACCTGTTCTAAGCACTTAACTGTTCGAAGCAGCAGTTACTTAGTAATTTGTCTAATAGTCATGGCAACGTAGGCGATAGGTACTGATATCGTCTGCAATCTCCGTGGTCTGCAGGGAGCGGGGTAACTTTGTAAGGAGCAGTACTGGCAGATCCTTCAACATTTGATTCTACTCATCTTTTTTTCTCCGTGTTAATTGTCTGGTTGAGCACATTCACCTGGCACCGTGTTCTGCAGGTGATACATGTGAGTGGAAGAATAGAAGGGGGCAGAGCAAGGGTGTATTGAACATGCTGGTGGCTAGGCACGGGTCTCCATCCTTTACCCATGTTATCGTATGTCATGTTGACAACAATCATCTGAGATAGGTATGCTTGTTCTGCTGTTAGAGATGAGGTCGCTGAGAACTGGACCTGTTAAGTGAGGGATTTCTTTCCCTCACACTGTGTTACATGGCAAAACCGGGATTTGAGCCCAGGTCTGTCCACACAGAAGCTCACACTGGGCTTCCCTGGTGGCGCAGTAGTTAGGAATCCACCTGCCAATGCAGGGGATACAGGTTCGAGCCCTGGTCCAGGAGGATCCCACATGCCACGGAGCAACTGAGCCCGTGCGCCACAATTACTGAGCCTGTGCTCTGGAGCCCGTGAGCCACAACTACTGAGCCCGTGTGCTACAGCTACTGAGCCTGTGCTCTAGAGCTCATGCTCCGCAACAAGAGAAGCCACCGCAATGAGAAGCCCGTGCACCGCAGCGAAGAGTAGCCCCCCCGCTCTCCTCAACTAGAGAAAGCCCGCACACGGCAACGAGGACCCAATGCAGCCAAAAATAAATAAATAAAATAAATTAAAAAAAATAAAGGGTCACCCTTTTGTAGGGATTTAAGTTCTTCCCTTTCTCCTCCCTCTAGTTTTAAGACTACAGTGGTAAACGAAGCAGACAAGGTGCCTGTCTGTCTTAAAGAGTCTTACATTCTAGGTAAAGAAGATGTGGTATATATATATACAATGGAATATTACTCAGCCATAAAAAAGAATGAAATAATGCCATTTGCTGCAACGTGGTTGGACCAACGTGATCATACTAAGTGAAGTAAGTCAGAAAGAGAAAGACAAATACCGTATGATATCACTTACATGTGGAATCTAAAATATGACACAAATGGATTTATCTACGAAACAGAAACAGACTCACAGACAGAGAGAACAGACTTGTGGTTGCCAAGGGGGAAGGAGGGTAGGGGAAGGATGGATCAGGAATTTGGCATTAGATACAAACTACTATATATGGAATGGATAAACAACAAGTCCTACTGTGTACCACAGGGAGCTATTAATCAATATATTCAATATCCTGGGATAAACCATAATGGAAAAGAATGAAAAAGAATGTATATGTATATGTATAACTGAATCACTTTGCTGTGTAGCAGAAATTAAGGCAACACTGTAGATCAGTTATACTTCAATTAAAAAGAAAAAAGAGACGTTCTAGACAGGGAATCGAGCAAGACACAAACAGATAAATAAGCAGGTCACTACAGAGGTGTAGGAGGTTGAGAGGGTAGAGGTGAGAGAGAGCCCCTGATCTAAGAAGCAGGCACTTTGCTAGGGTCCTCAGGGAGGTCGTCTCTGAGGTCCAGAGGATGGAAAGGAGACAGCCATGCAAAGAGCAAGGCAAAGAGAGTACCAGGCAGATGGGACAGCAAGGACAGCAACCCTGAAGCAGAAGAAAGTATGTGATATTTGAGGAAGAGAAGGAAGGGCAGCAAGCCTGGTGGAAGGCAGGCAGAGGTCAGATCAAGGAGGGCCCCGTGGAACAGGGTAAGAAGTTGGGAATTTACACCAACTTCCATAGAACTTAGAATAAAATTAGCCATGTGACCTTGAGAAATCCCTTTATAGGTCTGAGTCTGCAGATTTTTAGTATGTTAGATATGGATAGTAATCCCTGCCCTGCCTCCATCTCAGGGATTGTTTGAACATCAAATGACACAAGGAAATATAGAGGCATTCTTCAAAAGCCACAGAGAATGACGGCTGATTTACCTGATGTGTTTATCTGTGTAAAAGAGAGGAGTCTTTGGAAGACCGATTTATAAAAAAAGGAAGCTGAGCAGTGGAGTTCCTGGGTGTTCAGTCTCTCATTGACTTGTAGTCACAGTAGTAGAAGTAATAATAATGATGATGATAAAAAGAATAAATATTCAATAGGCTCTTAACTGTGTGCGGGAAACTGAGCCCTGATATTTTAAATGCATTGTTATTTAATCCTCACATCACTGTATGAGACATAGATACTGCTATTACTTTCATTTGACAGTTGAGGCACTGAGGCACAGTGAGACTAAGCCTCTGTTTCCATGTGTTTGGTTGTGAATAACAGAAAACTCAACAAGTGGCCTGAAGAAGTAAGATGTTTATTTTTATTATATTATTATATTAAAAGAAGAGTGAGAGTAAACTAGTGCTGGGAAATCCGGTCAAGAAAGTCATCAAGACCCCTTGCCTTTCTGATCCATCATCCTTACCGTGCAGGTTTTGTTCCTCATGAGAGCAAAGTAGCTGCTGTAGCTCCAGTTTTCTTGTCTCGTCAGGTCAGGAGGAAGGAGAAGGGCCAGAGGAGAAGAGCAATTGTGGGAGGGGTCAAATCCTTCCACTTGTGAGGCTTTGCCCTTTGGGAGAAGGGATACATTTATCTACATCTCATTTTGCCTCCCACTGGGCTACATGACCAACCCTAGCTAAAAGGGAAGCAGGATTCTGGAATTCCACTTCACAGTTGAGCAGGCCAAGGTGACAGAGAAGGGTGTTAGAAAGTGTGTTAGTGAGCCACGCCCCAGTCACACTGCTAGTGAATGGTGAAATGTATTTCAGCCGTGTCATTTAGACTCCAGGAGTCATACCCTTGACTACGGTGCCATGTCCCCCTTTTGGAGAGAGGCTTGGGAATCTTGGACCAGTTATTTAACGTCTCTATGCCAATATTTTTATTTGTAAAAGGGGAGTAATAAGAGTATTTAAACAATTGGGTTATTGGGAGAATAAAACAAAACAATCATAAAACAATCACCGCAGTGGCTGGCATATAATAAGCGCACACCAAATAAAGGCGTACCTCCCTTTATTGCACTTTGCAGATGTCGCGATTTTTTACAAACTGAAGGTTTGTGGCAACCCTCCTTGAGCAAGTCTGTTGGCACCATTTTTCCAACAGCATCTGCTCACTTGATGTCTCCGTGTCACATTTCGGTAATCCTTGCAGTATTTGAAACTTTTTCGTTGTTCTTTTATTTATTATGGTGATTTGTGATCAGTGATCTTTGATGTTACTACTTTGGCTCGCTAGAGGCTCACATGATGGTTAGCATTTTTTAGCAATAAAGTGTTTTTTAATTAAGGTATGTACATTGTTTTTTAGACATAATGCTATTGCACACTTAATAGCTCACAGTATAGTGTAAAACAACTTTTTAATTAAAGTATAATTGATTTATAATATATTAGTTCAGGTGTACAACATAGTGATTCAATACTTTTATAGATTATACTCCATTTAAAGTTATTATAAAACATTGGCTCTATTCCCTGTGCTGTACAATATATCCTTGTATCTTACTTATTTTATACGTAGTAGTTTGTACCTCTTAATCCCCTACCCCTATTTTGCCCCTCCTCCTTTCCATTTCCCCACCAGTAACCACTAGTTTGTTCTTTAGATCTGTGAGTCTGTTTCTGTTTTGTTATATTCATTAATTTGTCTTATTTTTTAGATTGCACATATAAGTGATACTATACAGTATTGGTCTTTCTCTGTCTGACTTATTTCACTAAGCATGATACCCTCCATGTCCATCCATGTTGTTGCAAATGGCAAAATTTCATTCTTTTTATGGCTGAGTAATATTCCTTGGTATGTCTGTACACCATATCTTCTTTTTATCTGTTCAGCTATTGATGGACACTTCAGGTTGCTTCCATATCTTATCTGTTGTAAATAATGCTTCTATGAACGTTGGGGTATATATATATCTTTTTGAATTAGTGTTTTTGTTTTCTTCAGCTGTATACCCAAGGAGTGGAATTGCTAGATCATGTGGTAGTCTGTTTTTAGTATTTTGAGGAAAGTGCATACTGTTTTCCATAATGGCTGCACCAGTTTACATTTCTATCAACAGTGTACAAGTGTTCCCTTTTGTCCACATCCTCCCCTACATTTGTTATTTGTGTGTGTGTGTGTGTGTGTGTGTGATTTGTTTTTGCAAGATCTTAGTTCCCTGATCAGGGATTGAACCCGTGCCCCCTGCAGTGGAAGCGTGGAGTCTTAACCATTGGACTGCCAGGGAGGTCCCTGTTATTTGTGGCCTTTTTGATGATAGCCATTCAGACAGGTGTGAGGTGATATCTCATTGTGGTTTTGATTTAAATATCCCTGGTGATTAGTGATGTCGAGCATCTTATGTGCCTTGTTGTCCATCTGTATGTCTTCCTTCAAAAAATGTCTATTCAGGTCTTCTGCCCATTTTTTAATCGGGTCGTTTGTTTTTTGATATTGAGTTGTATGAGCTGTTTATATTTTGGATATTAATCCCTCTTCAGACACCTCATTTGCAGATATTTTCTCCCATTCAGTAGGTTGTCTTTTTGTTTTTTTTGTCTGTGGCTTCTTTTGCTGTGCAAAAGCTTTTAAGTTTTATTAGGTCCCATTTGTTTACTTTTGCTTTTGCTTCCTTTGCCTGAGGAGACAGATCCTTAAACACAACTTTTATATGCACTGAGAAACCAAAGAATTCGTGTGACTCTCTTTATTGTGATATTTGCTTTATTGTGGTGGTCTAGAACCAAATCCATATCTCTGAGGTATGTCTGTATATGTTAGCCATTTTTACCGTTACATTGTAAACTGCTTCTGTGCCAGCATTTATGGATACAGAGGGTCAAACAAAATATACAACAAGGTTAAGTTAGTGATGGCGTGAAGGGCAGCATTAGCAGGGATGAGGGAGGGATTGAGGTTCCTTGGAGGTGAATGGGAATAGATAGGCAAGGGTGAGGAAGTCAGGGATGAAGGGATGGGTGTTTATAGAGATGATGCTCTTTAGGTGGCAAAAAAAGATGAGGCTGGGCTCACCAGGAAGAAAAGAGGGAAGATTGTTTCTGGCAGAGGAAACCGCATATGCTGAGCAGGTGCAAAGCCACAGAAGGGTCAGACTGCACAGCCTGTTGGGGGAAGAGCAAGTCTTTCCTACGGGCTAAAAGGTAGCGGGGGTGGGGGCAAGATTCCTGAGCGCCTCCTTGATGCCAGGCGCTGCCCGGAGCCCGAGGGACGCAATGAGCAGTGAGGGGCAGTTCCCGCTCTCAAGAAGCACATCCCATTGGCAACTCTGTCTTCTCATTTGCTAAAGGGGAAGAAAAATAGAGGAAACCGACATTTTGTTAACTGTCTGCTCTGTGCTGGATTCAAGGCTGTTTTGTGGACACTGTCTCACTGGACTTCAAGGTGGTTAGTATTCTCTCCCTTTTACAGGTGAGGAAACTGAGACTTGGTAAGATTAAATGAGTTGTCCAGACTCCCCAGCTAGTCAGCGGTACAGCAAGGACTCCAATTCAAGTTTCTCTGACTCCAGAACCTGTGCACTATGCTGTCTGCTCTGCTTCCAGAAACCTGGGGAGTGACCCCCACCCCACACCCCGACCCGTGCTAAAATGCAGCAGTATCCAAGGGCACTTCAGAGCCAAATGCAGTATAAACACCAAGTGCTGGGATTTTTAAATTGAATTTTATTTTATTTAAGAAGAGGGAAAGCCCTTTACTCCTACAGTAAATTTCCACCAGCTTGTCAGCTGTTCCTCAGCCAGGCTGATTAGCCAGAGTGGAGCTGTCCAGGTTGCTCACGTAAAGACGGATGACTTGATTGTAGTTCAATGCCTTAGCTGTCACCCAGCCGCCTGCCTAAATATGATCCTTTCTGCCCTGCTAACCCCTCTATAAACACCACCGCAATGAAAGCATAAAACATTAAAAACATCCCCTGGGTGACTGCTATTGCCTTTTGAATTAACACCAGAAATGCTTATTTGAGATATGTGGCCTAACTCAAGCGATATTTCTCGACGGGTTAATGAAGATCATATGTTATACGTTAACCTAATATAACACTATCAATTATTTAGTTATTTTTATTGATTGACCTCTTCCAGATTATTTAATAGCAGATTTTTCACTCTTTGGAAGATTTAATGCCTAGCTCTCAGGCACCTGCGCTCTCCATTATGAGCGTCCTCTGAATATAGAGGTGTGTGTGTATATATATATATTTTTTCTTTTTGGAAGAGACAAATTGCAGACCATCCTGGAGTTAATGAATGTGATGCGTACATAAGCTTGCTGAATCTAAGTGTGACAAAGAATCTAACTGCAGATGACACTGGAGAAAGGTTTCAAAGAGGCAGATCATCAAACCCCGACAATTAGAATTGCTATTTAAATATGCAAAAGGCAGAAAGGCAACCCTGGAAAGGGAGAGTGGGTGGCAAAACTAGTGTCAGTATCAACTGGGAGAAGTAGCCCATTAAAGCATCTCTATCACTGACTTTGTAGCCGAGAACTAGAAAGCGATAGGGAATCATGTCCGTTTCGCTTGTGTTGTGGGATGTGTGAGTGTTCCCATGGCTGCTCATGGGCTGTGCAGGGAGGAAGGAGGAGGAGGCTGGAAGCAGGCTGCCTGGCATCCACTTCTCTCGTGACACTGATTAGATTTTTAAAAATGTATTTTATGGAAATATAGTTGATTTGCAATGTTGTGTTAATTTCTGCTGTACAGCAAAGTGATTCAGTTACACATATACATACACATATGTACATATATATACATATATACATATATATATTCTTTAAAAAATACATATTCTTTTCTGTTACATTTTTTTAAATTATTTTATTCATTTTCGGCTACATTGGGTCTTCGTTGCTGCACGCAGCCTTTCTCTAGTTGCAGTGAGCAGGGGCTACTCTTCGTTGCAGTGCCTGGGCTTCTCACTGTGGTGGCTTCTCTTGTTGCGAGCACGGGTTCTAGGTGCGTGGGCTTCAGTAGTTGTGGCACACGGGCTTCAGTAGTCGTGGCGCACGGCTTAGCTGCTCCGCGGCATGTGGGATCTTCCTGGACCGGGGCTCGAACCCGTGTCTCCTGCATTGGCAGGCAGATTCTTAACCACTGCACCACCAGGCAAGCCCTCCATTATGTTTTATCACAGGATACTGAATATAGTTTTCTTGCTCTACTGTAGGACCTTGTTGTTTATCCATCCTATATATAATAGTTTGCATCTGCTAATCTCAAACTCTGAATTCATCCCTCCCCTACCCCCACCCGCCTTGGTAACTACATCTGTTCTCTATGTCTGTGAGTCTGTTTCTGTTTCATAGATAAGTTCATTTGTGTCATATTTTAGATTCTATATATAAGTGACATCGTATGGTATTTGTCTTTCTCTGACTTACTTCACTTAATATGACAATCTCTAGGTCCATCCATGTTGCTGCAAATGGCATTATTTCATTCTTTTTATGGCTGAGTCATATTCCATTGTATATATGTGCCACATCTTCTTTATCCATTTATCTGTTGCTGGATAGTTAGGTTGTTTCCATGTCTTGGGAATAGGGCTGCTATGAACACACTGATTAATTTGGTGACCGTGGGATGCATTGGTCCACTAGCCAAATCTCTTGACCAGAGCCTCGATCTCCTTACACTGGACTCCAGCTTCTTTGTAGGATGTTGTTCTAGGCTGTGGGAGGGTTTTGATACCAGTACAGCATATGAATGATAGATTAATAGAAAGGTGGGGTACTGGGATGACAAATTTTCTCACGCAGGCAGATCTGGTTGAAATTTGTTTCTTGAAATGTCGTCAACATGAACATGTTTTCCTAAGGCCCTTGTTCCATGTCAGCCTGTTAGCCCTCTCCATATATGAATACTCATACTGATAATTTTATTCTTAATAGCCAGAATTTACCCAGTGATTTATAACTGTCAAAGGAATATTTAGATATATTATTTCATCTCATACCCCATATGGGCAGACGTTATTTTGAGCAGGTGTCCAACCTCCAAGTACTTTCCCCAATAATTTTAAGTCAGTGAGGGAAACGAGAATCCTACCCTGGCCTTCAGATGTGGAACCCGGTGGGCTGGAGAGAGAACTGGGGGTCAGAAGACCTAGCATTGAATCCTGGCACTTCTGGTTATTAGTTTTGTGACCTTAGTCAAAGTTGTAAAAGTCTTGTGGTCTGTATTTTTTAAAAAAATCTTTGAAGTAAACCTGCTCAAGAAAATGACACATCCATGTAGTTCACTAAGGTGTATGAAAGTACTCACTACTGGGAAAGATAGTGCAAATGTATAGGGTTCTTCTCACCTGGGGACGCCGTGTACCTGGCATCTAGGAGACCACCGCTCACCTCCCTGGTGGGTATTTCTAATCCTTTGTGGCACTCTTTTCTATGAGTCCACGTACAGCCTTAAAATTCTTTTCAGTACAACACTCCAGGCTGCCACTCCCCAGTTGATCAAACCTGGCAAGTGAGACGAAAACTCACCTGCCCTTTTAGCCCTGGCCCAGATGTTAGACCCAAGACCTGCCCCTAGCCTCCCTCCGTCTCCTCAGAGATGGTCATGTCTCTTGCCTCTAATTCAAGAGATCTGGCCCCTCAAACTCACAAACGCATCCATCTCAGTAGCTAGGTAGGTGTGCTCTGTGCTCCTAGCTAGGTGGCAGCTGTGAGAAATGTTACGCTGCAGGACGCACCAGCGTCATGGTTAGCAAACTACCTGGTACAAGGCCAAGAGATATGCATTTTTAGACCCTAGAGACTCAGTAATTCATACTCTGCCATGATTAGATTCCTTCCCCCAAATGTGACCTGTGAGGCACTTAGAGACACCAATTTTAAAAATTGGGGTTTTCTTTTTTTTTTAATATCCTAGAGGTACTCAAGACCTGAATTTCAGATCAGTCAAGTCCCACGTTCAATTTTTTTTTTTTTTTTTTTTTCTGTACGCAGGCCTCTCACTGTTGTGGCCTCTCCTGTTGCGGAGCACAGGCTCCAGACGCGCAGGCTCAGTGGCCATGGCTCACGGGCCCAGCTGCTCCGCGGCATGTGGGATCTTCCCGGACCGGGGCACGAACCCGTGTCCCCTGCATCGGCAGGTGGACTCTCAACCACTGTGCCACCAGGGAAGCCCCAACGTTCATTTTTTAAAACCTTATAATCTCTTTGGCTTTGGGGAAGAATAACTTTGGCAAAGTCAATTCTTCAGCCACTCACATCTCAAGGGGCCACTGTGGAGCCACGCAGCTCATGGGACGATGGAAGTCCTGTTCTGGTTCAGTTCCCTGGCAAGCTCAAAATGATTTGTCTTAGCATTTACATTACCCCTCTCCTGCCAAGACATAGGAGGTGTGTTCTGCCACAGGCTATCATCTTGGTGATCTCTTAACCTTTTTTTCTTTGACATCTCGCATGGCATAGTGAACCATTTGGGGCATTTGATTGCCAGATTTAGCAGCAGGTCTCAAGAGGCCCCATCTGCAGCCCTGGAAGACCAGAAGACGGTTCCCCTGTGGGTCATGTAGAGGTGCATTCACTCACTCAGGAAAATTACTAAGACTTCTCTGCGCAAGGAACCTGGTGCTGCAGAATGGTGACGTGTGAGTTAACCCTAAAGAAGACTGATGTTTCGTTCTCTCTCTTCTCTGACAGCTCATACTCTAAGTTATCCAAGCAGGTCTCCAAGTGTGATCTTGGGCATGTAGCCCCACCTAATGTTCTTATAAAGAGGGCTTTGTGTGGAAAAGGGTTGGGGAACGCTGCCAGTTATGGACCGAATAATTGTGTTTCGCAGTAGTTACATGTTGAAACCCTAACCCCCAAATGTGATGATATTAGCGGTGGGGCTTTGGGGAGGCAGTTAGGTTAGATGAGGTCCTGAGGGTGGTGCCCCCGTGTTGGGATTAGTGCTTGTAAGAAGAGACACCAGAGAGCTTGCTCTCTCTCCCCACTACGTGAAGACACAGCAAGAAGGCACCATCTGCAAACTGGGAAGAGTGCTCTCTCACCAGAAACTAAATCTGCTGGCACCTTGATCTTGACCTTCCCAGCCCACAGAACTGTGAAAAATAAATGTATTACTTAAGTCTCCCCGGTCTATGGTCTTCTGTTACGGCAGCCCCAGCGGACTAAGAAGCTGCCTGCTCCGTTATCTTCTTAATGAGTGTCAAGCAGAACATCACGCATCAGTGCCAGGGAGGACCCCAACTCCATGAAGGGGAGCCAAGATCATCACAGTGCCAGCCACCAGGGATAGAAGTCCAAGCACTTCTGTACACTGCATCTTGGTATCAGAGTTGCCAAAGAAACAATGCAGTTAGGCACTGGCTGGAACAACATAACTTACATGGAGAAGAGACAGAGCAAGATCCGCCCCAATAGTGGACATTGGTCCCCCAAGGCTGGTAGCCAGAGCAAGGCAGTTGGCCTACACACCCCCACCGTGGAGTCTGAAATACTGAAATCTGGTGGTGTACCTGAGGGCCACTGATGCACAGCCTTAAACAGAACAGAGGAGAACACACTGAATCTGAAACAGGGAAAGCTATTTCCATACAAGGCTATCGCCTGGCATGGAGACCTGGCATGACTGTTAGCTCTTGGTAAGAGAGGATTCTAGGCTCAGGGCCCATTCTTATGTGGCTGAGCAGAGGTTGAAGGACTCCATGCATGAGACTGCCTTTCCCAGCAGAGAGTCACAGTGTGCATGGTAACATGAAAGGCTCTGAGAAGTACTGCAGTGGAGAGGGGGATGCTTCCCACATGCACCTGTTCACAGAACACATTTTCAAAACACTTGTGTTTTCTAGTTTTCACCAGAGGTCACTTTTGGAAAAGATGGATTAGGTCATAACTTGCCCTCCTTTGCTTCCAGCTACCTTTAGAGTTTATGTCTGGATCAGGCAGAACGTGAGCATTGCCTTTTTGTTTGATCATGAGAATACATGTCCCAAAGTTCATGTCTATGTATGCTTTGGCCAGTTTGGGAGCTGAGAAGAATAAGGGGGACTGGGTATGACACGACATTTTGAATATAAAGGGAAATTATGGAAAGTACTAGAATGGTCGGTCAGTTTACTGTGCAGTGTTAATTATCTTCAAGCATTTCACTGCTGGACTGTGAGCTCCTTGAGGTCAGGGAGTGTCTCCTCTTCATTAAGCGCATGCCTAGCAAACATGCAGAGCCCAAAGAAATCTCTAGTAAATACTTGTTGAATAAATGAAATCATTTGTTGGGGATAATAGATTCATAAACCTTTAATGCTGGAAAGAAACCAAGCAATTATTTAGTCCAAATTTGTTTTAGAAACAAGGAAACCAAGAGTCAGAGGGAAAATGTGTTTGTTGATTATCAGTAGTGGGCTGCTAAAATGGCCCTGATGTTGTGGATTTGAAAAAGAATGATGAGGTCCAGTTCTTGATTTCTTGAAATCATGAATTTCATGTTTTCTAGAGGTGGATTCTAGATAAGGAATATGTTCTCTGGGCTAGGGTGTTGTGGGGATGGAAATGTGAGGGAGGCCAGAGATATTTCAACCTTTGAGTTTGCCCTTTATCCCATTTTACCTTTAGTCATTCACTTCAATAACTGTTGTTACCTACTTCTAGTGATTGGCTTGTGTGTTAGTGTGGGCTGCTGTAAGAAAGTACCATAGATTACGTGGCTTATAAACAGTAGAAATTTATATCTCACAGTTCTAGTGGCTGGAAATCTAAATCAGGGTGCCAGCATGGCCAGGTCCTGGTGAAGGTCCTCCTCAGGATTGCAGACTGCTGACTTTGTGTTCTCATATGGCAGAACGGGTGATGGCGTTCTCTGGGGCCTCTTTATAAGGGCACTAATCCCATTTGTGAGGGCTCCACCCTCATGACCTAATCATCTCCCAAAGGTCCCACCTCCTGATACCATCACATTGGGGGGGTTAGGATTTCAACGTATGAATTTTAGGGGGACCCAAACAGCAGCTTGGCTCCAGAGCTTGAGGGGGAAGAGAGACAAATAAGATATGGTCTCTATCCTTCTGAAGCTCACAGTCTAGTAAAGTATGTAAACATCTGGTTATAATAATAGCATCTCCTCAGGACCAGGTATCATGTTAGGCACTATATATATAGTGTTTCATTTAGTCTTCACACCAAATCTACATGCAGGTGAGGTTTAATCACCTTTTTGCAGGTGGGGAGAACAAGGTTCAGAAAGGTTAAGTGATTTGCCGAAAGCAGCAGGGCTGGGTTCTGACCCTTGCCCTGCTTCCCCCTTGGGTCCGTTGTGTAATGCACGCTTACAGAACAGACCGACCCCCTTTAACTGCAGCAACAACATGGGGGTCTGAGAGCCTGGAGGAGGGGCAGGTGATTTGTTCTGGGGATTCAGCAAGGCGTACATTGAGTGCCAACAGAGGGCGAGCTGTTCTGTCTCCTGCCTCTTGTATGCCTGCCTTCTGCCCGAGGCTGGCCTGAAGGGAACTTGGAATGGAATCCCAAGGAAGTCTAGTGGCTTCGCTGGCAAGGAGAAGTGAAAGGTGAGGAAGGCGATGACGGAGTGCGGGCTCAAGGATCTATGTGATGCGCCAGCAAGGCTTATGTGGGGACAGGGCAAACATTCCCTGAGCACTGCTCTGGGCAGGGCACCAAAGATACAAAGAGGAGAGAGCCTCAGCCCTGGCTCTCGAGTGGGTCTCAAGGAATCCGTGGAAACCCAAACAGAGCTACACACAGAGTGACTGAAGCATGGAGGAGGGGAGCCTCTTTGTGCCGTGCAGGCGTGGAGGGTGTTGGGAGACGGGAGAGGACCCCGACAGTTTTTCACGGGTTGCAGAGCAGGGAGCAGTGCCTTAAAGAATAATTGGGAGGTTACTGGGAGCAGAGAGGAGATGGCTAAACCAGGGCAGGGCTTGGGCAAAGGCTTAGAAGCTGAGAAGGAGAATGGATGTTGAGGGCGCGGGAGACAGCGGTGGCTAACTAGTGATGCAGCTTGAAGATACAGGCGGGAGGAAAGGCAGGTGGGGGCCACCCTGGAGGACCTTTAGAGCCCTGACACATGGAGGCATTTAGACCATGAGCAATTCCCATCCTAGAGTCCCGTCTGCAATACACACTGCTAATTGAATGTTTTTTTATAGACTTGAAGACCCACATTAATGCTGTCTACTTTTAATTCCATACAATGGGGGGCAAATCTCTTGGTTTTATTGACTCCTTCTTTATCTGACTTCACCTAATTGGAAACTAAACAGATAAAACGATACCTTTTCTACTAATGAATAATTCATTTTCTCTTTTGTCATAAATGAGAGCCTAGCAGATCTGTCTTTAAATTAGGATATCTGGTAGATGAGAGAAAAATGTGAGTGATTAACTCCGAATTGAGTTCACGTGAATATCTGAGAGTCGGAGTCCTCCTCTGTAATGAAGTTTAGATTGGTTCACGTAACGGTTCACCTGGCTCTGGTGGAGCCCAAGTTCAGAACATATGAGCGCGATTGACCTGTTAATTTGAAATGTTTTAATCTGCATAAAAATGGATTGTATTAATTGTTTCGCATTAACCAGGGTTGACGATAATGTCTGCTTGAATTAGGCTGAGTCTCTCTCTGTCTCAGCCCTTTGCGGTTTCATTTTCCCCGAACACGGGTAATTTTTCTCCCCTCCGTGCCAGTCATCTGAATGGGTTGGGCTGTGTTGCTCTCAGATTAGAGAGAAACCCACCAACCGTCTGCAAATACAAATACGTATCATCCTCACACCGACTCCACCCCCTGACACCTCTCTCTGAAGCCTTCCTCTTCTAATTAGCCTTGGTAACATTTCTCCACCCCAATCTCACTGGTTTACATCATTTTCCTAATCTTGGTAAATACCTTTAACTCTACACCAGTCTGTGCTTCAGGAAAAAAAGATTGGAACTGAGAAATCTGATTTAAAAAAATGTAATTCTTAATTATTTTACAGACATACTCTGAGATCCCTAGGGGCTGGACACTCAGCTCGATACTGAGGGTGTGCAATGTAGTTGAACCTGGTTCTGCCCTTGAGGAGGTCATGGTCTGGTTCTGGTGAAACGGCTTCAACGTATGAAAAGTTAAGCAGTGGTTCAAATCAACACTAAGGAAAATCCCAGACCACATCTGTGGTTAAATGAGTGATGGAATCCGTGGGAACTAAGAAATACTGAAGTTTCCTGAATATGCTCTGTGTTTTGTTTTTGTTTTTGTTTTTTTCCTCCCATGATTCTAAGTCTATGCCCCCTCCTTTGCTGGGTCTGGAATACTTTTCTCTGTATAGTTCAGTGAAATCATACCCTTTTCTGGGAAGCCTTCCTTGGCCACCGCCCCCCGCTCGTCTCATTAGGTGCCCTCTTCTGGGCTCTCACAGCTCCTGTCATAAACAGACATCATTGTATTTATCTTACCATTTATTTGTCTCTTCCAATCAGCTGAAATGAAGGGTTCAACTTGCAATAAATAGAGAGGCAAGACTGAAGAGGGAATTTAGGAGAATTCGATGGTATATCCCAGGCCCCTGCTCCTCGGTGTGTGGTCCAGGAACCAGCAGCGTTAGCGTCTCCTGGCAGTGAATTAAAAATGCAGAATCTCACCCTCCACCTCAGTCCTACAGACCCAGCATCTGAATTTTTTTGTATTATTGAGTTATAGTTAATATACAATGTTGTATTAGTTTCAAGTATACAGCAAAATGATTCCATTATACATATATATATATATATATATACACACACACACATATATATTCTTTTTCAGATTCTTTTCCATTATAGTTTATTCCAAGGTGTTGAGTATAGTTCCCTGTGCTATACGGTAGGTCCTTGTTGTCTACCTATTTTATATATGTTGATCCCAAACTCCTAATTTACCCCCCTGCGCCCCCCCCCACTGCTATCCTCTTTGGTAATCATAAGTTTGTTTTCTATTTCTCTGAGTCTGTTTCTGTTTTGTAAATAAGTTCATTTGTATCTTTTTTTTTGATTCCACATATAAGTGATCATATGATAATTGTCCTTCTCTGTGTGACTTACCACTTAGTATGATAATGTCTAGGTCCATCCATCTTGTGGCAAATGGCATTATTTCATTCTTTTTTATGGCTGAGTAATATTCCATTGTGTATATATACCACATCTTTTTTATTCATCATCTGTCGATGGACATTTAGGTTTCAGCATCTGAATGTTAACAGATCCCAGTGATTCCCATGACAGGTTGGGAAGAACTTGGGCTGGTCTAGGCTGTTGCTTCTCAAACTTGGCTGTGCACTGGAATCACCTGAGGGTCTTTGTAAAGTACTGATGCTTGGGTCCCACGGGCAGAGCTTCTGATACACTTGGTTGGGGTATGGCCAGTTAAAAGCTCTGTAGGTGATGCTAATATGCGGCCACACACGTGAGCCACCTCTGGGCTCATGTTTCTCAACTGCTGTCTCTTATCATAGCACTTGCTGGGCTTCATAGTCATTTTCATTTATGGGTCTGTCTTCCCTGCCTCTCAAGGGAGAGGACTCTTCTACACATCCTGAGACTCTAACATAGTATTTCTCACTGAATAATTGTTTCTTAAAGTGGATGGAAATGAACCAGAGTGGAGGCCTTGAGTACCGAATTTGAGGACAACATTGGAGCAAACTTATTTCAAAAAGTACTATCAATAGCTTGGATGAAGAATTGAGGCCTAGTTATTAGTATAGATGGCACAAGAATGATTCAGAGTGTTCTCAGTTGGCCAAAGTCAGAGTCTACAGAATATATCAAATCGTGGTGCCCAGATTTCATGGGAAGAGGATTTGGCGGGGAAGACCCAGCATGTTCTCTTCTAATAGGAGGGGAGTAGACTTCCAGGTTTAGTTCACCTCAAGCCCTGGGTGATGCAACAGTGATTATTTTTCTGGCTACTAAGAAAATCACAGTACAATTTTCAAATGAATTCATGGAAGTACAGTATTCACTCATACGAGGTACTGAATGGCTGTATCTCCTCTGGGTACCACGCTTTGAGGAACTAGTGAGCATAGTGGATAATGTAGAAATCATGTCATGGAAGGAGGGTGTGTGTGGGAATGAATGCCTGCAGAAGAGAGGGTGTGGTGAGGACCCGGTTGCTTTTTTCAGAAGGACTGACTGTTGTGAGAGAACAGAATTGTGCTGTGCTGCTCCACGGGGCGGAGCTAGGGCCAATGGAATTCACAGAGGCAGATTTTGGCTCAACGTAGGAAAGACTGGCTGCCAATGAGAGCCGTCCAATAATAGAACCGGCTGCCTGGGAAGATGGTGCGATGAGCGAGCTCTCTATCTTTGGAAATGTTCTAGCGGAGCCTGGATGGCCATCTGTTGTGGGTATTGTGGAAAGATGCATGCATGCGGTAGATGAAAAAAATTTTGTGGTTGATGATCGTAGTAGTAAATGTGACTAGTATGCACTGAGTGCCCATGACATGTGCCAGGTACTGTGCTAGGCAAGTTTGTATCCATTATCTTCTTTAATCCTTCTGCAGCCCTACTAAAAGGGACAGTTATTACTTCCGTTTTACAGAAGAAATGGGCTCAGAGCTAGGATTTGAACCCTGGGCTTTCTGACCTCCAAACCATATTCTTTTAGCTCTACCAGATGCCTTGTGTGGTCCCTTTGCTCTCTAAGATTCTGTGATTTCAGATGCAGTTAGACACTGGATTTGAAGTGACCTTTAGGCATCTGTGTAGAAAAGGTCATATGGAGAGCTGGCTGTGAATGCTTGGGAATTGAGAGAGTGGTCAGGATGGCAGAAGTGGACCTGAGCGTGCTCTACCAACAGGTGAGGGTTTATGCCATTGCATTGAGAAGATTCCCAAGGTGGTGACTGCCGAGACCAGAGACGTCAGGGTAGGCCGACTCCCCTTTGCTGGAAATCCAAGCCACGGGAGAAGCCATGAGTCCTAAGTAGGAAGGGATGGACTGTTACTCGTTGGAGACTTGATTTTTAACCTCAGTAAAATGCGAATGCGGCTATAAATGTTCAGATTCTAGACGGAGACTATGCAAGTCAAGGGCTGAAATTGGAGTCAGTATAACACTAACTCAAGGTAAAGCTTCCACCTGGCTTGATATCTGAACCCGGCTACTCTCAGCTATGTGTCCTTCCACACGTTACCTTCCTGGACCTCGATTTCATCATCTGTAAAATGGGGATGATAGCACTCCCTATCCCATGGGTTTATCACGAAGCTTAAGTAGAATAATGCACGTAAAGTGCTTGAACAGTGGCTGACACATGGAAAGCACGTGGTGTTTATATTCAGATTAGTTATTAAATCTAAGTAAACCCTGAAGGTACCACAGACGGAATAGTTTACTTAAGATAGCCTGTCCCCTTTATTCAGATCGAGGCGCACTATATAAATTCAACTTACATTTAAAAGAATTTGGACGCACAGCTGATACCCTTAGTTAATCAAACATTTTAGGTTACTATTTCCATCCATTTTGTTGCAGTTTCTAAACTGTATTAATCTACTTCCTCATCATAGTACATAGTCTACTATACAGAATTGAGGCAGCACAAAGTAGACATTAAAAGAAGGACTGTGCAGTCAGACTGCCTGGGTTTAGATTTTAACTTTACTATTTACTAGTCCTGTGACCTGGGGCAGTTTACTTTGTCTAAGCCTCGGTTCCTTTGAATAAAGTGGAGCTAATAGTAATACCTACCTCAAAGGGCTTAGAGATCAAATGGGATTACACATATAGAGCGCTTAGGAAGATGCCTAGTGATCTGCAACATAGTAGGCGTTCAACAAATGATGATGATGGTACACAGTATCTTGTAGGACAAAGGAATTTAAAATGCCTTGTGCTCCTTATTGTATGTATCGGTGTTGATTATCGTGTAAGTGTTGATTATATAATCCTATACTGTGTGTACATAATCTATAGAAAGGTTTCTCTACGAGCAAGAGATTATGGGTTGGGGGATGTCCATGGGTGGACTTGTAGGGAGTCTGTGATGCTCCTGAAATTGTAGGCAAGACTTGGGGGTTTGCATGTTTATATGGGGAAGATCTGTGCCTTCATTCATTGCTCTCTGACCGTATAAAGTTTAAGAAGTGTTAGTGTAAGAAATTTGAGGTGGAACATGAAACTGTTAGTAAGAGCAAAATGAAACCCTGGCTGACAGTGACCAGGAATAAAGTCATTTTGTTATCTTGTATAACAAAGAGTCAGAGGTGGGTGGTCCCAAGATCAGTGCAGTAGTTCAGGGATGTGATTAGGGGCTCAAGTTCTTTCTGCTCTGTGTCATCCTTAGATTAATTGCTTTATGGTCCCAGGATAGCTGCCATAGAAACAAGTACTGCCTCCTCATATAACCTAACTGAAAACAGAAAGAAACCAGGACAGCCAGGGTGGTATGATAGAGCTTTCATTATTTGTCTCCTTTCTTTTATCAGAGGTTGAAAAAACCCAAAACAAACAAACAAAACAAAAAATCCCCCAGAAGGAATGATTACAAAACAAGATACCTCCATCCCTGCTTATTCTTTATGTGCCAGAATGCATTCGTATTACCACTTCCAGCCAGAAGGGAGGCCAAGAAAGCAAGTATCTGGCTTTTTCAGCATCTCTAAGGGAGGTGGGCAAGGGAAAGAGGCAGTGTTGGTTAAAGAACTTTCTAACATCAGTGTACCAAAGAAAATGTGAGAGCTGATGTGCCACAGAGAGGCACACAAAGTACTTGAATGTTGAGGGGAGGGACAGTTGTTTGCTAAGAGATGGACAACACCTAGAGAAAGGAGCAGGGGAAACAAGGAGAGCTCTCAGTGCCTTCAAGATGCTTTACCCTAAGCAGACGTCATTCATCAGTGAGTAATATAGAGGAAGTGCCTGGATTCCAGATACATGAGTAGAAAAACTACTGAGGAGTCAGCCAGTTGCTCTTATTTGCAGCTACTCCTACTGACCCAAATTTGCCCTCCGCCACTCCTCAGCTGCTGATAGTAGCTCTTGGGAGCCGGTCTGTGAGCTCTGCCAGGATGCAGATGCCCATCTCCATAGCTCTCCCCCAACTCTCCAAATAAGCTGTTCCTGGGGAAGGAGAACAGCACCTACAGCAGTAACAGGTCTAGTAATTAGCAGCAGCCCCAGGGCCTTGCAACACTTCTAAAAGGACAAGGTGATTCATTAAGATCTGTCACTACCTCTGAGAGTTTCCCAGATGGAGAGACATGTGGGGATTTCCAATGCTAATGACGGGAGGCCTTTAACCTGCAGTCGTTAGAGGGCAAGGGATGGAAGATGTGGGACAGAAGCAAAGCAGGTGGACATGGAGGCTGCATGTCTGTTGTTGATGGAAGAACCTATTTTTATACATGACCTTGACAAACTGTGCTACTCTCAAGGGCAGGCGGAGAATCCATTGAACTGTGATGGTGCAATCATGTCAAAATAAACATGCAGAATGTGAACACACTATGCAAAGCCCAAGCCTTGCTCCATCTCCTCAGTACTTAATCCAGAGGCTCAGGAGTTGGATGAACATTCTTTTTTCTTTGCATATTTATTGGTAAATAAAAGGTTGTGTTTAATAATGCATTTATCGTGCTGAATCAAAATGCACTAAATTACTATAATAATTATTTTCTCCCATAGAGTGGATGGATACAGTAAGATCAGTGAAGAACTTCTACATCCCCCCTGGGAGTTAGGGAGAGCCTCAAAGAGGACATAACTCTTGAACTGATTCAGGGAAGCTGAGTAGCAACCTGCTAGTCTTATGGAGGTAAATGGAGGTAGTGAAGGTATCAGGGCTTTTATGTAGGTATTCCAGGTGGAGAAACAGCACCTAAAGGGCATAAAGTTGTAAAATGCAATAAGCATCTGATATTTTGTTTACTAAGCACTTTTCTCCCCTTCTTCAGAAAAAAAAAAATCCCCTTTTCTCCTTCTGGAGATGTTTCTTTACCACCTCAATTGTGTGGTTGGATTGGAGTTGGTATTCAGCTCTAGCTCTGTAGATACAATGGACTAGATGCAAATGATGTGTCAGGACCAATCAAAATCTGCCCTGGGATCTTTTTTTTAAAAAATTATTTTATTGAAGTATAGTTGATTTACAATCCCTGGGATCTTTTAAGCTGCATCTGGGAGAGAGATTTCAGTCAGCTCATCACTAGGGACAAACTGAGAGTAAGGTGTGGGATTTGTTGAGGGCTCTGACCCCAGCCATTTGGAAATACTCCTGACCACAAGAGACAGAAACTCAGTTCAAATGAGCTTAGATCAAAGTGGCATTGATTGTAAAATTTCATAAGCATAGTCCCTCTATGTCTCTCATTTCTGTGTTTACCTTTACAAAAGCAGGCTGGGTTCTTCCAAATGGTGGAAACCAAGATCAAAAATGATTTCCAGGGCTTCCCTGGTGGCGCAGTGGTTGAGAGTCCGCCTGCCAATGCAGGGGACAAGGGTTTGTGCCCCGGTCCGGGAAGATCCCACATGCCACGGAGTGGCTGGGCCCATGAGCCATGGCCGCTGAGCCTGTGTGTCGGGAGCCTATGCTCTGCAACGGGAGAGGCCACAACAGTGAGAGGCCCACGTACTGCAAAAAAAAAAAAAAAGATTTCCATATCTCACTTCTCATTGGGGTTGGGGGAAAGGTGGGAGACAGAAAAAAAAAACCCAGTAAAATTTCATAAATAAGGTAGTCTTATAGAATGTTAGAACAGAGTTTCTCAAACATTGATGTACCTGTAAGTCAACTGGAGATTTTCCTATCATGCAGATTTTGACTCGGTAGGTCTGGAATGGTCCTTAAGATTTGCATTTCTAACATGCTCCCATGTGATATGATACTGCTGGTTCAAAGATCACATTTTGAGTAGCAAAGTGTCAAAGATAATGTTTAAGAATTGAGGAAATATGAAAAGCCAATGCATTATATGGTGGCATGGAAATGCCGGTAGAAGTGAGTTGTAATTTTCAGCGGGGGGATTGGGAGAGGCCCGTGGAGGTGACATTTGAACAGACTTGAAAAAGGTGATTATATTGACATGATTAAAAAATATATATATACACAGATACATATATATATATAATTTTCTGTTTTAAAAACACCTGTTAGTTAACTATTGCTGCATAACAAACTGCCCCCAACCTTTGCATCTTAGAGCAACAGGCATTGATGATTCCCCGGTTTTGGTAGGTGGCCTTAGCTGGGTGTTCTTGCTCAGGATCTCTTACAAGGCTGCAGTCAAGGTGTTGGCCAGAGCTGCTGCATCCATCTCAAGGCTGGCCTGGGATGGATCTGTTTCCAAGCTCACTCTAGTGGCTGTTGGCAGGCCTCCATTCCTCACAGGCTGGTGGCCAGAGGCCTCCTTCAGCTCCTTGCCACGTGGGTCTCCCCGTAGGGCCGATCACAAATATGGCAGCTGACTTCCATCAGAGCAAGCAGACGGGAGGGCGAGGGGTGGCCAGCAAGAAGGAAGCCAGAGCCTTTCTGTAACCTGATTTATCAAGTGACATCTCATTACTTTTGCTATATTCTAATTACTAGAAATGGGCTACTAGGTCCAGCTCATACTCAGAGGGGAGGGGGTTACCAAAGGCATGAGTACCATGAGTCAGGGCTTGCTGGGGGCCCTTTTAGAGGCTGCCTACCCCAGCGTGTATTTGCCGATCATCACAAAAACCTGGGTGCCTTTATGCCCTTAAACAGGTCGTTGTTATTGCCAGTTTGTTTAGCAAAGAGGATCATGGGAATTTCTTGGCTCCCCGCAGAAACCAGGATGGTCCAACTGGTCCTCATGGAGCTAGAGCTGGCTTTGGCCGATCTTTGACTTTGGAGGTGGGTCCAAGCCTGCTTCTTTTTGGAGACATTCGGGCAGAGGCTGGTAGGCCGCCTGTGGGCTTGTGGGCAGCTGAGCTCTGTCTGACCCCCTGGCCATTTTAACGTTGCCAGTAAAATTGCCTGAGGAGCCTGCCAAGGAGACAGATGCTGCTGCTGGAGAAACACCTTCTGTAGCCTGGCATTTGTCCGGTAATTGCTCTCCAAGAGAAAATAAACTCTCCACGTGAGGGGGAAGGTGGATGGCGCCTGACTGTCAAGTAGAGAGATGATTTAGAACAAGTGCTGCAAATAAAATGCCAAAGATTTTATTAAAAAGTGGAAGACGTTTGTATAGATCTAAAGCTAGGCTTTTTAAAAATCTACTGACTCAGGAAATGCTTCTTGTTTTCCAGGCATAGACTAGTACACAGTGAATTGAATTATGTGCAAAATGCCTCACCTGTTCCCTCACTCCTGTTCCTTTTGCAATAGAGAGCACCACTATTTCCTTCTGGCTTATAGATTCATAATGTAGTAGAAACAGCACTGGCTTAGGACAGGGCAGTAGGCTTGGGTGATGGATTCAACCTGTCGGAGACAACAGGTTTCGTCCTCAGTTTCATCACCTTTAAATTGGGATAGTAAACACGTCTCAGAGTTGTTTTAAAGATTAAGTTAAATAAAATAACACCAGGAGAAGTTCCTTGCCACATAATAAATACTTAATAGATGGTGTTTTTATCGATGCTGTACTTTAAATAACAATACTAGAAGGAACTTTAAATGTTAAGTCCTTCATCATAGATGGGGAAGACCCAGAAGGCTAAGGCATTTTCTACAGATCATGTAATAGTTGTGTTCTACCCACTCACCCATCCGCCCATCCGCCCATCCAGCCAGTATTTATTGAGGAGTGTGCTCTCTGACACTGCCGTTCTCATTGAAGTGGCTATAAAGACACGAAGACGTCAGGAAAACTGCCTGCCCTCAAGGGGTTAGATGGACAATAAGCAAGAACATTACTGATACGTTTTAGATGAAATATCAATAAATACTGTAAAATAGAGGTTGAAATGATAGAGATAATAACTGGTCGGAGGGACATTGGGAGGCTGCTGCAGGTTGGGTGACCTGGGAAAGGCCCCTTTAAAGAGTGGCATCTGAGGGGAGACCTGTAAGGTAAGAAGGAACCTAGGAAGGAACAGCAACTGAAAAGAGACCCTGATGTAGAAAGAACAGGACGGCAGCTGGGGTGGTGGGCACTTCCCAGATCAGATGGGAGATTTATAGTCATGCTAGGGAAAACACTTCTTAAACACACTGTGAAATTTGGGGTCATAAAGGTAAAGCGGGTTTCCTTAAAAAAATGATCTTTCAGCAATTTTTAATATCCTCATATTCATTATGATTTTTCAAGGGATTGGGGACCATTATATAATGAAGTCTTTTCACAACTGTTTAACCATGGATTCATTCCTTTCTTCCATTGATCTCTCCTTCCTTCCATCTGTCCGTTCCTTTTTTTATTTTTTGTTGTTAAGGTATAGTTGGTTTACAATGTTGTGTTAGTTTCTGGTGTACAGCAAAGTGATTCATATATGTAGATAGATAGATATCGATATATTCTTTCCGGATCTGCCCATTTCTTATTTTTAAAGAGCATCCTAAGGAATAGAGAGATCTGTGGGAAACCCTGGGGGGTCTTCCAGACCCCAGCTTCAGTTTCAGCCCACAGAGCCTGGGACATTGATTTTCTTAAGTGCTCTGATATTTATATATATATATACATATATATAGACATATAAAAATTATTTATACATATGTTTATGTATATAATATATTAATTAATTAATAGCCAATGAAGATAGTTTTGGTAAAGTTTCTCTTTGGAGGGAAAATGTTTCCTTTCAAGTTCGTTGTCATTTTTCAGTATGTGCCTCTATTGAGTACTGGCCACGGTCCCATAGCTATGGGGATATTCGGAGGAGCTGATAAATGAGTAAATCACACAGGGAGCAAACTCATGCCTCTCTCCTTCCAAAAGGCTCACAGTCTTTGAAGAATGGCTGAGTTACATTTTCTCAGTAATAACAATAATGTAATATTAAGAGCCATTGAGCATCTGCTGGATCCCAGGCATCGTGCTGGATGAATTATAGATGAAACCACTAATGCTCACAACGTGTTGAGAGGATGCTATCAGTTCCGTTTTTCAGTTTAGAAAACCATGGTCATTTAGCCATTAGAGCAATAGCATGGTGCCTCAGGTCCTACTGTATTTTTAGTAGCCCACGGTAAATGTTTCAATTTCTTTTAAAATCAGAAGAAGGAGATGAACTTTTAGGGTTGAAGATTACATTTGTTGTTAGACCAACACAGTCATAGAATGGAATTTTTAACATTTTTTTTTTTTTTTTATGGAGAAAGGCCATGGAGGAAGAAGTCCATGGGGCCTCAGAAAGTCACAATGTGGGGACCACATGAGGTTGCAGGAAAGTTGACACTTGCTCAAAGTCATGCAGGGAGAAGGACACAGATGAACACAGTCCCAACCCTGCATTCTTTCCCTCCCATCCTGAGGCCCCATTCTCAATTGCTTTTACTCCACTCTTTCTAACTTTTAGCCTAAGTGTCCTTTCCACAGAAACAGTAAGTGCTTGAAAACTGGGGCTCTGCATCCTTAATTTAATTTATATTTATTTTTAAAATAAATTTATTATTTTTGGCTGCGTTGGGTCTTTGTTGCTGTGCACGGGCTTTCTGTAGTTGCGGCGAGCGGGGGCTACTCTTCGTTGCAGTGCGCGGGCTTCTCATTGCGGTGGCTTCTCTTGTTGCAGAACATGGGCTGTAGGCATGCGGACTTCAGTAGCTGTGTCTTGCGGGCTCTAGAGCGCAGGCTCAGTAGTTGTGGCATGTGGGCTTAGTTGCTCTGTGGCATGTGGGATCTTCCCGGACCAGGGCTCGAACCCGTGTCCCCTGCATTGTCAGGAGGATTCTTAACCACTGCGCCACCAGGGAAGTCCCTCTGCATCCTTAATTTTAGCACCCCGTCTGCTCTGGGAGAATGAGACAGGGAGGCACAGAACCTTTTTACAGAGGGCTTCATCCCAGGATTCCTGGGCAAAGGCACCAGCCCAGCCAGGGTCCTGATGAGAGGGAGGAGGGTTGAGAGTCGGAATCTACCGGCCCTGCCTTGTTCAAGCAGACAATTCAGTCTTGCAGAAGTGCCCCTGTTCAATTAGACCGAGTGTGGAACTGGCCTCCTGGAGCCCTTGGATAACAAGCAAGTGGAGAAACAGGTGGAAAGCAACAGGGTTGAGGTTTGCACACAGCCCTGCTGCCCACCAGCCACTTTTCTGCCAATTAGAACCTTTGAAAAGTTTGGCCTTCATTTCCCTGAGCAAGAGTCCACTGTAAAACGGGGGCCAATTTGCATTCGAGGCACAGGGCACTTTCCTCCACTCGCCTATGTAAAACGGAGTTTAAATAAAGCCTTTGGATCATTCTGGATATCACGACAACTACATTTGATCCTGAGTGCATTTGTCCACGCCCTGGTGATGTTCCCTATGGCATTTAGCTTCTGAGGCCACGATGTCTTTGGCTAAATTTGTCATCAAGAAGAGGTCTCTGAATTATTGTAGAAGGTGACTGCTTAGGTGACAGTATAATATGTCCCCTCTTTGAGCCTCAGTTTCCTAATTGTAAAATGAGAGGCTGAGATGGTTTCAGAACTCTTCTTCTAGCTCTGAATTCTCTTTTTTGAGCAACTACTAAGTGAAAGACCCCAAATTAAGGGCTAGGGACTTGTTTGGGGGATCAACTGAGATTATGGATGGAAAAAGTGCCATGAAAATCATATTCACCTTTATCCTAATGGAGAATAACAGCCCTCAGTTACTAGGAACTACTGTGGACCAGGAATTTTACATACGTTTTGTCCCCTGTAATAGTAAAGTTGTGAGATAAATATTAGTATTCATATTTCAGAGATGAGGAATTTAGGCTCCGAGAGGTTAAGAAACAGGTTCAGAACCAGGAATTCAGTCTAAGATTGACTTCACCTCATGGCTACTGTTATTTTTATCATCATTATCCTCATGCTATGTGTTGCCTTTGTTTCACAGTCCATTGAGAAGAAAGATGTGTACATATCGACAACACACTGACAACAGTCATATCGGGTTAAATTGGCTTGAGTTGGGGTGTCCACTGGTGACCTTTGCCTGGATATAGACTTCTGTTGGGAAAAAAAGGTGTGGGACAGTCCAGGGAGAAAAGCAACCAGAACATGTTCATTTCTCCTGTGAGTTAAACTGGATCTTGGTATATTGGGAGCAAGGTCCAGTGCCATAAACATGTGCTGATCTGCGTAAATGATTTTCTTTCCTCTTCTTCAGGTGGGTTGGAGGCAGGAAGTCTTCCCTTCAGAGAGGAATAAACCCCATCCTTCTAAGACAGCTACAGAGAATTTGATGTCTGTCTGTCTGTCTCTTTTAAAGCTTAGCTTTCTAAGCCTGGGGGACCTAGTTAGCTGCCTCAGTTTCCCAGTGTGATCAGGCTCTGGAAGCCAGACTTACCAGTAGAAGCCAGACAGGTTTAGTCTTCCACCCATGGAATGGGGACATCCCCACGTGGGACTGCCCAGCTCTCAGTGTGGGAGAGAACACTTTGTTCCACCGTCCTGCGTGACACGCTGAGTCACTAGGACAGCCACAGCTGTCAGGAGGCCATATGGCCCTTTCCATGTTGCATGTTGCTTCCAGCCATCATTTTCCTATGCTGTCATAACAAGGACCTCATAGCTGTGGCCTTCAGCGTCACAAAGACCTGTGTTCAGATCCTGGTTCTGACACTACCTGTATTTTCTTGAGCAAGAACTGAACTCTCTGTGTCTTAAGTTTCTTACCTGTGACATGAAGATGAAAATATTAAACCCACGTGGCTGCTCTGCAGAGGAAGAGAGATGACACGTGGGAGGCTAGTGTTTTGAAATCATCTCGCTCTAGTGACAGGAGCAGGATTAGTGGGATAGATGAGATGAAGTTATGACTGTTCTCAATTCACGAGGGTTTTCCTTTCCAGCACTGTTTGGCTAGTGAATGCAGGGGACACAGGTTCAAGCCCTGGTCCAGGAAGATCCCACATGCCGCGGAGCAACTAAGCCCATGCGCCACAACTACCGAGCCTGCGCTCTAGAGCCGGGGAGCCACAACTACTGAGCCCGCGCTCCACAACTACTGAAGCCCCCACACCTAGAGCCCATGCTCCGCAACAAGAGAAGCCACCACAGTGAGAAGCCCGCACAACTCAAGGAAGAGTAGCCCCCGCTCGCCACAACTAGAGAAAGCCCGCGAGCAGTAACGAAGACCCAACACAGCCAAAAATAAATAAATAAAATAAATAACTTAAAAAAAAAAAAAAGAATGGTGAAGCCAGAAAAACCCAGCCTGGTGGGCTGCGTTGCTTTTTACTAGACTGTCAGCTGCTTAAGGGCAAGGACCCCATCCTCTCTGCCCCGGTGCCTGGCTCTGGCCTCATTGAGGCCTCACCTTTTGCTTCTTTCTCCCTCTCCCCTCTGGTCCACACCAGCTGTTGCTGAAATTCGGCCTCTGTATACTGGTGCTGGATTAGATCTCGGAAACAGAATTTTGGGTGAAGCAGACAGAAGGAGCTTTATTGCTTTGCCAGGCAAAGGGGGCCACAGCAGACTAATGCCCTCAAGACGGTGTGTTCCCCTGCCAGCTCCCCTGGAGGGGGTAGTGGGGAGTCTTACAGTGTTCAAGGAGCAGGGCGTGGTCAGCTCATGGACATTCTTCTGATCGGTTGGTGGTGAGGTAATGGTCATTAACCTTCTGGTTCCAGCTGGTCTGGGGTCTGTGTGCTTGTGGGCAGCATACAGTTAACTTCTTCCACCTGCTGGGGGTTCAGTATCTGCATAACAGGTCAAAGGACATGGCTCAGAATCTTATCTATAGTCCTTGAGGAGGAACTAGAGGTCCCTGACTTTGTTTAATGTCTAAAGTATTACTATTTTGTCTTGCTTATCTGTTTTTATGTTTTTCTGCATTTTTTCACTTCTCTGGTTACATTTATTCTGTGACTGAAGTTTTTCCACAGACAAAGGGTAGGCAGACCACACAGGTGGAGGTTTATTCTGAGAAGGCCTCAGAGGGTCCTGCTCGGTTACACAGCCTCTTCACTGCTCTTCCAAGATGCTGGGCATATTTCTGCTGAGGGATTTGGCGCTTGCTGTCCCCTGTCTGAAATGCTCTTCCCCCAAGTCTGCGTGGTGTCACCTTTACCTTCTTAAAAGTTGTGCTCAGTGGCATCTCAGTGAGGCCTTCCCTGACTACTCATTGGAGAATGTTCCCCTTTCCAGCACTTCTTATTCCCTCTCCAGCCTTATTTTCCTTCCCAGAACTTCCCAACATCTGACATATTGCATGCAGGCAAACCTCGTTTAATTTGTGCTTCGCTTTATTGTGCTTCTCAGATACTGCTTTTTTTTTTATTATTATTTTCTTTTTGCGGTCCTCTCACTGTTGTGGCCTATCCCGTTGCGGAGCACAGGCTCCGGACGCGCAGGCTCAGCGGCCATGGCTCACGGGCCCAGCCGCTCTGCGGCATGTGGGATCCTCCCGGACCGGGGCACGAACCCGCGTCCCCTGCATCGGCAGGCAGACTCTCAACCACTGCGCCACCAGGGAAGCCCTCAGATACTGCTTTTTAACAAACTGAAGGTATGTGACAACGCTGCATTGAGCAAGTCTATTGGTGCCATTTTCCTGGCAATATTTGCTCACTTCATGTCTCTGTGTCATATTTTGGTAATTCTCGAAGTTATTTCAAGCCCTCCACCAGCAAAAAGATGATGACTCACTGAAGGCTCAGATGATGGTTAGCATTTTTTAGTAATAAAGGGTTTTTTAATTAAGATATGTATGTTGTTTTCTTAGACCTAACGGTATTGCACACTAAACAGACTGCATTTTAGTGTAAACATAACTTTTATATGCACTGGGAAACCAAAAAATTCATGTGACTTGCTTTATCGCCATATTTGCTTTATTGAGGTGGTCTGGAGCCAAACCTACAACATCTCCGAGGTCTGCCTGCATTTATACATTTTTGTCTGTCTTCCTTCACTAGGACATAAGCCACGTTACCACAACTGAACAATGCATGGCAAACAGCCTGCAGTCAGTACGTTAAACTCTGTCGACTGAACGAGTAAAGCAATATGTCTGGAGTTGGAGGTGGGAGTCGAGCTGTGTTTGAATGCCCCTTGCCCTGATTGGTGTTCATGGCAGAACACTTAGTTTCTTCCCATGTGATCACACCTTGCCAAACCCCTTCTCTGGCAATCACTGAAACTCCTGATTATGATTCCCAGCCGTGAACTTTGCCTTTCCTTCTTTGGGGGTGGCTCTGGGCTCCCACAAGGTCCAAGACAGCTGTCTCTTCAGGAGCTGTGCTTCGCAGTCTGATCGCATGGGTAATGTAACATTTAATTTAATTTTTTACCATCTCTGAGTAGAGCTCTTTATTAGAAATTAATTGGCCCAGGTTGTTGGGAGTTATTTGCTTGTAGCATGCTGAGGTTATTTCCTCTGGGTAGGAGATAGTTCCCTGAGCGCTCTCTCTCCTCTGCCTGAAACGTTCTAGGGAAACAGTTTCTAGAATGTCATCCTGCGAAGCTGAGTTCTGGTAAACTCTGAGCAGAGGGCACCTTCTATAGTGCGGGCGGAAGTCTTACTCTCCTTGAATTCTTTTAAAGGGCTCTTTTATGCTTTTTGAAATGTTTCAGAAACAACTTGTTCATGGAACAGGAATTCTGTAAAAGTGAATGATGTTAGAAATTGTCTAATAATATGAAGTCATATGGAAGTTCTCTCTGTAGCTCATGTTACAAATGGTGTACACATTGGACCCTAGTGGTGTCAGAAATGGACTAGGAATCAGGTGACCTGGCTAATTGTTCTGTGTAACTTACTAGTTGAGTGACTTCCGGCAATCCATTCAACCTCTCTAAGATACAGTTCTTCATTTGAAAAATGAAGACTCTAGGCCATGGTCTTGATGATATCCAAGATCCTTTCTACCTTTAAAACTCAAGGCTGGAAGCCCAAGGCCTTCAATTTTAACTTGGATACAGCCACTTCTAGTAAGTGGTAAGTCACCTTCCTCCTCAGAGCCCCAGTTTCTCAGTCTTTCAAATGAGGATCCAGATTTCTAGTTTGTGTTTTTCCAAGGGCATTAAGAGAATTTTATTTGGACACACAAAGGTGAACATACCTTTTAGCCGTAGAATCCTGGTTTTATTAGAAGCAACTTCTTATTTTAATTGTGATTTCATGGCACGGTGCCAACAAAATGGATCAAAGGAGGTGAAAAGTCATTGTACATCATCCTGACAGTTTTTAAGTGGTACTTTTAAAATATATGGGTGTTATGTTTCGCTATTGAATTTTTTTTTTTTTAATTCCCATCTTAAGTTCTTGACTTGAGCTTGGGGCAAGGGATTCAGACATAGCTTTCATGAAATTTTTCAAAGGAGTATTTAATGTCCCCACTTTTAAGCGCTGATTTTTTTGTGCGTGTTTCCCCCTGGAATTCCTGAGGGAAGAGATCTTTTCAGGCTCCCTCTGATCATCTATCCCTTCCTCCGTGGACGGATATTGGCTGGTAATACCTAGAGAATCACAAATGTCGAGTGAGTGGCTCTTTGCAGGACCAGCTGGTTGCTTTCTGGAAAATTCCAGTTAATGGGCACCTAATGGAGACTGGCTCACTTTTTAGAGATAAACCTAATTAAAAATCTGGAGTCCTTCATTTACCAATTTGGGTCTTGGAAGCCATTTAATATTAATATTGTTATCTCTATCTTGATCTTTTTATCCCTAATGAATACTAATTTAGACTGTAAATTTAAATGACTAGAGGCTGAAGTTGCCTCCAGAGAGGGAAAAGGTATCATTTTATTGGGGTCAGTGACCCCACCGGCTTTGGCCCAGATGGCTGTGCAAAGGTACAGATTCATCAGATAGGGGAAGTGGTGTGGCCTAGAGTCAGCAAACAAAGAAGGTGTGTCTTACCAGCTGGGGCTGAGAGAGGAGGGATGGGACCAGCTAACCTACTAGCCATACTAGCAAAAGGGTCCTGCCCTGTTACTCTCATCCCACCCTCATCCCCACCCCCACAGTATTAATTTTAACTCTAGATAATCTACAGGAAAGCGTAATGTAGATCTAGGAGTCAAGGTGTGAAAAGAAGATCTTGGAATCCAGAAGACATGGATTCCGGTCCTATTGTCAACACTTCCCGGCTGAGAAACTGCTGGCCCATCTCTTCTTATCCAAACATAGCAGAATAGGGACAGCAAAACTCACCTTACTGAGTTGTCATGAAGATGAAATGAGTGTGCGGACAGGAAAGTGCTTGGCAACCGGTGACAGTCGTTAGAAAGGAAGTGTCAAATGCGCTCAGAGAAAAAGGGGAGACCTGAGGGCACCCTCCTAAGAGAAGCTGGAGACCTTTTCCTCTCCCTGTTGTGTTCTGACAAGGCTTGTTGTCTTCCCATCAAATTAAAATGGGAGCCAAGTGCGGAACAGAGGAAGCGAGCTGTTTGGGCCTCAGGCCTCAACCTCCACGTGGAGCTCAGGCCAGCTCACCTTTGCTACGCCGCAGAGAAGGCAAAAGGAGTTAATGATGAAGTGTCAGAAAGGCACTTGGAGGTTTTAGAAACACTCACCCAGGTAACATTACACACACATAACGTCAGCGACACAGAACTGCACTGCTGTATTATTAATCATTTTGTGGGGTTTTTTTTGTTAGTAATAAAGACTTTAACCAGAGTCCATTTAAAAAGCTATTGTTGGATGTACTTGAGGAAACGAGCATAATATTTCTTTTCAAACTTTGTATAAGAGAAGTCTACCCAGAATCCTTGTACTTGGCAGGCAGAAATTCATCTAAACTGCTTTCCAAATTTACCAAGTGCTTGCCTGAATAGACAAGGAGCCTGGGGGTGTTTCTTGCAGGAGTGATGAGTTGTGAATCCCAATATGAGATGTGTGTAAAAAAAAAAAAAAAAAAAAAAAAGAATCTGTTTAAAGAGGGAAAAGAAGTTTCTGACTGTTTGGCAAAACAGGTTATTTTTAAACTGAAGAAAAATAGGATCGTGGGGATTTCAAAGATTTTTGTGATTTTATTTATTCAGCTCTATGTGGGACTTGCTTGCATCTCATTAGCACAGGGGCAAACGGAGATGCAAGAGGAATAGAAGATGGTCTGTGCCTTCAGGTGGCCTTCATACTCATCAAGGGACAAGATGTAGGTAGATCAGAAAATGACAATGTATGCACAGCAGGCTGGATTTATGGAAACTTTGTGATACTGGGAGACAGATGCACTTGGGTTCTAGATCTGGATCTACCTGGGACTTGATGTTTCATCAGTTCGGTGCCTCAGTTTCCACTACTACAAACAGAGATAATAATACCTCCCCAGGTTGTAAAGATGAATGAGACGAGGCATGTCGAATGCTTATCACAGAATGTGGCACACAGCAGTATAATCACAAATGCAATTATATTTTCCTTTCTTTGTGTCTCCCTTCTGTTTCATGCTCTGTCACAAGGCGACATGTGGTCTTTGAAGTTCCTTAGGAATGTTGAAGAGTATGGTCTGTGACAGAATATTTTTCATGGAGGAGGGGCTGCCCTTGGACCTTGAGCTGGCTGTCTTCGGCCTGCCCTTCCTGAGAGCACTCTGCTCCCCTCCATCCTCCTTTCCTCCCTCCGGGAGGAAGGCTAACCTGGGTGGACTGCATCCATGGGCTTCCTGGCCTCTTGGCCTCTTCTTGGAATTAGCCATTGCTGAGTTCTAGCAGGAGGCTAAAGGGTGGGCGGGAAGCAGAGTGAAGTCTGTGGGGTTTTTTTGTTGTTTTTTTTTGTTTGTTTTTTTGCGGTACGCGGGCCTCTCACTGCTGTGGCCTCTCCCTTTGCAGAGCACAGGCTCCGGCCGCGCAGGCTCAGCGGCCATGGCTCACGGGTCCAGCCGCTCCGCGGCACGTGGGATCCTCCTGGACCGGGGCACGAACCCGCATCCCCTGCATCGGCAGGCAGACCCCCAACCACTGCGCCACCAGGGAAGCCCAAGTCTGTGTGTTTTGATCGGCTTTTAGACTTTCTCTTGGCTGGGTTGCCCTGGGCTTGCTGTATCCTAGACTGAAGGTCACCGCTCCTTTTAAGGCAACTTTTTCTACTGGGTCCCCTCTCAGTTCCAGTCGCCCATCCCTTCTCTCACCCCTTCAAGCCTAGGAGAGGTAACAGTTCTGCTGTTCTAGCCCTGGGACCCTGGCCTGTCCTTCAGTGTTTCCCTTCAACACAGCCCACCCTTGGGTACATAATCTGTGTATTAATTCTTGGCAATAATACTGTTTAGAGTTTGTCATCTGTTTCCAGATGGGACCTCAAAGAGTGGGCTGAGTTTGATTAGGTGAGGAGGTGTGGCATTGGGTCACCAAGGTGTGCTCTAGGGTCTGTGACCAACCTAGTGTGGCCATAGTGTGTATTTCCTGTGAGGAGGGTGGACTGAGCTGTGAGTCTGGGGAGATGTGCTGGACTAGAGCCTGAGAGTCAGGTTAACATATCAGATTTCATATCACAGCAGAAATGGTTCTTGGTAATTGTTTCCTGCTTCATTTTGACGCATATGTATCGAAAAACTAATATGTATATGGTATAGGAAATAAATATCGGAAATTTCTCCCTTTTCCTTCCTAAGAATGATATGCAGATGAAATAGAGGGAAGGGAGGGCAAACAGTATGGAATGAATCTCTCCTGTAGCACCAGGCAGTTTGCATATATCATCGTATTTATGCTACTCAGCAACCATTAGGGGCAAGGTACCAACTTCCCAGCTTCACAGAGACCCAAAGACTTCAAGGGACTTGCCAAAGCTCACATAACTGGTACTTAGTGGAGCCATGATTTGAAAACCCAAGGCCAGTCTGGGAGACGGTGACATTCATGATCTTGTGACTTTGCCAGCTGCGAGATGTGAAGAGTGACGTAGTTAAGGGTTCAGATGCGAGGTACATATAAGTGCACCAGAGTGAGCCTCAGGCTAGTTTTTACAGCCCCCCCCTCCAAACCCCACCCCAGGAAGAAGGGGTGTGGCATTGTAAGGCCATGCACAGCAGGAATTTCTGCAGGAGGAAGAGTGTCTCTAGAATCTCCGAATAGCCGTACAGCCTGGCATCCCAGAGACTGGGGTGTGATTTCATAACAGGAAGGATCCTGGATGTCTCTCAGGGACCAGGGCATCTTATTGTTCCCATTGCGCAGGACATTGTTCACTCCCTAATTGTACATGTATTTCTCTGCCTGCTGGCTTCTGCCAGCCTTCACTTCACTGAGTCATAACTTCTGCTCAGTCGACCCCTTGCTGCCTCAGAGCTTGTGCATCTTTTCACTTCTGGCCCCGTTACTCCTGGACAGAATCTGTATTAATGAGTTCAGATTCTTGAGAGAGAGAATATGCCTGTCTTCTCCTATATCCAGTCTGGATCTAACCCTTCCTACCAGGCCAAGTTGTGGCTCTGGTCAGCCAGTGAATTGTCCTTGGGTGAGGAATGGACTTCTGGTGCAGTCAGCTGGGACAGATTAAGGAGTGGACATTTTGGGGGCGGGACATTATTCTGTCTCTTCCAGTCCACCTCTGGACCCCAAAGATTCACATCCAGCCCAAATGCAGAAGACAGGCAAGGTCTCTCTGTGATGTCATCAGTTCAAAAGTCCAGATTCTCATGATCTAAATTATCGAAACCATATTCCAGTGATTAAGGCATAGGCATCTTGGTTGGGGGGAGGGCATTTTCCTGACTGTCCCCAGCACTTAACACTATGTGATAAGTATCTTAAATAGATTATGTCATTTAATAAACTCACCACATCTGGTGCCTATTCTCAGAGCCATCGTATTTTGCGGTGGACGTGTTCAGGCTCAGGGGAATTCAATAACAGGCCCAGTCGTGGGGGACGAGGGAGTGGGTCATGCCAGCCCTGAAATCACGTGTGAATTCCCTTTACCTTTATGCTTGTTTCCTGTATATGTTACTGCATATTCGGATCACCTGGGGAGATTTTAAGCATCCCACTGCCCAGGTGGCAGCTCAGAGGAGTTAAATGAGAATCCCAGTGTGAAAGCCAAGAGTCAGTAGTCGTTCCAGATCCTCAGGTGATTCCAATGTGCAGAAGAGCATGGGAGCCTCTGCCCTGCATTACTCATCACTAAAGGATGGTGCTCCAGGCGAAGGGTGCACATGGTCAGGGAAACCTTCCCCATGAAGGGGAGCTTGAACTTAGAGTCGAAGGTATTTGCAGGGTGTAACAGTGAGGAGGGCATTTCACGGAGAGGCGACAGCTTTCCATGTTGGCGATTTGCTCAGTATTTGCTGAGTGTGATGGAATTTTTAGGTTTCCGTGAGAAGGTTCAAATAAATACATTCACAAATCAGGAAACGACGGGGAAAGAAGAGCTCCTTTGTCCAGGCATCTATCCCCATTTACAGCTTGAGCAAAACACAGCCCTGTGGTTAGCACTGTTATGGATGGATTTTGTGAGGGAGATAATTGTGGAAATTGGGTCGCTTCCTGTCAAGTGCAGATCCTTTTGTGGAGGAAATTTGAGCTATCTGTGTATCCCATTTTACAGTAATTGAGATTGGACTAGCAAATCATTAGCGAAGCAAAGGAAGTTGATGGGCTTTTTATTTTTTTTCCAAAGGAAGGTGGAAAAAAATTTGATGTTTGAGAAGAGAAAGAAGAATTAAAATGGGATGTCAGTGATGGGAGAGAGCAATGCCTGTCTCCTGGCTCTCTGGGCAGGGAGAGGGTGACATCTGGGCCAAGACCTCCCTTGAGTGGGACCAACAGGAAGGGCTGTTGCAGGTGCCCCCTGTGATCAGGACAGGTACTGGGATGTGGACCTCCTTGGGATGAGCCACCACCCAGGGCCACCCTGGGAACCAGGCAGCATGGGGACATCTCTTGCTTACTCGCCCAGCTTGCCACTGACAGATGTTGGCCCGTGTGGTTCTCTTTCCCACTGTCACCTTTGAAGATAATGAAATGCAGCTTGTGGAAAGGAGAGTCAATAACGGTGGTATATATTTCAGGTAAATCAGCAGGTGAAGCTGCCGAATGTGATGTTTATTTAGTTAAAATCCCCTGCACTGGGAGGGCCTCATTAAATACTTGTCTTTCCTTCCTGCGAGACCCCAGGGAACAGCAACAGCTCCAGGTTACTCAGACACATCGTGGAGGGAACTGGGATGATAGCAGAGGGCGTTCAGTCTCCAAGAGCAAACAGACAGCGTGCCCCGCCTTGTCGCGTGGCTAGTGGGGTTGAAATGAGGACAGGCATCGGCTAAAAAGCCAGGTGATGAGGGGGGTGCCATTTTAGGATTAGTGCTGGGGAACAGGTAAGAAGGCCACCTGAGGCCAGCCCCCATGCTTGGGAAAGTGTAGCAGCCACCAGGCCTTGATTCGTCTCTCTCTGTACCTCCCCCATGTAGCCCAGTGTCTGCTGTGTACAGAGTATGTGCTTAGAAATGTATGTAGAATTGATTTGGTTTACAGAATCTGTAATTTAACAGCTGTGTGCTGAAGGAGTTGGGGATATTTGCTTTTTTACTATTTCTTCATGCAAATTCATTTATCTAGGACATCTTTGGAAAGAAAACTTGAAGAGCATAAGCTTTTAAATTCAGTAGCTCTGCTGTTGCAAGCAGTCTCCTAGTTGGACCGCCAATATCACTGGCTTCCAGCCCTGGGGTGATTGCTGGGTTACCATTATTTTTAAAGAACCTGAAATATGTCATTTTTAAAGAACCTGAAATATGTCAGCCGCTGCCCTGTTCAATCACTGCGGTGGTCGCCTGTCACCTGCTAATAGTCACCACCCACTGACGAATCATATTTGAAGTTTGCACCTAGCAGCAGCGTATGAATTTTTAGATATAAATTTATATACATATTTCTATGGAAACACAAAAGACCCCGAATAGCCAAAGCAATCTTGAGAACGAAAAATGGAGCTGGAGGAATAAGGCTCCCTGACTTCAGACTATACTACAAAGCTACAGTAATCAAGACAGTATGGTACTGGAACAAAAACAGAAATAGAGATCAGTGGAACAGGATAGAAAGCCCGGAGATAAACCCACGCACATATGGTCACCTTATCTTTGATAAACGAGGCAAGAATATACAGTGGAGAGAAGACAACCTCTTCAATAAGTGGTGCTGGGAAAACTGGACAGGTACATGTAAAAGTATGAAATTAGAACACTCCCTAACACCATACACAAAAATAAACTCAAAATGGATTAAAGACCTAAATGTAAGGCGAGACACTATCAAACTCTTAGAGGAAAACAGGCAGAACATTCTATGACATAAATCAAAGCAAGATCCTTTTTGACCCACCTCCTAGAGAAACGAAAATAAAAACAAAAATAAACAAATGGGACCTAATGAAGCTTCAAAGCTTTTGCACAGCAAAGGAAACCATAAACAAGACCAAAAGACAACCCTCAGAATGGGAGAAAAGATTTGCAAATGAAGCAACTGACAAAGGATTAATCTCCAAGATTTACAAGCAGCTCATGCAGCTCAATAACAAAAAAACCAACAACCCAATCCAAAAATGGGCAGAAAACCTAAATAGACATTTCTCCAAAGAAGATATACAGACTGCCAACAAACACATGAAAGAATGTTCAACATCACTAATCATTAGAGAAATGCAAATCAAAACTACAATGAGATATCATCTCACACCGGTCAGAATGGCCATCATCAAAAAATCTAGAAACAATAAATGCTGGAGAGGGTGTGGAGAAAAGGGAACCCTCTTGCACTGTTGGTGGGAATGTAAATTGATACAGGCACTATGGAGAACAGTATGGAGGTTCCTTAAAAAACTGCAAATAGAACTACCATATGACCCAGCAATCCCACTACTGGGCATACCCTGAGAAAACCGTAATTCAAAAAGAGTCATGTACCAAAATGTTCATTGCAGCTCTATTTACAATAGCCAGGACATGGAAGCAACCTAAGTGTCCATCATCGGATGAATGGTTAAAGAAGATGTGGCACATATATACAATGGAATATTACTTAGCCATAAAAGGAAACGAAATTGAGATATTTGTAGTGAGGTGGATGGACCTAGAGTCTGTCATATGGAGTGAAGTAAATCTGAAAGAGAAAAACAGATACTGTATGCTAACACATATATATATATGGAATCTAAGAAAAAAAAAATAAAGGTCATGAAGAACCTAGGGGTAAGACAGGAATAAAGACACAGACCTACTAGAGAATGGACTTGAGGACATTGGGAGGGGGAAGGGTAAGCTGTGACAAAGTGAGAGAGTGGCATGGACACATATACACTACCAAACGTAAAATAGATAGCTAGTGGGAAGCAGCCGCATAGCACAAGGAGATCAGCTCAGTGGTTTGTGACCACCTAGAGGGGTGGGATAGGGAGGGTGGGAGGGAGGGAGACGCAAGAGGGAAGAGATATGGGAACATATGTATATGTATAACTGATTCACTTTGTTATAAAGCAGAAACTAGTACACCGTTTTAAAGCAATTATACTCCAATAAAGATGTTAAAAAAATTTATATACACGTGCTACTGTGAATCTGCATGTTAAAGTAATAAACTATCTCCTATTTTTTTAGTTTGTAAGTAGATATTACATAGGTTGATGTCTTCACTCCAGTGGATTTTCTTCAGTAGGAACCACAGGATGCCCATTTTATAGATGAAGTTGAGGCTCAGACTGGTTTAGTAGCTCGAGTGCCTAAATTTATGTAAGCAGTGAGTGGAAGAGTCAGGCATGATTCCAACCCAGCCCCTCAGCTTATTGCTTTAGGTTCTGCCATTTACTGACACATTTTTGAAAAATCAGAGGTGAAGATTTTAGAACGTTGGGTAGAAGTGGGGCTCCAAGTACTGAAAATGCTAATGGAATTATTTTAAGCTTATACACATTTTTTTCTGATACTCTATTAGTTTATGTAATGAAGTTTCATGGTGCAATAAATACTCAGTGAAACTGTGTGATCCATTAGTTAAATGAAATGTTCCTAAGTATGCCGTACTGCTGTCACATAAATTCCTTTAATATTGCTGAAATCTGGTTCTGACTTTTGTGAGCTTTGAGTTTGATTAAAGAAACACATTCTGTTCCTCCTATTATCACCTTGCTGAAGGCTGACAGATACCTGAGTAATAACAGTGCCTGCCTTCTGGAGCGTAGCATTTTATTTTCCCCAGAGTACTTTTACATAGCTTTCATTTATTCCTGTTCACTTAATCCCATGAATTATAGCCAGCATTATCCCATTTTACAGATGAGTAAACTGATGGACCATGTAGGTGTTTTTTTTAACATCTTTATTGGAGTATAATTGCTTTACAATGGTGTGCTAGTTTCTGCTTTATAACAAAGTGAATCAGTTATACATATACATATGCTCCCATATCTCTTCCCTCTTGCGTCTCCCTCCCTCCCACCCTCCCTATCCCACCCCTCCAGGTCGTCACAAACCACCGAGCTGATCTCCCTGTGTTATGCGGCTGCTTCCCACTAGCTATCTGTTTTATGTTTGGTAGTGTATACATGTCCATGCCACTCTCTCACTTTGTCACAGCTTATCCTTCCCCCTCCCAATGTCCTCAGGTCAATGCTCTAGTAGGTCCCCGTCTTACCCCTAGGTTCTTCATGACCTTTTTTTTTTTCTTAGATTCCATATATATGTGTTAGCATACGGTATTTGTCTTTCTCTTTCAGACTTACTTCACTCTGTATGACAGACTCTAGGTCTATCCATCTCACTACAAATAACTCAATTTCGTTTCTTTTTATGGCTGAGTAGTATTCCATTGTATATATGTGCCATATCTTCTTTATCCGTTCATCTGTTGATGGGCACTTAGGTTGCTTCCATGGCCTGGCTATTGTAAATAGAGCTGCAATGAACATTTTGGTACATGACTTGTTTTGAATTATGGTTTTCTTAGGGTATATGCCCAGTAGTGGGATTGCTGGTTCGTATGGTAGTTCTATTTGTAGTTTTTTAAGGAACCTCCATACTGTTCTCCGTAGTGGCTGTATCAATTTATATTCCCACCAACAGTGCAAGAGGGTTCCCTTTTCTCCGCACCCTCCCCCGCATTTATTGTTTCTAGATTTTTTGATGATGGCCATTCTGACCGGTGTGAGGTGATACCTCATTGTAGTTTTGATTTGCATTTCTCTAATGATTAATGATGTTGAACATTCTTTCATGTGTTTGTTGGCAGTCTGTATATCTTCTTTGCAGAAATGTCTATTTAGGTCTCTTGCCCATTTTTGGATTGGGTTGTTGGTGTTTTTGTTATTGAGCTGCATGAGCTGCTTGTAAATCTTGGAGATTAATCCTTTGTCAGTTGCTTCATTTGCAAATCTTTTCTCCCATTCTGAGGGTTGTCTTTTGGTCTTGTTTATGGTTTCCTTTGCTTTGCAAAAGCTTTGAAGTTTCATTAGGTCCCATTTGTTTATTTTTGTTTCCATTTCTCTAGGAGGTGGGTCAAAAAGGATCTTGCTTTGATTTATGTCATAGAGTGTTCTGCCTATGCTTTCCTCTAAGAGTTTGATAGTGTCTCGCCTTACATTTAGGTTTTTAATCCATTTTGAGTTTATTTTTGTGTATGGTGTTAGGGAGTGTTCTAATTTCATACTTTTACATGTACCTGTCCAGTTTTCCCAGCACGACTTATTGAAGAGGCTGTCTTCTCTCCACTGTATATTCTTGCCTCGTTTATCAAAGATAAGGTGACCATATGTGCGTGGGTTTATCTCTGGGCTTTCTATCCTGTTCCATTGATCTCTATTTCTGTTTTTGTTCCAGTACCATACTGCCTTGATTACTGTAGCTTTGTAGTATAGTCTGAAGTCCCATGTAGGTTTTTTAATTCTAGATGTGCCCTAGAGATGCCAGACCACCAGATAGCTGTATAATAAGATTCCAATTATTTATTTTTGAATTTAGTTAAAAGAAAAGAAAGCATGCTTTCTTCAAAGAGCATTTAAAATGACTTGAGTCTCTTTTTTTGACCCTATTCAAAAGTATTACTGCTATTATACTTTAGTATTGTATTCTCAGCATAAGTTAAGGGACATTGAAAATTCCCTGTTGGATTTTCTATAGAGACAGTGCTGATGTTAATGTCCATGGGACCACACAGCGTTGGTTTTATGAAAGCCTGTAGGCCCTTTTCATTCTGTTCCTGGTTTAAGGTTATTTGAGCATGGACTTTGTGGAACCTGTAACTGATCATATTTCCTTCTATGCTTTGGCCTCTAGCAATCTCATATATTTACATCCTATCTTCTGTAACCGTACAGATTTAACTTGGTGCTTCTGCCTCTACCTTCATTTCCAATCCTTTGTTCCCCATTCACTTCAGTTTTCCTCATTCATTAATTTTATCCTGTTCTAGAGAATGACTTTCTATAAAACTTTCTATAAGCTGCCTGAATTCTTTTTATTTTTTTCATAATGTCAGGTGGACATAACCGACGAGCAACACAATGAATGTGAGCTCTCAGGCCAAGAGACGTCTCCTTCTTCTGTGATTTTTCTTTCCTTTCTTGAAACACACAGTTGTGGCAAAACAGTTTTGATTGGGTCTGTAGTGAGGTTGTTAATCTGTCAACTTTGTGGCCTTTAGAGTTTTAAAGCCAGGGATACGTTCTATCAATATAGTATTATTCTAGAAGGGTTTGGTCAAAGCAAGTGATGGCCTTGCATTTGCTGTGAGGATGGTGGTATTTTAACAGTAGAGGGAGAGGTGTAGTATCTTGAAATATCATTCTGGTAAAGTTTCTGTAGCTCTTGCACTTCTGACACCCTTGGCAGGATTAAGTAAGTGTTGCCATTGGGCTCTGGCGAAACCTTTCTCTTTCCTTTTTTCTTGTTCCTGAAAAGAACAAATGTACAGAATGAGCACATTTTAGGCAGTTCCCAAATGGGCTGGATCAGGTCAGTTAGCCCTTGACAGATTAAAAAAAAACCGGAAAAAGGGTTGACAGGTTAAAGTCATAGTCCCAGGGATGCAGAGGGAGATGGTCCAACAAAGGCCGACTTTGGCTATGTAATTAAAGGAGTTTGCAGTGATCTATGGGGCCAGTAGGTGAAAAGTCTTGGGACGGGGTTGGGGGGCAATTCCTGGCATGGAGGCAGAGTCTGGAGGGGAAGTCAAGAGTTCAGTAAGAAACAGACCTGCTCGAAAGAAACAACGTTGGTCCACAGACTTGTGTCAAGTCAAACATTCCGGGGAGATACAGGATGAAGTTTAATCTATAATAAGAACTGACAGTCGTAAACTGATTTTAAACTCAAGTAGCCTTGGGAATTAGAAAACATGCCATCTAGGGAGCTGCAATGGGTCTGAACTTTTTAAAAGAAGAGTGAGAGCAGAATTGGCTTTGTTGCATCCCTGTGTGTTTGGGTCAGAGCTAGGCTTTAAAATTTTTTTTTTTGTTAAATTTGGAAATAATTTCACAATTACAGAAAAATGTAAAAGAATGAGAATATACAAAAAATACTCTATGCCTTTTACTTAGATTCACCTGTTGCTACTATTTTATCACATTTGCTTTATCATTTGTGTATTCTCTCTCTCTGTGTATATGCATGGATACACACACACATATGCTGCGTGTACATATACATATATATATGATTTGTTTTTCCTGAATCATTTGAATGGTGCATGGAGCTTAGCCCTTTATACCTAAATGTTTGTAGTCCCTAAGTGTAGTCCCCGAGAATAGGTAATTTCTCTTACATAGCCATCGGAAAGTTATCAAATAAATTTAACTTTGAAATAATATTTTTACCTAATTTGCCATCCATATTCAAATTTGTCAATTGGCTCACTCATTTCTTTTGTAGCATTTCTTTTCTCGCTAGTAAAGGAGGATCTGGTACAAGCATTGCATGTAGTAGTTGTACCTGCTTTGTTTCTTTTTCTTTTTTTTTTTTTGCGGTACGCGGGCCTCTCACTGTTGTGGCCTCTCCCGTTGTGGAGCACAGGCTCCGGACGCACAGGCTCAGCGGCCATGGCTCACGGGCCCAGCCGCTCCGCGACAGGTGGGATCCTCCTGGACCGGGGCACGAACCCGTGTCCCCTGCATCGGCAGGCGGACTCTCAACCACTGCGCCACCAGGGAAGCCCTGTTTTGTTTCTTTCAATCTAAAGTATTTCCACAGCCCCTCTTTGTCTTTGGTTATGCCATTTTTGAAGAATAGACTTTCTCCGCATTTTTATATGCATGTTCTGATTAGATTCCTGGCCAGGATGCTGCATGATAATGATGTGGTCTTCTCTGGGGTATCACCGGATACCCATTTGCTCGTCTTTGCTAATGTTAATTTAGATAACCTAATTGAGGTGTGGTTCAATGTCTCCATCGTATGATCACAAATTTTCCCCTTGCAACTACAAACAGCAAGTGAGAAGACACTTTAAGACCTACGAACGGCTTGCTTCTCATCGAAAAATTTCCCTGGATTTAGCATTTATTGATGATTCTTGTCTGGCTAAGGTTTACTCTGATGGCTGCAAAATGTGTTTTTATACTCTAGCACTTCCTCTGTATTTACCAGATAGTATCTGTTCTACTGTCAACAAGACAGCCTTCCCTTCTTCCCCCACTTGTTTATCTGTCTGTTTTCAGTATGGGTTCCCATTTTTTCAGTGGTTTATTATTTATTTACCTTCCTTAAATTATATTGGTGTTTAAGCTGTTTCAGAATTGGCCAGTGAGAGCTCCTCCAAGTTGGCATTTGTATCCTTGTGACATGCCCCTATCACTGGTGCTGGTTTTGAGTACTTCATTACTTTCTGGAACAACAAGATATGTTGGACTCATCTTATACCTGCCATGGCCCATTTCTGGAATCACCCACTTCTCCAGGAAACCCTGGGTCCTTTTACTGAGGAGTGGTAGTAGAAACCAAAATCTAGGTATTTAGGTGTCATGTTGTCATTGGGTTATCTTTGCTCCTTGACCTGTTCAGTGGACAGGGCTGGGAAGTCATATGCATATAAACGCATGTATACACCTACTCATATACAGACACATGTATATTTTATAAACCACGAATTTACCCTGGAATCTCCAATTTCCAGTCTGTCCCATAGTTGTCTTTCCTGTCCTCCCTCTTTGCATAGTTTAATGTCTCTTCTTGAATAGTGAGACTCTTGGCTCCCAAGAACATTAAAGAATTTACGTCCTTGTCCAATCTTATAATACATCTAAAATAGTTTTATAATTGCTTTGCCCATAGCACTACCCAAAAAAGCCTACTAAAAAGAGTTTGAGGTTTGTTTTTAGCTCCCCCTGCCCCAATCCTGTTCAAGACCGAGTGTAAACAGTCAAACTGTGTTCCTAAGCTATTCATATTTGTTCTTTTTCTCCCACCCTTTCAGTGCTTGTGCTTATGATGCGTCTCTGACATACAATTGGATTCATTTGTTTCCATCCACTTGCAGTTTTAGCATTTCCCCCACTTCTTACCCCTGTTAACTTAATTTTACTTTCTTCAGATATGTAGAGCATGAATAGGCTTCCAAATTTGGAAATTAAACAAAAAGCTGTGCTCTGAGAAGTATCACCCTTTGCCTTGTCCTTCTACCTGGTCCGTCCATCATTCTACGACCCAGGATCTCCCCGTGTAGAAAAACAGCTTCATTGTTTTCTGCTGTGTTTGTCCTGTTTCTTTTTGTAAAGATCAGCAGTTAAGTCTCCTCCTTTCTTACATGAAACTAGCATGCTGTAGCTTGAGCTAGGCTTCCTAAGTGCCCAAATTTCATTGATCTTCCAAATCTTACACACTTGGTGGTGGTCTACCTATTTTACTGATGTGGAAACTAAGACCCCTGGTCTGTACTATTGCAGACCTTTTTGCCTTGTTGACAAATGGCCTGTTTTCAGTGCTTTGTAGTTTGAATGAAGCTGATTAAGATGCCCTAAATTACGAATCATCAGGTAGTAGCACATACAGTTTTTAATCCATAAAATTGCTGCCACTGAAACCCAAAGTCCTGTTTCTGGGAAGTCTACGCCTTCATCTGGTTGTTAAGGCTGGATTGTCTCTTTAGCCTGGAATTTCAGTGTCCTTAGCATATCACACAAGGCTTAAATCAGGGTGTGGCACCTGGCTGGGAGAGTTGTTTCTGACTTTTTGCTTTTTCTTTTTAAATTGAGGTGAAATTCACATAACATAAAATTAACCATTTTAATATGTATAATTCAGTGGCATTTATTATATTCATGATGTTGTTCAACCATCACCACCATCTAGTTCCAAAACATTTTCATCTCCTCCCGAGGAGACCCTGTAACCATTAAAGAGTCGTTCCCCCCTCCCTGGCTTCCCCCAGCACCTGACAACCACTGATCTGCTCTCTATCTCTCTGGATTTATTTATTTTGGGTATTTTGGAGGTAAATGGAATCACACACTAAAGTGACCTTTTTGTGTTTAACTTCTTTCACTTGGCATGTTGTTTGCCAGGTTCATCCCCCTTGTAGCATGTATCAATCCTTCATTCCATTTTATTGGTTGAATAATATTCCATTGTATGGTTACACCACATTTTGTGTATCCATTCCCCAGCTAATGGACCTCCAGGGGGATCGTGAGTGAAGTTGGGGAGAAGAGAGGCTTGTACCCTGCCTTGTGCGCTGTGCTGCCTACTAGCCACGTGACTGTGAACGAGCTACAAAACTGGCTTGTGCCTCCCTTTCCTCATGTGTCAAATGAACCTAATGGTAATATCTAACTCTTCAAGTGACTGAAGGACTGGCTAAGATAATATGTGAAAAGTTCACAGTATAGTGCCTGGCAAATAATGGGCCTTCATTAGCTGTTTTGCCATAGGATGGTCTGAGCGTGGGTGGGGAGGAGAGAGAACACAAACGTGCGTTATAGTAGGTGTTTTACCGTGCATTTGTTCTGTTGTAGCTGCTCAAACCTTTGTGCTTTGTTTAAAAACGAAAAGGCCTGTCTGTTTTCTCTGCTTTGTGGTTTGGTGTTTTTGCCCCTCCCCCACTCCCTACCCCCCCCCCCCCCCCTTCACTGAACGTGGGATTTTACATTTAGAAGCAGTTCAGTAGACAGAATGTCTGTAGTGGAATGTTACATAATTCACTTTTAGATTTGAAGAGCTCATTATAAAAAACCTGACACACTTCAGGAATATTAAATTACTGCAGATTGTGTGGAGCAAAGGAACATTATTGAAGCATTTCAGAATTCTAGGCGAGCCTGAATTTAACTGATAGGGCTTCACAGCTTTTACTGGGGAAAAATGATTTGAGTTGTCACATGGTTTCTGGCCCTAGAGGACTTTAATCTCCTTAATTACAAAGAAACGAATTTCCTAAATAATTTGGAGCTACTTCACAGCATTTGCTCAACCTCTGGCTTTTGGAAAATTAAAGGGGATGCCAGGGTCCTGGCTGTGGAATGTTCTCTCCGTACTGTAGCTTCCTTATGCAGGTTTTTATTAGAGACGATGCTGGTTTCCTTTCTTTATTGATACGGGGATGTACTTCAGGAATTCACAAGTAATGCTTATAACACTTGAACGCAATCACATTTTGTCAAACAAGTGACACTGGAGCTGCCCACAGAATAGGGAGAGGTTCTGTATTGTGACTTACAAAGTCGAAGGAAAGAAAATGGCCCAAATCCAATCCAGTTCTATACATCGACTTTAAGAGTGCTTGAAATGGTGTAAAACCCATATTTCAGTTCATTTCGGTGTTTATGGATTAGGTACCTACTGTGTGCAAGACCAGCATCATGGAAATATCTTAGCTTCTACCATTTCCTACAGTTTGTCCTTAGAAAGCAGACTTAACCTGCCTTAGTTTCCTTCTCTGTGAAAGGAGGATAATAATATGAGGCTGTGTTGTGACCTTGTATTCCTGTGTTTGTAACACAGGAAACTATTAGGGCCTAATATTTATTAAGTGCTTGCCAGGAGATGTGCCCAGACACCCCCTTCCAAGCATGTTACATGTGTGATCACAGTTTCCACAGCCACTCCATGAAGTTGATACTGTTATCCCCATTGTAAAGGTACAGAAACTGAGGCAAAGAGGGGTTGCGTAGCTTCCTCAATATCGCATTGCTTGTAAATGGCTCAAACTACGAAGTTGGCCAAGAATCAGATCATAACACAAGTAAGGAGAGATTCTGTTACCCAGTCCAAGCTCATACTGCTCGCTGCACGACAGGCCAATAAATTGAGAGATGAGGTGTTGGGGCGAGGGATAGTGACTTTATTTGGAAAGCCAGCAGAGCAAGAAGATGGTGGACTAATGTCCCAAAGAACCATCTTCCCTGAGTTAGAATTCAGGCTTCTTTTATAATAAAAGGGGAGGGGTTGTGGCTGGTTGTTACAAACTTCTGGGTGTTTTAATCCTTTGTTCTTGCAGCTGTCCAGTGTAACTCAGGTCACCATGTTTCTGTAAACCTCCAACAAGGCAAATGTTAATCTCTGTTGTGCAACTTTTTATCTCTGTATGAATGGAAAAGTGTTATACCTTTAAAGGTCAGAGCCTTGAGAATGGCCTATCCTGTATATTTCAGGCTAAGACAACATTCTTAGCTTGTAGCAAAAGCAATAGAGTATGAAGGTTAAAGCAAGAGAAACAGATCCAATATGGAGTCAGATTTGTTCTTCCGTATTACAGTTCCGTTTAATGGAGGGATCAGAAAACCTTTCTGCCTAAGATACCTCTTTTGAACTGAACCTTGAGAATGTCAGCAGAATTGAAAAGAAAAATTCCATAGAAAGGTAACAGCATAAGGGAGGATTGGGAAGATGGGAAAGTGTATCACCTCCCTACTAGACTTAATGCGTCCTTTTTTTATTTTGGTTGTTAATTTCAAGCCTCCTTGGACATGCTGGTCCTTCTGCCTGAGATAACCATTTATTCATTTATTACACATGCATTTATTGAGTACCCATTGGTCCTTTCCCTTATCATCCATGTGACAGAGGCATCATTCTTCAAGATCAGACAGTGGAGAGCTTCTTCTCTGTGAAGCTTTATTGAGTCTTTCAAACAAAGGTGAAAGCTTGCTCCTTTGTAACCCAGTATGCCCATTTTTTGTCTGTTTTCATTCTGGTCATGTGTATTGCAGTCCCCTACATGACTGACGCCTCTGCTAGACTGAATTTCTTTGAGGACAGGAATCAGGCTTTGACTCTGTACTCTCCGCCTGCATGGTTGTGCCGTACACGTCTATTGACGTGAATGAGCCAGCACGTGCACCTGGCCTATTGTAGGTTCTTAGGAGATATTTGTTGCAATGAAATGACTAGTATTATTAATAAAATTAATTATCTCTTTATATGACCAAGTTTTGTGACTCTGCCATCTCTCATGGAATGTTGTCTTTTGAGGGCAAGAGGTTAGGAAGGGGGTGAGGGCTTAGTGGCATGGTGCAGATAGATGGCACAAAAGTGGCCGGAAAAGTTCTCATTTTCAACATATGGTTTCATGGACCCCATTCTAGGAAGATAATTTTCCATTGTCTTTAGTTGTAGCCTTAGATCCTCTACTTTAAGTACCTTCGTTCAGGGCCAGTGTCCTCCTAAACAATAGTTTGTAAAACAGTTTGTTAAAAGCAAACAAAGAAAGCAGATATCTTTGGATAAGGTGTGAATTTCCCCATATTTAAGCCTTACTACAATTTATATGGCTTTTATATTAGCCTTTCTAGTTAAGCCATCTTTAATTGGCATGATCAAGAGATTTTGGTCCTTATTCTTTTTGAGCTGAAACTGGTGTTCAAGGTCAGCCTTTTCAGATGAAAAGGTTCTAGATCTGTGGCATGAGCTAAGAATTGGCTGCACAGTTTGAAGATCCATTTCCAGTAGCTTTATCTTAATATTCTTTAAAAATGGATAACTCCTGAAATGTTTATTTTCAACTGAACTCTCACATATAACTATCAGAGAGACGGTCGCTGGGAAAGATTGTTGGCTTGACACTGGGAACACATTCATTCAATTTAAATGAAATCAAATGAGATAACGTATGTGAAGCAGGAGCTGAGGGCATAGGATATAGTAAATGTATAGTAAATACTGGCTGTAATTGAAGTGGTATTATTATCATTATTATCTCTTCCCAGCACAGTGTCTGAACGTAATAGTACCTAGTAGTGTGCAAGTCGTATTTATTAAAGAAAGAAGGGCTGAAATGTGTGTCTGCCCGCCTCTTTCCTTCTCTTTTCCTCCCCACGTTAAATGCTTGTCTGCTCTTATAGCTGCGGGGAAAGCTGACATAAAAATGGGCTTGCTGGAAAGTTTCTCAGCCCCATTTGTCACCTTACCCTTGGAGCCCAGTTTTATGTCAACTCCACGTTCCCTCTGATGCCTGCCAGTGAGAGACAGACCACAGGTCACTTGCCTGTGATCTGCTTTAGCTGCCAAAGCTCTAGTCGAGCTTGGCTGACGTACGGGTGCCTCGTTGTTGGAAATGTCTCCATGGGGCTGCTCAGGAAATATGCCTGTGCTGTATCTTCTGGGTGACATCTAGTGCTTGACAATAAGAAACATGGAAAATAAAGAATTGGGTTTTGCTCCTCTTGAAAATCCAGAGTTTTAAAGATCTGTTTTGCATTACCTATTGTGAGTTCTGCGGATAAGGCCTCTCATTCTCTTGGTTGTATGAACCCTGTTGATGGCTTAGTGAAACCACGTGAACAGTTTATACACGGAGACCAAGGTTTTCCTGTTTCTGTATGTTTGACGGTTCCTTTTTTCCCTCCTAATTTCTAACTTCACCAGGGTGGTGATTCTGAATGTTCTCTTCCCTTGATTTGCAGCGCTCGAAAGGAGTGAATGGAATGTGCAGCTCGGGGTGTCATTTCTGAAGGGCGGAGTCGTTTTCTTGGAGAGGAGTCCTCAATGAGCCTGGCCGAGGCCCAGGATCTGTGTGAAGTGGACTAAGGATTTAGTAGGATGTCAACTGAGACAGAACTTCAAGTAGCTGTGAAAACCAGCGCCAAGAAAGATTCCAGAAAGAAAGGTAGGGCTCAATCTGTCCCTTTCCGAATGGCTACCTGTTGTACAGGAATGAGTTTTTTTGCCTCTGGAACGGTATTTGGTACTATCTTTGTGATTGCATGTATTTTTAAATAATCACCAAGATTATTTGGTGTTTTTTGTATTCACGGTATCATGTTTTAATGGCTCGTCCTTATTCTCTGGGTAAAATCCCAAATTCTTTTCATAATATGCAAACAAAGCCCTTCCTGACCTGATTTCTACCCATCCCTCCAGCAACATCTCTGCCCAGATCTGCGCTGCCTCCCCACCCAACCCTGTTTGCCCTCCAGGCATTCTGTGTCTTGTAGTTCACCTTTGCATATACCGGTGATTCTCAAACTCCAGCCACACAGAAATCACCTAGAAGGCTTGTTGCAACACAGATTGCTGAGCCTCGTCCCCAGAGTTTTTGGTTCACTAGCTCTGGGGTGGGGCCCAAGATGCGTTTATAACAGATTCTCAGGTGATGCTGATGCTGGTGGTCCAGAGACGTTGAGAACCCCTGGACTGTCACTTCAGCCTGAAATACTTCTGTTGCTCTCCGCTTTTTCTTAACACTGACTCCTACTTATTCTTCAGATTTGAGCTTAGTAGGGCCTCCTGGAGGGCCTTCCCTTACTCTCCAAATTGGGTTATTTGCTTTTGTTTGTTTTCTTTCATTAGCACTTTGTTAGTAGCTCACTTTCTTAGAAACACCCTGTTTTTTTTTTCCCCCTGTGTCAGCTATACTATACAGTCCTTCAGAGCTGGATCCCTTGTTCACCCTTTTAACTCCCAACAATTGGAAAGTGTCTGACACAGAGGAGGCACATAGGTATTTGGTAGAGAAGACTGGCAAGCATAGTGTGATAATAAAATAATTCTATCACTGTTCACGATTTTTGGAGAATTTGTTCCTATGGCTTTATGACCACGTCTTTCATTAAGTTCGTCTCCTTGTTGGAATTAGATGTAAGCAACTTGTTGCTCCGTGTGTAGGGGTGTGTGGGTGTATGTGTGGTGTGTGTTTTCTCCCTGTGGTTTCAGTTCTTTCCCTCCCCTGTCTTTAAAACTGCGTGGAAGAGGATTAATACAACTCTCTTTCAGGTCTTGAAATCTGTCAGTATGGGCCTGCAAACAGGATGCCGTTGGTTGCTTTGTATAGGCAGTGATTTGTTTGAGACGTTGCTGTGCCTGCCCAGTCATGTCTTCTGATGGCATTTGTCTGATACTCCATAGGAAGCAAGGGACATAAATGTAATACATATGCAGCTCTTGGACAGCCAGAACCCCAGAAAGGACTATAAATTTTGCTTTAGCTGTTGATTTGAAGCACAAATATTTTGGAAGCAGTCTATTTTGTCCCCTGAAACCTAATGTAAACCTTGTTTTTTATGCATCATGGACTAAGAATAATAGAAGGAAGGCACGTGTGTGAGAGAACAGGTCTTGGGAGAACTGCTACATGGGGGGAAAAAAAAAAGATTGCAGAGCCCAGTATGTACTAGAATTCAAATGCTTTTTCACTGGAAACTGACAAGTTATATTTTTGCTTCAAATTTAACCTTTCCACTGAACTTGTGCTCTTGAATGCTTAATGCATTAAAAATTGTACTTAGTGCGTATCTTTTCATTCTTAATTTTAACATGCAAAACCAGAAGCATTCTAAAGAGGGGATTCAGATTTTTCAGAACATTGGCTTAGTTGAGAACTTGGAATGGGACTGTGAAGGTGACCTTCACGTCCTTAGTAGCTCTAAAATCAGCACAGCACCTATGCAAGGAGTGTCCTCTAGTGAGTGGCTAATACCATAAAGTCTGGGCAGGCAGACCTGGGTTCAGATTCTGGCTATATCACTTCCTAACTGTGTGACCTCAGAATGTTACTTCACCTCTCTGAGCCTCGTTTCCTTTCCCATAAAATGAAGATGTAATATTACAGAGCTCAAAGGCTCACTAGGAAGATTAATTGAAATGAGGCAAATATAACAGCATAGAACTGGGCATATGTTAAAAACTCTACAAAGTTTACATGTGTTCCTCTTCCCCCTTCCCCCTCCTTCTCTTCTCCTTACTTCTTCTCATCCCCTTCATTCCCTGTCATCTTTCTCCATCTTTCCCACCTCTCCCTTCTTTGTCCTATTTCTCTTCTCCCTTTTTCACTCTATCCTCCTTCTCTTCCTCATCTTCATCAGAATCATCACATTGTTTTCTCTTACCTAAGGGGATCTTAAAAAGTATACAGCTGATTTGTCCCAGAGCAAGATTTTACAATTGTTTGTAATTATGCAACAGTGACAGATAGTTTTTTTCTTGATACCCTTGTCTGGACCAAGGCAGCAGGAAATCACACACGTACATTAAAAAGAGAGAATGAGAATGTGCTTGGTAACAGGGTTAATTCATTTCCTGTCCTTTAGTTTTGGCTATGGGATAGTAAGTATTCCATTAAACAAATATTGCTAACTGGGTGAAAATAAGTAGAACTTTGAAAGGAAATAAGCAGTTTATATATCAATCTTGAATCTTGAATTCAATAGTCTTACTGAACTCTTTTGCTAATACTTTCTCTAACCCCTCTTTGATTTTCTATTGAGGCAATATGTAACCTCATAAGTAAGTTTCTGGCTTCCTCTTCAATCCTTAAGTACTTGTTCTTTTTCTTTATCTTATTCCATTGGTTGGGTCTGTCATAATATCTAGTAGAGAGTAGGTATCCTTAACTTTTACTTAAATTAATGGAAATGCCTTAAGTTACCTGTAAGTGTGATATTTAAGTATTTACTAAATATTCTTTATTAGTTTGCCTTCATTTATCATTTCTAGGAATTATTTTTTTTAAATCCTGAATTTTCATGTTGAATTTTATCATATGCTTTTTGTATATTTATTTCAATGATTATACATATATTTTCTCTTTTAGTTTAAAATCAATAGTAAGTCATGGATTTCACTGATAGATTTTCTGATCTTCATTTCTGTTTGTGATGTCTTATTTTCTATACCCTGTGGATTTAATTTGATATTTTACTTAGTATTTTTCTATCTATATTCATCAGCTCGATTGGTATATATTTTTCTTTTCTTGAACAATCTTTGTGCCTGATATAGGTCAAAGTTGATAACCTCATATAATGATTTTGGTGGTAAGGACATAATAATTTTAGACTTCTTTATGAAAAAATATGAATTTTTTAGTAATTTTATTAGACTTTTAAGAAGTTATATATGCTTATTACTGAAAATTAGAAAAGACAAAGTAAGCATGCATAATCCTAAAAATTAAAAATAACTTTTATTGGGCTTCGTTGGTGGCGCAGTGGTTGAGAGTCTGCCTGCCGATGCAGGCGACACGGGTTCGTGCCCCGGTCTGGGAAGATCCCACATGCCACGGAGCGGCTGGGCCCGTGAGCCATGGCCACTGAGCCTGCGCGTCCGGAGCCTGTGCTCCGCAACAGGAGAGGCCACAGCAGGGAGAGGCCCGCATACCGCAAAAAAAAAAAAAAAAAAACTTTTACTAACATTCTAAGTTACTTCCTTCTGGACTGACTTTCCAGGATAATATGAGATTATACTGTTCATACAATTTTACATCCTGCTTTGTCATTTGACATTCTGTCATAAATACATTTCTCATATTACTACCTGATATTACAGTATCGTAAAGTTTTTTCTTCTCTTGGCAAGATTTAGGTGGTTCCTGGGGCAGATATTTTATTTCCTTAAAAAAATACCTGACAACGTAAGGCATCTATCATGAAAAAGAGTGGCAAAAAGAAAGTTAAGAAGCCCTTTATAATTCCTCACAAACCTGTCACTCCAGTTCTTTAACCCAGGCTGTTGAAAGCAACTCAGACAGATTCAAAAACAAGTCACACAGGAGCATATTTCACCACAAAATGAGTTTCTAGACAGGCCAAGTATGAGATGTAACTAGAGTATTGACAATTCAAATAAGGAGGGGTTGAAAGTAGTGAGAAATGAAGTTGTTTTCTTCATTTCATTTTTATTGGATTGTGTCACTCACTACACATACAGCTTGTCAGACGGTACCTATTCTAGGAGTGGAAGTTGATGGAGGACTGGAGGAAGAGAATGTGTGTTTTCAGGTTCGGTACCTGCCATCGAAGGGAGAAGATCAGTTGACACAATCTGTGGTAATCCTGGCATTAGGACACCCAGTAGAAGCCTGTGGTAGAGGAACGGGTCCCAGGACGAGCAGACACAGACATTTCTGGGGGTAGTGCCTGGAGTTTTTCAGGCAGTGCCATCTGGCAGCTTGGTGTCCTGGAAAGAGCACTAACTTTGGAGTCAGACAGACCTGGTTTTTAATTTCTAACTCTTGTTCTTATCTGCTGTGTAACCAGAGATGGGTTATTTAGCCTCTTTGACCCTTGTCTTTTAAGGGTGTGTGTGTGTGTGTGTGTGTGTGTGTGTGTGTGTGTGTGTGTGTGTGTGTGTGTGTGTGTGTGTGGTGTGTTACTACTCTGCTTGTTATCAGAAAGGCGAGCGAGATTATCTTGGGTAAAGGACCAGCTTGGGATCTGCAGCATGGCAGTGATGTGGTTAACGTTAGCTTTTCTGTCCTTTTCCTTCTGAGATCATGGTTCAGTATTTTCTCCTTATTTTCTAGAAATACCTGGAAATAAATGTATTCACTTTCCTTTACTTATATTAGAACTCAGTGAACAAAAACAACAAGACACTAACAATCTTTCCTCCCAGAAAGCCTGGGCTGCGAGAATCAAGGCCCTGATGGAATCCAGGAGAAGTTGGTCACATGGCAGACACCTTAGCTCTGGAGCCACGTTGAACCGAGTCTGAACCCTGGCTGTGTGCCTCAGTAGCTGTGCAAACTCTGTGGAGGTTTCTTAGGAAATTCTGGTCAATTGTGATAAGGAATTGTTTCAGGAATCCCATGTTCAGGGTCCTGATCCCTCAACTGGTCAGTGAGCCCTGGGAAGGACCTCTGTTAATAATCCCTGGTTTACCACTTAGGAGCTGATAAACTGCTATCGTATTTATTATCCCATTGGGTCCTTAGGACCCCTAGAGATTAATTTTTCAAAAAATCCTTTTACCAGGCCTTCGGTGCAGAGAGAGCTGCCTTTTCAATGCTTCTATCTGCTGCTTTTATCCTGCAGGGGAAGCAGACTTGGGGTCATCAAGACCTTGCATTTGGGTTCATAAGCCAGGTCCCCACCCTCTAACTGTTCACCTTCAGGCAAGTCACTTCCACGCCGTGAGCTTTAGTTTCCTCAGGCACCCAGTGGATGTACAACTTACATTTGCTCGGCCAAATTTGGAATGTAGGTAGGCATTAATAAGCAATTATTTTGTCTACAAATGTTTATCCAGCCCCAGCCCGGAGCCATGCAGGAGCTCCATGTTCTGCTGGGGAGAGAAACACCAGGGAAGGAGATTCTGACTTCAGCCAGTCCATAGAGTCCAAGAATTTCCACCTGAGGGGAGGCCCTTCTGATTTGTGTAGGTCTCATCCTTCCTGAAAAAAATTCTTTTTTCCATTTGGCTACTTTTATTCATTTTAGTGAATAAAATTCATGTTAATTTATTCTGTGACTACTCATAAATTTTATGTTTTGTTTTTACTCCAAATTTATATTTATTAATTAAAATCTTGCTTTTTTTATCATAAGAAAGAAAATTCTTATGGAAACTCTTTTCACTGCTTTCCTGACCCAAAGCAAGTGGATTTTCAACTTAATAAATACAAGTAACACGATACTCTGAATGTCTGCATACATCGAAACATGAATAGCTTCTCTAGAAGTACTAAAAGGTTAGAAGGAATTAGTGTTTGGGCGGCTAGAAGGGCCTCTTTTTCAAGATGAGTTCTTAAGAGAAGAATGACTTGCCTACGGTCGTTCAGTTGGTTAGTGGTAGAGCCAGAGCTGGAACCCAGGAATGACTCCCCGGATGGTGTTGCTTGAGCTTATAGCTTCTCAAGAACTTACCTTTCTCGGATTAAGCTCGTGGTGCGTTTGCTGCATCTTCTCTACATTGAAGACTCCTGGAAGAGCTCACGCTTCAGAATCGATAGACTGAAGTTTGCGTCAAGGCTCAGCACGTTTTCTACAGGTGTATCTCAGGCTAGCTACTTAATCTTTCCAAGCCTTAGTTCCTTCATCTGTAAAATGGAGGCAATAAGACCTATCTCGAAGTGTTGTAATGAACACTACATGAGTCAAAAATATCAAACAGCTAACACAGTTCTCTGTACACAGACTCAAGATAAGGACATTTTCCCTTTCCCCTCTGGCCCCCCAGCTAACTACCTGAAAGGCAGCACTTTTCTTAGTGCCAGAGGATATAAAGAAGGGTAGAAGGTACCCTTTTCTCCAGAGGTGCATGGGGAAGTCAGGCAGTGACAAAAAAGTACTGGTCCATCTTCAAAAGGATGCTTGTTCCAAGAATAACTGGGAAGGTGGACAGGAAATACAAAGGAAAGTGGACCACTTTGTCAAGCTACACTCATTAATAACCATCATTTATTGCATGCTTCCTGCATGCTAGCCATTTTAGATAAGTTGTCCCTAATGAGCCCAAATCTTACATGGCCCATGAAACACATAAGAAAATAACGTCCAGAGAGATCAAGAGACTTGCCCCAGGTCACATGGCTTGTCTGCGTGGGCTGGAAAGCACTAAGTTTGTCCGATGTGAAAGCCGGCGCCCTGTTCCCGGAATGCATGCTGTGGGTTTGCCCTGTGCCTTGGTGGGGGTGTTGGGAAATGTGCGAAGGGGCTATACTCTTCTTAGGGGGGTTGGGCATGGAAACAGGTCAGCCGCCTCATGTAAATTTATGGCACTGTTCTGTCTTGTCAGGGTTTTGGATCTTGGTAAGCTAATGGGTCTCCACTGGCTCTGTGATTTGCAGGCTTTGGAAATTCAAGATCAAGGACTTAACAGCAAGACAACGTAAATTTCTCTGGAGTTGGTCCATGAAACTCTTGGGCTGAAGGGTTTGAGAGTGAGGGAATACCGTTGTGGGTCTAGAAGTCTAGTTTTTATGGAAAGACTGACTGCCGGATCACGCTACCTGTGGTGGGGAGAGACTTCTGTATTCTCCACGAGCACGTGGCCCTGAACTTATTAGAGAACACCTCGCTCCTTGCGGTCGTTCCCTGAAGGCAAACTCGCTTCGGGTTTCATTGGTGACTTCGTTCTAACTAGTTTGCTCACAAGAAGTCAGGCCTTCTTCAAACCCTCCCGCACACCTCCTCTCCTCCTCGAACATATTTCGTAGCGCCAGCAGCACGCCGCAGGGGGCAACCCAGCAAGCCAGCCTTCTGAGATCTGGTCCCTGCCGCTCCTTCTGTCCCTTTGTCCCCCTCTCTGCGCCCAGACCCACCCTGAGCTTGGGTCCCGGGACGCACCTCTGCGACTTTGGTGCGTGCCGCTCCCTCACTTGGGTCGTGTTTCTCACCCTGTTCACTGGGCTGCCCCCTGCTCACCCCTCAGAACCCAGCAGCCATCTGACGGAGACTTCATCCTTGACCATTTGAGCTTCCCAGTGCCCTCGATGAATTAATTAATAATATTAGCCCCTGCAGCCTCCTAAATAACTCTCAAAGCACTCATGCTCTCTCTCCCTGCTGCCCCTCTCCTCAAGATAGTTCAGGCTACCTTCATCTGTCATCCTGGCCCTCTCTTGAGCAGTCCTCAGGTGTTCAGAATCATCAGTCTCCAAGCTGTCCCTGACACTGCTCACTAATGGGAAGATCCGATCAGGTCCAACCTTTGCTTCAGACCCTTCCGTGAACGGGCCCCACTGCCCTCAGGATAAAGTCCACGTGGCTTATCGGGGCTTCAAGGGGGCCCTGCCCGGTCTGACCCCTCCTTATCTTTCCAGTCACATCCCTCACCGCTCTTCCCAGAATGATACTCCACTCCCTGACTCAACTGAATTAATTTCATTCCCCTGATCCTGCCATGTTGTTTTTCACATTTGGAATTTTGCAAATGTTTTTTCTTCTTCCAGGAATAGTACTTAAAAAAAAAAAGAAATCTCTTCAAAGCCAACTCCAATTTTGCTTTAGTTTCAAGTTAGATATTACTTTCCCCAGAAATGCTCTGGGGACCTGCTGCAACCCAAACGACGTGATCCCCAGCTGTGGTCATGACCAGTCTGTGTGCTCTCAAAGCACCTCACTTTGACCATCTTAATACATTATTTTGTTGATCATTATCTTTTTGTTCCTCTTTATCACTCTAGGCTGGGAGCTCTGTGAGTGCAGGGACTGTGTCTGGCTTCACTTTTACCACTAAGCACAATGTTGGAAGATGTAGGTGTGTAGCCATATTTGTTGAATGAATAAGTGAATGAATGAACTTATGACTGAGAAAGCCTCACGTGACTGGATTTGTGAGGGCTCCTATAGCACCCTGCACTTATTCAAACATCACACCTGCCACATTTTTCCTATACTTTTTGCTTATTTCTCTGTCTCTGCCAATAACTATGAGTTCCCAGCACAGCACTCGGAACATGGTAGGTATTCAGTAAATGCTTGTTGAATTAATTATCATAAAGTGTGAGGGAGAATGATTTGCACAAGCAGAAAGGAAATTCAAAACCACAAACATCTCCTCTAAGAGCTGGCTCTAGAGATTCTTATTACGTGGCATTGAAAATTCCTCCCATTCAGTGAACTAAAACTCTCCTTTTGCGATGTGTGTCCGGTCACATCTGGCGCTATAATTCAGCGTGATGTGGGCCATATTGGTAGTAAGAGCTATAAGATTTGCCATATTAGCTCATCCCACTGCTTCATTAAGCTCAGTGTGCTGCCCCTGGCCATGGCTGGGCTTGAATTTTGATGTTTGGAAGAACAAAGCCCTTCATATTAGCCCTCCGAGTCCTGTGAGTCAGGTAAGGGTACACTCCTTCCCAGCGTCCTAGAGTCATCTTTGCAGATAATCAGTAAGTGGCCCAGAGCATGGGGTTTTTATTATCCAAGTGGGTTTGCTGAGCAAAGGTCCCAGGTATTTTGGGATGTCAGCAACCCCCTCCTATTGCAACACGGCTTCTGGGATGGTCAGAATACATGTCACAAGATTGCACATTTCTACCCCGTCCATCAAGAGAGCACCCGTAGGTCAAAGGCAGAGGAGAGGGTGGAGTGGAGATGTCTCATTTAAGCTTGAAAACAACCACTAGGCGAGCACTCCCATTTTTCGTGAGCAGCAGCTGAGGCTCAGATTGGTGAACAGCTTACCTGAGGCCACACAGCATGTGGCAAGTTAGGGACCCATTTGCACCTAGATCTCTCTGACCCCAGAGCCTGTCCCTGTGCTTAACAGTGGACTAAGCTGCTCCCTATTGAATGGGTGTCCTCTTATTAATTACCAAGTGATACTTACACTGAAAGACATCTCTCTGCGGATTCCAATAGCCGCATCATTAGGTTGAGGTGGCCTTGGCAGCAGAAAGGAATGACGGCAGACCGTGTGGTGGAGGCAGAAAGGGAGTTAGAAAAGCACAGAAGCCCTAACTCTTCACCCCTCGTGACTGTGGTGTGTGGGAGGTTGCCACACACAAGGGCTCCAGAGGCTGAGAAGGAAACAATTCCCTTTCTTAAGGAGGATGCCAGTTAGTCCAGGCTTTCCAGATGTCTTCCAGTCTTTACAGAGGTCAAGCTGAGGGGAATTTGAAGGATTTTGACTGTGTATAAATCGAAATGCATGTTTAGATCTAAATTTGGAGCAGGCGCTCTGATTTTGCAAATGCCCCAAATCTACGAATAGTATCATCAGCTCAGCTTACCTCCCAGTGGGCATCTCCACAGCAGAAATAATAGCGAGGATGCTGGTGATGAAGGTAGCTGCTCTCTGTCTGCAGTTACAAAATACCAGGCAATGTATTCAACCCTTTATATGTATTTTCTCACGCAGACCAACCCTTGGAGGTAGATCCTTATTTGAAATCTCACGTTTACAGGGGAAAAAACAGAAATCGGAGAGGCCAGACGGAGTGAATGCTGTAACCTCAGACTCGATGCTCTGAAGAGCCCTGTGGTTCCGTCTTCCCCATCCAGTCAGCAGATGTTATTGGGTTGGCCAGAAAGGTCGTTCGGGGTTTTCCAAAAGATGTTATGGAAAAACCCGAACGGACTTTTCGGCCAACCAAATACATGTGTCTTATCTGCACCTGGCACATTCTGCACGCAGTGACCTGCTTGGCCCTCCCTGAGCATGCGTGAGTTTGTTTCAGCTCTCCTTTCAACCTGGAAAAAGTCCCCTTCTCTCTTGTCTGCCTGTCAAGTTTCATCTGATCCTCTGAGAGCCAGCTAGATAGCACTTCCCTGAAGCTTTTCCTTAGCGTCTTCATAAATGGAATTAAACCTTCCTTTCCCTGTGATTCTCAGCATACTATTTAAAAAAATGTTTTTTAATTCAGATGAAGCTCTCCTTTCTTTCTTCCATCTGTTAGGATTGCACTTATAGGCTTCTCTTCCTTCCTGGATTGATGGCGGGGACTGTGTTTTGGGCATCATTTTATCCTCTCAAAGCTGGGAGGAGAGAAGTTATTTAAGAGTTGCCAGTGGGGAAAATGGAAAAATGGAAAATGACCTTAATTTCATGACTACTCAATGCAGGCAGAGAATACAATGAGAATACAAGAGATTTATGGGGTCGGTAATACTCCCATTTTGCAGATGAAGAAACACACTAAGGTAAGTTCACAGTTTGTTCATGGTTACCCATCATGTAAATGGAAGCAGGAACTTTATTTATTTATTTATTTAGGCTGCGTTGGGTCTTCCTTGTGGTGTGTGGGCTTCTCATTGCGGTGGCTTCTCGTTGCAGAGCATGGGCTCTAGGTGCGTAGGTTTCAGTAGTTGTGGCACACGGGTTTCAGTAGTTGTGGCACGCAGCCTCAGTAGTTGTGGCGCACGGGCTTAGTTGCTCCGCGGCATGTGGGATCTTCCTGGACCAGGGCTCGAACCCACGTCTCCTGCGTTGGAAGGTGGATTCCCAACCACTGTGCTACCAGGGAAGTCCCTGGAAGAGCAGGAATTTCAAACTCAGATCTAAATGATCCAAAGCACAGGATCTTTTTGCTACATTCTGCGTTTTTCCAGTAGTGGCCGTTGAATAAAACCTCAGTGAAAGCTCATTTCCTACAGGTCTGGTTCCTCTTGCATATTAGTGGCAATATGTGCCACTTTTACTTTTATAAAGAGTTTCTGTATCAGCATTAGAGATTCACTTCCTTCCAGTTGGGGACTGTGGTCGCTTGAGTCTTGCAGCCTTCCCTGGCTGGCGCTACTGCTCTAGGGCAAACGTGCGTTCCGATTGTTAAACTAGAGGCAAGAAAAGCCACGCAGGCACTCGCATTGGAAGAAGCCCAGCATATGATGAATAGCAGACCTAAATCTTAAATCTTATCATGTATTTCAGGATGATGTACGGGACTGTTGGAAACTGCCTTTGACAAAGGTGCCCGGGAAGGGGAATTATCTCCAACAATGAAAAATGTGCTTATTATGTGATCCTAAAAAGGATCAGGACCCCTATCATTGGGCAAATGAACATCCCCACGTCCTTTATTAACAGCAATATGGAAGTGTGTGCTAAAGACGACGGACATAGCACTGATGCTGTGATGGGTAGCCGTGAGTGCTGGAGTCAGGCTGGACTTAGGAAAGGTAGCCTGATGCATGATAGCAGATGGGAAATGTGTAACTCTCCCAGGTCGCTTCTAGCCTTTGCTTCCCGAGGCTCTGCACGACTTGTTCCTGCTATCTTAGCCGAGTACCCAGTGGCCTTTGGTCAGGCTGAGGCTGTGATTAAACAGTAGAAGGGATATAAGTTTGTAGGAAATGAAACCATTTCCATAGGGAGAAGAAAATGGTGCACCAGGCATGTCACATATTTAATCTCATTTTCTTTTCACATTTCACATGGATGTGTAGAAACCTGGAGTCATAGAGATTCAGTAGCCTGCCCAAGGCTAGAAGCCAGCAGAGTGAGGGTTTGAACCTGAGCAGTCTGATCTCCAATTCCGTGTGCTTTGTAGACCATAGCAGCTTTTTTTTTTTTTTGGTGGTACGCGGGCCTCTCACCGTTGCGGCCTCTCCCATTGCGGAGCACAGGCTCTGGACGCACAGGCTCAGCGGCCATGGCTCACGGGCCCAGCCACTCCGTGGCATGTGGGATCCTCCCGGACCGGGGCACGAACCCGTGTCCCCTGCGTTGGCAGGCGGACTCTCAACCACTGCGCCCCCAGGGAAGCCCCCATAGTAGCTTTTAATAAATAACCTACTGGCTGGAATTCTTTGAGTGCCTTCCTTTCTTCCCTCCTTCCTTCTCTTTCCTACCTTCTTTCCTTCATTCCATTTGTGAACTTTTTCTAAAGCCATGCAGAGTGCTGGCCACAGAAGAAGATTGTTAACAAGTCCTGGGCTTAAAGAACTTAAAATCTAATATGAAAGACAGACAACTGAGAAGCAATTATAGTTCATTGCAGTAAGTTAAAATCCCAGAGCAGAGATAACCAAGTTTCCAAGGACTTCCCAGGGGTTGTGAGATTTAAAAGACTCTTGGAGTTCAGCTTTCTTTTTCTCGTTCAATGGATGCTTTGCAAAATATCTATTATTATAGACATTATCTACCTATTAGATTTAAATCCCAGTTGTGAAAAATAAATCCTACCCTGTCTTCCAGTGAACGGAAGGAAGGCCAGCAGATCAGACATCTCGCTGGGCAGCAACTTGCTGCCCCCTCTTCTTGAGTAAAAGCTCCTTCAAGATATATACAAATTTTATTCATTTCTTGTTATGCCTAGGACCAGGCACATAGTATGTGCTCATTAAGCATGTGTTGAACAATAGAGCAGGCTGTATTACAGAGGTAATTCTTTGGCCTTTGGCCTACATTATCCTAGAATCAGTAATTTATATCCCATTAGTTTTCCTTTGATGTTTTAAAATAATGATTACTGTAGCTTCTCCTCTTGCTCTCAAAGTTATAGATTGCAAATAGATTTTGTGTAATTTGCCAATGCCAGTCGATTTTAACAGCTGCCTCAGGCACTGTGTAGAGGATTCTGAAGTCATATCCTGGCTTTGAGTGAGAACAGTTAAGACTCTGGTATATTTCCTTTCAATCTTTTATTTTTTTTCTGCACAAGAGTGTACGCACTTAAGCATGCAAACACATACATTCTAGTTTGGTCCTCCTGCATATTTAATTCTCACTAAACCTTACAATTTAGGCTGTTCCATGTCATTATAAACTTTTTACAATCATCATTTACAAAAATGCCAAGTGATCTCATTCTCTTTAGCTTTTAGTCACGAAACACCTCCTCCACCTCTTCTGTCATTGTTGCCATTTTTCAATGGTCGATTCCCAACTTTGCCAAATCTTCCTGAAGCTGGGGCATACAGAATTGCTTTCAGTAGCTGATGATTCATTTCTGTTTTCCTCCTTGAACCGATGCAGGGTTTGTCTTTTGTGGCCCGGGGAAGATGCTAACTCGTTTCCTGCAGCGAGAGGAAAGCGAGACTTTGGGATGGGCTTCCCTTTGTGGGAGGGCCACCAGGGGGGGCCACCATTCTGGTACAGCCTTGGAATTGAGCTTTGCCAATGGATGCCTCTGAGCTCCGGTGCTTTTTGCCGTTCAAATCTTTTAACCTCAGCTTATCAACTTTAATACGTTGTCCTGGTGCCTTGATTTTTTGGTTCATCTATTTTAATGTGATGAAATGTAAAAACCAAGCTCAGCCTTGTCCCCTTACAATGACTTTAGGGTTTTCCAGCTGATAACCTAGCCTTCGTCTGTTAAGGATTTGAATTTTAAACAGTCAAAAATACATTTTCCTGGTATCTGTCATCAAGTGATATGGGTAACTATTTAGTTCTGGTCGTCTTTCCTATTCTTGGTAGATTTATTTTCTCTTTTTAGAATTCTCCCATTGCCCTCTCTGTCTGGGAGACTGGAGATGTCATTTAAACCTTGCTTATTAGGATTCCATTATTTGTCTCTCATGTACAGTCAGCTAAATCAAAAAGTCAGACAGTGTTTTTAAATTGCAAATTTAAATGACAATTTATAGACCAGGTCTACTGGAAATGTTCTGTCCTTGGCATGCATCATTGTTTGTGTATATATAGTTTTATGCTCGCTCTTTTTATCTTCTTGAGAGCACAGCACACATACCCATCAGGAGGATCAGAACTGCTTGCAATCAAACAAAAAATGCAACAAAGATCTTGAAAGGAAATGAAGACAAACACCCTATTCCAGACCTTAGTTCAACATTAGTTCTCTTCCTCCACCTTCCCCTCCCCTGCCTCTAAAAGAGGAAACTTGCATTAGTCACTTTTTTTTTTTTAAGTATTGAAGCTCATGGTTTAGATTCAGAGAAAGTAAGCATTTGCCCGGGGCCTGAAATATGCCAGATACTGTTATCTCAGTTAATCTGCATGATAAACCAATGATCCTGACACTGTTATTAATAATACTGTGATAGCTAATGTTTATTGAGCACTTACTACATACCAGGCACTGTTCTATGTTTTACTTGTCACAACTCATTCAAGATAATAATAGGTTGCTTTCTTTTTTTTTTTTAATTTAATTTATTTATTTTTGGCTGTGTTGGGTCTTCGTTGCTAAGCATGGGCTTTTTCTAGTTGTAGCGAGCGGAGGCTACTCTTCGTTCTGGTGCACGGGCTTCTCATTGTGGTGGCTTCTCTTTGTTGCGGAGCACAGGCTCTAGGCACACAGGCTTCAGTAGTTGTGGCATGTGGGCTCAGTAGTTGTGGCTCGTGGGCTCAGAGCTCAGGCTCAGTAGTAGTGGTGCACGGGCTTAGTTGCTCCGCGGCATGTGGGATCTTCCCGGGCCAGGGCTCAAACCCGTGTCCCCTGCATTGGCAGGCGGATTCTTAACCACGGCGCCACAAGGGAAGCCCATAGATTGCTTTCTAAAAGGGGAAACTGATATTCATGGGAGGCAACTTGCTCAGAGCCCAAAGCTGAGTGAGGGGTGTAGCTCCCACTTCCAAATTAGAACTCTGCCCACCACACTAGCTTCTATTTTTATTTTTAGTAAAGAAAATTTATTTCAGTAAGAAAATTGGGGACCTATTTAGTATCTCTGTTTTATAAGAATGACAGGCTGAAAAGTCGTCTCACTATGCCTTGCTGAGTTTTAATTTTGAGCAGATTGCGTTAGAAGGGGTGGCTTTAAACCTTGGTATCATCTACTTTTATCGGTCCATTTTCTCTGGGATCAGAGTAGATTGGCAAAGCATTATGATCTTCCATTTCAAAGCTGAAGGATTATCCATCTTGATGGAGGAAATCATCCTAAAATCCTGCCGAAGCCAGCTGCAGAGGTTGGTACACTTCAGAAAATGCCCAGGGTACCCAGTAATTTCAGCGATGAAAATCAATGGAGTAAGATTGCATCAGGAGGGTACACCTTTAACACATGGTCCCAGCTTATCTATTATCTATTGCGTCAGGCGTTTTCATTTGCAACAGGAGCCTCAAGTTCTTCCTTTCTGCCTCTGCTCACCAGGCTCCAATTTCAACAGCAGCTGGCGGAGTCAAGAGCTTGTAGGATTCCAATCAGATATAGGAGGTGAGGACATGGGGTGATGAAGAGATTTCTTTGTGCCTGGGAGAAAAAATGGGGAGGGAGCCAGAAGAGCCTTAGAGGAGCCATCAGACCATAATGCAGGTTTGACCCTGAGTGAAAGCAAGAGGGAAGGAAGGAAGAAAGGAAGGAAGAAAGGATGGATGGAAGCATCTTAGACATCCACAAGGTCTTTGTAGAGTTCGTGAACCAAAGTCACTCATCAGAGGAGTCCTTTGTCTCCTGGGAATGGGCCTGCCAGAGTATCCCTGCCCGGCTCTGTCTTTGGCTGGGAACAGCTTGTGGGAAGCATAGTCTTGGTGTAGATGGATTTCTTTCTTTTTTTTTTCAGTTTTTATTTTATATTGGAGTATATTTGATTTACGATGTCGTGTTAGTTTCAGGTGTACAGCAAAGTGATTCAGTTATGCATATACATATATCCATTCTTTTTCAGATTCTTTTCAGGTTATTACAGACTTTTTTTTTTTTTTTTTGTGGTACGCGGGCCTCTCACTGTTGTGGCCTCTCCCGTTGCGGAGCACAGGCTCCGGACGCGCAGGCTCAGCGGCCATGGCTCATGGGCCCAGCCGCTCCGCGGCATGTGGGATCTTCCCGGACCGGGGCATGAACCCGTGTCCCCTGCGTTGGCAGGCGGACTCTCAACCACTGCGCCACCCGGGAAGCCCCTATTTTTAGTTTTTTAAGGAAACTCCATACTGCTCTCCTTAGTGGATTTCTGAGTGCAGCCGCTGGGGCAATGGGTCTGTTTCTTTCCCTGCAGTTGGTGGTCTGCGAGATGCATTCTCATGGCCCCCACGTTGTACCAAACTGATACAAAAGTTGCTATGAGACGTTCCCTCTAACTTCTTCAACTAGACGCCGTTTCGTGCAATTTGGCCATTAAGATTCCTCTCCACGGGTCACCCTCCCTCAGACAAAGGTGGGTAAATGTGGGGTAAAAGGTGAACCTCAATGAGATCAGGGTCCTAGATTCTCTGGCCAGTTAGTCCAACAAGTTCCAGAACATTCTGCCCTTTCCCAGCCTGCAAGGACCAAAAAAAGAGGAGATGGACAGCCTGAGAAGGAAGCGCTCTTAGTACCCAGTGTTCTTCCCACACGCACACAAGGAGAATGGCCGGCCCGTTAATCCCTGTACCCACCACTCCCCGTTGCCAGGAAGGCCGGGAAGTCACATTTCTTGAACATCTTTCCAATGGCCAGCGTGCCCAGGGCCTTATTTAAGTCAACTCCGTCAACCTTCACAAACAGTGAGGCAAGTGTTCTTTAGAGTATAGGCTAGCAGTTGTGTTAATGTCTTCAGAATTACAAATTGAACTTTCACAGCTCTGCCATTATTAAGTTATGTGACCTTGGGCACCTTCTACAATTCTCTAAGCCCCCATGTCCATATGTGTAAAATGGAAGTGTTAGGACCCATCTCTTAGGGAGATAATTCAGACCAAATGAAATCATATGTATAAATGTCCAAGCGCATATATATATATATATATATATATATATATGCATGCTTGGAGATATATATATATATATATAAAACACTAGTTTGCTGCTCTTGTGACCATGAGAAAACCAAAGCCCATGTATCATGCCGAGTCTTGGGAGCCTAAGGTTTGTGAGGCGTGGACCGTCAAGACCATGTGCACGCATCCATCTCTGCCTGGCTCTGTGCTGGAGGTGCTGTTGGTGGTGAGAAGACACCGCCTGCCCCTTGCATGCCTTCGAGGAGGTCACAGCTGAGCGCTCCAGTGTCACCTGTCGGTCCCCAAGCACACCGTGCCGCTTTACGGCTCCCTGCTCAGCCTTCACATTGGCCTCCCTCCAGAGTCATTTGTTGCTTGGAATAGAACCTACTCATAAAAGAAGCAATCTGGAAGGCTGGGTGTCCTGAGGGCACGCGTGAGGCCCGCCCTGGGAAGCCAGACACTGATGTGTCCCCCTCCTGTCTCTCCAGAGCTATTGTCCTTTGCTTTTCTTCAGCCCTACTTCCTGCTCCCCAGCCCCCTGCTGTGCCCCCCAATGCAGCAGGCTTGCCTTGGTCACTGTGCTCATGGCCAGCTTTACTGATTCCCAACTAAGACTGAGTCACGGGATCCCAATTCCAGATATTCTGGGGAAAGAAAATCTGTAAAGCTTGCCCAGTTCTGACGGTGGTCACCCCTGATCTCTTCAAGAGTTAGGGACATATAATGTGACAATAGGGGTTACAGCCCTCCCTGTGGGTGATGGGAGGGGATCACTATGCAAAGTAAAGAGGCATGGGCTGAATACCTATGGTTACTAAAAAGATTCAGTTTAGATGTCACTTCCTCCAAGAAGCCTTCCTGGACCAGCGGAACAAGGATGGCTAGGCCCTTCCCTGCACCACTTGGATTTTGGGCTGTGGCCTTTGTTGCATTAGCTCTCAGGTTGTGTTGCACTTTCCTCAACCCGTGTCTGTCTTCCCATCAGGTCCTGCCTCTAGCGAGCAGGGATGGGATTTAGCTCCTCTTTGCAAACCCCTCTGGTTGCCCAGTGCCTGCCATGCAGTAGGTACTCTGTAAATGTTTACAGAATTGAGTATCACTGGGGAAACAGACACATAATTGCAACACGCAATGAGAAATACTTCCTAGTGACAACACGAAATGGTCCCTTGGGCAGAGAAACATCTGTCCCCAGCCCTCTCCTGCCCAGATGCCCTAAACATCCGTGAGGACAGGAGCAGAGCATGGACGGGACTGCCACTTTTCATGGAGAGTCATGTTCTGTGTCTTTGATCCCAAAGTCTTTAGGTTTTGAATGTTAAAGAGCCTGCCGCAGCTCACCACTTGATAGCCGTCCAGTGCCCCACCCACTAATGCCAATTAGCCTGGGAAGGATGAAAACTTGGGGGACTTAATGAGCTGGGTTGGCAACTGTTCACTCAGCATCTCTTGAGCTGCTTAAACCAGCTGGAAGGTGTCAGGTTTAACCTTTCTGAGGAAGGGCTTACAAAGGCGTTTTTGCTCTAGCTTTTTCCAAGTTTCATTTTACTTTGGGTGACTGACCTAAAGGTCTTGGAGTGAAAAGTCTTCAAAACCCAGGGCTCACGCCATACCCGCCCCGGAATACCCACCCCAGAGCCTGCCTGTGAGAGCTGAGGGGCTGAGACGGAGGCAGGGTGTTAGTCGATGACACAGCACAGGCGTGACCTTCCCACTGGCCTTGCCACTTAGGAACAGTGTGATAGGGCCAAGTGTGGTACCTGGCGCTCAGGTGCTCCAGGCCTGTTGGTGGAGGACCTGTCCCCCAGCACACTGCAGTGTCACAGATGAGAGCGCCCACTTCCTGAGGACTCTGCTGTGTCCGCTGTAGTGCAGCCCGCATCTCCACCAGTGCCTGGTACAAAGCGGGTGCCCAGTAAGTATTCGCTGAGTGAACGAACAAACGAAGCCATGATGAATGGCCATTAAGAGCTCTCGTGGGAGAGAGACGTGGATTCGAATCTTGCTTCCGACACTTCTGAACATGGTAACCACAAGCCCCTTACTCAGCCTCTCTCAGATCCTGGTCCTTCATTGTTGATTGAGAAGACCAGTATCTCTCATGGTTTGGGGCCTAACTGTGAAGCACTTTAGCATGGTGCCTGGTGTGTAGTAAGTACTCAACAAATATAGCTGTTCTTAGTAACTTCTGTTGTTACTGGAGTGACTTTAAATAAAGTGCTTGTTACCGTGTCTCAGTCTGTTCATTTATTGAAGGAGAATACTTCTGTCTGCTGTACAGGGTGAGGGCTAGTATGAGATGGTATCCAGGGCGCTGTGCCTGGGATCAGCGCTTGAGAAACGGTGGGTGTTGCCATCACCTTTAGTAGAAGACCTCGAAGGCTCAGACAGTAACCCCTCACCTCCCGGGGCAGCAGGCAGGTTCACAAACAGGCTTGTCTGGGATGTGACGACAGCTTTCCTGGGCAGACACCCAGTGCTCTCTGCCCTTTCCTTGGCCTTTCTCCCTGAAAGAACTCAGGCTTTTCACAGGCATCCTAGGCTATATTATCAGACTTTCACCTAGCAAGCTGTTCTTTTCAGCAGCCTGACTGTTATAATTCTCATGACGGAGCGCCAACCCTTCTTTACTGAAAACCCCTTAATCCTTTGATCTTGTTTCAGTCACAAGAAATGATTGTCTGCTACCTCTTGCCATTTATGAGTTAGAGAGGATTACCAGGCAGCAGCCTCAGTCCATCCTTAACCTCCTCTCCCCTACCAGCCAGCTACTTCCTAATGTGAAATCTTGCTCCTTTCTCCAGCCCCTAGAAAATATCCTTGGAAAGAGGAGAGGTGAGCAAGGTAGCTGGGGCAGAGCAAAGGGCATCTCAGGGTAAGTGGCTGATGGGAGTATCCTGGAGGAAGGGAGGAGGGGCTGAGTCTAGATGTATGGTATTGTTAAGTGAAAGAAAACCTGCTGTGTAATTCAGAAGCACACATGGGCCTCACAGTCAACAAAGCACCACTGTCTAGGCCATCCTGCCTGGCCCTCACATCAGCCCTGTGAGTGGGCGGGGCCAGGCATAACAAGTCCAGGATGCTCTTCCAAAACAGGCCCAGGGCTTGTGTGGCTTTCTTGTGGTCACGCGGTGAACAATGGGATCATCAAGACTGGATCCCAGCTTATTCTGATGTCGTAGTGTTCTTCTGTCAGCAGGATCAAGGGCTGAGAAGTAAGACAGGTCTTGGTATCCTGATCACTCGCCGGTTTGCTCTCACATTCATTCTCTACCTGTGCATGGCAGGGTGTTCTGTGTACCCCAGGGAGCTGACCTTGCAAACTCCATTTCCCTAAACTCTGCAGACATTGGGGCTTTGGCTGGGCTCAGCCAGTAGGAGGCCCTGGAGGGAGATTGGAGGGCAGGGCGAGGGGAGAGGTTGGGGCGCTTCTCCCCTTCCCTCTGCTTCCGCTTTTGGCTGTGGCAGTCCCTGCGTCTTCTCTGTGGATCCAGGTCCTGCTGGACAGTGGCTCCTCTCTTGATGGCTGCAGCCTTCTAGGGCAACCCAGCCATAGTTCCAGCCGCCCCTCGCTGAGTCCATCTCCTGCGCTCTGGTCACAGCACCTCCTCTCTTTTTGTTGGTGTAAATCCCTGGGCTGGTCGCAGCTTCCTGCTCTCGCTAATCCCCGGATCACTTCCTTTTTCCCTGGCTTTTCAGCTTCTCCAACAGCATTGTAAGGATTCCCCACATTAAATTCCCTCTTTGAAAAGCTGGCAAGGGCTCTGCTCATCTGACTGGCCCCTAACTGATCTTTTGTTTGAAACCTGGCTCCACACTATATGAGAAATAGAACTCTGGACAAGGTCTTTAACCCGCAGAGCCTCTTTACTCACACAGAAAATGGGGATTTTAGAATTAGAGATTCCGTATATGAATAGAACCTAACAGAGGGCTTGGCACATAGTAGGTATTTAAGAAGTGACAATTCTTTTTAAAAAATTTTTTTTTTTATTGCAAGGCATTTAGGAAGAGAGTAAGAACCTCTCAAGGAAGGAACCTGGTCTTTTTATTTTTCAATTCCTAGCAGGATGCCTCACGTTTAATAAAGTAAGTAAACGTAATAAAGTTTTATGTATACATACAGATATCTCAACTGAATGGGTTGGATGGATTGACTCTGCTAACATCCTTCCAGTTATTCCAGGTTTCTCAAAGGAAGATTCAAAGCGAATTTCTTGGTGAATTTTCTAGTGCAATTATATCACTATTTTCACTTTGGAAACCCATTTTAAATGTTAATTACCATGAAGTTAATAAATGGAAAATACCACAGGACCCTTTGGAAGATACTTACTCTAGCAACATGGTCAGTTTCCTCTTTTCTTTTTGGCGGGGGGTTTGGCGGGAGGTCACTGTTTCTTCTCCTTCCCTAAACTAGCTGTTCAAACCTCAATCCCTTAGCAGTTCTCAGCCATCATGGCTGTACCCCGGGCACACACAGACTGTTCCCTGCATCAGGACTCTTACAGGAGTGGCCAGATGTTCCCCACTTTGGCGTGGGGGATTGTAAGGTTTCATTAGTCACACTCGCTCAATCTGTACAACCTCGGGTGGGCTTGTCAAACATGGGGAAATCCCTACGTGTAAATACTTATGGGTTAGGAATCAGATGTTAAATATTTACTTCAGCTTCTTGGAATTAGAAATGATTTAACAAACCCTTTGGGGAGTTAGAATGGCTTTGGTTTAGAACCAGCCCATATATTTGTTTCCCCGACCCGCATCTACGTCTTATGACGTAGCAGCATGGCGTGCGGCGGCGGGGATGCCTGTGGAAGAAATGGAGAGCTCAGCTTGTTTTTAAAAATAAATTTATTTATTTATTTATTTTGGTGGGCTTCTTATTGCGGTGGCTTCTCTTCTGGTGGAGCACGGGCTCTAGGTGCGAGGGCTTCAGTAGTTGTGGCTCGCGGGCTCTAGAGCGCAGGCCCAGAAGTCGTGGCGCACGGGCTTAGCTGCTCCACGCATGTGGGATCTTCCCGGACCAGGGATCGAACCCGTGTCCCCTGCATTGGCAGGTGGATTCCTAACCACTGCGCCACCAAGGAAGTCCCAGGGCTCAGCTTTTAAGTTGGGGTCTGGTTCGTTCTTCTGAGTTTGCCTTCTGTAGTACACGATGTGTGTTTTGGAGTGGGCACTCGTGCAGGACTGTGAGAGTGAAAACCCCACCTTTCTCAGCCGTACCGTGTACCACAACCACCTAGAGTGTTTATCAAAAAACACAGGTGCTGTGGCCCTGTGGCCGGGGCGTCTGTATGCATCAGAGCTTGCCCAGAGAACCTCAGGAGGTGTCTCTCTAGGAAGGCTGCCCCTGAGAGAATCATGACATCACAGAGGGCACAAAGGCTTCAGAGTAAGACAGGTCCGGATCTGAATCTCATCTCTGCCGATGCATGATGGATAGCTGTGTACCTTGGGGAAAACCTTTCCTCTCTCAGCTTCAGTTTCCTTGTCTTGATAACAGAGATAAAAGTAACTGTCTGTATTAGTTTCCCAAGGCTGCTGTAAAAAATTGCCACAAACTTAGTGCTTTAAAAAGATAACAGAAATTTACTCTCTCACAATTCTGGAGGCTAGAAGTCCAAAATCAGGGTGTCCCTGCGGAAGTTCTAGAGGAGAATCCGTCCCTTGCCTCTTCTGGCTTCTGGCAGCTGCTGGCATCCCTTGGTTTATGGCCGCATCTCTTTCTGCTCTGTCTTCCCTTCTGTGTGTCTCTTATCAGGACACTTGTCACTGGATTTAGGACCCACCCAAATAATCCAGAACGATCTCTTTATCTCAAAATGCTTCATTTAAAAGCATCTGCAAAGACCCTTGTTCCAAGTACGGTTACATACACAGGATCCATGGATTAGGACATGAAAAAGATCATTTGGGGGACTGCCATTTAGCCCATTACGGTTTCTAAAGGGTTGATGTTGTCTGTCACTGGCAGCAGTTCAGGTTGGCCAGTACCGGTGCCATGAATTACTTAAAAACAAGTCTACTTTGTGGAGTTGTTGTGGTTAATTGAAATTGTATGCAGGTACCTATGTGTCTGGGGCATAGTAAACGTTTGTTAAACAGTAGCTTCTTTTGTTACAGTTTACAACGTATTTGCACGTAGTATTCATCATTCATTTGATCATTTATCCATTAATTCTTTATGCATTCATTTAAACAGCAGTTGATGGAATACCTGTCTACCACAGGCCAGTCACTAGCCAAGCCCTGAAGAAATAAAATATGAAACGTAATTTCTCTCTTGAGACACAAGCTGGTTGTGAGAATGGACAATGACTATAACTCAGTGTAATACACACCTTCATGGTGGTATTTACCAGGGATTAGAGGAATGATAGATGCACGCGGTGGATTGGGGAAGGCTTCACAGAAGAGGTGGCATTCAAGCTTGATCCTGAAAGTTGATCAGGAGTTTATTAAACAAAAGGGGGACGTGCATGAGCCACTTGCGATGCTGCATGTATTGAGGCATAAGGGGTCACAGCGTTTTGGAGGGATGGTGAGAAGTTCGGGATGCAGGGGCACAGGGTTTATGCGAGGGAGATGAGACAGCCATAGATTTCGTGTGATGCTCACAAAGGGAAAATAGTACTGATGCCATTTTACTGGGAAAGAAAGAGAAAGGGACTCGCCCAGCATCACATACCTGGTTAGCAGGCGGGCTTGTGCCCAGTTGCCTGCCTCTCCTTTCTGATGGCAGTAGACAAGCATCCCTCAGTGCCCTTCCTCCACTGTCTGCGGAGGATTCTAAGCTGGTTTTTTTATTCTCTCTCTATTGTGGTCGCTTTGATTCTAGAGGCCATGCCTTGTGGCTAGCATGTGCCCCTGGCCGGCATTATGCCTGACACCCAGCAGGCATAGAGGAAATCTTTGTTAAATGAGTTTTATTTCAGCAGAAGTTCTGGCACCAAACAGGAGAGCTGGATGCAATTCTTTGTGAAGTCCTCCCCGACCTCGAGCTTCTAGATTGAGTTTGCTTACCGGGGAAGGTGAGATTTTCTTTTGGGTTTAAAAGACATGGATACCACCTGGGGCCTATGGTTACTTATTTCTCTGGGGGGCAGGGGAGTATTTCCCCACAGAGCTTGCTCCCAGTCTGTCACATGCCTTTTTATTGGTTTACGGGTATAGATCTATTTACGTTTGCTGTCCACGAGTGCTCCTTTCTCAATAATTCATAGAAACGTTGCGCAAAATTAATCTACAACAAGAACTTAAACTTGACTGAAGCTGAAACCCTTGCTTGCGACTGTCTTTGTCACTGACAGCGTATCCATTGGAGCTCTTTTCAGCATTTCCTAAGTTCCTAATTCTCCTTTAAGAAGCAGCAGATTGAGGAAATCATTAATCTCTGACAGTTGTGTAGATATAATTAAAGATACATGAATTTAAAAATACCTGCTCTCTCAAATTACTTCCTAAAAGAACAGAGAGGAGAAGAGAGAGTTCTATTTAAAATGTCAGATACAGACACATTAGGCTGGGTAGTCAAAGCACTGTAGGCCTGTCACTCATGAAAACTGACAATTAGGTCCATAAATAGATTTTACAGGCTTCCACACAAGAACGCACATCCTGCGAGTCTCATCTGCATAAAGATGTGCGTGGATGGCAGCCGCTGACTCACTGGAAGGGAGCAGGGCTTGAGAGGTGCTGAATGAGTTGTTCAGAACAGATCCATTGTGCCTGGGGGCTGGGTGTGGGGCTGGTAGGAGGAGGGGAACCAACAGAAACGGGAGAAGGGCATGGCATCCCGTCTCAGCTCTTCCACGCAGCACCACACAAACCCTGGCCAGTCTCATCTTCCCTGGTACAGGTTTGTTTCCCCACGTGCAAAATGAAATCAGCAGCAACGGGCTCTGCTGTTCCTGCTTCTTACTTCTGAGGGTTATCCGCGGCATCAAATGAGGTTAGAGGAAAAGACTGTACATACCTAAGCTGACAAGATTTCATTACAAAATCAAGTTTGTTACTAACTTGACTATTGTTGATAACAACTAGAAAGAGATAGAGTGGGTGATCAGAAAGATGTTAACATACGGTATTTGTTTTTCTCTTTCTGACTTCTATCTGTATATATATGGAAATGTGGAATCTTAAAAAAAAAAAAAAAAAAAGGTACTGATGAAGTACCATAGTTGCAGGGCAGGAATAAAGAGGTAGACGTAGAGAATGGACTTGAGGACGTGGGGTGGGAGGGCGAAGATGGGGCAAAGTGAGAGTAGCATGGACATATATACACTACCGAATGTAAAACAGTTGGCTGCTGGGAAGCAGCAACATAGCACAGGGAGATCAGCTGGGCGCTCTGCGGTGACCTAGAGGGGTGGGATAGGGAGGGTGGGAGGGAGATGCGAGAGGGAGGGGAGATGGGGACATGTGTGTGCATATGGCTGATTTGCTCTGTTGTGCAGCAGAAACTAACACAGTATTGTGAAGCAATTACAATCCAATAAAGATCCATTAAAAAAGAAAGAAAGATGTTAAGGCCAAGACATCTGGGGATCAAAGAGAAATGCCAGAGAGTAAATCTGAACTTCGCCTCACCTTTGAGAACAGCACACTCAGCCACACTCACGTGGTTGAGAGCCTGGGAGGTTAGGGGTCAGGGTCAGGGGAGATCAGGAGACCTGCCCTCAGCGTTTAAGCTGTGTGCTCAGCGGTCCTCACTCTCTAGGGGTTCCACTTGTTCAAGGCACAGGATGGCTCTTACCCTCAGCCTCCCTCTCCACTAAATCGGGCACATGATTCTATGATTACCTTCTCCACAGAACTGATGTGAAATCAGGTAAAATCCCAGCTATGCCTTGGAAATTATAATGCCAGTGTAAAGTTTCTGATTGAAAATAGGATCATAATCAAACTGGAAAGGGGTCAGAGGCAGGTCAGGCACCCAGCCTTTATCATTCATTCATTTATTGACCTTATTAAATAATCATATATTTACTTATTTATAATGTTTCCTGTGTATTGATCGAATGTTAAGTTCCACAAAGGCAGGAATGTTTTTGTGTGTATTGTTCATCGAAGTTTCCCAAGTGCCTAGAAGAGTCCCCACCACCTAGTAGGTGAACAGTAGATATTTCATGAGTTAAGTCTGTTACATGTTAGGCATTATAATGGGGGCAGGTACTGGGGTACAGAAAAGACTGCTATCCTTCAAAGAGTTCATAGTTTGGTTGGTGGGGGGATAGAGAGGAAACATATGAACAGATGGGTCTAAAGCAAAATGCTAAGAGGAATATGATATATACAGAAAATGTATACATTATATGCATAAAATATTGCATATTGTATGTATATGCATATATATGAAGTTATAGATAGATACAGAGATATACAGAGAGAAAAAGTAAGAAGTGAATACAGAAGATATATAAATATTTATAGTGAATATATATAAAACAGTTGTGGAGCATAAAAGAAGGAATTCTCTCAGGCCAGAATAGGAGCCTATATTCTTGATGTCTCCGATTCGCCTGTTGTGGTATAGGGCAAAGAGCCTGGGCCCTATACCCAGGGCCTGCCCTGGTGCTCTTGGAGCGTGGGACCCATATTTCCAGTATCAGAGAGCACTTCCAAGGGACCTTCTCTCTTAGACTTGGTCTAGGGGCAGAGATGTGAGGATGGTGAGCCCCTGCCCCCTGCACCTGGAGGAAGAGGCCCTGGGATGCTCACTTCACATTATGGGCTCAGTACCTTACAAAGAGGAAGAGCAGCCCCAGAGGTCTGACTGGATGCAAATGAGTCTCTTAGAGATGCAAATGACTTTTCTACAAAGAGCTCTGGGTATGAGCTGAAAGGCTGAGTGACTAAAACCACTGACTACTGAAAAAAAGGAGGAAGCTTCCCTCGGAGACTTGCCAGCTCCTTGGCGGTGCCAGCCCTGCTTGGTGGCTGGCCTGTAGACCTGGGCTGACCTGTGGGTCTGGGGTCTGGTGCTCCGTCTTCATCCTTGTTGGCAGCTCTGGGAAGAAGCATCCGGGGCCGGAGCACAGGCCCTGGGCCCTGAGGTGCCACATCACGTGGCACCAGTGTTGTTCACAGCTCTCAGGAGAAACCGAACTTCTCTCGGACTGTTTTACCTAATGATTGTTATCTGATGTGATTGCAGTCCAGCAGGCCTGGTGCAAATGTGGCTTCTGCCACATAAAGCTGTGTGACCTTGGGTAAGTCACTGAACCTCTCTGAGCCTCGGTTTCCTCATTGGTGCCATGGGAATAGCAATGCTCAGTGACAGGAGTGGTTCTGAGTATTAACAGGTACAAGCTGCCCGGCACGTTGAATAGCTTCTCACCTCACTGGGTGCATCCTTTCCTCCCTTCTCTGCCATGCACTCCTAGATTCCATCTGTTTTGATGGTCACTTCCTCTGTTGACTGGCTGGAAAGCACCCCCTCCCCCAAAGCCTCCTTTCTTTCACCCCAAGCCAGTAAACTCCGTGAGGACAGTGGCTGTGCTCAGTGCACGTCGTGGATGGATGAATGATGAATGACTCTCCACATCCCCGTCATTCCATACATAAGAGCAACAATGACATTTCTGTACGCACCTCATTTTAGAAAAGTAATTTTAGTGTTCACTTGTTATTTAGTCTGCTCAGTGATCTGTGAGGTGGGGCGTATTATTATCATTTTACAGGTTAGGTTGTTGAAGCTTACTGAGGTGGCAGTGACTTGCCCAAGGTCACCCTACTGGTACAAGGCCTGTCTGACGCTTCATTCACTAGTCAGCAAGTGTGTGTGGAGCATTTCCTGTGTGTCTGCGGAGGTAGGGCTGCCTGTGGCGCTTCCCATGGGAAGCAGGCTTGATTCTTGCTGAGACCAACACTTAAATGAACATCTCTAGCTGCTTGGGATTCACCAAAATAAACATGGATCACTGCCTTCGCAGAGCTTGCTCTCAGTTAGTGGGAGCAGAGTGCAGGGATAAACAACACGTTTGTTAAAAATAAGTAAATTATCGAGAACATTAGAAGGTGATACAGAATATGGGAAAAAAATGAGTTAAGGGCTCAGAGACCTCTGAAAGGACTCTTTAGCCTCGAGCATCTCTTGCTATAAAACAAATATTGATTGATATTGATTGTGTCCCTATCTGCACTTTGCGAAAATATATGCCCGATCCCAAGGAGATTCATTTCAAGGTGTAAAGAATTAAATCCAGGCAGTCCGTGTTTCTCGCCGGTGCTGGGGAGGGGCTTGCAGCAGGCCACCCGAGGACCAGAGTGTGCCAGTGTATACGAACAGATTAGGAGGGTTGGAGTAGGAGTCATAAATGTAACTGATAGTTATTGCATGCTTGCCATAATCCAGGCACTGATCTGAGTCCCTTACACGTCGTAACTCACTTAATCCTCACAGCAAGCCCAGCTGATAGCTATTAGCTCGAGCCCCATTTCCTGGAAGGGAACACTGTAGCACAAAGAGGTTAATAACTTGCCCGGGGTCACACAGCAGGGTCGCAGAAACCCCAAAATCACTGGCAGCAATTGGCTCTCTTAGAACGGGTTCATAATCTCTTTATTGAACGCTAGTTGCGTTGTGACCCAAGTAAGTTACAAGTGACAGTGCCTTCACATGTGTGTCATTTACTCTGTGTGCTCTGCAGGTTCTCACTGTCGCTCTGCCTTGCCTCTCCTCACCAGGAAAAAGTAGGGCCGCAAACCTCCTGGAACCTTCCCTGTCCTCTCCTCCTTTAGGTCTTCGCATGTGCCGTCTCCTCAGCCTGGAGTGCTTGCCTTTCTCTCTCAAGGCCGACTCCTGCCTGCTGGTTAAGACTTAGTTCAGCTACTCCTCATTCCGAAATCCGATGCCCTGATGGGCTGGCCCCAGTTTGAATTAGGTAACTTTCTTCTCTGCTCTTCTAGAATCTCCTGCTTCCCTCCTGCAGGCCTCACTTCACTGTGTTTCAATCACCTCTTTACTGGTCTGCCTCACATGCAAACCCTGAGTCTCCTGAGGGCAAGGGCTGGGTCTGGGGCCATTAGGTCCCCAGCTGGTGCTTAATATATTTTTGTTGGCTGAATGGTTCATGAACTGGAAGAGGTCAAATGGGGGTGCCTGGATGCAAAGGGCACCCTGCACGGGGAAGGCAGAGACCAAAGGATACTATGTTGACACAGGGACTTTACATTTTTCACAACAGCTACTGTGTGACGTCATCCAGCAACCTATATCGTGTTGCTCTCCAAGGTGCTTAATCAAAATCATCTTATGAATCCTCACAAAAATCTTCCAAGGAGGCAAGAAAGTAGAATTCATTTTTTTGTAGCATGAGGAAATGAGACGTCGAAGGTGCTGAACCTGTGCCTTTGGAGGTTCAGGCAATGAATTCCCCAGCTCCTGGGGGAGTGGGTCCAGAATTTACTCCCCTCACAGAGCCTGCACCATTTGTCCCTGACATAATCCTGACATGTCTCCCCCACCCCACTTCCCACCTTCCCACGTCCGTCTATTTATGACTCGCTGTGTCACATCCAGGTTCACAGATAATTTTAGAAGGGGAAAGCGAGCAGTTTCACCAGATTCAAAAGGATTTGGATCATTTGCGTAATTGAGCTAGCAGATGGTAAATGTAGTTCAAAGTACAAAAATGTAGAATAATTACAAGGGGAAAAAGTAACGCAGTTTATGGATGAGGAAAGCGATTTGGGAGAAAAGCTCATTGAAATCGTTATCTTGATGTGTTAGAAACGAAGGACAAACAGCAGTGCCCTGGGTAACAGAGACAGAGCGCGCAGAGTGCCCTGGTGACGCCCTAGCTGCTTGGAATGCAGGAGAGAGGACCTTTCCTGAAGCAAGAAAGGGAATGGGCGGGGTGGAGAAGGGCCTGGGAGATGCGATGATGAGTGGTCAGGCAGAAGAGCATTCATGGTCACTTTATCGGGTGCACACCTCACCTGCTTCCTTCTTACCTGTGACCCTCAGTGAAAATCTGTGTCCCCCTGATTTTCGATTTCCCATACTGTAGCACGAACAGACTAATGCCTGCTTTCCTGCTGCTTTGAAGAATATATGAGATCACAGATGTGAGAAGTACATGCAAGTTTTTCTGGAAACGGAGGAAGTTCACTCTTATGAATATTAATATTATATTCACGATGCCAAAAAAGGAATCCAGTGCTTTTAATGAAAGGAAGTTGGAAATGGGTTGTTTACTAATATGACAGGCTGAATAATGACCCCCTAAAAGATACGTGTCCTAATCCTGAGAGCCTGTGAATGTTACCTTATGTGGGACTCTGTAGACATGATTAAATTAAGGATCTGGCGGTAGGGAGATTGGCCTGGATTATCCAGGTGTGGCTTAAATGCAATCACAAATGTTTGTTCAAGGAGGGAGACTGAGGGAGATTGACATATAAGAAGGTAATGGGACCCCAGAGGCAGAGATAGGAGTGATGCAGCCATAAGCCAAGGAATGCCAGCAACCACCAGAAGAGGGCAGGGACAAAAATAGGATTCTCTCCTAGGGCCTTTGGAGGGAGCACAGCTTTTCCAGTACTTTGATGTCAGCCCAGTGAAACTGATTTTAGACATCTACCTTCTATACCTCTGAGAGAATCAATATCTGTTTTATTAAGGCACTAAGTTTGTGGTAATTTGTTACAGAGGCCACAGGAGATTAAACTGAAGAGAAAGAATCCAGCCAGTACAGAAGATTTCTGGGTCAGGTCCAGACTCTGATTTTCACTTCAGTGGAAGCCTGGGTCATTTGTCTTGATCTCAGTTTCTTCACCTTTAAAATGGAATAATAGTAGGTTCCTTATATGGATTGTTGGGAATATGTAAAAGGGTTCACACGTGCACCTTATCCACCATAGACACGTTTTAACAATGCTAGGCATAGTTTTGAGCTTTAACTCAGGCAGCGTTTAGTCGGCACTCAGAATTCCAGACAAGCTGTCAGGGCACAGATTTGGAGGATGGAGGTAAGAGTCGGTAGTATGGAGGTAGCTGGGAGTGTGGATGACACCTGGGCAGTTTGTCTGTAGGAGGCAGGACCATGGCACCGAGAAGGGGCTCAAGTCTGGCTCGTGTCCTAGAGAAGATTGGGGTGGTAGGAAGGGCAATCCAGCAGAACCCAGGAGCTGGCACCATGATCGAGATGGGGGATATCTCAGGTTAGGAACAGGGTTTGAGGCAGGGAAGTCATGCTGGGGACTCTTGATCCCAGGTCTGATTGCCAGTGAAATAAACTCAGGTAAGACTGCTGGGCCCAAGCTCTATTTAAAATAGCCAGGACATGGAAGCAACCTAAATGTTCATTGACAGATGAATGGATAAAGAAGATGTGGCACACATATACAATGGAATATTACTCAGCCATAAAAAATGAAATCGAGTTATTTGTAGTGAGGTGGGTGGACCTAGTCTGTCTGTATGCTAACACATATATATATAGAGTCTACAAAAAAATGGTTCTGAAGAACCTAGGGGCAGGACAGGAATAAAGATGCAGACGTAGAGAATGGACTTGAGGACACAGGGAGGGGGAAGGGTAAGCTGGGATGAAGTGAGAGAGTGGCATGGACATATATACACAAGCAAATGTAAAATAGCTAGCTAGTGGGAAGCAGCTGCAGAGCACAGGGAGATCAGCTCGGTGCTTTGTGACCACCTAGAGGGGTGGGATAGGGAGTGTGGGAGGGAGACACAAGAGGGAGGAGATATGGGGATGTATGTATATGTATGGCTGATTCACTTTGTTGTAAAGCAGAAACTAACACACCATTTTAAAGCAATTATACTGCAATAAAGATGTTTAAAAAAAAAAAAAAGACTGCTGGACCCAGAGCCTAGGTTTCTAAGGACAACTTAATGCCAAGTCCTAAGTTTTTGATGTCAAGTCAAAGCAAGGTGACAGGAAGTGAGGCATGAGGTCGGGATCTGAAAAGATCAGTGATGTCTAGAAAGTTGAATGCCAGATGGGTACAAGCAGGCAGTTCTAGCTAAGACTGTGGACCAAGGCGGGGCCGGATGGACCCGTTGCATGCATGGGCGCAGAGTTGGCTGTGACGCAGTGAGACTGACGGATGAATATGGAACATGAAGACCGCAGGGATTTAGCAACTTGCTTAAGGACATGGCATGTTAGACGTGGAGCTGAACCTAGACATCTTGTCCTTGGCCAGATTCTTTTAACTGGTCAAATATGACCTATTTTGTAGGCTTCAGGGACTCTTTGCTCTTGAATTTACAGAGACTAAGTTCCAGATCCTGACTCTGTTCTAATCAGCACTCACAGTTTAACAACTTCTGTGCTCTCTGATTACACCTCAAGTTTTTGACTATGATTTAAGGAAAGAATGAGCAGGGAGAAAGGGAGGATTCAGGAATAAAAAGTAATTAAACATAATAAGTCTCTTGAGATTAGCCATTAATTTGGATGTGAAATGTAAAATTGCCTTTAAAGTAATAAGGGTTAATATTGAGCAATTGTACTATCCAGCCTGGGAAGTAACATGCTGATAACATTGCACGGGGCGGGATAATACATGTGGCGGTTCCCTGATTTTTGTAGAATTAATGATGTTGGTTTCATTTCACTGCTGATTTTGAGATATACATTTCACAAATGGCACATTAAGGCAAATGTATCAAAATTGCACCTAAAGAGCTGAATAGTCGGGAAATGACAGCCCCTTGAACTCAGCAATTTTATGATATCTTAGGTTTAATGCTTAATCAGTAGATATTTACAACTGTTTATTTTAATGCCTTGAAATCCCAGTTCAGCAGAATTATAGGAACTTTTATGAGAGGGGCTTGTGAGTGTGCTGGGGTAACATTCTGATTTAGTCAGAAGACTGGAAAAGAGACCAGAATATTCTTAAAGAAAAGACTTGTTTTTTTTTTTTTTTTTAACAGAACAGAGGAGCTGCATATTTCTTATCATGCTAGAAGAGACGTGTTGTTTGGGTTTCAGAGAATATATATAAAGTATATAATAAAATGGGTTAAGACAATTTCGTGACCAGGTTCGACACGCAGTTTATTAACTCCAGACATTATTGTGATGGGGGCCTGCTTCTGACATAACGGTTTCTTGGAGAAGCAGTGTGATTGTCCAGTTGAATATTTCACTGTTTTCCGGGGAAGAGCCGTTCCTTCAATCATTTGTTCATTCATACTATTTCATTCATACATTCATCAGACATTTGTTTGAGTGCCCCCTATTTGCCAGGCACTGTTTTGAGTGTTGAGGATTCAGTAGTTAAAAAAGAAACAGTAGTCTCTTACGTTCTATGTTATGGTCATAAGATAGAGTATCATATGCCATAGTTTTCTCTTTTTTTTTTTTAAATGGTTAAGGACTTGACAAGGTACTTAAAATCTCAGTGCAAAAGCAGAATGAATGTCTACATCTTCCATTTTATCTATGTGTGTGTGTATGTATTTGGGTAGGAGTAGAAGAACCAGTTGTTAGAGTGAAATGGTCCAAATATTAAACGTGTATATTCTGGTTTTGTAGGTTAAGGATGTATTTTGTTTTCATTTTTGTATTTATATTGTTTTCCACAATAAATATTCATGGCTTAGGAAGATGAGAAAAGGAAATGGGAGTCCAAAATGGCTACTGGTTACATAATTGACCAGCATGGATGAGTGGAGGGTTTTTAGGAGGTTAGCTGTGGTACATAGAAAACTTTGTGTAAAACAGTAATTTATTTGGATCCTTTGTTTATTGTGTTTTAAAGCCAAGAAGTCCTCTCTCTTCTTTGGCACATTCTTACCTCTGGCAAGAGCAGTGATTTCCGAGATGATTAAGGGATTTCACGCTAGTGAAGGATTATTAAAAACTAGCTGCTTTTGGTAATTGATTGCTTTGTGTGTGTTACCTTAATGATGCTGTCTGAAGGATGAAATATCTTTTCTCCATTTTCCAAAGCAGCCTTCAGTAAACCCTGGTGACACTGGGTTTTCCTCACTGGCTTTAATTACTCCATGCAGAAGCTCCTGTTTCAAGTCTGGGTGTGCTTCACCCACAGTGAGGGGACGCAGCTGATGAAATAGCCCACGAGAGCATCCGGAGCTAGTCATGGAATTTGGAAACCATTAGAAAGCCGGGCAATTTCATTATTCATTCACTTGAAATAATCCCGAGACTGCTTTCAGTGACATGGTTCCTTCAGCAAATAAAGATAAGCCAAATCCCTGGGCAGTCAAAGAAGGAGAAGATTCTCTAAATTAATTCCAGGCTCAAATAATTCAGCAGTATTTGTAATATTCTGTGCATAAATTGGCAATTTGCTAGAGAGATCAAGAAATGATAAAGGCTTTCTTTCCCCTCCCCCTCCTCATCTTAACAACTGCTGAGGCAGCTATTGGGATAAAAGAAATGTTTTATCCTTAATAAATGTCCTATCAGGTAACGTGCTGATTAAGAGTGTCCAAACATGGCGCCCCTCCCCCTTCAAAGCAATTATTTTTCATCAGAGAGACTGAAATTATGGGGAGTAGAAGATGATCTTAATATGTTTTTCGACACAAGAAAGTTTGGTTTTTTTTTTTTTTTTTTGCGGTACGCGAGCCTCTCACTGTTGTGGCCTCTCCCGTTGCGGAGCACAGGCTCCAGACGCGTAGGCTCAGCGGCCACGGCTCACGGGCCCAGCCGCTCCGTGGCATGTGGGATCTTCCCGGACCGGCATGTGGGATCTTCCCGCACCGGGGCACGAACCCGCGTCCCCTGCATCGGCAGGCGGACTCTCAACCACTGCGCCACCAGGGTAGCCCACAAGAAAGTTTTATATGAAAAGTACTTTAACAATATCAAGAAATAGAGAAATAAGAGTGCTAAATTCCAGGGTTTCCTCTTTTCAGTTGCAAGGTGTTTTAGATGTTTGCTTTGTGGTGATTTTGACAGATCATTTACTGTTAGTTACTGGTGACCCAGATCCTAAATCCAACCTTCAGTATCTCTGGAATCTCTTTTTGTCCTTCTCACCCCCACTGCCATTTGTTAGATTTGGGTTCTTCTTGGGGAACCTTTGGGAGCGTTGCTTAATCGTGCCCCTCTCCCTCTGCATTGTGAGCCAACTGCAAATGCGACATGGGAACCAGATAGAGATAAAAATACCCGCATGTTGCTGGCAGAGCTGGGCTGGAGCATGTGGCTTAGATCTAAGGTTGGAATCAGTCCTCCTCTTCCTTGCCCTCCAAGTCTATATCTGGAGACCTCCTGAAGTCAAAATAAGGTCTGCAGAGCTCTCAGTCACCCAGCTGGTCAGGGGGGTGAAGACAGTGTTCTACTCACATACTCCCCTTGCTTCTCTCCCACACACACAGGGACAGGGGCAGGGGCAGGACTTGCCCTGGTTGGCCCGACACCAGTGACCTTACTCTCATTATGCAGATCCCGAAGCAGAACCCTAGATGGGCTGCACTCCACTCCTCACCACTTCCCCAGTCCCAAGGATCAGATCACTCACTCCTCTTATGGGAAGTGGCAGTAGGGAGGGATGAAAGGGCTGATGCTACCTTCTCAGCATTTGAAAGAGGGCGAGGGGCTCCACTGCATGGGCTCCCTTCAGCCTGGATCCATCCATCCATCCGCCTGGCCCTTGGCTGTCTGAACTCATCTGCCTAAAACACAAAACTGGTCCTGCCACTCTGCTACTTTCTGGTCTTTCAGGTTAGCATGGTTTTAAGCCCCTTCATGATGTGCCTGCCATTTGCTCCCCCTGATTCATAACTGCGCACCAGCCACGCCCAGCTGTTTGTTGATAGGATCTTAAACAGAGCCCCTGCTCTCTCAGCCCTGAAAGTTCGCCTGTAATAAATGCCCCTATTCTCCTGGGTTGGGTGCCCTTCTTCTCAGTGACCCAGGCATCTATATTTATTTTACACCCATTGTATTTCTTATCACAGCATATTTTCATTGTTAGTATATTTCTCCATCTCTCCAACTAGACATTTGGGACGTATTTGGTACAGAGTAGATGTTCATTAGCTTTTTGTTGGGTACGTAAATGAATGAACATTTGGGAAAAAAAAATAGAACAATTAACCTTACATCGAATCCATCCGAAAGGAGGTTGTCAAGCTGATTTCTTGTTGTGTTTTGCTTTTTTGTTTTCATGGAAATAAATATTTCTTAATGCAAGTCTTCACTGTTTAGAGATATCCTTAAAATAGCCATGAGGTTTGTTATTACTATCCGTGGAATCAGATAGAATAAGAGCCCTCATCTCATCTCGGCTCCTTCATGGTAAGCTGCATGAGTTCTTCACCCAGTACTTAGGTTACAGGGACTGGTTTTACTTGGATGACATTTTATCTACCTTGCTGCAGAATTAAATAGGAGAACATGGGCTGTGGGCCAGGTTTGTACTGAAAATTAGCGATGGATGAAAGTTTTTTTTTTTCTTTTTTTAAATAAGGGAAGGAGAGATGAACGTATCTTTATATTGGCTATAATTGGAATTTTCTCCTATTGTTAAATCTACTCTTTTCAGTTACAGAGAGCCCTTCTTTGAAGTCTTTGACTCACTAATATTGGGGTAACGATGGCTGTGATTTACTCTTAAGGACTTAAAGGAAAAAGAAGACAGCCGCAGGTGTGTTTCACTTTCATCCTGTCCCGCGACTTTGTTCTCAGTTTTCACGCCTGCTGTCCAGGTTTCTGTGGAGCATGGCTACTGGAGGGCTCATGATGACAAAGGTCATTCCCTATTTATTAGTGCCTCTGCATCAGTGCACGTGGGCCCCTCCCAAACCCTCTGATCGCATAGAAAGGCCAGCATTTTCTGTTTCCAAAATCACTGTCTCCAAAGAAAGAAAGAAAACTTCTCTCAGTAGGTTTTGTTTGGAAGAAAAGGGTTTCAGGGACCAGCAAGAAAAAACACTTCCTTTCTCTTTCAATAAGCAAGTTAAAAGGGGAGATTTTTTTTTTTTTTTTTTGCTTTGTTTGCTTTGCTTTGCTTTCTGTTGAAGCTGAGCTGATAAAAGTCTCAAAATGAGAAAATCAAGGGGGCAGCAGTTATAAGCACTTGTCTAATGATGTCTTTTTCTGTCTCAAGAGCATGTTTAAGCTTCTTCCTGGCCATTTCAGTGTTCTTGGGGTTATTGGTTGTATCACATGATAAACCCTTAAATACTTTGTTTACAAAACTATTCAGCTCCAGCAGGCTAGACAGTTTCAAAAGGCTGGTCTCTAAAGGAGCCGTCTGGGTAGAAGATGAAGCTGTGTACATGCTCACAAAATATTTCATAAATCTCAGCATTTCAGTAGGTTCTAAGGACACTGGTGATTAACAGTGATGTCAAGGCAATTCATTGACTGCGTTTTCAGAAATGGCCCTGTGAGCTGGCAGCCCCAAAGCCCTGCTTTGCAGTAAGACCTTTCACTTCGAAAAAAATTTCACGTGTATACACGCAGTTGACTTTTTTTTTTTTTTGCGGTACGCGGGCCTCTCACTGTTGTGGCCTCTCCCGTTGCGGAGCGCAGGCTCCGGACGCGCAGGCTTAGCGGCCGTGGCTCATGGGCCCAGCCGCTCCGCGGCATGTGGGATCTTCCCAGACCAGGGCACGAACCCGTGTTCCCTGCATCGGCAGGCGGACTCTCAACCACTGCGCCACCAGGGAAGCCCGCAGTTGACTTTTTAAACTAGAGTATTCATGGGACAGTCATTCACATTGGTAAGATGTGGTGGATTTTTTTTGGTGACCCAGAGTGACATATAGGCAACTAGACATCTCAAGGCCTTCATTTAAAATAATGTATGATTTTTCTATAAATTCAGTGATACCACATTTTGTTTTTCCAACCAGTTAATGCTACCCCTCATCCATCCCCTACCCCGCAAGGCACCACCACACACACACTGATACCATTCTGATATGGTAAAAAAAGAACATAAGCTTTAAATCCAGAAAGATCCAAGTTTAAATCTTGGATCTGAAAAATGCTGTCTGGATGACTTTAGTCAAGTTACTTTACCTCTATGGGTATCTGATTTCTCATCTGTAACATGAGGAATAGAAGCATTTCCCTTAAAGAAATTACATGGAATTATGCATATAAAGTATTTAGTAATTTATTGAGGTTAAAGAAACAAAACTAAGTGTATTTACCAAAATGAATTAGTGAAAAACTGTCGGCTGGTGAATGAATCTTAGCTGTGGGCCCATTATTCTGCAATGATAGGCAAGTACAAATTATGAAAGGCTATAGATTTTTGCTATAATGGAAGGAAATGGAAAATCTTGAAAAGATTTTTGGAGTGAGGCTGTTTTAAATAGACTTTATTGGAACCTAGCTTTCTGTGCTAGGCAATAGGAAAGTCCCCAGAAGAACTTTCTAAGTTTGCACTTAGAGGATTTTATAATGAGGTAAAAGGAGGAAGATAAATATTATAGTTTTTAATATGTTTTCTGGTTTCTACTAGGTTGTTTGTATAGGTGCTCCCTTAGTTTTACATATTTTTATTCCTTAGTAATTGTAACCTGGAATATAAAAGATTGAAAGATTAGTGACGTAAATAATTACAGTACCAAACCTAGACAGATGGGTGTACTGTATTCTGCCAGTTGAGGTGAGGAACTAACATTTGTCTCCAGGCAAAACTCCTGCAAACCACATGGTCCATGGCAATGAATTTGATTCATCTGGGCAAGGGCATGAATCTAGTTTCAGCTTTCCTACCAACCAGTTCTGTGGTCTTGGGCAGGCACTTCTATTTCAGTGGGGTTTCACTTCCTCCTTTGCAGTTGAGTTGAGGACAGCAAACGTTGGCTGAATTATTGTGGGCCAGCCGATTCCAGGCCCGGGGACCTAAAGGTAGATGAGACTCAGGCCTTGCTTTCCAGTGCCACCTTTGGAGAAAAGGTAGACTGGTACATCCCTAATTATAATGACAAATGCAAAAAGAAAATTATGGCAAGACACAGAGTAGGGCATGTTTTAATCTTAAAAAAAAAAAAGGTCATCAGAGACACATACTAGAGGAGGAAATGTCTGGGCAGAATTTTGAATGGAGATACTAGTTGTCAGATGCAGGAAGTTGAGTAGATGGGGTACCAATAGATGGAAAGAGTACTAAGCATTCTGGGTAGAGAGATAACACATACAAGGTTAGAAAAGGCAGGGCGTGTTCACATCAAATTATAAATAGAACTATTTTGTTGAGAGCTTCATGGGACGTGGGAGTGGGGACATTGTTTTATTTACAGATATAGCTCCAGCTCCTAGGACTCAATAAACTAATAAATGATAGAGTAGATAAACTGGCGTAATGCAAAAGATGGATGTTTTTCTCTGTATGTCCAAGGACCACATCAAAATTCAGTCACTGTGCTTTTTTGATTGTTTGTCACATTTCACAAGTAAATCATACATTCCTCGCCAGCAGAAAGCACTTGGAAGGCCTTCAGTAGACCCTTGACAATTGAAGAATTGGTTCAGGCCTGAAGCATTGAATGAAACCTTTAGAGAAGGTCTGACTTGGCACTGCCCATGTCTGGGGACCATGAGCTTAACATAACCTCCCTTGTTGAGGGGCAGCAGAAATCAGGTGGGTTAATTGCGAGGATTGTCCTGGGAAGCCTGTTAGTGAAGGCAGCACAGCATCTGCAAGAGACTTGACTGGCTTTCATAAGAAGGAGAAAAAGTGTTAGGGAAAGATTCATTGGCGATTAAATAACATTCCATACACTATAATGAGGGCCTAAGCAAAGGCAGATACCTGTGGTTAAAGAAAATCCCACTTCCTACGCTCCCAGCAAAATTGTGGGCGTTAGGGACCTTCCTGCTTCATTATTCTGAGGAATAGCATTATCAGGGAATTGAGCTTCAAAATCAGTATGTGCTGAGAATTACACGGCAGGAAAGCCAGGCACTATAATCCTTTGAACACTGTTTTTATAGTCAATTTTGGGAAGGTCCACAAATTCAAACTCAAGGACACATTTTTAGCACTGACACTCATTAGCTGATATAGGTGTGAGTTTGTTTATTTTTTTTTTTCTTTTCTTTTCTTTTAGAAGCGTAGGATGAGTATATGCCCTTGGCCAAGCACTGTTCTAGTTCTGTGGTGTGTTCAGTGCTGTGGATACGGCCCTCAAGGAGGGTGCAGTTGTCTTAGGGGAATTCCAGCCACGCAGCCAAAATGTGTAATCACTCAGAAAAAAGCAGAGTCAACTTCTTGCTCGTGTAGCAGTACTGGGCAGATGAACTGGTTGGCGGGCATCTCTTTTCCATGCAGTCATTCAGGAATATAGACTAAAGGAGGTCCTGCCATTTTCTACAAGTGGGTCCAAGGCCTTCCTGGGGCTGGTCTCCATTCCAGACAAACAAAAGGGACCGAGGGAAGAGAAGAGTATCCAGAGGTGGTCTTTACAAACCAGCCCTGAAAATGGCAGTCATCACTTCTACTTATATTCAGGCTTATATATACAGGCTAGGTCCAGTCAGAAGCCCACACCTAGCTGCAAGGGAGGCTGGGAATGTGGCCCAGCTGTGTACCCAGGGGTGGGGCGCACCTTGCGGTCTCTACCATAGCAAACTACTACAGAAGATAAGTTAGATTCAGGACCCATGGTAATACAAGAGAAAGGAGGACCATGTACATTTATTGGCTACTGGGTGATAAGCCCCTTGCTTTACACTGTCACATGAATTATAGCATGTTGTCCTCCAAGAAACTTCAAGTTATATATTAAAATTATTTTACAAAAGAAGAAGTGAAGACTTGGGGTATTTTAAGTAACTTTTGACGGTGTTTGTTTGAAGCCGCGGGTAGAAAATGAAAGGAAGGTTTGATGCAGTCCCGGTGTCTGATTTGCAGAGCAATTAATATTATTTTCACTGGTCAAGAGTAACAATGCAACAAATACCATTCTGCACCTCTCAGGACAGAGTTTTCAGCTGGAGAGCATCAGCCCTTGTTCTGATCTGCTCTTTACCACTTGTTTGGTGATGTGTGACTTCCAATAGCAGTTTAGCTGGTGATACTACTATAAGGCATGGAACAGAGTCTCGATTACTTGTCTGCCCGTCTATCCATCGTTCCTTCATTGGTCCATTTGTTTGTTCATTCGTTCATTCATTTGTTCATTCTTTTCTTTTATCAGACATGTCTAATATTTACTCCGCCCACTGAATGTGCTTAGCACTGCGTTAGGTGTTTGGAATACCAAGAGAAAATGTGGTGCCTTGCCTTTGACAAGTTCACTGTGAAATCAGACAGTCAGACATGGAAAGAGATAATTAAAATGTAAGATTTTGAAAGGGCATGAGGCAGAAAATGAAATTGGGCCGAGAGATGGCAAAGCTGATTCTGCCAAAGAGCAGTCCAAGAGAGAATGCACAAAAAGGGAATAAATAGACTTGGGGAACTGAAGCGCTTTCCCAAGTTAAGAAAGGAATGGGCAGAACATCCCAGGTAGAGGAAACAGCACAGACAAAGGAAAAGAGGAATGTGAAGATGGAGTATGTTCAAGATTGGTTTAAAAAACAAAAGCCACGGGGTAAGTGGCTGTGGGGAGTAGCAGGAGACGTGCACAGATTGGGTCTGAATGTTTAAGAAGGGCGCACGCTCAGGGCTGATGTCCTTTACGTCTGCCTCCATGACGAGCCGGGCTCCCGTGTGGTTGTCAGGGTTGGTCTGTACCCTTGGTGTGGAGGACGCCACCACCACTGTTTATGTGACATAGTAGGCAGTGCCAGGATCCAGCTGCCCCCAGTGGACCTCTCCAGCGGTCCAAGGGAAGACAGGAGCTGACCAAGGAGTAAATTTACAGTGCATCAAAAACTGCCCGGTCCCGCAGGCAAGGCTGACATGCACAATGGGAGTCCTAGAGGTCAGACCCTGGACAGATGCCAGATCAGAGGAGACAGCAGCAGGGCAGGGACAGGGCGGGTGGGGAGCCAGGCCATTGGCTTGGAGCGTGGTTGACCCTCCCCCCCCCATTCCCCGCATTCTTCCTCCTTCCCCAAAAAGGTGCCTGCACACGTGCACACGCGCACACACACACACACACACACACACACACACACACAGACGCACACGGCTTCAGAGTCTATTTATTGGGAGCTTACTGGGTGTTTAGAATTTGGTTAGCTTAGTCATAAGGAAAAAACACAGACTTGGGGGGCAAAAAAGTGTTGGACAAAGCTACTGTGCATGTGAGGGTGCGTGGGAGAGGTGCACCATTAACTACTAACCCTCTATGGATTTTTTTCAAGTACTCTCAGCTGTTATATTCATTCACAGTGATTTCAGGGACTGCCATAATTACACCACGTAAGGTAGCCCTTAAGAATGATTAAAATAAAAATAATAGCAATAAACATGAAAGTATTGATCCATCATGGCTGATCAATCTTGCCACTTTTTTTTTTTTTTTGCGGTACGCGGGCCTCTCACTGTTGTCGCCTCTCCCGTTGTGGAGCACAGGCTCCGGATGCGCAGGCTCAGCGGCCATGGCTCACGGGCCTAGCTGCTTCACGGCATGCGGGATCTTCCCGGACCGGGGCACGAACCCGTGTCCCCTGCATCAGCAGGCGGACGTTCAACCACTGCGCCACCAGGGAAGCCCCATGGCTGATCAATCTTATCTTTTCTATTTAGCGGGTGGATAATTAGTACTATTAACAGGTGTGATGGCTCAAACATAAACTAGAGTAATTCAGTCAAAAGAACCTCCTAGCACCCAGTTTAGGACTCTAGCAGCTGGTGACAACCCATTTCAAGTCAATTTAATGAGTATTTATTGAGTGTCTACTAAGCACACGAATTGTGCTGCCAGGATAACAGTGATCAAAGGATACTGATCTGAATGAAATTCTCCTTGAAGTTTTTTCCAGTTGGTTTATGATGATTAGAATTGTGGCTCTAGGGAATGACAAATGGAGATAGTCTAAAAACACAGTTCTGTGTAGATGTGTTTTGAAATGCTTAGTGAGACTTTTGGGTCTTTTATAAGTGAGAAGCACGTTAAATTTTGCTTGAAGAATGGCCAGAAGGTCCTGACTTGTAGTATTTGCTGGCAGAAATTAGGAATCTTAATAATATGTGACTCCAAAAAAAAAAATGTTGAATAGGTTGGGAAAAAACTAAATTACATAGAGGAATATTTAAAAATGATAAAGCAACCAGCAAGAGGGTGTACGTAGACCCAAGGAATTACATGTGTGTTGCTATTGCCATTGTGTATGTCCTTGTATTTTTCTTCCTCCTGTTTTGGCTTTTTCTTTGAGAAGTAAGAATAAGGAAATTGTAAGGGCCAAAAGGTTCTGAGATAGTTTGTGTTCTGAGCACCTCCTTTAGAAATACACTACTGATGAAAAATCTGAAAGTGAAATTAAGAAAACACTCCCATTTACCATTGCAACAAAAAGAATAAAATATCTAGGAATAAACCTACCTAAAGAGACAAAAGACCTGTATGCAGAAAATTATAAGACACTGATGAAAGAAGTTAAAGATGATACAAGTAGATGGACAGATATACCATGTTCTTGGATTGGAAGAATCAACATTGTGAAAATGACTCTGCTACCCAAAGCAATCGACAGATTCAACGCAACCCCTATCAAACTACCACTGGCATTTTTCACAGAACTAGAACAAAAAATTTCACAATTTGTATGGAAACACAAAAGACCCCAAATAGCCAAAGCAGTCTTGAGAATGAAAAATGGAGCTGGAGGAATCAGGCTCCCTGACTTCAGACTATACAAAAAAGCTACAGTAATCAAGACAGTATGGTACTGGCACAAAAACAGAAATATAGATCAATGGAACAGGATAGAAAGCCTGGAGATATACCCATGCACATATGGTCACCTTATGATAAAGGAGGCAAGAATATACAGTGGAGAAAAGACAGCCTCTTCAATAAGTGGTGCTGGGAAAACTGGACAGGTACATGTAAAAGTATGAAATTAGAACACTCCCTAACACCATACACAAAAATAAACTCAAAATGGATTAAAGACCTAAATGTAAGGCGAGACACTATCAAACTCTTAGAGGAAAACATAGGCAGAGCACTCTATGACATAAATCACAGCAAGAACCTTTTTGACCCACCTTCTAGAGAAATGGAAATAAAAACAAAAATAAACAAATGGGACCTAATGAAACTTCAAAGCTTTTGCACAGCAAAGGAAACCATAAACAAGACCAAAAGACAACCCTCAGAATGGGAGAAAATATGTGCAAATGAAGCAACTGACAAAGGATTAATCTCCAAAATTTACAAGCAGCTCATGCAGCTCAATAAGAAAAAAACAAATAACCCAATCCAAAAATGGGCAGAAGATCTAAATAGACATTTCTCCAAAGAAGATATACAGATTGCCAGCAAACACATGAAAGAATGTTCAACATCATTAATCATTAGAGAAATGCAAATCAAAACTACAGTGAGATATCATCTCACACCGGTCAGAATGGCCATCATCAAAAAATCTAGAAACAATAAATTCTGGAGAGGGTGTGGAGAAAAGGGAACCCTCTTGCACTGTTGGTGGGAACGTAAATTGATACAGGCACTATGGAGAACAGTATGGAGGTTCCTTAAAAAACTGCAAATAGAACTACCATACGACCCAGCAATCCCACTACTGGGCATACCCTGAGAAAACCATAATTCAAAACAAGTCATGTACCAAAATGTTCATTGCAGCTCTGTTTACAATATCCAGGACATGGAAGCAACCTAAGTGTCCATCATCGGATGAATGGATAAAGAAGATGTGGCACATATATACAATGGAATATTACTCAGCCATAAAAAGAAACGAAATTGAGTTATTTGTAGTGAGATGGATGGACCTAGAGTCTGTCATACAGCGTGAAGTAAGTAAGAAAGAGAAAAACAAATACCATATGCTAACACATATATATGGAATTTAAGAAAAAAAAATGTCATGAAGAACCTAGGGGTAAGACAGGAATAAAGACACAGGCCTACTAGAGAATGGACTTGAGGATATGGGGAGGGGGAAGGGTAAGCTGTGACAAAGCGAGAGTGGCATGGACATATATACACTACCAAACGTAAGGTAGATAGCTAGTGGGAAGTAGTCACGTACCACAGGGAGATCAGCTCGGTGGTTTGTGACCACCTAGAGGGGTGGGATAGGGAGGATGGGAGGGAGGGAGACACAAGAGGGAAGAGATATGGGAACATATGTATATGTATAACTGATTCACTTTGTTATAAAGCAGAAACTAACACACCATTGTAAAGCAATTATACTCCAATAAAGATATTAAAAAAACAATGCAGCCACCTCCTGTAGCTCCCTGATGTATATCTACCCCACCACCGCACCCCCAGGAAAGGGCCTTGGCCCTTTTTCCACTCCAGAGGAATCCCTTTCTTTCTCTCTGCCTTTGCCCAAGCAAAGTCCTTTATGATACCTTTGCCCATAGTTAGAAGATTAAAGGCAGAAGGGAAGCACCTGAAAATGCTTTTGTCACCAAGATGCTCTGAATCCCTGAAGGGAAAAAAACTGTGAAGATGCTTTTAACTCTTAGAAAAAGTTCAGGGTAAGGTGAAGTTTGCTTTTTTTGTAGGGTCTTGGAGTTGGGCTTTAATAATTTCAACCGTAAATCTATAACCATTTACTTGTGATATCTTTTTCGTATATAGTACCTAGAAAAAGGTATATGAAAATATATATATATATATATATATATATATATATATATATATAGAGAGAGAGAGAGAGAGAGAGAGAGAGAGAGAGAGAGAGAGGGAGAGATCATAAAAGTAAAACTAGGTCCCTCAAACCTCTGGCTGACATAACTCAGGCAGGCTCTTCTATGAGATTTTGTAACTTTAATGTAAGATCGAGAAATAGGAATTCAGGGAAATTACTTGACTGAGACTGAAGGCATTAACAAGCTATAGTCATAGTTCTTGGGAAGGTGGGCTTTCCTTCAGCTGGTATCACAATGCAAGGGGATTAATATGGTAGCTGGGGCCTCACTGCAGAAGAGATAAGCAATGGTGTTTGAAGCTCTGCAGGTTAAAGGAAAAACCCCATGGCATCCTTTCCATGGCAGAACCCCGCCAAGAGCTCAAAGTAAGGGGAGTGGGGAGTAAGGGCCTAATTCCCAGGACAGGATCTGGCAAGGGCTAGCTAGCCTCAGAGGAAGCCTCTATGTAAATGGTGGCATTCTCATTTCCAATGAAGAACAGTGCAGCTGCAGACCAAGTTGGCAGTACAGTCCTATACTCTAGCCAAGTTCACAGACAGACAGTAACTCAGTTATTACCTGGATGTCCAGACCCTGTTCTAAGCCCAGCGGGTATTAGGTCTATGGCCACATGACCAGTTCCGGGCCCTACTTGCTAGTGATGAAGAGGTTAGTGAGTGATGAGATTACTTGCTAGTGAGCCTGATGATCTCTTTTCTGCTCTGATTGATAGAGGCTAGGATTTAATAATTTAAACGTAATAATTTACAGTTAAATTATTTGATAGGCTGGAACCTGGGTGTTTCATACAAAGGTCATATGTCTCAGGGAAGGACTGGAGAAGGCAAGGGCAGGCTGACAGAGGTCATGACAGTATAGAACAGTATATTTCTGAGGGTTTTATTCCTTCTCTTCCTCCTTCTCCCAGTTATATGGAGTATTTGTGTTTCCCTTCTGGCTGTTGTGCAACAGAGATTGTGTTGATTGATAGTTGACAAGAAAAAAAAAAGCAGTTAAGTTCATTAATGCAGTGCACTTTTATGGAGCACCTAATCTGGATCAGGTACCTTGCTAAGTGCTGGAGATGCAGTGGTGAATAAGATAATCACTGCCAGATTTCTGTATCCCACCCTCAGTTTCCTTTCTTAGCACATCCACCTTGCTAGTGGTTGCATATATAGTACAAATACATGTACATGTAACTGTTGTCCATTATTTAATATACCTGGATGTGCACAGCTAGGAAAATCCTACCAGGGGATGCAAGAAGACATGAGGTCTGTGTTTATCTTAAATAGGGCCTTTCCCAGAACAAGGGTCAATCCTTGGGGTCAACCCCGATATAATTAACCAAACATTGATAGCAATTGGTTCTTGTGGTTTAATCACAGACATTGAATCCGCAATGGTAAGCTCAATGTAATAACTGAAAATTTAATTTCCGTAGTAGTGTCATATCCATCCTTCACTTTCTAAGCCTGTCCTCCTCAGCTCATTCTAGCCTATGTTCATCATTCTTACCTTTCATTAGTTAAACTGTAAAAATGGACAGTGTTGTCTAGTGGAACAACAGTGGGCGTGCAGTCAGAAGACCTGAGTTTGGGTCTTGATGCCTCCAATTATTTGTGACTTTGGTCCCTTTAACATTTTCTGAGCCTCGGTTTTCCTCATCTGTAATGACGCTGGCATTTTAGGGTTGGTGGGTCCAGTCAGATGATGTGTGAAGATGGCTTAAGAGTTCAGCTGTTTTTTCCGAAACACCTAGCATTGTGTAGGGCACATTGTAGATGATTGATAAGTAGGGCAGTCAAACCATTGTTCGTTGTATGTGTTGTATGAGATTCAAATTTGCCTTTTTGAGTGTATTCTTCTTTGATTTATTACATTTCAGCTTGTTTTTATAAATGTCTTGCTTCCCTAATCAGATTCTCTAGTCCTTAGGGAGGTGCCTTTTCCTTTTATTTGTTTTGTCCCTCTTCCTCCCCCAACCCAGGTCTTATCAAGTGTAGGGATTTAAGAAATGCTCAGCAAATAGTAATATATCGTTTCTCATTTCTTTTCTATCACCAATTAATAAAGGTTTGTCATAGGTATATATAAAGACATCACTGCCATGCCTAGTATGGTTGGGAGGTGGGGTTTGCTGTGTGCTGTAGACAAATGAAATTGAAAAATGAATAACAGTTCAATTCAAAATAATCAGGGTCAAGAGACAAGTAAGCTTCTAGAGGATAAAGGCTGTTTCCTTTCTCATCTATGAATTCCTGGTGGAGGGACTAGTTCACAACAGGGGCTCCTTAAAAGTTTGCTAGTGGGATGGATGGATACATTGATTAGTTAACTGACAAATGACCTGACAAACAGCAAAAGTCTTTGAGAATCAGAAGGCAGAGAATTTATTAGTGGGGTGGAATTTTTTTTTTTTCCCTGAAGAGGAACCTAATTAGTCGATCCGGGTTCTTTGAGGATGAAATAATCTTTCGGGTAAATAAAAAGAAAAAAAGAAAAAAAAAAGAGGAGGTATTTCTCCAGGCAGGGAGAACAGAACAGACAAAACTTGTCTTTAATTTTCTTATGTTGAAATTGAATCCATTCTTCAAGATCTACATGTAATTCATCTTTCCATTGGCTCAAAGTGTTTTCCTTACACACGGTAGGTGGCTGCTTAGATCAACCTGGTTTTCAGATCTAACCACCTCTTTGAAGCTTTGAATCTTTGAACAGTTGGAGAATCTCTCTGAGCCTTTACTTCTTCTGTAAAGTGGGAATGGTGATTAGAAACTTACAAGGCTATTGTTGGGATCAAACCCATCAGTGCATGGACAGATGTTTCATAAACTGTGAAGTGCTCTTAAACACTAGTTATTCGGGCTATTATCTTTTCTTAGAGTATTTCCTATATACTCAGGGCTATTAGAAAAATTATAATTAATGTCTTTGCTTAGCTCATTAGGGTTAGGGTTAGGGTTAGGCAGTAGAAAAAGGGAGTGACCTTACGAGAAAGAAAGAAAATCTGCCTGTTTCTTTGTGTAGAGACCTGATGCTAAAAAGAAGGAAAGAAGTTCTTTTTGATGGATGATAAAGGTAAGCAGGGATAATTTATTTTCCAATCTGACTCACCTCTGGGCTATTAAAAAAAAAGTCTCAGAGGTGGTTTGTGTTTAATTGTAAAGCTTTCCTAAGAGAAGATGAATTGTCTCCCCGTTGGGAAAGGTTGCCTTTCATCTGGACAGCACCCGCTTCAGCTCAACAGGCGCTCCTCGCATCAGGGCCCACGCTGGCCAGTTTGGATATATACTCCCATAGAAAAGAGACAGTTCCTGCCCTCAAAGAATTTAAGTCCAGTAGTGACAGTTAAGTGTCAGAAATGACCCCCCCTGCATGGGGCAATGTCTCTCATCCCCAAATAATGGGGGGGGGCTAGGGCACTTGAGAGAGTGGAGATGGAAACATCCAAGGAAATTCTAACTCTCTGTTCTCCAGTACAACTGCCACTTGCCACATGTGGCAAGTTTCAATTTTAATTAATTTAAATGTATTTACATGAAAAATTCAGTTCTTCAGTTGCACTAGCCACATTTCAAGTGCTCAGAATCTGCATGTGGCCAGTGGCTACCCTATCAGACAGCACAGAATGTTTCCATCATGGTAGAGAGTCCGGTGGGGCAGCTCTGGGAATCCAGCTCCTGTACCTTCTCTAGGCGACCAAGGGCCTGGCGGGACCCATGCCATCAGGCTTCATTGGCTTTCTGCCCCTTCAGCTTGACCTACTCTGGGAGTAGAGTGGTATGTTCTACTCTCAGATGGCAGGATTTCCCATTCTAGAAGAAAATCAGTCCTTAACTTTCTATGCAGTGAGAAGAAAAGATAAAGTCTTTGGCATGATATAAAACGAGCATTCGTGGGTTACTCTTCCCTGTGCTGTCTCTGTCCTGTGTGCTATTGCTATCCTGAATTCACCATTTTTCAATCACGCCTTGTATTTTCTTTCTACTAGCCCTTTGCCTACCTCTTACCCCTTCCCTCTTTTTTTTTTCTTTTTTTTTTGCGGTATGAGGGCCTCTCACTGTTGTGGCCTCTCCTGTTGTGAAGCGCAGGCTCAGCGGCCATGGCTCACGGGCCCAGCCACTCTGCGGCATGTGGGATCCTCCCGGACCAGAGCACGAACCCACGTCCCCTGCATCGGCAGGCGGACTCTCAACCACTGCGCCCCCAGGGCAGCCCCCCCTTCCCTCCTATCTGCGTTCTTTGTGCACATCCTTCAAGGAGCTGGTTAAATGTCTCCTGACAGTTGGTCTCTTCCTTTGCTGTGCTTCCAGAGCTCTCCTGCGGCACTTCTCCTGTCCTGCTGTAATGACCCCTTTTCGCGTCTCTCTTCCTCCTCGATGGTGAGCTCCTTCCTTGAGAGCAAGACTTCACTTAGTCACCTTTGAACACCCTGCTTCTGATAAAAGACGATGTTGAAAGTGACAGGTTGAATGAATGGGTTCCCACGTGAATGAATAAATTACGATGCAAATGGATAAACGAAAGAGTGAGAACACACTAGACTCCCCAGGCCAAATGAGCACTAAAGAGCTTTGTAAAAGCCTTTGGATCCCCAGTCCAATTCTGTTCTCTTCTTGGCTGTAGAATTCTGGGTGATCTCTCAGCATTCACAGACAAATACCTTTGAACTCAGGGTGTTAAGCCAGATGCCAAGGCACTGCCCCCAAGTACGAGTTAATAATCTCAAGGAAAGTGTAGGTCAGGAGATGAGGAGGCACGCTGGCTTCCGTGTAGACAGATGTTGCTAACAGGCTCTGTGTATCCTCATAATGAAGTGGGCTATCAGTTCTGCACTGTGCACGCTGCAGCAGGGTGGGACGCTGGCACTGTGATGAGTCTACGTTATTCTGTGAGTTTAGCACTAAGGGGATTAAAATGCAGGCCATTCACTTGTGCTTACTGTGGTGGGCGCAACAGACGTGATTCAGCATCGCACAGGGCGATTGTGTTTTGAAAGTTTTAGATGGAAAGCACAGGGCTAGGGACTAAGACAGATCTAGGTCTGAGCTTTGGCCGACTCTGCTCTCATTTAATGAGGGACACTGAGTAAATAACTTGAAATTTTCTTACCTGTAGAACATAGGTAATAATGGTAATAATACCTCACTACCTGACATGGATTTGTGATACTTACATGAAATGACACACCACCATTTAAAACATAAAATCCGGGAAGAAAGGAACTATTGTTTATCAGGTACTTTCTGTGAGCCAGGCCCTGTACTAGGCCTGTTAGGTGTAGTATCACGTTTAATTCCTATCAGGATCCTCAATATGTAAATGTGATCATTACCACAAAATGACATCTCCTGTCTTAGACCCTTCTCTCCATTTCTGTTCCTGTGTCAAACATTAGTTTCCCAGGTGGGACTTCAATAAATCCTCATACCATGTAAACTAGGTGATAACGTCCTCCACTTAACTGTGATGACAGAGAGGCCCAGAGAGGTTAAGTAACTTGTCTAAAGGCAAGCAGATACTAAATGGCAGAGTGGGAGTCTTAACCCAGTATGTACAACTGCAACTCTGAGACTTTTCCCACTCACTTGGTTGGCTATAGCTCTGTGCTAAGCAAAATTTCTATAATGGCACTGCCCCCCCCCCAATATTATGTCCTAATCCCTGAAATCTATGACTATGATGAGATACCATTCTAGTGATCACATTATGTTATGTGTGCAGTATACGTAAAGAAGGGAGATTATTCAGGTGGGCATACTCTAATTGTCCAAGCCCTTAAAAGCAGAGAGATTTCTCAGATGGCAGAAGAGAAATCAGAGAGATTCGAAGCACAAGGGAGATTTGCAGTGCTGATGCTGTTTTAGAGTTGGAGGGGCCCCTTAGAAGGGATCTGGATGACCTTGGCCTCAAGAAGTTGTAAGTGACACCAGCTCACGGATGCAACTACAGAGAAGCAAATTCTGCCAACAACCTGAATGTGCTCGGAAGTGGGTTCTTCCCTAGAGCCCCGGATGAGAACACCTCTGGCCAGCACCTAGATTTTGTCCTGATGAGACCCTGAGCCAGGAGGCCCGTGGAGCCTGCCTGGACTTCAGACTACTGAACTGTGAGCTCATGAACGGGGGTCGGGTTAAGCGTTAAGCTGACAGATTTCCGGTAACTTTTTTCGCGGCAATCAGAAACTAATACAAATGCTTTACATTAGTGTCTGTTAGTTAAAAGCATCTACCTGATGAGGTTATTTTATGGAAGAAATGGAAAAAAAAAAAACCCTGTAAAGCCCTTAGCGCCATTCTTGACATTTAGAAAACACTTAAAAAATGTTACCTCTGTCTTATTTTTATTGCCATGCTGATTTTTACAAATTGGGAAACTGAGGCCAAAAGGTTAAATAGCATGCCCAAGGTCATAGAACCGGTGGCAGTCATGGTGAGAATGTTCAGGAAGGGCGGCCTCTTATAAGAGTGTGCACTTCATCCATAGACCAGTGATTTGTAACCAGGAATGCACATTGGAATTACTGGCAGAACTTGCCATACGGATCCTTATATCCTGATCCCAGTCATCATGATTCAAGGTCTTGGGTGATCTTGGGTAACTCTCTTTTAAAAAACTTCATGGATGCTTTTAAGGTACACACTTGTAGAGTTACAGCACTAGACTATGAGCTCCTTGAGTTAAGGGCCTTATTTATTTATTTATTTGTTTAATTGGAGTATAGTTGAAATGTGTTAGTTTCAAGTGTACAGCAAAGTGATTCAGTTATACATATATATATTTTTTCAGATTTTTTTCCATTATAGGTTATTACAACATATTGAATATAGTTCTCTGTGCTATACAGTAGGTCCTTGTTGCTTATCTATTTTATATATGGTAGTGTGTATCTGTTAATCCCAAACTCCTAATTTATCCCTCCCCCTGCCCCTTTTCCCTTGGGTAACCATAAGTTTGTTTTCTATGAGTCTGCCTCTGTTTCGTAAATAAGTTCATCTGTATTATTTTTTAGATTCCACATTTAACTGATATCATATAATATTTGTCTTTCTCTGTCTGACTTACTGCATTTAGTATGATAATCTCTGGGTCCATCCATGTTGCTGCAAATGGCATTATTTCATTCTTTTTTATGACTGACATTCCATGGTATAAATATACCACATCTTCTTTATCCATTCATCTGTGGATGGACATTTAAGTTGCTTCCATGTCTTGGCTATTGTACATAGTGCTGCTATGAACATAGGGGTGCATGTATCTTTTCAGATTAGAGTTTTTGTCTTTTCTAGATATATGCCTAGGAGTGGGATTGCAGGATCACATGGTAACTCTTTTTAGTTTTTTAAGGAGCCTCAGGCTGTTCTCCATAGTGGCTGTACCAAATTACATTCCCACCAACAGTGTAGGAGGGTTCCCTTTTCTCCACACCCAATTAGGGGGCCTTCTTTTTTTTTTTTTTTTTTTTTGCGGTATGCGGGCCTCTCCCGTTGCAGAGCACAGGCTCCAGGCGCGCAAGCCCAGCGGCCATGGCTCACGGGCCCAGCCACTCCGCAGCATGTGGGATCCTTCCGCGCTGGGGCACGAACCTGCGTTCCCTGCATCAGCAGGCGGACTCTCAACCACTGCGCCACCAGGGAAGCCCCTAGGGGCCTTCTTAATCATCATAATCACGAGAAGGCCTGGATGTATAAAATATATCGTTATATACGTTACATATTATTCTTCCAATGGATTGCTGGGACTTTACTGTTTCAACAAAGGCCCCATGACCTTGGAGTAGATGTCGGTGGAAATGCTTCCCTACCTTTCTCCTAAATTGGCCCATTTTGGTGGCTGGCAGCGTGAGCCTGGCATTTATTATATCTAACAGCTCTCAACCCTTATGAATCAGCTCCCCAGGGCTCTACCGCCCCACTCACACCCATGTCTATAGTTTCTCTTCCTTTTCTTAGTCCGAGGAGGAGGCCTTGCCATTCACCTGACAGCAGCAGGTTTAAAATAAGTTTGTTAACAGGAGCAGAAAGTTGCAGCTGCATTGCTGCGATGGGTGAATCCTCCCCCGGTGGACAGAGCTGTTGGAGAGAGGCAGTTAAAAGGCAGTGCAGAACAGGAGCAGGATGACTCAGAGAGGGATCCCAGCTTTGAGCATCGGCACTTGGTTTTCCATTGTAGTCTCAGGAGTGGGTGCCAGTGTCTTTCGGGTTTTCCTGTTCAGTTTTATTTATTTATTTATTTTTTGCGGTACGTGGGCCTCCACTGCTGTGGCCTCTACCGTTGCGGAGCACAGGCTCCGGACGTGCAGGCTCAGCGGCCGTGGCTCACGGGACCAGCCTCTCCACGACATGTGGGATCCTCCCGGACCGGGGCACGAACCCGTGTCCCCTGCATCGGCAGGCCGACTCTCAACCACTGCACCACCAGGGAAGCCCTCAGTTTTATTTTTAAAGCAGTTCCCCTTTCTCAAGACAGCCCACTCAATTCTACTAGTAACAAATCATGCAATGAACACCTTCAAGGAGACAAAGGAAGGCAACTGAAACTCCTCAGAAGCGTTGGCCACCTGCTGGATGTTTGACCGGACATGGTCATGATAATGACAGTCCCATTCTAAAAAATTTATATGGCTCCTGCTGTCTTTCTAAAGAAATCGCACCACACTGTCAGATTAGTTTCCACTGATTCCGGTGGAACTGCTGACAATGGAATTGAGGACTTAAAAAAAAAAAAAAGAAAAGAAAAAGGAAAAAACCCTCCATTCCCTGAATGCCAAGCCTTTTGAAATGTCCCTGCTTTCATGGCGCCTAATAAATGTCAGCTCACATGTTGCTCATCAGATGGGCGCCATCTGGTGTATTGGAAAGAGATTTCGATTGGGAATGGCAGAGAAACAGGCGTTTACTAGCTGTTTGACTTCTGGGTCTCAGTTTCCTCTAAAACTGGGAGCGTGTGTTAATCCTAAGGCACATTTCATCTGTTAGCGCTCAAGCAATATATTAAGGATGTAAGTAAGCTTCATGAGGGTCGGCCATGTGTCTTGTTCATTTCGTATTCCCATTGCCTGGCATGGTGACCAGCAGGTAGCAGTTGCGGAGTAAATATTTGTTGAATAAATGACTGCATGGATGAATAAAGTAATGTCGATGAAACTAATGAAGAGATCCTCGACATGTGTTACTGTCTTTTATGCTCATTTTGATGGGGTTTGTGCAAAAAAAAGGAAAAAGAGGCAGCTGATACGCAGGGGGATCACCTCGGTGCTTTGTGACCCCCTGGAGGGGTGCGATGGGGAGGGTGGGAGGGAGGGAGACGCAGGAGGGAGGGGATATGGGAACATATGTATGTATGTGGCTGATTCATTTTGTTGTAGGGCAGAAGCTAACACACCATTGTAAAGCAATTATACTCCAATAAAAAAAATAAAATAAGCAACAAGGATATATTGTATAGCACAGGGGATTATAGCCATTATCTTGTAATAATTTTTAATGCAGTCTAATCTGTAAAGATACTGAATCACTGTGATGTACACCTGAAATTAATATTGTAAATCAACTATACTTCAATTTAAAAATAAAATACACTGATGATTAATGCAAAAAAAAACCAGGCAGCTGATACACTGCCTTTGACAAGTGTATCAGCTGTGATGGTGTGGAAGTGATGATGCATTTGTTGCTCCTGGCTCATCAGACCCCTAGACAATTAGTCGTGTTTTTGCTCTTGTGTGTTATGTAAAAACCTGGGGTATAGACCAATCAATGAATTACATGTCCTGATGGGATATGGTTGGCAGTGGCCACCAAGGGTTGGTGAGAGAGCTCAGAATCCAAAGGCTTCCCTTAGACCTCAGGTTTAAGCTGTTAAGAGTTGAGATCTGGGGAGGTCAGCTTAGGCAAAATAGAGAAACTGTACAGGTCAGGGGACATGGTGTACAGACCCAGTGAGTGAGAAACTCAGGAGAAGCAGCCAGGGGATAGGGAGCTTGATATCTGATATCAGAGAGGGGGCCGGGGGAGTCAGAAACATACTTCACTTCTAGGGTCCCATAGATGAGGGTCTTCATCCTAAAAGTTCCAATCTACCTCCATTTTCCCCAAAGAGAGTTCGTTCTGTAAGGCGGGTGATCTAGATGAATAGAGAGAATAAGAGTTTTAGAATTCGGCCAATGTGAATTCGAAAACTCGTGCCATCATTTACTACTTTCATACTCTGGACTGACTTCTCTGAGTCTTGATTTCTCCATCTTTTTAAAATTTTTATTTTATTTTATTTTATTTTTTGCGGTACGCGGGCCTCTCACTGTTGGGGCCTTTCCTGTTGCGGAGCACAGGCTCCGGACGCGCAGGCTCAGTGGCCATGGCTCAGGGGCCCAGCCGCGTCCCCTGCATCGGCAGGCGGACTCTCAACCATTGCGCCACCAGGGAAGCCCTCCATCTTTAATATGTGGTTAATAACAGTGTTACTATGAGGACTGGATCAGGTGATAGGTATGTAAAGCGCCTAGCTCTGTGTCTGGCACACAGCAGGTAATCAGTAAGTATTTGTTTGATTTTCTCTTTCTCATTCCTGGTCAGTCATTAAATATTCATTGAGCACCTCGAGTTTGGTAGGCACTGTGCTTGATATAGGTGATACAGACCTGAAAGAGACGGTTTCCTCTCCCCTGGAGTTCCTGGCGGAGCAGCAGAAGGAGCAGTGAAGAAGGTAAATGACAACACAGTATGTTTCTTTTTTTTTTGCTGTACGCGAGCCTCTCACTGTTCTGGCCTCTCCCGTTGCGGAGCACAGGCTCCGGACGCGCAGGCTCAGCGGCCATGGCTCACGGGCCCAGCTGCTCCGTGGCATGTGGGATCTTCCCGGACCGGGGCACGAACCCGTGTCCCCTGCATCGGCAGGCAGACTCTCAACCACTGAGCCACCAGGGAAGCCCCACAGTATGTTTATATGTGAAATATACTAGAAATACAGAACTGGGGGTGTCCAGAAAAAGAAATGCTCAGTTCTGTCTTGGGGAGTCAGGGAAGGCATCCATTTCACTCCAGCTCAGGTATTTTGAAGATGCCTGTGTTCACCCAGTTTGGGGAAAGAAAATGTTCTCTGATATTTTGTATGCTGCTGTGTGGGCTTTTCTTTTTAAAAGTTTCAGTTCTACATTTGAGTTGTAGGAAACAGGAGCTCTTGATTGAAGATCTATTGAAAATAGATAGCAACAAGGTCTCACATGTGTCAATTATGTGTGTCAAGTGATGATAATAATAGCTAATATTTATGGCACCTAAAAATACAACTAATGATTATTGATTCATCTTTATTACGTGACAAGCATTTTTCTAAGCCTTTTCATTCATTGTGTCAGTTAATTCTTCACAGATTCCCATAATATATATTTTATTATCCCATAACAGTTTGATTATCCCCATTTTACAAAGGAGGAGTGTGGAGTTTACAGAAGTTCAGTAATTTCTGCAAGGTCACTTGTTAATAATTTACAGAATTGTGACTTGAACCGGTTTTGTCTGTCTTCAAAGCTCATGCTCTATAAGAGAACATTATGCTGTCACAAGAAATCTCTTTATTTAAAAAAAAAAGAAATAACATGGTTGAGTTTGTTAACTGCAAATCCAAATTAGAATATTGGAAATGATGTTTGTTCGTTTCTATATAATCATTTAATTTTAATGATCCTATTTCCGTATCAGGATGACATTATTTTCGAGATCTGATGAGTACATTTGATATCTTTGTTGTCATTTAATTCATTTAACATCTGGAGCAGCTGTTTTGTTTTATTTTTTCTGAAGGGGTGGTAGTTGTAATCTTTAGGGAGAATTTTTGCTTTTTCTTAATCATTTTCAACATTGAAAACAAAACAAGTGGTTAAAGCAATCTCTGAGTCGTAGCTGACACATTTTCAGAGTAGCTGTTAGCTTGCATAAAAAAAGGATAATGTAGATACTGTCAGAATGAGAGTTAAAGAGCTCAATTTTAGGTTGCTAGAGAAATCATCTGTAATCACGAGAGAGATTACTTGGGTGTTCATGGAGTTCAGAACTGAAATATAGAAGGCTGTGCAATAGTCGCATGTTTTTCATGTGTTAGGAAGGAGAAATGTATGCTTCAATAAACAAGTCTTGATGACAAAGACCAAATAAGGAACGTGGGAACGGTGCATAACTGAAATCTTAGAATCCTGCACGTTTCCCTTCTGATGACTGGAGAGATGGTTTGGGGCATCAAGTCAGGTGCTCTTATTTCCGACAGAGGCCAACTGAAAGGCACTTACTCATCTCAAAGTCACCCCACATAGAAAAAAGGCAAATTCAGCTCTTCTGACAATGAATGTAATACAGTGTGTTTACTTTTGCTTGGAAGCAGAAACATAATTTTGGGAAGATGCATATGGCCATATAGTTCTACAGATGGCCACCAAAATGTTGAAAAAGTCTCACTTGCAACCCGAAAAAAAACATTCTGATGTTTTATTGTTGCTTTTAAAATTATGGAGATTTTAAACATACAGATAAATATAAAGAATAATATAATAGACCTCAGTATACCTACTACCTGGTTTTGGCAAGGCTTAAAATTTTGCCTTATTTGATTTGGATTTTTTTCCTTTAAGAATTAAAATATTATAGATGTGAGTGAAGCCTCTGTGATACTTCTACTTGAACCTATTCCATCTTTCCTTGAGTGGAAATCAGTATTTTGAGTCTGGTGTTTGACGTTTCTTAAAGAGTTTAAAATTTTACTGCATATTATATATCTAAAACAAAATGTGCTTTAGATGCTATGTATTTTAAAACTTTACAAAAATGCATTCATACTGAATATGAACTTATCTCTTTACTTTTTGGGCTCAACATCATTTTTGAGATTTATCCATGTTGATATAAGTAGTTCTAATTCATTCATTTTAACTGCTACTTAGTATTTGGTTAAATGAATATAACAATATTTACCTACTTCGTCTTCTGATGATGAGCACTTAGGTAGTTTACAATATATGGCTGTAGGAAAAAAAAAAAAGCTTTAATAACTATCCTTTATCTGTCCCTTTGGCCTCGTATGAGACGGTGTTGCAAGGTAGAATATCTAGGACCAGATTGTTGAATCTTACTATATACACATCTTCAGTTTTAGTGGGTATTGCCAAATTATGTTTTAAAGTGGATTTTCCAATTTATATATCCACCAGCAGGACATGAGTACCCTGTGCTCCATATAAAAAGCAATAATTAAATCATTTATTACTGTTATACTTTTAGTTTTTGCCAGTCTGGTGGGCATAGAATGATGGTTCCGCATCTTTGTTTTAATTTGCATTTGCCTGAATGCATTTGAGGTTAGGTTATTCTCATCTGTTTATTGGCTATTCAGGTTTTCTCTTCTAGGTGTCATGTTCATATCCCTTGCCCTATTTTTATCTTGAGTGAGTTTCCTTTTTCTTGTTGATATGTAGTTCTTGTGTATACAATCTACAGATCTTTTCTTGGTACCTTTATAAATATTGTTGTGGTTGTTTTTGCAGATGATACAATAAATTCAGTGTAATCCAGCTCAAGATTCTAACATGTGTGGGTGTGTTTGTGTGTAATTTGACAGCTTCTGAAATGTGCATATCAGAATGCAGATGTCTAATAATAGTGAAGACTATTTTGAAGAACAACAAAGTGACAGATATTATACTCCTGGATATTGTCTTATTAAGCATATATTATGTGCCAGGTATTATTACAGACACTTTAATCTGTTAATAGGATGGAAGGTTACAAGTATTCCCTTTAATGCTTCAGGGACCAGAAGAATTTCTGCAGCTTCTCTTTCAGGTTATGAGGCAGGGAATAACTAATGCTTCTCTCCTCACCCTTCACCATTAGATGCAATGTTTCCTCCTACCATTCACCCCTCAGTTACTCTGCTTCAGAATAGCTGGCCTCTTGCTGTTGCTTCAGTGCGTTAAGAACATCCCTGTCTCTGCTTCTTTGCACTAGTCCTTCTCTGTTTCTGTGTCTTCTTAACCCAGCTCTATCACTCTTTATTGTTTATTACCACTTGGCATTATCTATTTTGTTTTATTGTGCATCTCCCTCATTAGACTCTAAGCTCTGTGAGGACAGTCTTCTGTGTTCATTGCTGAACAAACAGGTCTAGAATATTGCCAGACATGTAATAGAGTGCCAAACAGTACTTGTTGAATGAATGAAGGAAGGAAGGAAGGAAGGAAAGAAGGAAGGAAGGAAGGAATCTATTCTGTACTTTAAAATCTTGTCTATGTGAAATGATAAATTTCAGTTCCACTAAGGCTTAGGATATAAATGTAGTTTGCATTTTAAGGCACACAATGGTTTCTTGGCAGTAGGGTATTACGAGTAAGGGTACAGACTTTGGATTCACAAGGAGTTGGGTTTAAAACTTTCTTGTTCTACTGATTACTGGTGGTGTGACTGTTTACTTAACCTTTCTAAGACTGTTTCCTAAAAAAAAACCCGTTTCCTCCCTTGTAAACATTAGCATAATCTTAGCACTCTTGAGTAACAAGATCTGGCTTGCTTTTTCAAAGGCTTGCTGTGGTGGCTGCCTTGAGAATCTCTTGACTTAAGGGAGTACATGTGGAAACAAGGAGACGATGGGGGAGATGGACTCAGCTCAGAGAGGAAGTGGTGGCGGGGTTGAGAAACAATTAAATTCCACCTGGCTTTTAAAGATAGAGCCTGCAGAGTTTATCAGGAGTTTGGCTTGGGTGTATGAGACAAAGAGCAACCAAGAATGTCTCCAAGGCTTCAGGGCTGAGAAACTGGGAAGGTTGGAGTTGCCATTTACTGAGCTGGGAAACACTGAAGTAAGAAAAGGTTGGGGGAATGTTAATATGGACGTTAAGTTTGAGATGTGGACTAGATGCCCATTCATGGTTGTGGAGTAGGCAGCTGGGTAAAGAAATCTAGAGTTCAGGAGAGAGATGTCTGCCGAAGATGGACATGAGAGAGGCTTCATCATATAGATGCAGTTAGAAACCATTAGAATGGATGAAAGTACTTAAGCAATGAGTTTGGGGAGAGAAGAGAAGGGTTTTGAAGTCTGAGTCATGCTGTGTCTCAACATTTAGAAGGTGAGGAACTAAGAAGGAACCAGTGAAGGAGACTGAGTAAAAATGGCCAGTGAAGAAGGAAAAATCCAGGAGAGTAAGAGCCAGGAGAAGAGGTGTTTCCAGGAGGCAGGAGGGACCAACTGTGTTCAATATTGCTGGCATGTCAAGTAAGATGAGGACTAAGAATTGATCAATATTAGCTTAAATGTAAATCGTTTTGGACCTTATGTTAAAGATAGATGGTATTGCGTAGCTTGACCCAGGAAACTTCTGAAAATCCCTCTTGTAAAAAACAAAAACAGAAAAACATTTCTTCCATAATTGATTTCTTTAAAATGTTAATGAATTGTGCTTTTCAGAGATGGTTGATTTATAACTGGATGCCTAGAATTAGCTATCACTTAGTTGTGCTATTTATTGTAAAGACTTTTTTTTAGAGCAGTTTTAGGTTTACAACAGAATTGAAAAGAAGGGATAGAGATTTCCCATATCCCTACTTCCCGCATATAAACATAGCCTCCCCTGTTATCAATATCAGTCACCAGGGTGTTACAGTTTTTATGAAGGGCGAGCCTACACTGATACATCATAATCACCCAAAGTCCATAGTTTTACCTTGGGCTTCACTCTTGGTGGTGTACATTCTGTGGGTTTGGACAAAAGTATAATGGCACATATCCATCATTATAATATCATATGGAGTATTTTCACTGCCCTAAAAATCTTTTGTGCTCTGCCTCTTCTCATCTCCCGTCTTCCCTCCACACACACCACTGGCAACCACTGATCTTTTTTTTTTTTTTTAGCATCTGTATTGGAGTATAATTGCTTTACAATGTTGTGTTAGTTTCTGCTGTACAACAAAGTGAATCAGCTATACACATACATATATCCCCATATCCCCTCCCTCTTTTTTTTAATTCTTTGTTTTTAACACCTTTATTGGAGTATAATTGCTTTACAATGGTGTGTTAGTTTCTGCTTTACAACAAAGTGAATCAGCTACACATATACATATATCCCCATATCTCCTCCCTCCTACGTCTCCCTCCCACCCTCCCTATCCTACCCCTTTAGGTGGTCACAAAGCACCGAGCTGATCTCCCTGTGCTATGCAGCTGCTTCCCACTAGCTACCTGTTTTACATTTGGTAGCGTATATATGTCACTGCTACTCTCTCACTTCGTCCCATCTTATCCTCCCCACCCCCTCCCCGTGTCCTCATATCCATTCTCTACATCTGCGTCTTCATTCCTGCCCTGTGCCCCTAGGTTCATCAGAACCATTTTTTTTTTAGATTCCATATATGTGCGTTAGCATATGGTATTTGTTTTTCTCTTTCTGACTTACTTCACTCTGTATGACAGACTCTAGGTCCATCTACCTCACTACAAATAACTCAATTTCCTTTCTTTTTATGGCTGAGTAATAGTCCATTGTATATACGTGCCACACCTTCTTTATCTATTCATCTGTGGATGGACACTTAGGTTGCTTCCGTGTCCTGGCTGTTGTAAATAGTGCTTCAGTGAATATTGAACCATTGATCTTTTTATTCTCTCTGTAGTCTTGCCTTTTTTAGAATATCATATGGTTGGAATCATATAGTATGCATCCTTTACAGATTGGCTTCTTTCACTTAGTAATGTGCATTTAAGTTTCATTTCTTTTTAGTTGACTAATATTCTTCCATTGTCTAAATGTACCACGGTTTATTTATCCATTTACCTACTTAAGGACATCTTGTTTGCTTCCAAGTTGTGGCAGTTATGAGTGAAATGATATAAATGTATGTGTGCAGGTTTTTGTCTGGGCATGAGTTTTCAACTCCTCTTGGTAAATACCAAGGAACACGATTGCTGGGATGGTATGATGGTACAAATGTAAGAAACCTCCAAACTGTCTTCCAAAGTATCTGTACCGTTTTGGATTTCCAGCAGCAGTGAATGAGAGTTCCTGTTGCTCCGTGTCCCACTAGCATTTGGTGTTATCAGTGTTCCAGATTTTGGCCATTCTAATAGGTATGTAGTGGTGTCTCATTGTTGTTTTAATTTGTGTTTCCTGATGACATGATATGGAACATCTTTTCATATGTTTATTTGTCATCTGTGTATCTATTTTGGTAAGGTGTCTGTTAAGCTCCTTGGCCCATTTTTTAATTGATAGCTGTGCTTCTTAGAGATGTATCTCTATAGCTCCATACATTGCACTCTTCTACCCTAACCCTATGACTTTACTTATATTGAAATTACATGTTGTCTTCTCCCACGCTGGGCCATGAGCTCCTTAAGGGCAGGAACTGTGGCTGATGAATCCTTTTATTTTCAGCATGCCTCCCAGCTCCTGGTATGTCTGGGTGTTCAAGAAAGCTTTGTTGGACGGAACTGAACTCAGGCCAGTTGTGAGATGTACTGTATCCTTGGTGACATGGGTGGGTGGGGAAGGCTGGAATGTGTGATTACATTTCAGCACCAATTCTCTGATGCTGACTAGGTTGATTCAGTTCTAACACTAACTACCCAACTACCCAGAGTTAACACAGTCCCCACAAGTTAAGGACACAGTCCCCCAGGATTACACCTTCCCACATCCCAGCCACAATTTTCAGGTATCTCCAAGAAACCCACACTTCTGCATGGCTGTCTACAAATTGGGGGATTTGCATGACGTCCTCATGTTCAGAACTCAAGAAAAGCAGTACACTTTTGATTACCCTTTTATTATAGAGGGTCCAAATGAATAGCCAGATAATACATATCTGGCAACAGGTACATAGGGCAACAGGATAGGGGAGAGGAGGGTGCAAGAGCATCTATCCCTGTGGAGTCAGGGTGCCCTCCAGTACATCAATATATCCATCAATGAGGAACCTCCCCGAACTTCGTTGTTCAGAGTTTTTAATTGAGGTTTCACTGCATAAGCATTATTAAGTGAATCATTGGTCACATGACTGAACTCTATCCCCCCAGAGGTCAGGGGACCCAGCTGAAGTTCCACCCCTCTAATCACGTGGTTCACCTTTCTGGTGACCAGCCACATCCTGAATCTGTCTCAGGGCCCTGCCAGGAGTCACTTTACGAGCATAACAGAGACACTCCTATCACTTGGGGAATTTTAAGGGATTTTTGAGTTCTGTGCCAGGAACTAGGGGTAAAGACAAATATATATTTTCTATTAGACCACAGTGGTTATATTAAAGAGGACCAGGGGAAATAATTGAGCTCCAGGCCTGCCTCAGAGGGAGATGCTATCCAAAGAAAGGCAGAGGGAGGACTCCAGTGTGACTCAGGTTATCATTGATGATCAAGGCAGCCCTGGCTGTTGGGTGGTGTTGGGTAGGATGTGGCCTTCAGACCAGTTAGTTAGTTGGCGGCATCTTGGCTCAGAATGATTCATCCTTTTGAAGCAAGCCTTCCACCAGTGCCAGAAGGGGGGTGGAACGTAGGCTGATCCTACTCTCCAGACAGAGGGGTTGATAAGACACATTTGGTGGACTGCAACCAAGGCTGGCCGTAATCCCGGCAGAACTCAAGTAGTGATCAGGGAAGAGAAGGGGCAAGATTAAGAGAACCAGCATTTATTAAGGGCTCCAATGATGGCCCGCTCTGCCGGGTTCTTTATACCTTCCGCAGAGTCCCTTGAGGTAGAGATTCAGTATTCAGCTACATCTGCTTGTTGAGTCATGCCACGTACCAGGTGCTGTAGTAGGAACTGGGGATAAGACTGTGAATAAGCCTGATGCGGTATTTGTTCTTTGAGGAACTTTTAGTTGAGGATAGTTGCAAACTGGCAAGAACAGTAAAATGTGCTAAGCACCATGTAGGGTATTTGGGAAGCGCATAGAAAGAAGGTAACGTTATGAGAATCAGAGAGTGGTTAACTTACCTAAAGTCATGTAGCTAATAAGGGGTGGAGCCAGGAATTGAACCCAGGTTGTTTTCACTTCACAGCTAGTGTTTTCACAGTATCACACAGTCTAACCTGAAGAGGCACGGTGGTGGGAAGGGGTAGGGCTGTGCATTGTGGCTCCCAGCCCCAGGGACTGTGGCACTGGGACTCACTCCAGCCCTACCCACTGGTGCATGCTGATTGGCATGTGATTATCTCCTTGGTTATTGCAGTTCTGCTGCAGAGCCCTAGGTGTTTCTACAACATCTGCCTGCCTCTGCCCAGAGCCTTTTGAGGCAGCGCACCCTGGGATGGGCTTGGCTTCCATCCACGCTGCTAACTAGGAGGCGGATGCTGTGATGGACCATTTCCTCTTTTCACTTAATGAATGGGTAGCTCTGCTGAGCATACGGACCGGAGACAGGGCTCCAGTCTGGTCATTTGTAGCTTGAAGGGGGGTTGACAGAAAGAGAACTACAGCAACCTGCTCAGTTTCTAAGCCAGCAAGGCAGATTTCCAATTTCTGGGGAAAGACTTCGGCCACATGGTCCTAGCAGATACTATACTTGTGGACAAAAGCCTTGCCGTTACCACACAAAGCATCCTCTCCTGTAACACCTACTGTTTTGAAATCTCTCTTTTTTATCTGTTTTCTTCTCTCTTTTAAAAAATGAAATTGATTCCCAATGTGGTCACTGAATATGCTTTTGGAAACCTCCACTGTCCGGGATGGTGTTTATTCTCCTTGGCCTCTTGGTCCCTTCTCCCTTTTGCTTCTCTAACAAATGACTGCATCGATCGTGCTCTGAATAGCGCTTGCCTTTGGTTTCTTGAAAGCTGAAACGGTAGAGATGTTTCTGTACAAAGGGGAATGATGTGAGGAGCCCTGCATATGTCAGCTGTTGGAGACCTTCTCCTGCAGGAGCATTCAGAGGAAAGATGGGGAGATTTTAGCCTGCAAGAAGTAACTCTGCAAGGCTCCACCGGGAAGCCAGGCAGGTACCTTCATGCCCCAGGAGGCATCTGGTGTGGGGCAGCTGTGCCCAGACTCAGGCGTGAAATGCATTACAAGTCATTAATAATAAAGTACAAACAGTTGCCAATTATGTACTTGTTAAAAGAACAGTTAGATTGGATATAGGGTTGTTCCCGTCATTAACTCGCATGATACTTAATTCCTTCATTTCTCAACGAGAGAAAAAAGGGGATGGAGTTACAACTAGCCTGGACGTAATTGAACATCATTATATTTACACCTATGAGAATGGGTCGAATATGTGAATGTCTTGTGTCTCGTGGGTCTATTGAAAACCAACATGTGTGCGCCTGGGCTGTGGTGGAGTAAGTCCAGATTCCTTAGTGTTGCATAAAAAGTCCTAGCCTGCGTCGCCCTGTCCAGCTGTATCTCTGCCGGTTCTTTATTCAGATTCTGGGTGCCAGGCATGCTGACCACCAAGCCGAGGAGGCTTGGCCCAACCTGGACTGTGTCACCTGAAACTCATGCTGCCCCCATCACCGTCCCGCCCCACCCCGCTCTCATACAGGGCTCGGCTCAGTTGTGCCTTCCCCACAGCTCGGTCCCAGGGACCTTATCTGACTTCCACTGCCCCTGTATTTCCCTCCATCACAACACTTCAGACTTTTATGCTATTCACTACATTGACGCTCCTTTGGATAAAACCAGAACTTTGTATCCCTAGTGGCAGAATTTATTCATGTATTTGGAAGGAGGCGAAAGGGAGGGAGGAAGGAAAGAAAGAAAGAAAGACAGAAAGGTGAAGGACGGATAAGCTGAAGAGTCATGTGTACTTGGGTCTCATTCAGAGCTTTTCTGTGCCATCTCAAGCAAATCTCTTCAACTCTTGACCCTTTGTTTCTTCAGCTGGAGGAAAAAAGGTATAATAATAAGAATAATACTTTCCTCACTGAATTATTACAAGGATTAATGAGAAAACATTTGTAAAGGGCCTAACAGTGTCTGGCCCTTGGAAAGCAAGAAATAAATGCTAGTTTCCTGCCAAGTGTTCACTTTGGGCAAAGAAAAATAAAAAGGAATTCATGTGAAAGGAACTGGGGAAAATAATCTATAAAAGCAAAAAGAAAATCAAATTTTAACTACTGCCCATTTGAGGGTAAGGCATTTTTATCCTTTAAATATGAGGCAGAGGGTAATGTTGCAGATAGGAGACGTTATCTTGGGGCATTTTGTGGCAGAAAAGGAAAAGATGTGTATTTTTTTTGTTTATCTTTTTCTGAGAACATTCACCACAAATGATGTCTCAAGGCCAAAGTAGGCAGGGTGTGATTCTACTGAGAGCACAGATTAAGTATCCTCATGTTTCATCCTCCAAGGTCTTACCTCACACTTACTATCTCAGAAGGGAAGGATGTGGAGGTTAGGATTTCTGTAAATTGTGGATTCAAGCCCCATGTGGGCCAGACAGTCTGATTCCAGAGTGTCATGGTTTTGTGAAAATATCACTTGATTTGGGAAGAAGAAACGTCTCTATTATTACTGATCAGGTGACCTTGGACAGTCTGATTCCAGACCATCATGGTTTTGTGAAAATATCACTAGATTTGGGAAGAAGAAACATCTCTGTTATTACTAATCAGATGACCTTGGACATGTAACTTCTCTAAACTTCCGCTTCCTTGGTTGTACAATGGATATACTACTAATAATATCTGTTATCAAGAGGTTGCTGAAAGGATCACATATGATGATGGATAAGCAGTCTTTTGTGAAATCTGTGTGTTGTACCAAAGTCAATCATGGTTATGGTTGCTACCATCCAGGTCCACAATTCAGGCCTCACCCCACCTAACCCTCTTAGGAATTTTTCTCTTAGATCTCAGGATGAAACAGTGCAGTTGAATGTCTGATTTACAGCTCAGAGCACACAGTCTCCCATTGCTATTCCACTAGTGTCCTTGAGAAGATCCTCCTGGTTTTACGGAAGGATTATAGCAACATGACCACAGCATGACCCATCAAAGGACTTTTGGACCTGAGGAGACCACCATGTCATAGCTGCAACGGCACGCTTTCCCGTGCTTTGGCAACCTGGAAAACAGAGGCGACTGTTACTGACAGCCTTAAGCCAGGGCTCGTCCAGATAAACCTGGAGCACTTGTTCCCTAGCATTTATGTGCAGCAGCAATTCTAGGCCCTGTGAAATCTTTTCTCAAGAAGCTGATAGTATGGTGCCTTATTTAGCTATTTTTGCATAATGAATCGCCACAAACTTAGCGGCTTGAAACAACATACATTTATGATCTCACAGTTTCTAAGAGTCAGAAGTCTGGGCTTAGTCTGGCAGGGTCTTGTTCTCAGGGTCTCACGAGGCTACATGGTGTTGTCTGGGCTGTGTTCCTTCCTGGAGCTTGGATTTCTCTTCCAGGCTCATGTGGTTGTTAGCAGAATTGAGTCCCTGTGGTTGTAGGACTGAGGTGCCCGTTTCCTTGCTGACGGCCATCCAGGGGTTGCACTCAGCTCATCAGGTCCATGCAGTTTCCTCCCATGCGGACCCCTCACAACATGACACTTCCGTCTTTAAGGCCAGCAGGAGAATCTTACTCTCTCTCTCTCCAGTCTACCAAAATAACGTCTTATAGAATTTCTGTAATCACGGGAGTGGGAGACCACCCCATCACTGTTGCCATATTCTACTGACAAGAAGCAAGTGACAGGCTCTGCCAGCATTCGAAAGGGAGGAAACTATACAGAGGCATGGGTTATTGAGCAGTCACCTTATGGTGGGTCGGTCACATATGGTATCGGGTAGGGACTCTAAATAAAGCAATTTTAAAACACCGACTTACCTATTCTGAACTGGTCTAATTTGAAGTGAGAAAAATAACAATTTTGTGCATTTTTTTAAAAAAGCCATATTGATTGGATTTAAAGGCTATCTCTTATTTTGAGACAAACCTTCTACATTTTAGTGTTTAAATGCCTTTCTTTTATGAAACAACAGTCATAGTAGATATATTTTCAAACATATTCTTGGTGGGTAAGATATAAAGATAGCAACCCTAAAATGGTTCTTGTGCGTTTGCTTATTCATTTATTAGAAATTTCACTAATCTATAAAAGTCCAAAACCCTGGAATTCCTAGTTTAACGTATTAGCTCCCAGTTACTGCCACTGTCTGGGCCTAGACTGTCTTATATCAATGTAATAGAAAAAAAGAAAGTTTAATATGATTCACTTAGGTTATTTACAGGCTAAGAATGGTTTTGTCAATGTCTTTCCCCAGCAAAGCTTTACCTTTACCCTGGATAATTCCAGGTCAGAGCAGGACACTGATCTGGCTCTGTGAAACCCTCACCCACACCTGTGCTGCCATCATCCTAAGGAAGAGGAATGGGGGCTAAAGCCCCAGCGTATTTTGTCTCAGCCAGAGCTGCTGTGTCAAAGCAGCTCTTCCTCTTCTGCCGTCTACTCTCTTACCCAGCTCTCTTCACAACACTCAGTTACTTTGTTTTCCTGTCATTGTGAACACAGAGCAGACTGTACAAGGTGCTAAAATGTGGGTTATGGGAGCAAAAAAGAAGGAAAAGATAATTTTGCCCAGAATAGTGAACAAAGAAGATTACTTACAAGAAATACTGTTTGAGCTGTTTCCTACAAAATGGGTAAGATTTTAAGAGGCAGATGTAGTGAAGATATTGTAGGTAGATAAAGGCTTTTAAACCATAGCACACAAAACCAGGGAATGCTTTTTCTCTCCTCAGTGCCTTTGCACATGCTGTGTCTTCCGCCTTCAGTGCCTTTCCCCAACCTTGTCCCATTGGTGAATACATAATTGACTTTCACACAGCTCAGACAGCTCTTTGAGAACTCCTCCTCTGCTTTCCTATAGCATGGTATGGGGCTGTGTGAGGGTACTTGTGACTCTTCTGTAATTAATGTGTCTCCTCTAGGCTGTGAGCTCCTAGAGGCCGAGTATTATTATTCCTGTTACATCCCAAACGCCTCTCAGTGTGTGACACCTGTACCCATGTTTGGATGAATGAATAATGAATGAATGGTGATTCAGCCAAGGCAACATGAATGTGAGCTATATAAGGAGGGTTAGCTGGCTATCAGGGGGGATTAGTAGATGGGATCAGATCTTGGAAGAGTTTGCATGCAAATGCAATCATTTATTCCTCAGACTGAGGGGTCGCTGTCCCTAAACAAGACAGTGACACCATCAGAACCATGACTCAGGATGAATCATTTTATCAGGAAGATAAAAAATGACTACCAGCCTGCTTCTTCCATGGCTGTGATTGCATGAACCTGGAAGTTTGCCAAATATCTTCTGAGCTGCTTTTCTGTGATATTGCTCCATGTTTCCGGCCTGTTTGTGTCTCGGTGCTCTGCTTCTGTGTTTTCCAGTCGTTTCGTCATGTTTTCTTTTTGGATTCCTACAGCTAAGGGATATGGTGACATAAATTGGAGTTAACTCCATGTCGTTTCTGAACCAGTAGGGAAGTGTAACTCAGGGCCTGTGTATCCACTGCCGATGGAGAGCCCGGGTTTGCCTGGTCCACTGTAGCAGGCTGACCTTCCCATAGGCCTCAGGAGGTTGACCAAGCGGTACTAGAGTTAAAGTCAATTTCCTTCATGCACTTCAGTGTAGAACCTAAAGCACATCGTTTTTAACTTAAATATTCTTATCTTAGAGGAGGTGTAAGAAGTCCATTAAGATACTAGGTCATTTAAGTATTGTGAAGGAAGTAAGAGGTATTTAGGGAGGAAGTTAAAAGTGAGGCACTCCTTTATGAAGGCTAGTTTCTTTTCTTAGGCGGTCTACCAGTATGAATTATCTGTTTCAGCCTGAAAAGTCCCATTTTATAGTCCATGAAGCAGAGGCAGCTCTCCCGCAACAAGACCTAAAGGCTCCGCTGGTGGTGGAGTGAGAATTTCACCATAATAGGAAGACATGAAAGCCCGAGGAGGCCCAGGAAATATCTATTGAATGAATGAGTGGATGAAATATACACAGCCTGAATTTCTACTGGAGCCTCTTTAGTGAGGAAATCAAAAGAGAAACCAGCTTTAGAAGAAAGAAAATCTGAATAGAAACCCCAGTCCCTGCCATTTGTCAGGTACTCTGGGTCCAAACCCTTTCTGAATCCCCATTTTCTCATACGTAGAAATGAGGATAATAGAATATTTTGCAAGGTTACCTTGTAAGAAAATATATATAAAAATATCTTGTCAACGATGAAGTGGTATATGAATAAGAGGGATGAGTATAAATATAGTCACTGTATCTTATTATCTTGCACTTTATTATAGGTATTTCTGAGTATGCCTTTTTTTCCCAAGATAGATTGACAACTCCTTGAGGCCAGGTACCTTGGTTGCCTGAATGCATGTTGACAGTTTAATCCAGAGCCAAAATTGGCAATAAAATAAATAAATAAAATAAAATTAATTAATTAATTAAAACATGTTTTACTTACAGGGAAACTAAAGAGAATATCTGAAAATGACACTATCCGAGGAAATCCAGGCCACATCTGTAACTCTTCACGTTCCGTATAGAGCCTGACACAGTGCCATAGCCTTAATGAATGTTGGTGGAATTGGATTTATACAGAATTATATAAAGGAGTCACTTTACTTGACTTCCTGGTGTGCTCTAGGCACCATGCTGGAGGCTGTACATATATTTAATCCTTGTAGCAATCCCAGAGAGGGAACATTCACTCCACTTTATAGGTGAGGCATCTGAAGGGATCAGGAGGGTAAGTTAACTTTCCAAGGTCACAAAGCTAGTAACCTGAAGAATAAAACCTCAGCCCCTGTATTAGATTTTTAAAGGTCATTGTTCATTCCTAGCTTCTCCTTTAAGTGGTCATATCTCCCCACGCAAACAGCAGTGGGAATGTGTAAAATGCTAAGACTAATGAAATTTATTCTGGTTAGTTCCTTTTCATCTACCAGCTGTGGTCTGACTTACGGCTCTCTGGTTAGTTTGGCCTTGCACTGCAGATCCTAGAGGGGTCTCCCGTGGAGCCCTTTGTGGACATGCTGATCACAGGTGTTTCCCTGCCACTCACCCTTATCACACACAGTTACTAGTCTGGACTTGGCCTGGGCTGGTCCAAAAAGGGACTTTCTGAAACCCCTGGACATTCCCCAGCACCAGTCTGAATTTGTGCAGAAGGAAGAAAGTAGGTGTGGGTCTGCCTAGGTTTAGCTGGGGAGGAATACGCTTGATGGAAGGAGGCAAGTTTTTACTTTCAGTGATCACTGTGTTTCCATTAGGAGCACGATGACCTTCTCAGAAAGGTTATAGAATCATTATTAGAGATCGTCAGAGCTGAGTAGACACTGGATTAATGGGGATTTGGTAGGTTTCTATAAAAGGTGCTTGAACACAAAATTCATGGGCCAACACAAAGACATTTTTTCAAACCTCAAAGACTATGTGCCCAGAAAGTTTCTGGCTTCAGGAAGCTAATATCAGACCTAATTCACGGTGCCGAGTTTCCAGGCGAAGCTATCAAGGGCAGGGCTGGCATTCCAGGCTGGTGCATTTATTTCCTCTTCTTCCACAGTCGCAGTACAGTTGGTTTGTTCTAGCAAGTCCTCCTGGGAACAAATGTTTTCTGTTTTTATTAAGTTTCTACTTGCAGATTCTTCCCGAATGCTTTTAGTCTCCATCTGATTTGGAAAACTGCTTTTTCCCTTACATGTTTCACATCAATCTAATAGCATGCATCCGTCACGGCATTGGAAGCTGTGAGATCACAGCTCAGGATCAAACCCCAACTCTAATCGTCTCCAGGGGATAACTGGACCTTCACAGGCTCAACTGGAGTATGAGAGAGATTGTTACTGGGTCCCGGGAGGTCAGCACTACGCAGGTGGTTGTTTAGTTTATTGTCCCCCAGTCTGGAGTCCTGCGTGGCCCTTGATACTCAGATCTCACAAATCCTCAAATAACTTTCACTCTGTGTTTTGTTTCATTTTGTTTCTAATCTGAAACAGAAACCGCGCCCCCTTCCTCTAAAGCTGGGTAAGCCAACAGCAATGTCAAGTTTCTTTGCTTTGTATTGGAACTCATTGTGACCATACTGGAAGGCTCTTGGTTACACTGGAGAAGAAAACTGGCAAAAGAAATGATGACTTCATAACTGGGGGTTGACAGACAAAACCTGTCCTCTGTGAGGCTGTTTATGATCCCCCTCAAGCCAAAGGATAATCGCATGCTCTGTCCTTGGTGACCCCGTTATACTTTCTATCCCTCTGTGTTACCTTTTTGTGCATCCGTTTCTCCACTTTGTGGTAACTTCTGAGGGCAGGGACTGTCCTACTCATCTCTAAGCCCCCAGTGACTAGCACAGGGCTTGCCTATAGTACACACTCAGTGATGCTGGAAGTTTATAGAGAAAGAGGACCAAAGAGAAAAGGTGGTGGGGGGATGGGGAGAAAGCACTGGGAGAGGAGGTAAATTAACAAGTGTAATAGTATGGGTTCTGCAGAGAAACCAAACCAATAGGCTATAGACATATGGAAATATATGTATATATTTGTGGGTGTGTATATATATATATATATATATATATCATACCTGTATATGTAAATCATTATGAATATATAATAAGAGATGTATAAAGAATTAGCTCACATGACCATGGAGGCTGTGACATCTCATGATCTGCCATCTGCGAGCTGAAGGCCCAGGAAAGCTGGTGGTATAGTTCCAGTCTGGTCCTAAGGCCTGGGAACCAGGAGCCCTGATGGTGTAAGTCTCAGTCCAGGCACCGAAGAAGATGGATCTTCCAGCTCAACCAGTCAGGCAGAGAGCGAATTCTCTGTTCCTCTACCTTTTCGTTCTGTTTGGGTTCTCAGTGGATGGAGGGATGCCTACTCATGTTAGGGAGGCTTTACTTGTCTACTGACACAAATGCTAATCTCTTCCAGAAATATCCTTCCAGACACACAGAGAAATAATGTTTAACCAGACAGCTGGGCACCTCATGGCCCAGGCAAATTGACACATAAATTAACTATCCCAACAACCAAAGAAAGAAAAAATGGTGCAATATTGGAAAGGTCCCTAGGTTAGTCAAATCACCTCATTTTATAGGTAAAGCAACAGGGTCTGAAAGAGGTCACCGGCCTGTAACATAATGCAACACAAGCTTTGTTCTGCACTTTTAGTACTTTCTGCTTCCTCTCGAATTCTCTCCCCAGGGAGAGAAAGGAGGAAGATGTGACCCATGTGACAAACTTCCTTTTGGCTTCTGGGTGGAGCCTGCGTGTTGTGTGATGGTAGACTCAGGTGAATTCTAGGAGAAGTGTTGTCTTTCTCGTCCTCTTTTTGGGTCTGCCCAGGGCCCAGAGGTCAGGACCCTGCCCTCCTGCCTGGCCTCTAGATCTGCACTGTCCAGGATGGGCCATGGAGCACCTGATACGTGGTTAGTCAAAAGTGGGATGTACTGGAAGCACACCCCAGGTTTCACCACCTCGGTACATAACAAAGAGAGAGTGAAATATCTCATTAATGATTTTTACATTGATTACATGTTGAAATGATAACATTTGGGATATATTGGGTTAAATAAAATGTATTAGTAAAATTCCGCCTGTTTCTTTTTACTTTTTTCAATGTGGTTAGGAGAAAATTTTCAGTTAACGTCTGTAGCGCACACTTGATTTCTTTTGGACCTCACTGCTCTAGATCTTCTATTTTGGGCCCTCGGCAGCACAGTTCGCCCAACACTTGGACTCATCTCCCACCTGCCGCCTCTGCTGCACCCTAGTTCTCCAGGTTGTGGCCAGCTTCTGCCCATCCCTCTCGCTGTCACTGTTCACTGGCCAGACCAGGTCCTCAGAACCTCAGTGCTACCTTTTCTGTAGCTCAGTATAGGATGGTAGAAACTGAGGTCAGATCCAGCCTTGAGTCCACATTCTGCCACTGATTAGCCACTTAACCTTGGGAAGGTTGATGTACCTTTTTGAATGCTGGATTCCCCTTGTTTCAAATGGGAGTAACAGTATTACCCTGACCATCTCATAGGGTGTTGTCAAGATAAGAATCAAAAATTAGTCCATGTGAATATGCTTTGTAAATAACAAAGTGACATGCGCATGTGATATTACCAGTGATTATATTTTAGTTTTTATATGGTAATCATTGTTGCCATGATCCGACCCCTGCCCCTAACTTCCTGATCTCGGTTCCCCTCACCGAAGTGTGTGGCCATTTGAAAAATAAAAATGTGGAGGCATTCCTCCAGCTCTGTGATTTTATGGCAGGATGCAGGGTGCTGTGACGCAGAGAAGGTGAGTTTGGGAACTCCCAGCTCACTGCTGTGGAACCGCAGCTGGATCTCTCTCTGCGCCCCCTCCACAGAGTGTCTGGAGGGGGTGGTGGTCCTGCTGATGTGAGCACCATAGTCTCTCCAGATGGGGCTGGGGGCAGCTTCGGCCAAGTTGGTGTGTTGTATCATGGCCCTTGAGGTGTGGACCACACTGGGGCCTTCCCTGACCATGGCTGCCATGGGACCAGAGCTCAGGTAGCTGATGAGGGCTGGGTAGCAGGGCTGTCTCTGCAGCTCAGGGTAGTGCCCAGTAAGGATGCCCTCTGGGGCCTGCAGCCCCTTCATCCCCACCAGCAGGAAGCCCAGCCTCTCCAAGTGCCGGATCCCATCCCCAGGGAGCTGCCACTGCCCCCATCTAGCTTCACCACCACCAGGGTCTACTCCTGGATCCAAGAGGGCCCTCCCAAGCTGGGAGCAGGCTTGACCTGGGGCCCCAGGCCAAGGGCTGAGTGTAGTGAGGGGTGTGCCCTGCCCAGCAGCCAGGGAGAGAGGGATGGAGGCCCACATACATTTTGTTTTTAATTTTTATTGGGGTCTAGTTGATTTACAGTGTTGTGTTAGTTTCAGGTGTACAGCAAAGTGATTCAGTTATACATATACATATACTCCTGTTCAGATTCTTTTCCCATTTAGGTCATTACAGAATATTGAGTAGAGTTCCCTGTGCTATACAGTAGGTCCTTGTTAATTATCTGTTTCATATAGTGATGTGTATATGTTAATCCCAATCTCCTAATTTATCACTTCCCCCCACGTTTCCCCTTTGGTACCGTAGGTTTGATTTTGAGATCTGTGAGTCTGTTTCTGTTTTGTAAATAAGTTCATTTGTATCATTTTTTTATTAGATTCCACATATAAGTAATATCATATGGTATTTGTCTTTCTCTGTCTGACTTCACTTAGTATGATAATCTCTAGGTCCATCTGTGTTGCTGCAAATGGCATTATTCCATTCTTTTTTATGGCTGAGTAGTATTCCATTCTCTAGCTGCACCCCCTCCTCTTTATCTGTTCCTCTGTCGATGGACATTTCGGTTTATTGGACGTTTCCACAACACTTTGAGATTCATGTTTCTGTAGCCCTAGTTTGCAGATGACTAAAGCGAGACACCCAACAGTTAGGTGATGTCTCCCGGGTCATCCATCTGTAAAATGGCGAGGAGGATGTGAATGGGTACCTCTTACTCCTTCCTACGCACCACGTTATATCTGATAAAATGAGAAGAGAAAAATCTTCCTTTATGAAAGAGTTCAGCATAACTGCCACCACTCTTCCCACCACGACCTCTGTATGGAGGTTCCCCTCCAGACTGCCAGTGGGGGCCCACAGCTTTGAGGCAGTGAATCACTTGTGAGGCTCCAGCTCTTTCCTCTAAAAGCTCCCTCACTGAAGAGCCTAAACGAACCCTGAGTGTTTTCGTTGACTTTTCTGATCTTCCAACTCAAGTTAAAAGCATCATTTTGCTTTGCTGTCAGTCATTTTCACTTTTGTAAGAATTTTAAAGATGTATAAGCCCCTAAGGTGACAGTCCCAGCCTGATGCTGTCACTCTGAGCTGTGTCATATCGAATTCTGTCACTGAAAAGAAACAAAATGAAATGCGTGCAGGTGTAAAATTCCAGGCCTGCTCCTTCTTATCGATACCAGATTAGAATGGCAGTGTCTAACGTTATGAAATTGATGTGATGAAGATGGATGTTTTCACTTTAATGGGTGGGTAGTAAAATGTACCGTTTGCGTATTTATGCACAGACAGTGAAACCCATTTCATTTCGCCACGCTTGTACATTTTAAATATTTACTATTGGTAATTAGACTCGGTGCCTTTTAAAGTGTAAATGCTCTCTCTTTTGCCCTCTTTCCAAAACCCAATGAAGTTGACTGCAGTCACATGGTGTTTCCATCATATTTACTGATAAGCCTGTTGGTTTGAGATGCGCTTTTATCTGCGTGTGTATATGGGTGTGTGTGTGTTTAGGTACAGTTTCTTGCAGTGTTTCTCGAAATGCAGATGATTTTTTGAGATGGCAAGTTGATGAATGAGGCCTTTGGTATACTGCTGATGAGACTCAGTGATCTACAACACATGGGGCTCTTAAAACATTTACCGAGAAACTACTATCCCTCAATCCCTATGCCCCCCTCCAAGCTGGTTATGCTAGCTCCTGCTGCCTTTACCTCCCGGGATGCAGGCTGCACTGTTTTACTTATTATTTTTGAGTTTTATCTTTATTCAGTAGAACAGTTTATTTTCAAGGGTTTTATGGCAGGAAAATATTAAATGACTGTCCGTTTCAAGTATGGTTTTGGTTATACTTTCCAATTATAGCAATAGACATTATTCCCTAAAATATTAATGGAAATTGAATGTCTTTAAATCACACAGTAATGATGACTAACAACATGATGCTTATTAATATTAATACTAGTGCTGAGAGCATCTTCCACGGGTCAAGTTTTTAAGCACTGGTTCAGATATTTTTTTCTATCTTCCCATTTAATCTTCACCATAATCCTAGAAGTTAGACATTATCATCTCAGTTTTCTTAATGAGGAACCCAAGGCTTAAAGAGGTTAATTCATTTGGCTAAGGTCACAACATTTGTAAGAAGCTAAACCGAGATTTCAGTTTCGGGCTCTTTAGTCCAAGCTTTGCAGCTTTTCTATCATCATATAAAGACCTCTTCCTATAGGATTGTGTTGTGTTCATTTCACAGTAGACCAGGTAGGTTGAGGGAGTACCTGGTGTGTATGAGGGGAAAATGGAGGATGCAGGTGTTGGGACCGGAGGAGAGGAACAATGACAAGCCATTGAATTAAACAACAGTAAAAGGGCAGTGTGTTGCAAACTAGGCATTACGCTCCTTGGGTTCTCCCACTTTGCAGTTGCTGGTTATTCAGTAACAGTAATCAAAGTTCAGGAGCAGATTAAGGTCAAATAAACAGCCACATGTTAGCTGTCAGATCTATTCAGCTCAGTGACGGGAGATGGGAGGTATATTACAGGGTGATCCCCTTAGCTCGCAAAACAAAGGTGTGGCGAGGAATTGAAGCTGACTGCCAGGCATCCGTCTTTCCTTGTGATTAGGTAAGAGACGTTATTGACGGCAGCGAGCACACGCCACAGTAGAGGGACGGTTTTCAGTCCATGATTTTACTACAGCAAATACCCAGTTTGCAGTACAAAGAACGGACGTCCCCCGATTCATTTAACTGTCTTTGCGGCAGAAGGAGAATGTGCGTTTAAGCAGAAAAAAAAAAACCAGTGTGTTTGAAGCATATGGTTTCGGCTTTCCAGATGTTGCTTCAGGGCAGTGGTGTTCAGTAAATCCCAGTCAATCCAGAGACACTGAGCATAATAATGCCACTCCCTCCCTGAATCAGCCTCCCTCATGGCCTCTCTCGACCTCTCCCATCCCTTCAGTTCATTCTGCCCTTTACCTCCTAGTCACTTATCCAGCTTGCTCTTTCCAGTTAGCCCCCATGGGACACTCGGTCTGTGCCAGGCCCCGTGCAATGTGCTGTGCGGGGGAGGGTGATTCGGAAAGGGCGGTGACATCTGGAGCTCATCTTCTCAAGGAGGAACTAGCAGTTGAACCGTGTTCCCCATGTGGCCCCAGCAACACCCTGTGACACCGTGCGTTTGTCTCCAAAGCCTACAGGGGATTCCGAATTCCTCGTAGCCTTATCTGAACACTCCTCCCGTAGTCCTCAAGGGTAAGGACATAGCTTTGGAATCAAAGAACCCTAGATTTGAATCTCAGTCTTGCCTCATTTGAGCTCTCAGTCTTAACTCCTCTAGACCTCAGTTCCCTCTTCTATAAAATGGGGAGGGAAATCAATAAACGGGGATATCATGAAAACTAGACAAACAGCGTGCCGTGCAATCACTTGCCAGAGTGCATGGCCTTTACTGAGCGCTCGGGAAAGGGTGGACTCCTTATCTTAACAAACGTGCTGTGCATTGGTCATTCTATCCTGGATGTGTCACCCACAGAGGTGATCAAGGTGCAGGTGGTTTTAGTGTGATGCTGAACGTAAGTGGTATGAGAGAAGGTATGTGTAAGGAGGTGCATGAAGCTGAGATGCCTGGGGAGATGGCTCTTGGAGGATAAGAAGGGGTGGTCCAGGTGAGGAGGTCAGATGGCGTTGGTCTTGCCTAAGGAAACATTGTGATCCACGGCATCTAGACAAGAAACCTCATTAGGAAGGGGAGCAGATGCTCCAGGCACCCATCCCCCAATATCCGTTGTCCTCTGCCATTCCAGTGCCGAATGCCCATAGCTGCGTTTCTCTGCCGACTTTTCTGGAACTGAGGAAGGCCATTCTGCTGATCAGGGTGGCTGACATCCCTTGCAGCCCTTAACTGATGACTGGCAGTTGGTGGGATCATTGAGGTTGTGTGTTCTATTCTATTTTCTAGAGTTTTCTGGCATCTGGTCTAATCTGGTCCAACTTCTGTTGGTTGTCTTCTCTTCCCGTATCACCTTCCCTTCCCCTGCCAGTGTTTCTTGCCTCTCCTAAGTCAGTTACCTGCACTGGAATCCTTATTTCAGGTCCTTATTTAGGGTGCCTCAAAGTAAGACATGGAAGTATTTTCCCAGCTTGGTGTCTCGGAAGGTCATATTCTATTTCAACGTTTTTGACCTTCGTGTACACTTTGCACGTGACCTGACAAGTCAGCCATCAGTTTGTCTTGAGCTGTGGCTTTATTCAACTTTTAAGAACTAAGCCCTTTAAGATATAAATACATAGTCCATCCCAAGACTTGCAGCCTGGTCAGAGGAAATAAGTATCTAGCAAAGGCAACTTAAACTCCTTTTGGAAAGAGAGAGGCTAGAAATTTAATTCATGAAATTATTTTTGTAAAAGGACATAAAAGTTTTCTTCTGCCCTTCTTTTGAGGCAGGTCATGAACTGAAGAGCTCAAAGTTTCATCGTCTACATTCCTATGCTATCTGGAGCAAATGGTATTTGTTAACAATAAAAATAAGTGTGGCTTTCATTAGGGTGCTCTACACGTGTCAGACATAGTACACACAACATGACACTTGTCTGTTACGACGCCCTATCTGACACAGGAACCTCAGAGGGGCTGAAGGAGCATGTGATTAAGCCCAGGTCTTCCTGACTTCAAAACTCCCCTGAGTTTCCTTTCTTCTACACACTACCTCTTGATAGAGCCCCGTGCTTGGAACTCAGCTCTGATCTGTAGACGCAGGCCAGCAGTAGAACCAAAAGGATCGTGGACTTTCACACGTGTCTTTAGAAGCAAGAGAAGCCATGTGGAAGCCAGATCTGAGCTGCAGCACAGTTCTTTGAGGAAAAGGAGAAGCCCCGAGCCACAGCCTGGCACGTGATGCTGCTCGTTTGTCTGGTCTAGTGAGAGGAACAGCCAATGGAGGAGACAGACCTGGTTCCTGAAATGTTAACTGAAATACAAAGGAGAGGTGAAAATAACACGTTGGTGTTGAAGGCTCTGCCATTTTTCGTAGCAACTTACGCTGTTCCCACATTACAGATCTTACCAGTGAGGCAGTCGGAGTTAGGAATCTGTAGAGCTGTAATAGAGCCTAGATCCTTGGACTGCCCAGTGGGGCGCTGTATGGTAGATGGAGACCCCATTCCGTCCTCCAGGCTGGGGAGGAGGCTGGTGATGAAAGAGATCATCTCCTGCATCCTAATGTCTTTAGTTCTGTTTGCTAAGCATCCCTTCCTTCCTTTCCCTCTCCCTCCTATTTCCCTGCCTCCCTGCCCTCTCCCTACCCCTACCTCTTCCCCAAAGCCTTTCTAACAAGCTCTTACTTACTTAAATTACAGAACAAAACCAGCTTCCTGGTAACCCCTTTGGACTTCAATTAAAGGCATATTCAAATGTGTTCTGTGCTCTAACGCCATCCGCACTAAAAAGAACATAAGCGCTTTTGCATAAGTGCTTAATGCAAACCTGCTGAAAAATGTACAGTATTTTTCATTGAATTTAAATTGGATAAATGCTTATTGAAAAGGATAAAGTGAATTGGTATTGGAGAAAGCGTTAAAAAAGAGAGCGAGAAAGAGGAGAGCGAATAAAGACGTGTGGTTTCTAAATGCAGATGCACTGATTTCTCTTTGCGGCCCTCCTCTGGTCACACTGTGTGAATGTACTTGGGGACATTGTACGTATTAATGAAATTAGGTTTGTTAAGCCTGTGCACTGGAGGTCCAAGTTGTATTGAAATAGCCTTGACTTTGAAACCAGACAGTCTCAGGGTGGCCACTTAGTTAGGTGCGTGACCTTGAGCAAGGAAGTTGGCCTCTTTTGAGACTCAGTTTTGGTTCTTAGAAACTTGGATGAGATGACGTATGGGCACATCCTGCAGCCTCTGACACACAGTAGGTGGTCAATCACTCTTAGTTCTATTTCCAGGTAAGTAAAGTCTCTGACTGTGGGAGCTCTAGTGGGGGGAACTTTTATACCCCATCCCCTGCTTGCCTCTCTTGATTAAGTTCAGAGAGAGCTAGACCTCTCTTTTTTGTTTACTACTCTACTCCATACCTAGCACATTGAAGGTGAGCAATAAATATTTGTTGGGAAGAATAATGAGTGACATTAGCTGAACCAGTTCATTGCTGTTGAGGTGGAACTGCCAGGAAGTCCAAGTTTGTGGGAGATTTTGATTTCCAGGGTTCATGAGAGACCCTGCCTCTTATTAGATGGTCTCACAAATCTTCCTTTGAATTGGGTGCAGAGGGATCTTCCCCTCATGCTTTACGGTAACTGAGGAACTCTGTAATAATAAGAGAATACACCAAGGGACCAGATGCCTTCAAAGAGGAGCCCCTTTCTCTGAAATTCAGTTAACACCCTCCAATGGGTGGGCTTTAATTTCCCACAGAGCAGCCTTGTTTTCCAAAGGTGAGAGATTCATCTGCAAAACTGCTGCAACAATCTTTTTTCTCTGCATTGAAAGCTCCTTCAAATCAGTGTTGCCATTTGTATTTTAATGGGGGTGTGGGTTGGAGAACGGTTGCCATTCGTCAGAGCCTCCTAGGCGAATATCTGCTCACAGTGAATGAAAGACAACTTTGGTAAGAGGAAATGGCAGTAATAAACAGCACATCAGCCTTAGTCACAAATGCCAATTCAGCTTCTATTTGTTGCTTGCCTATTCTCTGAAATACTTTGCATACGTTTTCTCTGACCCTCGGGACAATCCCAGCAAAGCCTTTGTTAGGATCCCCACTGTACACAGAAGGAGCCTGAAATGACTTTCCTGAGATCGTGTCATCAAATAAGTGCCCAGGTCTGGAATCAAACGCTGCTGTCCCCAAATCCAGGTCTTTCCCCTTGATGTTTCAGGCGTGCATTAAGTACTAACCTGCTAGAACCACTGGTAGTGACACTTAGCGTTTCTCTAAACTGGTGTTTCCATTTCTTGCTCTGTGAATCCTGAGGTCTGTGGAGGTGCCTCTGGAGCCGGGAGGTCAAGGGCAGCCAGTGCCCCCCAACTCCCATTTCAAAAGAACTGTCTTATCGTTTTTAGATTTGGAGGTTTCCGGGTACTATTTAATTTGGAAAAAAATTCTGCTGTTATTTTTTTTTTAAGCACTGCTCTAAGAAGGGTTTGATCCAAACCCAGCAAGGCATGCCTCCTTGTCCTTGCTAGTTTTCCAGAACTACAGTGGGTTGTGTTATGTCCTTCAAGGAAATAGGCATTGAGAGACATAGAGGATGAAGAAAGCATAGATACAGGTTTGGGTTGGAAGGGAGACAGTGTATCCGATGCAAAGGCCACAGAATGCAATAAGCTTTACCATTAATGAGTCACTCATGAGGCCTTTCTCAGCTGTCAGGTGGGGATCGTACAGGGATCCCCACTGGTCAATTTGTTCTTGGTCAGTTTCGTTTACAGGCTGGCCCGGTTGGTCTTCTAGCTGCCACTGCCACTGTCACGTGTGCTGTTGAGAGCAGCAATGAGGGCAGCATGGTGACAGCCAGTCTCAGGGGTGACTGGTTCCCGTCTCACCAAGGCCCCCTTACGCACTGTCCCAGGAAGTGGCTCACCGTTCAGCTCATCTACACACTTGTGTGTCAAGTCCCACACTTCACTTTCCTTACCCTCAGGGAGCTTACAGTCTAGCAGGAAGAGATAGATGTACAAGCAAAGCTTAATGGAGAAGCCAAGAAAGCAGAGGGGGAGATGACAAGTAAGAGGGGACTTGAAGGATTAGTAAGAGTTTGTCTTCTGGAGAGAGAATGAAGGGATCTTTCTGTCAGATTGTCCAAAACTTGGAGGTGTGACCAGTTGGCTGGCATTCATCCTGTGTGGCTGTGTTTGGACGTGCAGGGGTTGTGTTCTTTCTTGCACCGCTTTGTGGTCAGTTTCCTCTGCCTGAATCCATCTCTAGGTGACCACCCCAACCTGCCGTATATTTCATCCACCTAACGCAGATCTCAACTAACACACGTCCACTTAAACCCCCTTTCCTTCAGGAGTCCCTATTGTGGGACGTCCTAACACACATTTGCTTGAATTGATGGTCTGTCTGCCTTCCTTTGTTGTACTGGAAGATCTTGGTAAGCAAGGACTGTGCCTGCATGTTCATCACTGGGGAATGAAGAAATGATGGAACACGTAGCGGGGAACGTGGGTTAAATCCAGATGTGGCAAGCCTTGACTTTGGACTTCAACTTGAAAGCAACAGGGTCCCTCTGAACCTACTAAAGTGGGGAACTATATGATCTGATTGGTACAGAAAAAAGATAATTGGTACCAGTGTGATAACTTAACCACAGGTTTTCAGTGAGGCTCAAAGGAAATAACGAATGGATGTGTTTTTAAAAAATGCTCTTCTAAACTGTAAAGTGCTTATCCAAATGGAGGCTATAGATACTTTTTTTTTTTTTTTTTGGCACCTGCTGTCCAGAATTAGTATTTCAGTGAATGAACCCTCCTCATAATCCTCCAGTTTCTAATCCTGATTCGACCGGTAATTCAGTAGTTAACTCCCTATTACACTTTCTCTTCTTCTAGAGTGAATGCAGGTAAAGGGATCCTACTTAGAGACCTGGCCTCTCTTTGCATTTCAATGCGCTCCCACGTGGAACTGCCAGATTCCAAAGTGCTATTAAAATGGACAGCACACCAACAAAACTGTCCTCATCAAAAATTCAGGAAAATAAAATAAAAAGATGTAAGGCCACATTTTCAAAGGATTCAGCCTGACCCCCTTGTATTTTTTTGTGTATGCAAAATGTATTTTTTCACACCTGCAAGCACAGTCCTGTAAGCCAACTATAGCCTCCAAATTGCCAAGGCTTAAAAAAAAAAATCTGCTTTTCAAATTCAGCCCAGAAAATCCAGCAATGAAACAAGAATGGGGTGGAGGGCTGCCTAAAACTATTTATAGGAATATTGGGGGAGATAACTACTACCTTGCAGCTTGTTCTGAAATACCTCTGCTTGGCAGAAATATGCCTACCACACATCAGAGATGGAAGGGAATCCTTAAAGGTGGCTGAGTACTTGAATTTGTGACAGTGGCAGCTTGAATGTCTTCCTTTTCCTTAACCTACTTCTTAAAACAGTCTGTGTAAGATACTTTGGGAATTTAAACTGCATTCATTCATTCATTCACTCATGCATGTATGTAATCATCTTTCATCCGAACTTCCATAGAGCTAACCTATTGAGTACCTGCCAGGTTTCAGGCTCTGTGCTAGGCTCTGTGGATTTAATGGTGAACACAAAGCCGGGTCCCTTTCTTATACATCTTCCAACTGAGTATGAATTACAGCCAGCTAATGATCTTTCAAAGAATTCTTTACAATTATGATAAGAGCTCTGGGAGAAAATGCTACATCTGCCTAGAAAGGAAATTTTTATGGGGGCAGGGAGTTTTGTCTGTTGTGTTCACGCTGAATTCTCAGGTCCTGCAACCGTCTTTGACATGTGTTTTTGTATGAATTTTGAAACATAGAGTGTACTTTCAGAGCATAGATGAGAGAGCCTAACACCAGCAGTGAAGCCCAGGAAAGTGGAGTCTCCCAAGATGTGGCATTAAAGCTAAGACTTGAAGAGTGACTGGGAATCAGCTAGTTAAGAACGGGCACAGGTATGGAATAGAGAGTGTTCTGGGGGAGGGAGGAGTTTGTGAGAAGGCCTCCCAGGAAGGCAGCTGCATGCCCTTGACCAGCGAGTCTGGAGACATAGGCAGGAGCTGGGTCACGTGGGACGTTGACAGTGACGACCAGCGTGCGGAAGAACTGCTTAAAGGGTCCTGATCTGGGATAGTCCTGCTGGTGGAATACAGACAGCTCTCCAGGGTGGTGGCATCTTATGCACTGGGTCTTACAGGACTGGTTCCTGGGAAGGGTTTGGAAGTTGATAGATACCATCTTTCGGCCAAGACGTACACCTGTAGACACACAGCTAAGGTCCAGGGTAGCATGGTGGGCACAGAATGAATGTTTTTCGACTAACAATGAATGAATGCTCATTCATGCCCACCGTGGATGCCGGCCATGTGGCAAGCGAGAGGGGTTTCACTGACAAAGGTACAGAAACTTGATGGCAAGGGGTTCTCTTGGCACTTTTTTCAACGGCTTTGCAGAAGAAGCAGTGGCTTCTGGTGTCAGATCCAGCCCTTGGTGTTGCTTAGCTGTGTGGACCTGAGAGAATCACCTAAGCTCTCTGAATTTAATGTATGTAATGCATCAGGCACAGTGGCGGTCTCATGGTAAATGCTGCCTTAATTCTCTCATCGGCATTTGTTCATTCAAGAAACATCTGTTGCACGCCTAGTATTGCTCTGGCCCTGGGCTAAGTACTAAGGACCCTGTAATGAATTAGGACATTAAGAAAAATGTCTTGACTTGCCTACCTACTGCAGGTAGCTTTGCTTTGATTATCAAGTGAGCCTATGTATGAAGATGTTTTGTAAATTGGAAAGTGATGTATAAACATGAGTTGTTTTTTATTCTGTAACCTTGTCTGTTTATTGATCATCACCTTCAAGCATTAACTTACAAAATTACACGTGAAATCACTTGTGGGGCTGGTCAAATGTAATTATTAAAATTTTAGTTAGCATTTATTTTATTCAGTTCCAGGCACTGTCCTAAGGGCTTTACATATATTAACTCATTGAGTCCATATCACACTTCCATGCAGAAACTGAGGCCCAGAAAGATGAAGGTGCTTGCCCCAGAGTGTACCATGGGAAGCAGCAGACTCGGGTGTGAACCTAGAGTCACTCTGCCTCCAGACCATGTGCTGGTCACCAGTACCTGACATAGAGCACCAAGACTAGATTTTTATTTCTTTGTCAGATTAATCATTGCTTCCTGCCTCCCCTCCCTGTCACAGAGTAAATTGCATGTTACATGAGGGCGGAGACCATGTCGATGTTTACCCACTGTGCCTAGAACAGGGCCTGGTGCATAGTATGTGTTCAGTAAATATATGCTGGATGAATCCTTTCTATCAACTTAAACACACTATTTGATGCAAACAGATTGACCTCAGGCTAGAGTGTAGCTGAACCACAGCTATGCAGGGGCTAAAGATAGCCAAGGTGAGAAAGGGGCATGGTCACCAGTAATTTTAGATCTGCTAGGAGGCAGTATTTAGAAAGTGTTCCTTGCCTACAGTTATTCTGATGATCTCCTTTGAAATAGGGACTTGATTAAATGAAATCTGATTCACACAGTCCTGTTAGAACTACAGCACTGACAGGGCTGATTGCTTAGAGACCAAGATCTCTTGGTCCCAAGCCCGTAGGCTGCAGGTGTGCTCATGGTTCCAGGAGTTTGGGGGACCTCCCCGTGGCCACACAGCTTGTCGGTGGATGGCAGAGGCAGGGCCAGAACCCAAGGTTTTGGCTCAGGAAATAAAGTGATGGTCTATTATACCCAGCCGTTTTGGAACTGCTGATTTAATTCGTGTTCCACGTTTCCCCAGTTTTGAACCTTTGACTTGGAGGTCAGTTAGGTAATTAATATGGGGGCTGTTAGGAGAGCAGGGCACAACACCAGAGCTTCTCATTCTGGCCCCCATTTGTTATTCACCTCCTTGGTGAACTGAAGCAATCATCTTATTCCCCTACTTTAAACCCTTCATTGGCTGCTCATGTCCTACGGGAAGGTTCCCATGTTCACTGTACAGAAGGATGCTGCAGGTTACTCGTGCCTCACTGCCGCCCTGCCCTGCTGTGTCACCCCTCCCGAGCTCAGGGCGCCCCACTACCATGCCTGCGCTCTGGCTTCCTTCCCTCCGCCTCTCCAGGCCTGCTCACCTCCCACTCAGATGATTAAACTCAGCAGAGACTTCACCTCCTCTAGGAAACCATCCTTGAGTTCTCCTCCCCAAGTTTTTTTTTTTTTTTTTTTTTTGCGGTACGCGGGTCTCTCACTGTTGTGGCCTCTCCCGTTGCGGAGCACAGCCTCCGGACGCGCAGGCCCAGCGGCCACAGCTCATGGGTCCAGCCGCTCCACGGCATGTGGGATCTTCCCGGACCGGGGCACGAACCCGTGTCCCCTGCATCGGCAGGCAGACTCCCAACCACTGCGCCACCAGGGAAGCCCTCCTCCCCCAGTTTTGAAGGCAGATCCCCTTTCCACTCCCACCACCTGGTGCTTGCCTGGGGCTAATATCTGCTCTGAACTTTTTGAGAGAAGACTTAGTCTGGACTCCTCGGTGAAATCAGAGTTGACTTCAGTACGTGGCAGACCCTGAGTACATAATACATGTCTGTTCAAACAGATAAATAAATAACCAGTTAACTAACCTGCTAGATGGCAGATCACACTGGGTGGGCCTCAGCTCTCTTTTACCTCTCTTGGGGCTCTTTAATTAGTGGCTTTTCCCTGAATATCCTGTACCTTTTCCACTCAACTGAGCCCTGATGCTCAACCTGGCCAGACCCCACCCCCTCCACCGGCTCTGGACTCCCCCTGAGAAGGCTCGTAAGACTCTATATGTTGCATCTTGGCCTAATTGGGGCCCCGCGATATGCTGCTGAGTATTAGCGTCACTTGGCATAGGCTAGATCCATCCTGCAGTAGACTGGTCATTCTCCTCATTAAATGGGCAAGGAAACATGGGTTCAGACATGGGAGAACACTTGACCCACGGTCACAGTCACATGGAGCTGCCGTGGGGCTGAGGACTTCTGATTCCAGATCCCGTCATCTCTTCTTTCCACATGGTCCAGTCTTTCGTGGCCGAGATTTTATTCCCCAGACATGCGCGGTTGCCCTGTCAATATCCCATGGTTTCACTATCGTCAGAGGTGTTCTTGCACCAGGAATATGTGGAAGAAATGATCGAAGCAGAGCCCATAGTCCCCTTGCTTACTCACAGCTGTTACGGCTGTGGACACATTTCCCCCCGGTGTGACACGATTCCCCATAATGGCGGCCACTAAGCCATCAGGAGGCGAGCCAGCTGTTGCTTCCCTCCGAGTCGTTAAGTGAAGGTGACACAGCACGCTGGTGTTGAGCGTGCCTCTCTGGAGCAGCCCCTGTGTGGCCCATGCGAGCTGCACAAGGCACTCTCTCATGCCCTGTTCCTGGCTGAGGTACCCTATATGTGGATATCTTAAAAGATAGCTACTGGTTCATCCCCCTTTTTAAAAAATAGGTAGTTAGAACTTTTACTTTGCAAAAGAAGAAGTTACTCAAAGCTGCAGAAACCTTGTTCTTTTTTTTTAACATTTATTTTATCAAAGTATAGTTGAATTACAATGTTGTGTTAATTTCTGCCATACAGCAAAGCGATTTAGTTATATATCTGTAAACATTCTTTTGGAACCCTGTTCTTTTGATTCCATTTCAGAGGGGACCTCTTAACAACTTCTTAGCAAGGTAACAAGGAAGCGACCTAGAAGGTTCCCACGGCGGGTAGTTGGGACTTAGGTACCATGGCAGTTTTGAGTCCAGGCACCACTCCTCACTAGTTGTAACCTTAGAAGGTGTTTTTCCCTTCCCCCAGCCTCAGTTTCCTCATCTGGTCAAGTCCAGTCTCTTCTCCACACAGCTGCCACAGGCTTTTTCTTTCAAAACAAATTTTGCAACACCACTGTCCTCCTTCGTCCCCTTCTGGGGGCCTCCGTGGTGCACACAGCCCACTGCAGGGTACTGGCCTTGACAGGCAGACCCTTGGGAGCTGGACTCAACTGACGCTCTTCTCTTATTTGCTCCCCACACATTTCAGCACCCCGTACATCCCTCCGTTCACCCAGGCTGCCTGCTTTTTCACGGGGCAGCACCTCTACCTGCCGGATCTCTGCTTTGCCTTTCCTCTCTCTCTCCTTTGAAATACCTTGTCTCCTCCTTCAGATTCCAGCTGACATGCCAGTTCCTCTGGAAATTCTTCATTCTCCCAGGAAAAGCTGATGCTTAACGTGTGTGTGTGTGTGTGTGTGTGTGTGTGTGTGTGTGTGTGTGTGTGTGTGTGTGTGTGTGTGTGTGTGTGTGTGTGTGTGTGTGTGTGTTGTGTGTTGGGTCAGGATGTGGATGGAGGGGACATTTCCAGGAAAGGGAACAGAGAATGCAAAGGAGAAAGAGTTTGGGGCCCTTGGGGGCTGAGAGGAGGCTTATGCTCCTGGTGTGTAGGGAGAGCTGTGGGAAGTGAGTCTCTAAACTGAGGGCTTTGGGGCCATGCTCAGGAGTCTGGATTTTATTCTGAGTAGAGTAGGGAGGTTATGAGGGGTTTCATACTGCTCTCTTTAATTATCTTGCTTTAGGACCATGTCTGCCTTCCCGGCTGGACTGTGGATTTCCTGAGGGTACCATCAGGCCTTCAGCCCCGCATCTCTCACTCTGTAGTGTGGTAGGTATTAGTAAATGTTCAGTATTTAGTAGAATAGTCACAAAGAAGGGAAGGCTATGTTAATGAACCTAAGGCTGCTGGAAGTTACTAATATCCCTTCTCATTTCTTCCAGCTCGTATTTTAATATCCTTCTACCTTACTGGTGTCAGTTTGGCAGACAGAGTTTATGAGGAAAGCAGGTTTTCATTGACTGTAGTTGATGTTTATTGTGTGCACTGAAGCTTCATTATTTTATATGCAAAGAATGTTTCTTAGGTGATATTCTTTGGGGAGAGGATATGCGAAGAGATCTTCTCTTTCATTTTCACTAACACCTCTGCAGTTTGCTAAATCATCACCTTCCCATAGTTTAATCCACCACATTGCTTTCCAGAGCATTTCCCTTAAGATTATATTCCCTGCGTTTTAAAAATAACTGACTCTAAAACATACAAGTGAAGCTAAACAGGTGTTTGTCCCCTCAGCCCTTTGGTGTCTGTGTGTCCGCCTCTCACAGCTGAGTGATGGAACTTGCGGTCTTGAGAAGAGGAAGTTATTCAAAGGGCATATGAAACTATGCTCTCCAATGAGTCTCTGGATATGGAATGAGCTGAATCTGGTTCTGAAATCGGGCTCTACTACTAATTAGCAGTGTGGGATCTTGAATGAATCACTTAATATGTGTACTCCAGTGTCCCTATTTGTAAGTTGAAGATAATTGTAACTGGTTCATGTTGTGGTTTTAACATCAGTTGTAAAAAAGAAAATGTACAAAGTGCTTGGAAAAGTTCTAACCCATAGTAAGTACTAAAGAAATGGTAGCTGTTATCATTAATAGTTACAACGCTGCTTCTTGCTGGATGGCTTTAATTAAGTTAGTGAACTTTTGTGCTTCCATCTCATCATCTCTAGAATGGGGATAATGTTAGTAGTAATAGGTGTGTTGAGTGGATCCAGGGAGCAAGTACCCATGAAGTGTTTAGGGAGTGCCTGGCGTATGGTAAATCCTTGATGAATGTTAGCTTCTCTTATTACTAATATCAGTTATCAGCATGTATGGTTGCTCCCTACTTTCAAATGCCAAATAAAAGTGAATTTCCAGACTATATAAAGGCTAAGTTTTATACAAGCAAAAGGGGCTGTGTCAGACATTATTGATTCTTCACTTAATATAATGTGCCTGCAAGTCAGGAATATTTTCATTTTCTGATTTATCTGAATGTTTGTCTTAGTTGTGGTAACTGTAGTATTTTGGAGTCTCGCCGGTTTGGTTGACCCCATTGTAAGATGCCCAATGGCTCAAGGCTCAAAAATTATCTTCATTAAGCACAATTATCTAGACCAGCTTTGGGCTAAGACTGAGAATTATTAAAGCCCTTTCATTAACCAAAGCTTCTCTTCTTTATGCTGTCTAAGACTTCATCAAGTGATCCAATAATGTTTGCTGAGCTCCCTGACTAGCCAAGCCTCCATGCACCTTCCACTGACGTTGCCTGGTCATCTCCTTCTGCCACATGACAAATGAAGAAAGAGAAGAGAGGTTGCTGAGACCTGAGCCCGGCAACCTCAGCTCCAGCTCTGGCTGTGATACCATGGTGAGGACAGCCACACTGAGCTAGCGTAGATAAAACTGGCCCCTCCCTAAATAGAGAATGCACAGTCATGTGCCAGAAATGCCTTTTTAAAAACAGCTTTATAGACGTGTAATTGATATGCAATATATTGACATATTTCAAGTGTACAATTTGAACCGTTTTGACATACGTATACACCTGTGAAGCCATGACCGAGATCAAGGTAACTAACCATCCATCACTTCCAAACGTTTTCCTGTCCCTTTGTCATCTTCCCTTCTGCCCTTTACTTCTACCCCCGTCCTCAGATAACAACTGCTCTGCTTTCTGTCACTGTAGATTTGCTTTCATTTTCTAGAATTTTATATCTACAAATTCATACAGTTAGTACTCTTTTTTGCCAGGCTTACTTGACTGGGCATAATAATCTTTCTAAGGGAAATGTGAAACCACACTGCCCACCTACAAATTTGTGTACTCAGACTCCTACTTGTAATAGCCACAGATTACTGAGTGTGCGTTTCCCTGGTGGTGCAGTGGTTAAGAATCCGCCTGCCAATGCAGGGGACCTGGGTTCGAGCCCTGGTCCGGGAAGATCCCACATGCTGCAGAGCAACTAAGCCTGTGCGCCACAACTACTGAGCCTGCGCTCTAGAGCCCGTGAGCCACAACTGCTGAGCCCATGTGCCACAACTACCGAAGCCCATGCGCCTATAGCCCATGCTCCACAACAAAGAGAAGGCACTGCAGTGAGGGGCTCGTGCACCGCAAGGAAGAGTAGCCCCCGCTTGCCGCCACTAGAGAAAGCCCGGGTGCTGCAGCAACGAAGACCCAATGCAGCCAAAAATAAATAAATAAATAAATTTTTTTTTTAATTAAAAAAAATATACTGACTGTATGTGCTACTCCTAGGGATTCTATGACTACCTCTCTTTAAATCCTCCTAATAACCCTATATTGTCACTTCATGGCTGAGGAAACTGAGGCTGAGGCTGGTTGCCCAAGGTCACACATGGGAGATGTATTCTGACTTAAAACTTACTTCAGGGGGCTTCCCTGGTGGCACGGTGGTTGAGAATCTGCCTGCCAATGCAGGGGACACGGGTTCGAGCCCTGGTCCAGGAAGATCCCACATGCCGCGGAGCAACTGGGCCCGTGAGCCACAACTACTGAGCCTGCGTGTCTGGAGCCTGTGTTCCGCAACAAGAGAGGCCGCGACAGTGAGAGGCCCGTGCACCGCGATGAAGAGTGGCCTCCACTCGCCGCAACTAGAGAAAGCCCTCGCACAGAAACGAAGACCCAACAGAGCCATAAATAAATTTAAATTAAGAAAAAACACAAAACTTACTTCATTCCACCTCGCTAGTGGCTGGCGACAGTTCGGGCTCCGGTGAGAAGCCAGACGCTGTTTTGGAGAGAACTGGGTTCAGTCTTGGGCCTTACCACAGTGAGACTTTGCCCAAGTTATTTAACTGCTTTCCACCTTAGTTTCCTCTCTGTAAAATGGGAATATCATGGTATAAGGCCAACGTGTTCTTGAGAGAAATAAAGAAGAACACATTTAAATGCTCAGCCTGTACACAGGAAGTGCTTGATGAACGTTAGGTCTCTTTGCTACCATTAATGAATGAAGGCAGAAACAGTCCCCTTTAGTATTAAACAGATAACCTGTCAGTATCAGTGGACACCCTGTGTTGAGGAGTGTTCTGAAGGGTGAGAGCAAGAAAAAGAGGATAGAAGATCACGTTGAAAGTTATGTTACTCTTTTGACCCAGTAGATTATTGCCTGGCTTCTACTAGACTCAGCAATGTTTGATGAATAAATGATAGTGGAAGAAGGAATGAGTGTGCCATGTTGACGTAACACCAGGGTGATTCAGAGAGACAGGGAAACCCAAATCAGGCAAGAGTATATTATATCTACCCATCCCTTTGAAGTTAGAACTTGGAAGGGTATTTTCTATTCAGTCATTTTCTATTCATTATCCCAAGACCTAAGATCCAAAGGTTATTACCCTTCCACTGTTACAAATGACCGTAAGTACCATAGGGGTGTGGATGATAATGAGCCTCTTGTCCTGCCATCTGTCTGTAAGCAAAGCCTCAGGGGTGCATTATGGGTTGCGTCGTAAATGGTAATGACGGGGCCGGCAGTGGGTATGACTGTGTTCCCTGAGGACCGGCTGGAGATGTGCTACCACATCACCCATGGAATTGGGTTCTCTGCGTGGCTCACAACTGCCACTGTTACACAGGCCAGTGGGTTTCAGATGGTACGAGAATTTGAAGTTGGCACTGAGACTTGAGCTGTGCTAAGGAAGCTGGCTCAGCGAGAGGAAAGGATTGCGGACACCTGAAATGTTAATGGGTGTATTTTTTCTGAACGAAGACCCAAAGGGGGAAGGAGATTTTCCCAAAGTGGCATAACATGTTAGAGGAAGAGCCATCTCGGGCCCTCACAGAGCAGGCCAGCCCTTTGCTCTTGTATCAGCCATCAGAGCCCCTCCTTTTATCACTGTCTTGGAGGGGAGGAGTCAGGAAAAGCATCGAATAATAAAATATCCAGCACTTTTTGAATGTGCCAGGGGATGGATATTCTAGGCACTTTGCGTGAAATAACCCATTTAATCCTCACAACAACCCCACGAACTAAGATATCACTATGTACACATTTTGCAGATGAGAAAACGGAGGCACAGAGAGGTTAAAGTTACTTGACCAAGGCCACATCGCTAATAACTGCTGGGTCCAGGATTTCAGCCACGGTTTGGCTCAAGTTACCATGCTTGTACTCCATACTGTGGTGTTTCTCATTTAAATGAATTTATTTGTGACAATTGATTAAATAATTAATTAATAGAGGGAATTCAGAAGTCTTTCCAAAGTTCATATATAAAAAGTTGGGGAAAAAAAAAAAGTAAGGGGGCTTCCCTGGTGGCGCAGTAGTTGAGAGTCCGCCTGCCCATGCAGGGGACACGGGTTCGTGCCCCGGTCCGGGAAGATCCCACATGCCGCGGAGCGGCTGGGCCCGTGAACCGTGGCCGCTGAGCCTGCGCGTCCGGAGCCTGTGCTCCGCAACGGGAGACGCCGCAGCGGTGAGAGGCCGGCGTACCGCAAAAAAAAAAAAAAGTTGGTTGGTGCTTTGAAAAATACGCATGATACCATGATATGGATGAACGTTGAAGACATATTCTAAGTGAAATAATCTAGTCACAAAAGGACAAATAGTGGATGATTCCACTTATATGAGCTACCTGGAGTAGTCGAATTCGTGGAGTCAGAAAGTAGATTGGTAGTTGCCAGGGACTGGAGTAGGGAGGAGGAATGGAGAGTTGCTGTTTAATGGGCACAGGGTTTCCGTTTTGAAAGATGAGAAGAGTTCTGGAGATTGGTTGAACGACAATGTGAATATATTTAACACTACTGAACTGTATACTTAACATGGTTAAGAAGGTACATTTTATGTTATGTGTATTTTACCACGATTTAAAAAATACAGGATGCAAGAGAAACACAACTTAATGGCTTTTAAGAAATAGGCATAATAATGGAATTGGAAGGTTTTTTTGTTTTGTTTTGCGGTACGCGGGCCTCTCACTGTTGTGGCCTCTCCCGTTGCGGAGCACAGGCTCCGGAAGCGCAGGCTCAGTGGCCATGGCTCACAGGCCCAGCCGCTCCGCGGCATGTGGGATCTTCCCGGACCGGGGCACGAACCCGTGTCCCCTGCATCGGCAGGCGGACTCTCAACCACTGCGCCACCAGGGAAGCCCGGAATTGTAAGGTTTTTTAATAAGGGAGGGCCAAACTACCCACTGCACCCTGCCCCCACCCCTGCTGCACATCATCAGCGCTGCTGTGCTCCTTGGTGCAGAAGGGGTAGGAAGGTACCCAGAAGGGCACTGCCACGTGCAGGTGGAGAACGTGGGGATGGCAGTGCTGTAATAAGGAAGACAAGTGGCCAAAGCAGAGGGAGGATGATGCTGGCAACAGCAGCTCACCCTTACTGAGTGCTTTGCCTGTTTTAAGTCACTCAGTCCTCTTTCACAGGTGAGTAACCTGAGGCCCCAAGAAGTTAAATCACTTACCCAAAGGCACACCTATAGTAAGTGGAAGAGCTGGGATTTGAAGCCACCTGTGTAGGTCCAGAGCCCATATTTTAACCACTGCATTCAGCTGCCATGCCATGCTGCTTATCTGACACTAACAGCAGTTCTTATGGTTTCAGCTCTTGCAGGGCAGCACTGTTATTACAGTACGGTCGTCTGTTCGATTTCACGTCCATCCTATCTTTTGATTCTCACAGCAACCCTAGGAGATCAGCAGGGGTGGGCCACTTAGTACAGATCAGGCAATTGGGGCTCAGCGACCTAAGCAGGGTCACTACCCCATGAGAACCAGGTTTCCTGCCCCGACTCTGCACCAGTGGTCCAGGACTGGTGGTACACGCTAAGCCTTGCATAGGTGTACTTTGACATTTTGATCAAGATGGAAAAATCTCCCATCACTGTTACAGAGCCATCAAGGAGGAAGCAAGTAGGAGCACGTAGCATCAGGAGCACATAGGAGGACACAGGGCGACCCTCAAGAAGTGAGTCAGTGGGAAAGGAAGGGCTAATGGATAGCCAGACCCCAGTACAGACAGCGATTGCGCCATAGATATTGCTAGTTTGTTGTTTTGAGTCTTTAAATGCATTCAAACTCCCCTACAAATTCTCAGATCTGAAAGTGTGCCATGAGTACAAAAAGATAGAACATCGCGCCATCCCGTGAGGTCTTGCAGGTGTGGGCATCTCCATATCTCAGTTAAGGAAACCACGGCTGGGAAGCTTAATGGCTTTTGATAAAATGCAAAATCCCAAAGTTGAGGAGCCGAAGTCAGGTCCTCCGTGAAGAGCTTCTATTTTCAAGTTCCTTTCTCATGAGCATGCATTTCCCATCACTCGTGATCCCTATTGCTTTGCATTGTTATGGCAGCTGACAACTCCCCGAATATATACACAGTGGCGTTATTCCACTTCCTGCCCTTCTGCGTCCTGTGAAGTAGTATGGCTGATGTGAACAGCTCCATTTTTCAGCTGAAGAAACTGAAACTCAGGGAGTTAAGGGACTTAACTCTGGCAAATTAGTAATTATCTCCAGATCTGAAGTCTCGTCTTTAGATCAGATGCACAGTCCTTTGTACCAAAACAACTCGTAATTCTGAAGGATCCCCAGTTCTGCACTTAGACAGTTGAGTCATGGAGCGCCTTGGATGGCACTATAGCACACCGCCCCTCTAGACCCCTAACAGAGTCCAGCTTTGAATTGTATGTGGTTCTGCTTCTTCGTCCCCCTTTTGCGATGGTCTCTGAGTGGTGGGTCTGCCTTCCTCTCTGCATCTCATCTTAGGTCTGTTGGATCTGGGTGATAAAGACTCATAGAGGTGGGTTGAATTGTTCCCTATTGGGGGAAAGTTTTGAACAGGCATTTTACAGAAGACAGCGTAGTCTCAGTAGCTAATGGGTCTTCCTGAGATTCACCAGGAGCTGGAACTTTCTCTTGAGAACAAGTACAGCAGTTTTAAGGTCTTGAAGACCCTGATTCTGATCCTGGCTCTGCTCCTTTCTTAGCTGTGTGACCTTGCCCAGGTCACCTCACCTCTCTGTGTCTTAGCTTCCTCATCTACAGAATGTGGCTTAGAATGTCTGCTTTCGTGCTTAAGAAAATGGTGTGAGTGCGTCCTTATGGAATGGGAAGCACTTTGCGTATGTTGATTATAGTGGAAGCTGGCTTCTTCCCTCATTGTCTTTCCCTGTCTTCTCAGAAGCAGTGGTTCTCAGAATGTGGTCCCCCAACCAGCAGTTCAGCCTCATCAGGATACTTGGCAGGAACTCACATCTCAGGCACCTACCGACTCAGGAACTCTGGGGACAGGGTCGATGATCTGTTTCTTAACAAGCGCCTCAGGTGATGCGATGCTCACTCAAGTTTGAGAACCATTTCTCTCAAGTGGACTTCTCTTTAGGGGTCTGTTCCTGTTTCTAGCTTTTGAGCAGGGACGAACATTGATTTGAACATTATGCGTCAGGTTCTTAGCCCTCCCCCTAACACCAAATTCTGTTCAGTCCCGGGTATCCTGCAGGATCACTCAGGCCATAATGGGCCATTATGGTGGTTTTGTTCATTTTATTTTTTCCCTCTGCTATTCTCTGCCAACAAATGTTGAAATCCTTCTGAGAACTGGCCGAATACCCCGGTTTTGGACAAGCCTCCTTGTCTTCTTAATTACTCTCCTTGGAATGCCTGTGCCCATCCATCCAGTCTCTTCTCCGATCGGTGGGTGGATGGGCCTAATTCTCCTCGTCAGTGACAGTGTGGTGGCACCTTTATAGCTCCAGGCTCGGTATCGTGACCTGCCTGCACTTTCACTGTCAGAGATGACAGGGGTCTCAGAAAAGCAGGTGGCAAGTGCTCGGGAGAATCTATTAGGGTTAGTGATTCCTGCAAAGCCATTTGCTCCAGACAAGAGATTGCTTACAAATAACTCTGTCTCAATAAGCCAGGGTCTGTTATCCACTAATTATTTTTGGATTAGGAAGGGCTAACAGGACTTGGCCTTGGAAGCTCAGAATAATTTGAGTAGATAACTAGCTTGCTGTGTTCCCCAGAGGAAAGAAGGATCTGCGAGATCAAGGTTTCAGCGCTTTGATTGAAAGGAAAGCATGCTCTTGTTTTTCTCTGATAAAGGTCGATACAAGACTACCTTTATATGATTTTCCAAATGTCAACTATTGTATCTTGTGGTCAGATCACTTTGAGGATGCTGCTGCTGGGACATCAGCTTCAATGTTCTTATGGTACAAAAAGTAGATTGCAAGGGACTGGAGAGGAGGGAAGGAGACTAATGAGACGGAGGTGATTTGGATCATCCAGACAAGTGGTAACAAGGGCCCTGATTAAAGCTGTGGAGTGGAGTAGTCAAGTGAAGTCCAACAGAATTGGCCTTGAATTTCTGTCCCCCAGCCCTCCCCACTCCTCTGAGCTCTGAGACCTTGGGCAAATGAAGTAGGAGTCTCCACTGGCTGATTTCTAAACTGAGGGAAAATAAATAACCTTGGGGCATCATCATGAAGATTAAGTGAGAAACTTTAAGATGAATTTATTTTAGCAAAGGACCTGGTACATAGTAAAGACCCAGCAAAGGCTGGCTCTAATTATTCTCATTGAAATAGCAGTCATGGGTTAACGCGGTGAGTGAGGCAAGGAGGAGAGTCTAGGACTGTGCCCCAGGAGTCTTTCTCGAGTCACTGGTAAATGGAACAATTTGGGATAATGAGAGAAAAAAAATTGAAGTCAAGCCAAAGACCAGAAAGTAGCAAGGAGAAGCAAGGTAGATGTGATATAAAAGCACTGGGGCTTTGAATAGATTACACACACACAGACACACGCACACGCACACGCACACACACACACGCCCTCTGCATTGATGATGACCTCAGACAAATGAGGTGTGAGAATATCCAAACGATGGCTCTCAGTGCCTTTTCTCTGGGTCATTATGAAACAGTCTCCAATTAGCTAGGAGCCAAATTCTGGTCTTGCTTTTTTCTTTTTTTTTCATTAGTTCAGAACCCTTTTTTCTCCCCAAAGCCCCACTTATAATTTCTTTCTTTCTTCCTTCCTTCCTTCTCTTATGGACCACACACATTGAATCATTATCATATAGTGATGATGAAAATTTCCATTTCAGAGCGTAGATGGTCTGTGTGCTTAATTGGATGGGAAATCTAAGCTAATTGTCAGGTGGATTATCAATGAGACGGTCTGCCTGAGGGGTCTCAGCACCCTACTCACGCGCAGCACAGGGCCGCGGGGAACGGCCTTTCTTTTTTCCTCCTTTTGCTAAAGAGCCAGATGGACTTTGGGTAGGATCCCAGCTCAACCACTTATTGGGTTAGTAATTTTTAGTAATTTATTTAACCTGTTTTTTAGCCTTAGTTTTGCCTGCCATACAATGGGGATACGAATATAAATATAGATCATATATTTGCCAAGTCTTCCCTGATCTCCCAAGCCTGGGTTAGATGTGTCCCCACGGCACCCCGGACATTCCTTGTCATGGGGTTTTGCATGTCCACTTAGAACTGTTCATATGATTGTCATCATTAGATATCTGTGTGTGTATCACTGTGTCCCCAGCTCTATCCTGAGTGCCCGGAATGTAGAAGGTGCTCAGTAAATACTGGCTGCGTTGAATTGAATAGAGTGTCCTTGGGAAATTGCTTTGCCCTGCCCCTTCCACATGCCTGTTAGTCACCTCCAGTCTCAGGAGGTGACCGTGAAAAGAGTCTTCCCTTACACAATTTTATTAATAACTGTCCTTGCAATTCGTTGACGACTTTATTGTTTCCAAAGCCCTTTCGTGTCTGGGGCATCCCTGGTCAGGGCTTGTGCAGCTGAAGGGGCAGAGTGGGGCTCAGCAGGCAGGCACCAGGTCTCCATCATCACAGGTATGAAGTCAGGTAGGTCGAGGAGCTGCGATCTGAACCTGAGCTGGCATGACTCCACAGCCCACGCTCCCTCTCCGGATTCCTCTCTCAGGGTTTGCTCTTAGGTTTATCTCCATCGCTCTCCCTGCCAATGCTCTTTACCACTTCTGTATTGGTTGCACGGACCGAGATGACGTGTTCACACAAGGTGTGGGAAAGCTTACTCAACCTAAGGAGGCAAGGTGCCCTCCGATTCAAAGATCAGAGACCCTCCTCTTTCTTTAGAGATAAACGTAATCATTTTGATAACTTTGGTCAGTTTTTTTTTTCTTAAGTTGACCACTGATGCACCTGGGTTAATGGCGGGAAACTTTCTCCTTTCCGCAATTGGTTTTGGACTTCTACCCCCAGCCCCCAAACTTTATTCAGAAATTAACTTAACAGTTTTATTCTCTACTGGAATGTTCCTTGTGGGTGTGTCTGGGGTACTCTCCAGCCTTGGCCTGGTGATCTCAAAGGACAAGATAGCAACCCCGGGGGAGGGGGCATTGTCAGCCCCAAGGGAGGTGTGCTGTGTGAGCAGTGGCCACATGCCCAGATTTCCTAGAAAGTTCCCAGTTTTTAGTGTCCTGTTCCACAAGCCAACGAGCACATTGATGTCTTTGGTACATGCACTTTCCAGAATCACATGCAACTTGCTACATAAAATGTGATGCCTTATAGTAAGATGCTGTGGGCTTTTTACACCCTACCTTGTTACAAAGATGAAACGAGGGGGTTTACAGAGATATGTGCATTATAGGGCATATTAGTTACATAACTGACATGAACCGAGGAAAGAGATGATGGATACAAATCATGCAGTAAGATCCTGTTGTTTGGCCTGAACTTCCTAGTGGTCAAAGGAAAAATGCCAACAGTTTTAAGGTTTACAGTGTCTAGTCAAAACAGAGCTGCTCTGGAGAATCACAGAAGGCACGTGCTTCCTTTAAAGTGGGTGCATATTTTTAACGTCAGTGTGCAGTATGAAGTGTTTCTACTACTCTAACTTCAGAAGTGGAAAATGTATATCTGGGATCCTTTTAGATCGTACCTTTTTGGGGGGGGTGACAATAGCCTTCAAAATTTGGCACTCCAGTACAGAACGGAAATCACGCAGCCTCGCTCTAAGCTCCAAGGAATTTTGACGATGATAGAATAGACGGTCTGTTACTCAGTTAAAGAGCATATATTATTCCCTATGTAACTGAAACAGAGTAGTTAATTTCCCAGCAAAAAACCTCCTAAGACTCCTGGCAGGCCTTCACTCGGAGTCCAGAATGTCCTTACATCACTAACGGATCTTTGCTAATTATAAAGTTCTTGAAGTTGGGTACTGGAAGGAAGATGTTTTGCACACTTTACAAGTAATATGCCTCTGGGGAGGTGAATGCTGACTCGCGCATTTCAGGTTGTGGCTTATTTGGGTATTCATAAGGCCCCTGTTTGCTGATTATGTCAGCACAACCTCTTTATTGAATTATGGATCGGGTGTTTAATCAAGGCCTGTGCCTTATTATTAGCCGTGTAACATTCCATTGTTTCAGTGGAAAATGGAATGTGTTAAGACCTGATTCACATGAAAATCTGTCGGCCCACTAATAAATAATGTTTTACAGAGCACTCTTTCATATCCCTGTAACCCTTATCTGCCAGGGAAGTGGGAATACATGAGCACACCTCACGCTGATGGATTGGGGCAGCGCTCCCGTCACAGTGGTGGCCAGCTAGACTCCCTGTGTGGGTTTTCGTGAGTTTGCTTCTCCTATTGTAATCCTGGACTCGAGAGTTGGGGCTGTTTGTGGACAGACACTGATAAACGTTAGAGAGAGTTTATATTCTGATTAATCGCCCAGTGAGGAGGCTTGATTTAGTCTCGTGATTTTGACGACTTGGTTGCATCTTACGTAGGACACTTAGAAGACCATTGCCTGGGCTCCACCTCCAAAAACTTGGATTCACCCGGTCTGGGTGTCCCCAGGTGAACCCTGACATGCAGCCAAGATGAGGATCACTGAGTTGTGCTCTCAGGAGGGCCAACAGTCACCTGTTGAATGGCTGTGAGTCCCAACTCCACACTAGACTCTTCTGAGGGTGGAACTCCTCCATGCTTTCTTCTTCTGGAATCTCAGACTCAGGAAGTCTGGTGGGGCATTTGTGGCTCAGTGGGGGGAAGGCTCAACTGGGAGACCTTGAAATCCAGGCTTGTGTCCTGGTGCTTCCTGGCTGGGAGCCCCTGGGAAATCTACCTCCGTCTGTGGGGAAGAATCAGAAACCTTGTCAAATTGTGAATTTGGAAATGCTTACATGGGAGACAACCTCATAAGTTCCGTGCCCGAGTACCACCTCTAGCTGCATCATGGTAGTGAGTTTAAGGCGACTTACGGTGAAGAAGGGGATGGTAATTTTTGTTTCTCTAGGCTGTTGTGAAGATTTAAGTAAGATTATGTCGTCAGGGCCCTTTAGGTGGGAGGTGGTACATAAAGGTTTCTTCCAGTCTCATTTCTTGCCTCCCTAGGACTCCTTCCTCTCATCTTTCTTCCTCTGTCTTCTTTGCATGTAACTCTTGAAGACTTTCTTTAATGGTCTGTCCCCAAGATGGTTCTTTCTCTGTGCCCAGGTATCCAAGCCAGAGGCACGTGAACCTTGAGTCTCCAAACTCTGTCTTCCTCTGTCCGTTGCCGCCATTGCCACCTTATAACTGGTCTTTGGGCCTTCAGACTTCTGTTCTCCAGATTCTCCTTTAGCAGCCAGTGTTACCGTCCTAAGATGAAGTGACAGAGTAGCATGATGAGGGCCAGAAGAGAGAGTGTGCAGGATTCTCGGGGATCACAAAGGAAGCTCCTAACTCGGTTAAAGATGGGGAGGCGTTGAGTCTCAGAAGACTTCCTGGAACAATTGTCTTCTCAACCACGTTCTAAAGGTTTATCTGGAGCTAGCTTGGCACACAGAGTGAGAAGAGTTATATTGTTATAAAACATTTTAAAGGTTTTCTTTAACTAAAAGCAATTAACTCGGGTTCCTTTTAACGGAGGAGGAATGAATTTTTTATTTGGAGAGAAGAGTGTCATCAGATTTCAACCTCATCTAGAAACCCTGCAATTCCAGATTCAGACTCCACGCAGCCTAAGGGCACCTGGGGTTTGGAGCGGGTTACAAGTGAGGCCTCGGCACCCTGTTTAGTGATGTGAGGCTGCTCTTCCGGGCTGTGGTGCTCAGTAAAAGCCTGCCGCTTCCATTTAAAGGAGATTCTAGCACAGCAGCTGAGCTGGATGGTGGATTAAGGCCTAACACAGCAATCTGCTAAACAGCTCAGGGACCGGGGAAACCCCTCAAGGGCTACATCCCAGCCATTTAATGGCTTCTAGAAGCAGAGCTCAGGGAGGGGCAACAACAGGTGAGAAGTCAATTGCACCTTCATTGCTTGCCTGCGCGCTCCTGACGTGACCCTAGGAGAATTTACGTCAGGTGCAAAGTGTGTATTTGTCCCTGATTCAAATGGCAGCTCGAGTCCCCATTTCAGATTCATTCTTGCGCCTTTAGTTGCATTTAATGAAAAGTGGCTGTGTTCACTATGAACCAATTTTCCTCTTGAGTTTTATTACTGAAATCATCCAAATAAGTCACCTTGAATCCTCCATCCTAGCTGCTTTAAAAGTCGGGAGGGGAAACAGTGAAATCCTCTTAAAACATACTCGCAACATTTTTGTGACTTGAGACGATGATTAGCTATAAATTGAAACGTCTTCCTCCAGTGCTGTCCCACTGAACTTGCTGTGATGGCAGAAATCTTCTACATCTTTGCTCTCCCAATATGGTAGCCATTAGCCACATAGGCCTGTGAAGTACTTGACATGTGGTTAGTATGACAGAAGGATCGAAATTTTTATTTTATTTAATTTTAATTACTTTAAATGTGAATAGCCATGTACTAGTGTCTACCATATTGGACAGCACCATTCTAGACTCTGAATATATACTAAGCTATCCAATACCTCTGTACCTTGGATCAAGGATTTCTCTCTTTCCAAATTGTTCATCCCTGCATTCTTTCCAAGAAAACTCCTACTGGTCTGTAAGAACCAGCTCAGCTACTCTTACTCAAAGCTTTCCTGAACCTGAGACTGGGTTTGGTGTTGCTTCAGCTCTGTCCTCACTCCCACCATGGAACTCATCATGCATTTTATTTGACGTTGTACCATCTCTTGCCTTTGTTGTTTTCCTTCCATCTTCTCCATTAAACTGTAACGTCCTCCAGAGCAGGGGCTAAATCTCTCCTGCTGGTATCGCAAGGAGTCTAGCACAGTAGCTGCTGGCTGCCACACAGTGAGGGGCCTTATGATACAGGGTAAATGGACAGGCAGTTCTGCATTCCAGCACCTTTCTGCTACTTAACCAGTTCTGCAGCTTCGGCCAAGTCCACCTGGCTGAGCCTTAATTTTTTCACCTGTCAGTGGAACATTATGATTCCTTCATTGTTCAAGAGGTTATGAGGATTACTGATAATATACATCAAGTCCCTGGGACATGGCAGGCCCTCCGTAATTGCTAGCTACTATTACTAGATGTTCTGCAAATGTTTGAGCCTTTACGCCTGTAATTTCCTCGGGTACTTGAGTGCTAATCAGTGGGTTAAACAGTTGATTAGGATTCCCTTTTTTAGGACAACTCTAATAAGGCAGTTATGACTATCATATTTGGTGGTTGAAGTTATACTCCACAGCTAGGAAGTGGCTTAGCTGGAAGGCAAACCCAAGTGTGTCTGAATGCGAAGCCCGTGCTAGACGTCCTTAATACCACTCTCACATGGATTTGTACTTAATTCCAGGTAGCGATGCACATATTCAATTAAAACAGATCACGGGGGAAATCACTTTAACAGCCAACAGAATTCCCCTGAATGAGTAGGTGGGGAGACTGCAACTGCATTCCTTGTACAGAGTTTCCATTCCCTGCTTACAGTTTTTAGGTAGAGATAAGGAAACATCTAATCCATTCTCTCAATTAGGTTGTGTAATAGATTGTCATGGGCATTTTCAAGATAAGTGTTCAATGATAGTGTTGTGAAGTGCATTGATCAGCCGCGTCCCAGAAGTCTCATTGATTATCAGGTCTGTGTAAAGCAGAAAGGCTGCTCCTGTCTGATCCTTGGGGGGCTCAAACTTCAGGGTTTGAAGGTAGCTCATAGGAACTTCAAGTCAGGGCCCCGCTTTCCTCATCTATACAAATTAGCCTTGCTTTTCAAGAGACTCATCCGGAGCCTGGATCCTGGGCCCTTTTATTGACACCACTGGGTTCCTTCCCCTAGAGTTGCTTTTTGTTTTCTGCACGTCACCTCCCTTCTCTGCCACTTTTATCGAGTGTCTACTACATAAAGGCACTGGGTGTTATGGGCACTGGGTTAACCTGCTCTGGAAAGAGACCTGTCACTGAGACAGAGCTAGACATTGACATCTGAGTAGAGAGCGCCAGTTTAAAAGGCCCACATGTGATGTTAGCGAACACCTGTGGTAAGAAGCATCTGCCACACTGAGAACCTTACACAGAGTATTAATCATCACCACAGTCCTATGCATTAGATACTGTTTATCCCCATTTTATAATTGGGGAAACAGACACAGAGAGGTGACATAACTTTCCCAAGATCACACAGCCAGTAAGGGTTAGAGCTAAGATTTGAGCCCAGCTTCAGTCTTTGCTCATGACCACCATGCTGTACTGCCTCCCCATTGTCATACAGATAGTTCCAGTACGAGGTCAGATGGGATAAGTGGTAAGATTGGTTCCCAAACTAGTCTACATCACAGGATCACCCAAATAGCTTTTTAGCAAAGACCACTGCAGTAGATCACCCTAGGCTTGCCAAATCTGAATCTCTAAGAGAGGGCCCAGAAGATGATATGCTTTTAAAACAATGTCTCCAGATGATTTATATGGACAGCCAAGTCTGGGCATCACTACCATAAGAAAAGAAAGCACCAAGTGCTATGACAGTGCAGATGAAGGGGTGAAAGAAAGGTTAATTCTGTTACCGAACTCAGGTTTGGCTACTAACGCTTGAAAGCCAATACTCGAAAGACAGCTGTTGGTTGGAAAAGGAAAGGTTGCTTTATTCAGGAGGCCAGCAACCTGGGGAGAAGGCAGACTCGTGTCCCAAAACCAACTCTGAAGATTCAGCTTGGCCATGAAAGTTTTCTAAAGGGAAAAGGCGAAATAATCTTAATCATTGATGTAGGGGGTCGGATTCTTCCTCATTTTCCATTGCGTGCAGATTTGCTGACGCTTTGTGATCTTCCTTTAGATGCTATCCTGTTCACACAGTTTGCTTGCGGGATTACTGAAAGGGAAGCTGGGGAAGAGATCTAGTCATCTGTTAATTACTTATTCTTCATTCCTACTTCTTTAAGAAAAGAATCAACAAGTTAGACAAGGCATTGTTTGATCAGGGACTTGCAAAGGCTGTCCAATTAGTGATGAATAGGGCATGTGCTATGCGGGTTAGGTTAAATATTGCCGAGTATCTCACATCTGTAATTAAGTTTTTAAAGTTTCAGGCGAACAGAAATGGGCAAACAGGAAAGGGGCAGAAGAGCTGCTTACAATTCTTCTGCAGAATTGTGGGGTAAGGAGAGAGTGGGTGTTAAGAAGAGCTGGCATTTGAACTGGGTATTAAAGAAACGAACAGGGCTTCCCTGGTGGTGCAGTGGTTAAGAATCCGCCTGCCAGTGTGGGGGACACAGGTTCGAGCCCTGGTCCCGCAAGATCTCACATGCCGTGGAGCAACTAAGCCTGTATGCCACAACTACTGAGCCCGTGTGCCACAACTACGGAAGCCCATGCGCCTGGAGCCCGTGCTCCACAACAAGAGAAGCCACTGCAATGAGAAGCCTGCGCACTACAACGAAGAGTAGCCCCTGCTCGCCACAACTAGAGAAAGTCCGCTCGCAGAAACGAAGACACAACGCAGACAAAAATAACTAAATAAAATAAATTTATATATATATATATTAAAAAAAAGGAAGAGTGGTTAGCTTGGTATCTTCTTTGGGAATAAATCTGGATCATGCCTAGAAGCTGATGGGTTCTCAGGAGAGAGAGAAACGGGAACAGAGGCACAGAGACACCCTTCTTACTCGCACTTCAGTAGAAGTGTATGTAGGGAGCTTGGTGACAGGATTGTCATTGTTACCCAGGGCCAAAATTAGAGTAAAATATCTTATCCTATATGGCATGATTTCAGAGCCTTCCCAAAATTGCTTCCGAAAATCCTTGCCCATCTGTCCACAAACCTTGAAATCTCTCAAAGTTCTGCCTTTTAGTTTAAGCCTTTGCTTGCAGCTGGAAATTAAAAGGTCCTGGATGGCTGACACATTAAAACATTAAATATTAACATTAGCAGCACAACTGTTTTGACCTTTAGGTCATCTACCACTAGGGACAAAACAGAACTGAGGGTGGGGATGAAAATTGTTATTCTACAAAATAAGGTCTGGGTTAAAACTAGTTGTGAAAATAGTGTGAGAAGGTCTTGCTTGGGGGAGGGGAAGCTGGAGTCCAGGGCTCGGAGGACAAGACTGGGATCCCTTGGTCCCCTTTGCTGTGCTCTGTCACCTAAGGCTGGCCTGATCATTTCCAAAGTTTGCAAACCAAATTGTTCTCGGAGTCTACAGAAGAGCGAAGTGAAGATTTATAGCTTGGGAAGAGGATTAACGCATCAGCCAGGGTGCGGAGAGTGTGTTAGGAAAGGGTTCTTGCAAGGTCGCCATTTTTTTCTTTTTCTTCCCTTCCCCCCCACCCCCCAACTAGGACAAAAAGAAAACAAAAAAAGAAAGACTAATTCAAAAACACCAGAACTGGTTTGTAAAAATCGGCATGCCGCTGTCATCCTCTGGTTGACTGATTAATATCCTAGGGTCAGTGTTCACCATCTGTCCTTACGCTTTTCTTGTTTAAATAGTACTTTTCCTTAGTACGCGTAAAAACAGGCCATTGGAAAGTACTACAAACCTAGAGGAAACCAAAACTTCATACTGCCCCTCCCCACAACACACACACTCTCTCTCTCTCTCTCTCTCTCTCTCTCTCTCTCTCTCTCTCGCACACACACACACACACACACAAGACAGGAAAAAGACATTTCAATTTAATAGCTAATCATTGTCTCAAGTGCACAAAAATGTTGCAAGTATGTGTTTTTTTAAGAGGATTTCACCCTTTCCCTCCTCCCCCGGCTTTTAAAGCAGGTAGGATGGAGGATTCAAGGTGATTTATTTGGATGATTTCAGTAGTAAAACGCAAGAGGAAAACTGATTCGTAGTAAATACAGCCACTTTTCATTAAATGCAACTAAAGGCGCAAGAATGAATCTGAAATGGAGACTAGAGCTGCCATTTGAATCAGGGGACAAATACATTGCACCTGACATAAATTCTCCTAGGGTCACGTCAGGAGCGCGCAGGCAAGCAATGAAGGTGCAATTGACTTCTCACCTGTTGTTGCCCCTCCCTGAGCTCTGCTTCTAGAAGCCATTAAATGGCTGGGATGTAGCCCTTGAGGGGTTTCCCCGGTCCCTGAGCTGTTTAGCAGATTGCTGTGTTAGGCCTTAATCCACCATCCAGCTCAGCTGCTGTGCTAGAATCTCCTTTAAATAGAAGCGGCAGGCTTTTACTGAGCACCACAGCCCAGAAGAGCAGCCTCACATCACTAAACAGGGCGCCGAGGCCTCACTTGTAACCCGCTCCAAACCCCAGGTGCCCTTAGGCTGTGTGGAGTCTGAATCTGGAATTGCAGGGTTTCTAGATGAGGTTGAAATCTGATGACACTCTTCTCCCCAAATAAAAAATTCATTCCTCCTCCATTAAAAGTAACCCGAGTTAATTGCTTTTAGTTAAAGAAAACCTTTAAAATGTTGTGTTTCCTGTTTCCTTCTCAGCTAGCCTTTAATCTCTGGGAGGTAGCTGTGGGGTCTTCCCTTTTATTGTACCTAATGGGTGCCTCGCACTTCGTTAGGTATCTTCCATATGTGATTGTATATGTTTGGCTTTCTTTTTTTTCAGTTTTGTATTATGTAACATGGTAAAGATAGAAAAATACAGAAAAATGAATAAGACATAAATGGACAGCCTAATGAATGATTATGAAATGAACACCTATAAAACGCATATCCAACTCAAGACATTACAACATAACTAGCACCCCAGAATTGTCCCATGTCCCTTCTTAGTCACCTGCTTCCCTCTAACAAATGAGGAAGCCATATTCTCAGTTTTTGACAAAGATGCCATAAAATGCATAAAGCTGTCGGAAACATAAGGAGGACTGAGTCCATAACTGAATAGTCAAGGGTGGTCAAGTACCTAAAGTTTATTTATAGTACCTACATTGTGATTTTAGGGGAGTATGTAATATGCAACACTCAAACATCTAATGTATCTTGTATCTTACTGTTTTGGAGGTGAACAGCTCTTGTAAAAAAAAATTCATGGAATGACACGTACTTTGGTCTGGACAGGAAAATAAACAATCGAAAACAAACAAACAAAGCCTAAAACAAAATAAAAACAATGATGACAATAATATCTCCTCCTACCTTTTGCAGAATGCTGATTCTCGACCGGATACTGGACTAAGCAGTTTCCTTAAGTTGTTCCCAGTACATTTTTCCATGAGTGTGTGCTTTAGAGTTCTTTCCTCATCCTGCCCCTATGACCTTGTTACTTGTACATGTTTGCCCTGGAGGTACAGGAAGACAGCAATCTTTCTGAGAAATTCTCCAGGTTGGGCCGTTGTTATGCTATGTTGGGGCCCTACTGTTTCAGCGCAGACATGCCATGCATGCCTAGTGTTCACCGAAGAGCTAAATGCAAAGGCTTTAGTTGTAATTTGGATGTAATTTTTTGTGGTGATATAAATACGACTCTATTTGAAGTAGGTTGAATTAGAAAACTCATGAATAAATGCTTTGACATAATCAGAATTATATAGCAAGGAACTGACCTACTTTGCAGGAAGGCTCCCCCAGAGTTCCTTGGGTAATAGTACATTAACCCAACAGAGAAATCTTCCTGCTAATAGAACTTAGCAGAGAAGATTGGAATCTGCAGTTGGTCAGGCAATCCAAAAAAATTATTTAAAATCTGAAATCATTAAAAAAAAATGAGTCATGTTTTCCTTTGCATTTTATTTCAGCTGAAGCTATATAATAAGTGTACATCAATTAATTGACCTTTTGATGTCAGTATAAGGACTTTTCTTGGAATACAGTTTTGCTAATTGGAATGCTGTCTGCTCTTCTAATAAAATCCATGCCCATGAAACATGTCTTCTATGATTACCAGTTTTGGTTTCTTTAAAGTGGCATGAGAATTTTAAAACACTTGCAAAGTAACCAGAATGTAGAATCCATCTGGGTCTGTGTGCTTTTTTCACTTAATTTTTTTTTATAACACTCTCTTTTCACCACTTGGCCATTTTGATTGTTTCCAATTACTGAACTTCATTTTCATAGAAATAACACCTCCCTCTTTTTGTATTCATGTTTCACTGATATATGTAATATTTAATAATTATATACTTACTATAACAAGTATAACTCATAAGCAGGTATGGTAACAGATGTGTGAGACTCTTGGTAAACATCTGACTTAACAGAATCAAACAGAAATCAAGTAGCCCACCTGACATTAGTGTTCATAGTGAAGCCAGCATCAGATGGTGAGAGGGGTCAAATCCAGCACATTGGTTACTTAAGAGGTTTTCTCCTGTACCTCTCCTACAGAGTTGTTTTGAGGATTTGATGTAAGTTAAAGTAAGGCATATAAATTACATGACTAACATAAAAAAAGTGATGAGTACATAGTAGGATCTCAGAAAACTGTAGCTTAAATTTTTCCTCTTTTCTCACTCCCATCAATTCAATCACTATATTTTCATTGGTTTACATCTTTAGTTATTCTACTAGCCTGTGAGCTTGCTGAGGATAAAGGGCATGTCGACGTTGTTTGCTTTCTCTCCACTATATCGCTTAGCATCTAGTAGGCCTTCTGAAAATGTGTTTTAATTTTTGCAGTTGAACAAGGTTAGGGATAACTCTTAGGGGAGGGCAGGAGAATTCTGGCCAAGAGGCCTGTGTCTGCGGTGGGGATGCCAAGAGCAAATGCTAGGGGTTGACATGTGGACAGGTGAGAGTGTATGGAGATGCCATCACAGGTGCCAAGTCTATAAGGCCAGTGACGTGATCCTGATGGGAATGGTGGGGACACAAGTTTCAAGTCAGTCTGATTTTCTCAAGCACCCTTCTGGGAAGCTCCTGCCTTTTGGTTTCAGTCTAGCCTGCTGCCAGCTGAGATCAAGTTCTCAAACTTCTTAGGTTTGCCACCAGACAAGAGAATGCTTGCAAAAAGAAACAAACGTGATTCCAATCCTAGGAACTTCTTAAGGGCAGTGACCATACGCTACTCATTTTTAGATTAAGTCTATAAAAAGGCAAAAGAGAAATTTCATGAAATTCCAGACTTTCAAATCAAACAGTCGAGCCTCACAGCCCCCTGCATGGACTGAACTTGCCGCGATTCTTCCTTCCTGGTGAAAAAATACACTCTCCAATTGTTGGCAACTCTTAATAAGAATCAAATCCTCTTTATTGAAACCATGTCTAAACAGTAAAATGTTGCTTGGGCCCCTATGCCAAGTGAGAAAGAAAGGAAATGAAATGGCCTTGATGAAGTGTCGAGAGGAAGACCCTTTCTGCTCTAGCTTGCTTGAATTTGAGAAAGCTCTAGCGCGAGCCACAGAATACACTCTCGTCTCTCACCTGCTTTTCTCTTTGGCAGTTAGCTCTCACTCCACCTGGGGGGTGTTTCTGGCTTTGATAACCCATGATCTGGTATCCGCACTGCTTCGGGCGTTAAGTGAGTGGTAGCGAGGGTCGTGTCCTTTGATCACTATGCCTGTAACATACAGCTCTATTTTCCTGATGTCAGGGCTCATTATGAAGGACCAACACTTGGGACTAGTCATCAGTGGCAGCAGGCAGACCAGGTAACCAAATATTTTATTACGGTCGGAGGTTATGTAGCAGAAAGAGCACGGACTGGGTCATCAGGTTCATGTTCACATGTCAGCTCCATTCTTCCTATCTATGCAGTTTGGCCAAATCACTGCACCTTTGCTGAGCTTCCACTTCTTCATCAATAGACAGGGAAGCATAATGTCTTTTTTTCCCCCATGAAATTGTTTTGAAGATCAAATGAGCTAACATGGATAAAGCGTTTGCGTTATGAATTGTGTCCCCCCACCCCCCGCCAGCCAATTTTCATATGCTGAAGTCCTAACTCCCAACACCTGAGAATGTGACCTTACTTGACAGTAGGGTTGTTGCAGATGTAATTAATTAACATGATCCCATCAAGGCGGGTCCTAATCCAATATGACTGCTGTCCTCACAAAAGGGGGAAATTAGTACGTAGAGACAGACACAGAGCGAGAATCCTATGTGAAGATGAATGGCAGAAGTTGGAGTTGTGCATCTATAAGCCAAGAAACACCAAAGATTGCCATCAAAAGCTAGCCAAGAGACATGGAACAGGATGTCTCTCCCAGCCCTCGGAGGGAACCAACCCTGTCGACACCTTGACCTTGGACTTCCAGCTTCCAGAAGTGTAAGACTATAAATTTCTGTTGTTTGAAGCTGCTTATTTGTGGTACTTTGTTCCAACAGCCCTAGGACACTGATGATCATCTGTCAGTCCATTTAGTTCTTGACCTTTCTTCACTCTGTCCCTCTTCCTCCTGGGGCCTCCTTTAAATGTATCCCCGTAAGCATGCTGCAGGACTCTCTGCAGGGACATACACCCGGGTGTGCAGCACACACCATTTCTGATCTTCCCAAGAGCACAGAGGAGAGGCGTCCTCTTTTCTCTGATATGTAATATGTGTTTTTTAATCCTCCGGGTAGTGTGTGCCGTCATCTTCGGCACACACATCCTGCTGCGGGAGATTTGACAATAAGAACAGCCTCGTGACGCTGACCTGAAAAGGAACAGCAGATGTAAACACATTGCTGTTTCTGTCATCTTGAAACAACATTTTTAAAGGCGTCTTAGAGAGATGGGAAAGAGGGGTTCTTTTCTTCTAGGTCTCCTGTTTCTCCACTAGCAGGAAAAGATATTCGCAGGTGTGTGGAGCCAGCAGGAGGTACCAAGGAGAGCTGCTTCCCTGAAACCATCCTGAGTGATTTGCATTGTACACAGTGAACACAGACCACCTTACTTTGCCATTCATATTAACTGAGCAATTTTTAAATGTAAAAGGGAGCTCCTTCTGGGTTCATGGTCAAGGCCATGCCCTGGTGCTTCACTGGGCATTTCCTTGAAATTGGCCCTATTTGGTACAGCTTTGCATTAGTGTTGATGCTACATGGAAAAACCTCCACCTGACTAGACGATAGCATCCTGTCACCACTCTTAGCAACTTTAATGTAAAGAAATTCAAACTCTAGGACTTCCCTGGTGATGCAGTGGTTGAGAGTCCGCTTGCCGATGCAGGGGACACGGGTTCGTGCCCCGGCCCGGGAAGATCCCACATGCCGCGGAGCGGCTGGGCCCGTGAGCCATGGCTGCTGAACCTGCGCGTCCGGAGCCTGTGCTCCGCAACGGGAGAGGCCACAACAGTGAGAGGCCCGCGTACCGCAAAAAAAAAAAGAAAGAAAGAAAGAAATTCAAACTCTGGGAACCAGCAGCCCTCGTCCACTGACTCAGAGGAGAGTTTTCCAGCCACAACGCAAAACAGTGTCCTCTTTTCTCCGGAGCCATATTGAACCCTTTGCCTTGATCTGAAAACCTAGCATCTCAGCTCCTTCAAGTGCTCCAGGCGGCAGTGAGGGAGCCAGGGCCCCCACAGAGCGAGCCGCCTGCAGGCTGCAAAATTCCAGCAGAGAGAGGATTTTTGAAGTATCAAAAGCTCCACACCTGGGGGTGATTTCCATGCAGAGACAGAGCAAAGAGTAGCCAACCCATGACCTCTCCAAAACTCACATCTACCCCAGGCCTTTGAGGAACAGAGCCATCCCTTTTGTTTTCCCAGACATTGCAGGAATACAAAGAAGATGAGGGATGTATAGGTTTGGCAGAGAAAAGAGACAATGGGGCCATCTCAGAGGGCGCTGGAGCTGGACTCAGAGATGTGCCTTCCAATCCTACACCTGCCAAGTTACTAGGTGGGAAAGCTTTTCAAAGCCCCTGTACCTGCCAGCATCGCAGTATCTTTATTTGGAAAATAGGTTCATAATAAGTACCTGACAGCTCTGTTGCCAGGATTTTGTGCAATAGCGTAGGTGAATGTGCCTTGCACTTGTGTGTGTATCTGTCAGCCTGTTTTCTCTCTCCCGCATCTGTCATCTGTCACATTTATTGAATGATTCCTATATGCTAAGCACTTTGCTAGGTTTATTATATTCATCAATTATATACCTAAAGGAGCAGGGTGTTGTTAATGGTTAAAAATCACACTGCTTGAGTTCAGATAAATTCCAGCTGTCTGTGTGACCTTGGCCAAGCCCCTTTACCTCTGTAAGCCTTGGTTTCCTCGTTTTTGTAGTAGGGAGACTAACAGTGTCTACGGTAAGGGATTTTTGTGAGAAACCAATGAGGTGATGCTTGCAAAATATGTGCACCAAGCCTGGCACATAGTAAGTGCTCAATAAATATTAACAAAAACAAAAAGAACTTGTTGAAGAGTGAGTTTCTCTGTAACTGCTAAGGGGATACACATACCTGTAAGGTTGTTGGGTGACTCCGTCTGTGACTAGATTTTAGCTGTGTTAGAAATGTGTTTTGTAAATCAGTTGAGTTCTTTGGTTTAATGTGTGTGTGTGCCTGTTTCAGTTTATTTATGTGTATTTCTTTAGTTCATAAGAGACTTTTCAATGTGAACTAAAGGGAAAGGGACAGTGGGGAATGTCTGGGAGTGGAATTCATAGATTGAGGGAGAGACATCAAGGGAAAAATAGCATTTTGGAAGGAACTCAATTCATCACATAAGAGAGAACCAGGAGGGAAGACTCTCAACATTTTGGACTGGTGGGGTAAGAGAGGCTCTTGCTCGTGACAAAGGAAACGTGAAGGAAAATGCACAGGTGTGCAAACATGGAGGATATATTTGGGGACCTGGGTTCCAATGGGCTTTATTTGACTGAAGCCAGGATCTTATCTTGGGGAAAATGGGAGTGAGGAATTAAAAATGGGTTTTCTTTCTAATTGAAAAGACTGTGGTCTTCACAAGGGCAGGGAATGTGTCCATAAAGCTCGCCTCTAGCTCCCCAATGCTTAGCAAGTAGGTGTACGGTAAATACTTGATGAAACATTGAATCAATGAATGAGAAATTTCTGTTTCATTTTGTTTGGAGGGAAGGGGAACCTTTGAAGACTTGTGAATAATGGAATGACATTTATAAATGTATATTGTCTGAAGAGCATCTTACAGTTCTCTATCAGATTGACTGGAGTAGGGAAAAATCGTCAGGTAAACCAGTTTACTTGAAAAACTGTCAGGTCAACCAGGGTACCATGGAATTATCTAGGGGGAGGTATAAGGACCAGAATAAATGTGGTGACAGTGAGGATATTTTAGAAATATCATTTACAATTCTTAGAACCTGTGTGAAAGCCACAGTAAGGTGAAAGGGAGATGAAAGTCTCTCCAGAGTTTCTGCCTGGGTGAAGGAGAGACTGCCCGTGACATTCATTTATTTGACACATGTTATCTGCATTGCACTGGGCACCGTCTTAGACACTGAAGACTCAATTATGAATAAGAATCACAAGTGGTACATCAGACCTGCGAGTAATTGCACAGTGTGCTGGGTGTTGTCGCCGTTGTTGCCATAAACAAATAGTTAGGTTGTACAGCGACTGCACATAAACTTGGCCTGGTGAGGCTTCCTGGGGGATGGTGGTGGGGAGGTGGCAGTGGTACTTGGCACTGAAACGGAAGAGCCAGTCTGAGTAAAGGAGAAGTTGCTCATCTCAGTTCTGTACATATTACATTCCATTCATTGTAAGAAATTTAGATGCCACAATTTAGAAGGCAGATGAGAAGGTGGGCATGGACGGGGCCTAGGAGAGGCGTTGAAGATAAATATGTTGACAAAGGTGTCACGTAGGAGAGGGTGAGATTGTCAAGTACGAAATAAAGACCCTGGTCAGAATGTTAGAGAAAACCTCTGTTAAGGATCTGGAAAGAAAGGATGCACTGGTTAGGGAAGGAGGAGAACCAAGATGGTCACAGAAGCATAAGAAGAGTGACTTCTTCAAGAAAGAGGAGGCAGTGAGATGTCCACTTGTATGGAGGGGCTAAGGAGAGTGAGCGTGGAGAGAGGACCATTGCAATAATAATTCCTTGATGAGGCGGCCTTCATGAGAGCACATCCCATGTCATCGACTCCTTAGTGGCCTGTTGCTGTGGCATTTTTAGTGGCTTTGGAACCAGATAAGTCAGATTGTAGATTGTCCAGGTCCTGGTTGCCTTTGAGAGGCTTCACTTGTCACTGAGTCCTTTCCTAAAATGGGGGTAAAAGACTGAGTTCCGGCCCATAATGTAGCTCTGACCATGTCATAATCATGTCCCTGAACAAAGACATCCTGAACACCCACAGAAAAAGTCTGACCTGGGCTTCACAACCCTCCAGAATCTGAGCCCAGACTTCACATGTGGTGGATCGTAGTGGAAAGAGCATGAACCTTGGAGTCAGACGGGCACCACTGAATGCAGCCCTCTTGCTGGCTGTCTGACTTGGACAACTCATGCCCCTCTCTGAGTGCCAGTGTATCTTCTGTACGTAGGCATCATCTGTCATGTGCCTAGTACCATTCCTGGCTCAGGAGGGATGCCCAGTAATGTGGAGCAGTTACTACTGTGCAGAGTCAGATAAAGGCTCCTTTGCGACTTTTCTGATCTTGCTTTTGCCTTTAACCGTGGTGGAGGCTCTTCCTCCATCCCCCACTTCACGTAAATCATGCGTATCATTTGAGACCTGGCTTTAGTCCCACCTCTCCCTGAAAACTTCCTCCAAGGACCTTGCTTCAAAGTCCTGTTTCCCTCCTCCAAATCCCTAGGACAATACTCAGTATAATATATATGCTGGTTATTCCTGGGCCAACCTGGGCCATGACTTCTAGTGTTCTTAACTTGTTTTCCTATCTTGATTCTTTGTTTCAGTTTTAAGAGGTTTATGTATTACTTCCCTGACTCGACTGTAAATTCCTTGAGGGTAGAGAAAGGCCTTATGATTTATTGCCATCTATAATTTGTAGCTCTGTTGTTTCTTCTTTTTTGTCTTTCCATTCTTTGGAAGACATGGCCTAGCAGGGAAGGTACATTATTTAGTGTCACAAAGGCCTGGGTTTGAAATAATTGGCAGCCAAATGAAGATTATGTGACATGGAAGAAATCACCTACCCACCGGGAACGCTGCTTTCTTCATCTCTAAAATTGAAAAAATAATAATACCCCCCTCATAGTGTCATTGACGGCATAAACAGTGCATAATTGGTCCTCAGTTATGATGTTTGTCACCACTTCCCTGGGCCTTACTAAGTGTGCAATGATGAATATATCTATTTTGTCAGGAAACCTTAAAAGATTTGCTCTGGAAGGCTTTGCATCCCACAGTCCCACACGGAACTGCCCATGCAGCCAGCCCTGTCCCACCCATCAGAATGTAGGATTCTTCCCTGTTCCTCTCTTAGTACATTGGTGGCACCTTCATTTATGAGACACCGCCTTTTTATGAAACTGTGTTTCTTCCGTTAGACTGGGGACTTCTTAAAGGGAGTAATTCCATTTACTCATCTCCTCAGGGAGATGACGTAGGTAGAGTGGAGAACACAGACAGATGTGGAAACAAACATAGCTGGAGTGAATCCTGGTGGATCGCATCTTCTTATTGGCTGTGTGAACTCTGGGCAGGTTTCTTGACCTCAGAAACCTGTATCCTCATCTGCACAAAGGGAGGTCATAGTACCCCTTAGGGCTGTTGTATGAACTAAATGAAAAGTAATGTATGCAAAAATGTTTATCACTGTACCTGGAACATAGCAAATGTTTAATATGTGGGCAGCTCCAGCCCCGGGATGTCAGTTACATAAACGATGCTCACAAGGTGTTGGCTGAATTAAACTAAAAAAGATTTAATACTTATTTCTGTTTTCCACTGATCCATTATATCTTATTATTGCTGATGATCAACACTTGTCACATTTTCTCCCTGGCACTTTACTACAGTAGTTTAAGAAGCATTAGGGCTGTGCTTGCAACCATATTGAGCTCCTTGGAAGGGAGGTGCTTTGTTGAAATTAGCAAGGCTGTGTAGGCGTTCATGCTTTTGTTACCCGATGGAAAAGACTTGTCTGTTTTTCCTTGTTGGCAGAAAGGAGACAAAAAGAAGTTGCTTAGAAGATAATTGGCTCTTACCTATTAAATTAACTGAAAGCTAAAGTTAATCTCCAGGGAGATAAACTACAAAATTAAGCAATTTGAGGTTTGAGATCTTGGTGATGACAGCAGGGGAGAGATCATCAAAATCCACATTCTTTCTCTTCTCATGACTGTATTAGCAGGTATGACGCTAGGGAGAGAGAATCAGAGATAGAACACGTTCCCTGGGGCAGTGACCCGGGTACCACCATCTACATCCCTTCCCTTCGGCAAGCATTTAGTGACCGTCTCCTGGCCACGCAGAGGTGGGCCAGGAGCCAGATGTACAGAAATTCACATCCATTATTAATGAAAGCTTTGTTGTTGCAAGTAATGCAAGTCAACTTGAATGGACTTGAATATAACAGAGGGACACATCCTAAGGACTGAGAGTTGTCTCACAGACCTAAGGAAGGGCATGTGTGAGCTGAGCCTCTGGAAAGATGAACCAGGAATTTTCAATCAGTAAGGACCCCAACAGTAATTTCTCTCTGTGGTCACTTCTTCCAGAGCATCTTTTCCCTTGACTTTTTATATGATTGGCCTTTCACTTACCTAGGCCAATGGCAGGAAAAGTTGGCCACCCAGAATTCTATAATCTAGTCACAAGGAAAGATGGACTCCTTTCTCTGCTTCAATTCTCAATTCCCAAGGATGGGGCTCTGATCAACACAGCTTGGCCCAGGTGTCACCATCTGGTTCAATCAAGAGGGGCCAGAGGGTCGGGTCATGTTGTATAAACACGGCCGCTGTGATGATACCGCTTTGTGGGAGAGAGCGGTCAGCTGGGGGTTCAATCACTGAGATTGGACAGATATCTTAAAACTTGTCTAGTCTTGATGAATGAGGCCAGGTCCCAACTCTCACATAGTCAGTGAGACAAAAGCAGTAAAAAAGAAGAAAATCGGTGATGATGTCACCGATATGATGATGTCATCATATATGATGATGTCATGCTCAGAAGAAGCCATGGTTTTTCAGCATTGACATGGTTCAGTCTGAACTCTCGGGCTACATTTAAACTGGAGTGGAAAGAACTCATATTTATGGAGCACCTCTATGTCAGATGGACCACTGTCACACATCCAGGGTACATTCCTAAACATCCAGGTAGGTCTTGTCTATTCCATACTGTAAATAAGGAACTTACTGTGACGTAGTGGGGCCTGGGGCCCTCGTGGCAGAACAGGCAACAGGAGGTTGCCTCTGTCCTCTCCCGAATCCTGCACACGCTCCACACAGGCCTTGAAGGGAACATGAAGTCACCCGGTTCCTTTGGCTTTGTCTCCATCACTGGTTGGAATGGCTTTGTCTCAGGAAGAGACACTGCCTTCCACTCAGGGTCCATAAGCCAAGTTCAAGAGTCATACTTGATTCCTCCCTTTTCCTGTCTCTCCCACAGACAATCTATGAATGAGCCCTGTCTGCTCTTCCTGCAGTGTCTGTTTTGATTGAGCCCATTTCTCTACGTCTTAATCCACCCTCCTTGTCTCCTCTCTCACCTGGATCACTATGACACCGCCTGCTTCGACTTCACCCCCTTTTGCCAAAGAGCAGTCGGAGAAATCATTACAAAATGCGGCCATACAGGACAGGAATAAAGACGCAGATGTAGAGAATGGACTTGAGGACATGGGGAGGGGGAAGGGTAAGCTGGGACGAAGTGAGAGAGTGGCATGGACATATATACACTACCAAGTGTAAAATAGGTAGCTAGTGGGAAGCAGCTGCATGGCACAGGGAGATCAGCTCAGTGCTTTGTGACCACCTAGAGGGGTGGGATAGGGAGGGTGGGAGGGAGACGCAAGAGGGAGGAGATATGGGGATATATGTATACGTATGGCTGATTCAATCTGTTATACAGCAGGAACTAACACACCATTGTAAAGCAATTACACTCCAATAAAGATGTTTAAAAAAATAAATGCGGCCATTTACCTGCATAACCCCCGCTTGCCCCCGCCCTACTATGGTGTTTCTCTGGGCTTAGAACTGAATCCACACTCCTTACCTGACCTTCTAAAGCGACAGATGAAGGAGCCCTGCCTCCCTCTTTCCTGTGCCGCTCCCATCCCTTCCTCCCTGGTTCTGCTCCCATCACACTAGCTTCTTTCTGTTTTGTAAACAGGCCAAACGCACTCCCTCTCGGCATGACTGCCCTTTACTCGTTGTTCACATCCCCTTTCAAATGTCATTTCTCCAGCAATGCCTTCCTGGACCAGCCTGTCGAAATTAATTGTTCCCCACCCTGCCCCCAGTCACTCTTCATCTCATCAAACTGTTTCATCATCTTCATAACACTTACCACTCTCTGGAAGGATCTCGTTCATTATTTATTTACCGGCTAATTCTCTTCCTTTCGCCTTCAGATGAGAAGCTCTAGGAGAGCAGGAGCTTTCTCTCTCTTGTCTATGACTCTTCCCTGGGACCTGGGCCAGTGCTATGTAGTAGGCATTCAACACATGTTTGTGGCATGAATGCATGACTATTAGGCTGCCTGTGTTAGAAATCCAGGGGCGTCGGGGTGGGGCCTGTACCCTTGCATTCATTACTGGCAATGTCGGGGGGGGCACTTAGTCACTGTCTATTCCAGCACATTCCACTTAAACCCTCCATCACTGGGATTTATCTCTGAGTTTAATCAAATGTAACTTATATCGCAGCCTCCTCAGTAAATAATTGATTTTCCCTGTCTGTTGTCTTCATCACAAATACTCCTTTGTACTCTAAAGAAATCAGTTAATCAGTCGATAGCATACACAGCCCTCTTGTTTAGAAGGCAGATGGAAGATAAAGTGTGGGTCTCGCTCCCACCAGAATCTTCCCGGACCAAAGTAATCTCCCTTAAAAAAATAGTCTGCAAGCAAGTTGGCAGCAGAGAGGCCCAATTAAACCCTCTTCTTTTCTTTTCTTTTCTTTTCTAATGGAGATGACCGCGTGAAAGTTGTAGTTGCTGCAGAAGAAAGTTCTCAGCCAGTGGCAGGCTGCACGTGAAAGTAGAAACCCTCGTTCATTTGTGGCTTAATTAACCTCTGTCTGGGTCCAAGAGCAGGCTTTCAAATGCCGAGCGTTCACACACGTGGGGTGAGAACTTCAAACTGGGGGTTTCAACTGTCCTGCGCTCCTCTGTGACCTCAGCTCACCGACTAAATCCCACTCTCCCGCTTCTCTCTGTGCGCTCAGTCATCTGGCTTTCCGTGGGCAGCATGTCCAGAGATTACAGGGGTTCATGTGTAATCCAAATCCTACAGACTTCCTTCCTTCGCCCTCATTGTTTCCCCCAATGAAGAACATTGGGAGAGGTAAGTTTCGCATCTGTGTTCACACATTTGTCTGTTTGGAGCCCACACACGTCTCTGGAGTGGAAGAAGGACGGCGGGAATAATGAAGTGTCAACTCTGATACATGTAGAAAGACTCCATGGAGGCGTTCTCACAGGGAAAAATCCATCTTCCTACTGTCTTCAGGAGGAGTTCTCAGCATTATATCTCTTTGCACTGTTTTAATTGGAAAGATCTTAACTGTCCAATGATAAGGGGTTGGTTAGATAAATTACGCTACATCTATAAAATGGGGATGTCAGGCAGCCACTAAGAATCATGTCCCAAGAAATATTAATATGGAAGAAAAGATGCACTGCCCTGCCAAATGGAAGAAGCCAGCTACAGTTGTACAGTGTGAAAACATTTTTGAGGAATGTGCATTTGTGTGTGTATACTTAGGAAAAAGTTTGGAAGGGCATATACTCAAATGCAGCCACAGATATCCCTGGAAGTTATTCTGGATAACTTTCCCTCTTTTTCCTCTCCTGCGTTTTCCAAATTTTAAGATTTGAGCATGTTCCTCTTTGTAATTGGAAAGAAAAAAAAAAACAGTTGTTTTATAGAATGGAAATAGAGAAAGTTTAAAAACGTTATCTGTTATTTTTTCATTGGAAAACAAGATCATCTTCACTTGTCATCAGCTCCCAGGGCTTTGTAGATGCCTAATATCTGCTATGATGTGCATTTGCCAAAGGGAGACAAGTTGTGAACTTTCGAAAAGGAAACCCACTGTACCTCCCAGTTCTGGTGGCGGTGAGGATCGCCCCGCGCACTCTGACAGACTCAGCTGCCCGCGACGGCTGGCAAACACTCCACAGTTTTGCCAGAGGCCTTTGAGTTGCATTTGGTGAGACAGCGTTAGATCTGGATTTGCCTTCTTGCTTAGGCTTAGCGTCATGGAACGTCAAAGCAGGTTACATCATTGGGGCACTCGGCACGACCCCCCCACCCACCCCCGAGCCCTCTTCCCGTCACTCTTGGATTATTGCAGGCACGTGCTAGCTTCCTTCTCCACATCAAGACCCCCTCTCTATCGTCCATCAGAACTCTCTCCCTCAAATGCACTGACTTTGTACTGTCTTCCGTCAAGTTCCCAGGAAACCAGGGGTGGAGATGCAGATTTGCTATAGGAAGCTTATTGGGGAAGTGCCTTCAGAATCAACACCGATGGGGTGTACGGGTAGCAGGGCTGAGCAGAGGGGGGAGTTGAACCCTGCCGCAGCTGCAACAGAGGCCCCAGCTGATCTCACTCTTCCACAGGGAGCTCCTGAGTGGCCTTCAGTGTCGTCCCCAACTGAGGCTTGGGGCTTGGGTTTTTATACTCAGCCTCTTCTAATCCAGTTATCGATTGGATGCAAGCTTCAGGGGGCGGTGGGAAGCGAGATGAGGGGAACATGGCCTTGGGTGAGGTTACGCTTTGGTGGAGGAGAGTTCCCTGACAGCAGCTCACCCAAGAGCCTTCCTGGGTCAGCATGTCAGCTGGGGGATGAGTCTTCAGACCTAAAGCTGGGTCTGGGAGACACACCACATGTAGCCTGCAGTTCACAGGAAAGGAAGTGAAAATATTGTCAACATATGATACCGTCCAGGAGCTGTACCGCTGTGTTGGGTGCTTCACACATATGCTCGCATAGAGTTCTTACAGTAATCCTGCAGGAGGAACGTTATTAATGTCGTTTGCGGAGAGATGAAGTGACTTGCGCCAGGCCAGGAGGCTCCGAATGACAAAGAGCTGAGGACCCAGGTCTCTCCTGGACTGTGTTCTTTCCCCTGCATCATCCTGCTGCTCCCCCACCCTTATGTGCGTCATCCTGTCTTGCCTTCATCCCCGCCGCACCACAACCATAATAGGACCCTTTCTGTTGCAAATGACAGAGACAAAAATCAATTCAATGACTGTGGATTCAGACCTGTCCTTCCCCTGCCTTCTGCAATCCTATTTCTTACCCAGCCTCAAGTTGCACATTCTCTTCCTTAAAACTTTTGTTCTGTTTTGGTTTTTGCGTTTGTTTTTCTTTTAGTGTCTTATTGGGGTAACATTGGTTTATAACATTATATAAGTTTCATGTATCCAACCTTATAATTGTACTTCTATATATGCTACAGTGTGCTCACCACCAAAACTTTCCATCCATCACCATATAGTTGATTCCCTTTACCCATTTTTCCCTCCCTCCAGCCCCTTCCCCTCTGGGAACCACTGCTCTGTTCTCTGCATCCACCTGTTTGCCTTAAAACTTATTTGGATTAACTCCATTGACTTTTCAGCACTCCTGGCTCTGCCTTTTCTGAGCTCTGTGGTCTTGGGCCAGTCTTTACCTCTTGGAGCCTCAATTTTCCCATCTGTAAGAAGGGACTAATAGTGCATGTCACGCTAGGTTGTGAGGGATAAGAGGACAATGAAGGGGAACATATATATTGTTTAAAGCCCATTCCGTGCCTTGCACTGTGGCATCAACATGAGCTAAAATATTGCACACCTGGTGCATTCCCTTACACCCTTAGTGGCAGCACATACTGGCTTTACCTTCGCTGCCCCTTGGCCACTAGGAAAAAGACCCAAGCCCAGCCATACAAAGACCTGAGAAAGCGAATGGTGTGTACCATCCTTAGGCTCCCGGTAAGCAAGTGTGAACAAGGAAAGCTGCAGGTTAGAAGCCAGGCTGGTTAGTCCTCGACAGGCCCAAGTTAGCAGGATATACCAAGCTCCCAGGCCTTCATGGAAGACTTCAGAAGGACTCGGCAATGGAGGGTTATAGACGTCTTTATAATCTTAAAACTGGAAGGTTTCTCCCTTTTTCTGTCTCACGGCTTCTTCCTCTTACATGGAGGTATGATTGGCTATTTTTCTATTATACCTGACTTGTGTTCGAGAAACGTTGCTAGGGGTTGTAGTGCCACTAGCCTGTTTAATAGCACCTGAGACTTTGGGCACCGTGATGAAAACTTAAGCTTGACTTTCCAAAGTTAGAAAAAAGTATGTCTACATGTTTGGGGGAGGGTGTTGGAAACTCTGGGTAAGGAAAGTGAGAGCACTTTCCCTTACTCGGTATACTTCCTTCTTCAGCAACTATTTCTTGAGCACCCTCTCAATGCCAGGCACTGTCCTAGTTGTTTGAGATGCACAGAGAGGACAACAGAAGACAATGCCAGCCCTCCAGGAGCTTACAGTCCAGCTAGGGGGATTCCCGGGCCTGGGTCCTTCCTGCCTCAACATGCTCTGCTGCACCAGGCGTCACCACGTGGAGCATGATGCACACCCCACACTTACTTAGCATGGTAGTCTCTTCAGTTTCCCTTCACAGAGACTTTAAAGTGGTGTTTGCAAGGACAGTGCTAGGCAATTGTTGGGCTAAGAATCTGTTGGAGTGGCATGACGTGGCCAATGATTGTTTTCTTCTGTTATTGAGCTTATTAATGATGTCATACAATTTTTATAATAGATTTTTAAAATTACATAACAGCTCGCAGAAAAGGAGAACCAAGTAAATACGAATAGACCTTTGTCTACTAGGAAATTGAAAGGAGACCCAACCGTCAGAGCATAAGAATTGGGTCACAGGTGGGGTCACCAAAGGATCCTGCCTTGTACTTCTGTGGTTCGTAATCTGACTCTGCCTCAGAATCATTGGCCAAACTTTGAAAATGCAGATTGCCAGGCCCTCACATTAGAATCTCTGGAATCTTACGACTTGGTTTTCTACAGAAAGGTGCCCATGGATGCCAGATATCCTTTATACAGAGTTCTTTCCAGAAGTACCAGAGAGGAGAACTTGTAAAGAAAATGTATGTATGAGTCATAGGTTGAATATTATTTTAGCTTTTGAATTAGTTTACCTTTTAGCAATGATGACAGCAACCATGTTCATAAAAGTGCCTTTTAGCAGCTCCCTAAGTGTGTCATTCCCCTTGTTCTGCCCACTACGCAGCTAGTTAATTACACAAAAATCAGCATTCTCCCCTACACAGTCAGCATACATAATTTCCTGTCCATTGCAAATCAACACCTGGATAACGGCAAGACAGAATTCTAAGTAAAATAAGATATCTCTGCTCCTGGGCCCTGAAATTCCCCCCACAATCTGTTCTTACATTGGACAACCTAACAGACAATAGAGCTCTCTCAGCAATGGATAGAATGATGTTGGCTAGGCTGGGGGATGAGGGTGGGGGGAAACCTCTTTGAGATTTTCTTATCATCAAGATGGATGGCCTAGTAAATTCAGAGATATGCAGAAGGAGGGAGGATGTCTCAGTTTGGGTACTGGGTTAATAATTCATAAGGTGATCTCCCTCTATCCTTCAGGAAGGAACATCCTGTTCCTAATTGCACCCTTATTCCCAGGCAACCAAAAAAAAAAAAAAAGTTACCAAACAGCTGGGACCATCACTTCTAATGCAGTATGACTTTGCTATGGTTAGCTTTGGGCCACTGGTACTTAATGTGAAATATATTATGTGGGGAGGAGGAATGCAGTAAATATTTACTGAAAGACTGCCACGTGCCAGGGAGTGTGCTAAGAGCCAAATGTGTATTGTCTCATGTAATTCTTCTAACTGTCCTAGAGAGGAGTGCAAATAACTATAGTTTTGTACAGATGGAGAATCTAACACTCAAAGTTAAACGCCTTTCCCAGAATCGCACACACACAGGTGGTCCCAGAGCTACTGCCGCGCCTCTGACCGCAGCGTTAGGCAACCGTGCCCCTCACTGGCAGCATGTCCTTGTACCGCTGAGCCTACTTCCCTGTGCTTCTGTCCCCTCTTCCTCTGAATGGGATGCAGTCTTTGCCTTCAAGGTTGTTCTGACTTTTCAATAAGACAGTATGTGGAAATGGGACAGACATCCTTATTTTCAGATATTATCCAGCTTTTTCTTCCTTCTTCCTCATTCTAGCCTCCCTGTTACAGACTGAATGTTTGTGTCTCCTCCCCCCACACCCTCTAAAATTCATGTACTGAAGCTCTACCTGCCAATGTGATGGTATTGGAAGTGGGGCCTTCAGGAGGTAATTAGGGTTAGATGAGGTCATGAGGGTGGGGCCCCCTTGGTGGGATTAGTGCCCTTATAAGAAGAGGAAGAGAGATCAGAGCTCTCGCACATGCTCTTTCTCTCCACTAAGTGAGGATACAGCAAGAGGGCAGCCATCTGCAAGCCAGAAAGAGGAACCTTACCCAGAACCAAATCTGCCAGCACCTTGATCTTGGACTTCACAGGCTCCAGACTATGAAAAATCGGTGCCTGTCATTTAAGCCACCCAGTGTGTGGTATTTTGTTACAACAGCCTCAGCTAAGACACTTCCTTAGACGTTTAAGTATCTAAAAAAGAGGAGTGAATACTCAGCTCGATATAAGAAATATCTTGATGTTGACCTCTACTAGACAGGAAAATACTGTAACTGTCAAAAGTTAAAAGAATTAAAAGGATCCACAGCCAGACTGTCCACATTAGAAAAAAACAATCTTGGCTCTTGTGTGGGTTTCTGTGGCCATGCTCATTATCTGGGATGAGTGGGGGAGATAAAGAGAGAACAGTCTTGGGTGTGAAATCTCTTTTATTTGGCCATTAGCCATCTTTAGTGAACGGCCTGGAGTGGGAGACTGATTACTGATTACGACTCCAGTCGATTCTGTGGGCTCTCTGCCTCAGTGTCATGAAAAATGCTAATTGCCTGCTTCTTTGGGCTCCTGACTTCTGACAGAGAGGCTTGTTTTTGTTGAAGTTTCTGCAAGATCACTCCCAGTGTGGGACCTCCACGCTGGCAGTGCCTTCTGCTCCAAGACAGGGACATGGTGTTCTTCCTGACAGCATCCTTGAAGCCTTTGCAAAATGGGGAGTTTACTCGGTGCCCTGAGGACTGTCTCCATTTAAATTCAGAGTTATTTCCCGGGTTATGAGATGAGCAGGTTGTGATGAGGCTGAGAACTGCTCTTCCCTAATGGGATGAAGTGCAGTCAACAGTGAACTAACTGCAGGTGTGATATTTACTTTATCCCGTTAGGACTTCTATTCCTTGAAGACTTAGTGAATCAGACTCATGGAGTGGATTTGAGATAAAGTCTGTACGGAAGGGGTTTGTAGTGACCCTGTACACTTTCTCAGTGTGATCCAGACTCTGGGAGTTCACTAGCCTCTTTTGAATAAATAAATAAATGCATTCATGTATTGAATTATTCAATACAGCTGGGAACTGTGGGTCCACTTTCTGCCAAGCACCATGCTAGGTTCAGAGAACACAGATGAATCAATCCCTGCCCCCACCCTCAGGGAGCTAACACGTAGAGGAGACAGGCATGAAGACAAAGTCAGTGAGGTGCCCTGGTGCTGTGATAGATGCTGTGAGTGAATTGAGTGAAAATGTGTCTATTTGTTAGGCAAATGCCAGGCTCCGGGGATACCTTGGCTAACAAATCTAACACAGTCCAGGCCTTTCTGGAGCTTACAGAGGAATGAGAAGGAGGAATTTAAACGGATTATTACAAATGAGATTAATTTGTTGCAAGGAGGCAGGGGGATTATCAGGAGAATACTGTGGACACATCTCAGAGGGGACATCCCAGGTAGACCTCTGGGATAGAGACACCTGGACACATGGCGTTGTGCTGAGACCTCAGGTGTCGAAGGGGAGGGGGGAGAGGAGGGGGGAGGATAGGGAAGGGTGGTGGCTTCAAGGCCCAAAGAACAACAGGTGTAAAACTGCAGAGCACAGTGTGCTCAGAGCATGGCTTGTTGGAGGATCAGGATGAAGGCCACTGTGGCAGGAATGTGAAAAGTAAAAGGGAGGGTGGTCCAAAATGAGGTCGATGAGTTCAACAGGGACCATATTTATGGGGGCCTTGCAGGATATTTAAGGAGGTTCATTTTAGTTATACAGCAATATACCTATTTTAGAGCTGTATGCTCAAAAATCTTTTACTGATAGAAATGTGATTAAAACAAAAAAACAAAAAAAAAAAAAAGAAAGAAAAATGCCCTGGAGACCTTCTTCTGTGGACTCAGGCAGACCTGGGATTAAATCCTGGCTCTAGTACTTACCGAGGTGAATCAATTTAAACAACATGACCTCTCTGAATTTCTGGCTCTGGATCTAAAATATGTGGATAGGACCCACATACGATTGCCTTAACAGTAAGCTGAGCTCTACAAAGCACAGCACACAGTTCTGGCCATGGTTAGAGTCTCTAAATATTAGTTTTAAATGTCATCATAGACGGTTAGCTCTCAGAGATCTCTGGAGAGCATTTTCTCTCTATGAATGCACATTGGTACGTGGGGAGGCTGAGCCTCCAAGAGGATAAATGACTTACACATAATCCCATAGGTGAAGGTATAGGAACAGAGACCACACCTGAATCCAGGCCTCCTTACTTCCCAGCCAGTTACTCCTTTTCTTCCATGGCACGTGGTTTCCAGTCATAAACCCTGTATCTTCCTCCTTTGGAATTCCAATCAGTGGTATATTGAAAATTCAATTCGCAGATTACTTGGAGAGTTTTGGATTAAGATTCTTGACAAAGCATCCCTTATAGTGATTGTTCATCACTGTTGCTTGTTTATGGAACCTAGTAAAGCCAGTGCACCAGGGCAGAAATCTTCAAACCGTTCCGCTTAGGCTCCTTTCCTCTGATGTGAGTAGGAAAGCACTAATGAGGTGGTGCCCCTCAGGCCCTCCCTGTCTCCCAGGCATGTATACCCAGCCAGCCACAAATGCAACTGAACAGTGTTTCTCCCACTTAAGGAGATCCCTTGGAAACATTTAAAAAGAAAGTCTTGGGCTTTTAAGAAAACAAAGAAAACTCTATGAAAATACCTTTGCTGCGTAATGTCTTTTATTATTACTGATTTTTATCCTTTGTGAACTGGTAACATGTTTAAAATATTATTATAAATTTGAAAACCCCAAATCAAAACTTTGTTTTGAAATTCTCATTCTGAGGACACAGTTTGAAAAATAGCACCTCCAAAGAAGTTTTCTACATAAAAAGGTTGCTGTTCGACCACTTGCTGTTCCTGGTGAGCTTCCAGAATTACGAAAGTCTGAATCAACTCAGTCTACTGTGTCCCTCCCACTAGGCTCAGAATCTCAATGGGTGGGATTTAGGAATGTGGTTTTTTGTGTCTGTGTGTGGGGTGTGTGTGTGTGTGTGTGTTTTAAACAGGTGATTCTTCATTAAACTAGAATTAGAAAATGACTGCAATAATCTATTGACATTTCCACTAGAATGTAAGCTCCACGACTAGAGGGATATTTATATATTTTGGTCACTGCTGTATCTTTAGCACCTTAGAACTTATAGTGAGCCCTCACTAGAGAGCTTTATACTTCCCCAAAAGTTGCTACACTGTTGTTTTAATCTAATCCTCACAACAGACCATAACATAAATAGCTCCTGTGGCCTAAAGAACAAAGCCCAAAAGCTTTAGCTTGGCTTCCAAAGCCCTTCATTGATTAGACCCCTCCAGCCTTTGTCAGCATCACTCAAGCCATGTGTTTGAACACAGTACTTTGCAAGCACATCGATTGTCTCAGGCTTACCCCAAATCAATGTAATCAAAATCTGTGGAGTGATATTTATAAAAGCTGCCTAGATGATTCTAAAACATAGTTAGGGTTGAGAAACACTCAGTCTAACCTAATTACTCACTGTCTCTGAATATTACCATAATCTTCGTTCCTCTAGAAAGCAGCTTCCTTACTTCTCTACCTGTTGAATCCCTGCTTTTTCACCAGCCTCCCTCAAACGGCATCTCAACTCTGCAGCTGTTGCTAATCCTCTCCTCACCAGACAGAAAACAATTCCTCCTCCCCTCGGCTCTATATGACATTCACAGTCCTGGTCATATTTTGTAAAGCTATGTGTGTCTCCTTCTGAATTGTGGCTTCCAGACAGGAGAAGAGACACTTTTCACTTACCTAGGTACCACAGAAAGCTAGCACAGTGCCTTGCACAAAGAACACTGAGGCGGTGCATTGTAAAGATGGTGATAATATAATTAGGGTGACCACACAATTCACCATCCAGACTGGGATACGTTTGAGAATAATGAGGGGTGCTAGTAATAATAGCGTCAGGACAAAAGGTATAAACAGGGACTGTCCCAGACAAACTGGAAGTATGAGCACCTAGATAACAATGGCCAACACTGACTAGCTCTTACTGTTTGCCTGTCACTCCTACATGCTGTCTGTGTGTCATTTCTTTGACCTAAACAATGACCCTATGTGGGAGCAACTGTTCTTATCTGCACTGAACAGAGAAAGATGCCGTGGAAGACATGTAAAGGAACTTACCTAAGGCAACACGATTAGGGGCGGGGTGGGAGAGGTGGCACTTGAACTCAGGTCTTCTGAATCCAGAGCTCATGCCGCCCAGTGGAGGAGCTCAAGCCTCAGTGTACGACAGGATGAAGCTCTGTTCACAGCTCAGCTTGAAATAACTTTAGTTACCTCTCTGGCTTTAGTGTCTTTATCCATACAATGATGGCAGTGCCTCCTTTCAGTAACCCTGGAGGATTAAATGGGACATGGGATGAGAAGATCAGGCGAGGTGTGTGCGCTTGTGATGTACTTGCCTTAAGAGAAAGCTATCTGCCAGTTTACTGTAGGCTCCATCAGACATCTATCCAAATAGCTGTGACACAAAGCGAGAAGTAGTAAGTGCTATGACAGGTCACAGGAGACCCCATAGCCTAATGGGTAAAAGCATGACATTTTGCTTGAGACCTGGGTTCAAATTCAGGCTGTCATATTTGAATAGACATTTCTCCAAAGAAGATAAGCACGTGGGCAATGAGCACATGAAAAGATGCTCTGTATCATTAGTCCTGAGGAAAATGCAAACTGCAACGAGGAGATTTCACTAAACACCTACTAGGATGGCTAAAGTTAAAAAAAAAAAAAAAAGACAATAAGAGATGTAGCAAGAACAGCTGGTGGAGAAACTGGAACCCTCATACTTTGCTTGTGGGATTCTAAACTGTTGGAGCCACTTTGGAAAAACAGCTTGACAGTTCTTCAAAAAGTTAAACAGAGGTACCATATGACCCAGCAATTTCTCTTCTAGGTGTAATCCTAAGAGAATTGAAGAAATATGGCTATGTAAAAACTGGTACAGAAATGTTCATTGTAGCACTATTCTTAATGGCAAAGAAATAGAAACTGTTACATGTCCATCAGCTGTTATGGTATATCCATACAATGGAATATTATTCAGAAAGAAAAAGACAAAGTACTGATACATGCTATTAAATGGAATGATCTTGAAAATGTGATGCTAAGTGAAGGAAGCCAGTCACAAAGGACCACCTATTGTATGATCCCATTTATATGAAATGTAGTTTGCCTCCAGAACAGGCAAGTCTATAGAGACAGAAAGTAGATTAGTGGTTGCCTAGGGCTGGTGGGCTCGGGGAAGATGGGGAATAACTACTAATGTGTACAGGGTTTCTTTCTGGGTTGATGAAAATGTTATGAAATTAGCTAGCAGTGATGGTTGTATAACTCTATGAATGTACTAAAACGACTGAATTGTACACTTTAAAAGAGGGAATTGAATGGTATGGGAATTAAATCTCAATAAAGCTGTTATCTAAAAACATTCAGGCGATGCCCTTGGCTTTGGGCATTGGTGTCACCTTCTATAAAAATAGGGCTCATGACAGAGACTAACTCAAAGAACAGATGTGAGGATTAAATAAGAGACTGCATGTAAAACTCTTGGCACAATGACTGGTATCGTAAATGCTCGATAATAGATGATTTTCCTTAAATACATGACCTTTCTCCTGTCCATCCTGAAGCAGAGGATCAGTGGTGCTTTCAGCAAAATAGGCTGGGGATTCATGATAACTTAGGATGCATGAAGATTGACACTCTCCTTGACACTCTCAAGTCGTATGTGCCTCTGAAGGAACAGTGTTATGGCTCTGATCTCTGTTATTTATTTCTTAACTTACATATTTGAGACCTTGCTCAAGATGTGCTCATGAAAAATTACCCTTTTAATGGTGGAGCATTTAATGAGAAACCGGATTATCTACTGCATAAGTGCCCTTCATACAAATTAGCTTGGCCCTGGGTCCTAATCTAAATTGGGCTCTCTACTTTCCTCTAAATGACCTAATATTTTCTTATTAATCTCTGCCCTCGTTCAGCTGATCTCGCTCTGCTTCCTCTTATGAAGCATGCTCCTCAACAGAGCTCTGTGCCCTGACAAATGTTTCTTAAGGCTGTCTTTGTATCTGACTTATGGACATTTTTCGGACATGACCTGGAGGCTGGAAGCTGTTTCTTCCATTTTCAAGCCATCTCTCCAATGGAGTTTTAATGCTGCCAGTGTATTAAATATCAACAGATTTGGGCCAGGTGAGTTTTGGTAGAAGTTTAGATGGGGCTTCACAGGGAAGTCGAATAGATGAGAAGCAGTTAATCATCGTGGTTAAGAGAACAGGCTTGAAGACACAGAACACAAGCAAACCATAAGCCTGGGCTTTGGCATCAGGCAGATCTGGGTTCAGGTCCCACTCAGTGAGTTTGGACAAATTACTTGGCCTCTCAAACCTTCAATATAGATCCTTGTCTATAAAACCTAAGTAATAGTACCTACCTCTAGGATTATTTCCAGGGCTAAACAAGTTGGTGCATATAATGAGCTTTGTACAGGACATGATAAATCCTACCTGGTATTGTTATTATACTTAAACTTTGGAGGAAGTTCCAAATAGTGAAAGGGGTGCTATTAGCGACTGAAATAGTGTCAGGAATTGAAGAGGCAGAGATGGTATTTGCGATAGAATAAGGTAGAGTAAGATAACCTTCCCAAGAAATAGATCAAACCATAGGCCACTCCTACCAAATCTTGCATAATAATGCAGGGAGAGGTGACCTGTGGTGCTCACAGCTGGATGTCTGTACGTATAGGGTATATCAGGCAAATGTTCTTCTCTTTGCTGTTAGCCTTAGTCTCTGACATCTGCCCTCACTGATCCCGGAGACTTAATTTTTACATTGATTACACATACAGACGAATCATCCATGTGTTATATTTGCCTTATGGAAAGTAATTCAAGAAGTTTAATATGCTAAAAGTCAGCAAGGATGCGGTAGAAAAAATACCAAATGGGATTTGGGGACGACAGTTCCAGGCCTGACTATGCAGACGTCCTTCTTTTGTGTTTTCCTGTCCTCAGCTTTGTATCTTCTATGTGCTTCTTTTACTGAGCTGATAACAGGGGCAGCAACTACCATTTATAGAAAACTTACCATGTGAATCCATGCTTTGCACATACTATCTTATTTAAGTTACTATTCATAATGACTCCTAAAGTAGATATTTAATCTTCATTCAACAGTTAAGGAAACAGAGGCTTAGCAGATAGTTTAGTTGGCTTACAAGTGAGAGAGCCGTGGTTTGAAATGAGGATGTCTGGCCCTAAAGCTTATACCTTCTTACACATCTAGCAGAGAGCACTACACATTTTTGTTTGCAGTCATCAAAAACTTGAGCCTCTAGGGGCATAGACTTTGTCTCATTCATCTGTTGCCAGTGAGTAATAGCATCTGGCACGGAAGCGATGCTCAGTAAGGGATGAATGAATAAATGAATGAAATGCAAGCCATGTTTCGTCAATAGGAAAGCATTATATGATGGTTAGCTATTGCTGTTGTTTTTTTTTTCTATTTTAAGTGTGTCCTCAAATAATTCTCAACCCCACATAATGGAAAGGCCTCAGTTTGTCCATCATGTGGAGAGAAGAAATGGGCTGAATTATCTCCAATGTCCTCATATCTAAGTGTCAGACTGATGAAAGAAGGCATGATAGAGGAGGTATCAGAAGTTGAAGTTAGTGATGTTCCAGGAGGTGAATATCAGAAGCCTTAGGGCATTCCAGGTTTTAAGAACCACATAAGCAATGCCCCAACCTGTGACTCCTTTAATGGGAGTTTGCCGAAGTTAGAGATTTGAATTCCTATGTATTCTTTCTTTTTTTTTTTTTTTCTAACTATATGAACGTGGACAAGCTATTTGAACTCTGTGACCTTCATCTTTGTCATCCGGGAAATGGATATGGTTGAGTCGTTGTGCAGAGGGGGTAAAGTTTATGAAACATCTCACAAGAAAGATGTGCTCAGTTCACAGTAACTTTATTGTCTTCATTTTATGTGGATGTGTTTGAACTTCTGGTTGATGTGTCTCGGCAAAATATTATGCTAATAATGATTGAGAAAGCTGTTACGAGGTGTGGGCGCACCGTACGAAGAAGTATGGAAGCCTCTTTCTGTACACGCATGAGTTAACAGAAGAGACATTGTAAAATCATTTTTTGATAATTGCCCCCGAGTCACTGCTTGATACAAAGCAATTACTCTGGAGTCTCACTGTAAAACAGCCCATGGAATTGGGTGTAAGGAGGGTCTTGGACCCGGGCCAAAGTCATATTAAATGCTGGAAATGCCGGAGAGGCTCAGGGCTAATACTATTCTAACAAGAATGTCAGACATAAACTCCTAGTGGGTGATGATCGTTTGTTGATGACCTAGTGTGTATCAAAATCCGTATTGGCTACTTTATACGTGTCATCATGTTTATTTATCTTAATGCCCCTTTGGGATTGGTTATTTTTAACTCTTTTTTTTTTTTTTTCCTCCCTGAGAAAATGGAGTCTCAGAGAGAACTGTGTAATTTGCCTGAGGATTTAAAAGGATAGAGCCAGAATTTGCATACAGGAGTCTTACCATTCTTTTGTCCGTGGTCTAATGATTTGACTTCCATAGCATGTAGGTGAACCAGAGAACCAGTCTCGGAGCTGCGGATAGTTAAAGCCAATGGGCCCTGAACACCTACTTATCTGAATCCTGCATTTCTCTCTTTCTAGGTCAGGATCGCAGTGAAGCCACTTTGATAAAGAGGTTTAAAGGTGAAGGGGTCCGGTACAAGGCCAAACTGATCGGGATTGATGAGGTTTCCGCAGCTCGGGGAGACAAGTTATGCCAAGACTCCATGATGAAACTCAAGGTACTGCACAAGCATTTTAATTTAAATAGTGTGGGTTTGATATGACCGAGAGGAAGAAATGATTACAGTCATTCTGGTAAACATATTTTTTTATTCATATACTGGTATATTACTTGGTACACTGATGACTCACTGCATTTATTTATTGGGAGGACATGTCAATCATTTAGCAAATGTTTGTTGAGCATCTCCTATGTGGAGGTATTTTGCTAGCCCCTGTTGTACAGTTTTTGAACATATCACATGTTATTCAATTGTATCTTCACTGTGCGATGCCTGCAAAAATAAAAGTACAGAATCATCAAATTGTGCTGTCACTCAGATTTTATAAATTTTCTACTTGATTTTTGAATAAATTTTATATATTTCACCATATGATGAATATGGTAAAAGATGATATATTAATAAAAAAGCTGATTTTATTCATTCTTGAAATTTCTATCAATGTCCCCCAAATACTTTAAAGGGAAAATGTTATAAAAAGTGATATGTAACTAGATATTGACATTTGGCAGTATCACGAAGAGATTGATGATTTTAAATGCTTTAAAGAAGGCTTTTCACTGAGAAAACTAAGAAAGAAATAGAGAAAATTTTTAATATGCAAAATAAGAAAATTATGTTATTAAATAGCCTTTAAAAACATACAAAATTGAACATTGTTTGTTCCCAGATTCTGGTCTCCATGTAGTCTGTGTCTCTTTAAAAAGTAATATAAAATATTAGAAAAACAGATGATTTAGCAAGAAGTTTACAAGCTATCTTATGCATTTAAGACCTATAATTTAATTATTTTCCTGATTATAGAATTCAAAAAATGTTCATTGTAAAAATTTTGAAAGTACAGAAAAGTATGAGGGAAAATTAAACTTATCCACAATCCCACCACAAAAAGAAAAATCAGTATCAGCATTTTTGTGTGTAACTAACACTCTCTCTTTGTATTTTTATATACATTTGTGTATATGTATATGAACCATACACATATATGTAGTGTAATTGGAATTACTATTTATAGTTTCATATCTTGTTTTCTTTCTCCCTAATAATATATCATGAGCATTTTTTCTTATCTTCTAATAGTCCCTGAGGATACAACTTGGTCAATGTAATTTTTTTTAATGTAAGAAAAAGGGAAGAAAAGAAAAGGAAAGAAAAAAGAAAAGAAGGCTGGCCAAATGCCTACTAATATTAAATGAGACAATATCTATAAAACACCCTCTACATTGTCTTTTCTTTGATAGATGCTTAATAAAGCACAGGTATTAATTTTTTTTTATACTGTACACATTTTCTCAACAGTTTAACATGTATATTAGATGCTAAGACTCCCTGTAGTATGGCTGTAGGAATCATTCTTTTTAAAAACTCTTAATTTTCTAAACTGTGTATCATTACTTTCTTTTTTTTTTTTTTAGCTGTTACACAGCAAACTTTATTTTAATAGTTATGAATCTACTACAAGGCATACTAGAAAAAGGTATAGAAGACATTAAAATCATGAGTTCAAAGATTGTCTCCTTGGAAGAGGTTAATGTATCCTTTTATAAAAAATAATTAAGCGGGACTTCCCTGGTGGTGCAGTGGATAAGACTCCACGCTCCCAATGCAGGGGGCCCGGGTTTGATCCCCGGTCAGGGAACTAGATCCCTCGTGCATGCCGCAACTAAGAGTTTGCATGCCGCAACTAAGACCTGATGCAACCAAATAAATAAATATTAAAATAATAATAATAATTAAGCAATGTTATAAGATTTTAGGACAGTCCAGGAGTGAGCCCCCTTCTTCTGCCAAGTTCAAGTCTGAGTGATAAATACACAAAGGAGTCCAACAGGAAGAATTCTAAATTCCAGCTTCATGACTGATAAATGCTGGTCTGGAGGATGTGACGTAGATACACAGCCACAGGGCATCCTTGAAAGAGACAGGCCATTCCACTTGGTTTGTGGGGTAGTTGGATAACTTCAACGTTCCATGTTCACCCACTGTGACCTCTGCTCTGCCCCAGAGCAGGACTGTGATTCACGCATGAGATCAGACCAGAACACAACCTCTCTACCAGCGGGTAGATTGCAGAGAGAGAACCCAGAAAGACTGAGCCAAGGAGACCCTAGTCAAGAATGGGGATAAAGGCCTGCATCTTGATTCTTGCTGAAGTTGCTCCTTACTGAGTATGAGGCCAGGCAAATGGAGATTTGCTTTCGACAAATATTAATTGAAAGACATCAAGAAACTCTCCGGTGGCCTGGTTCTCACCCAGAGCCACAAGTCTGCTGAGAACAAGAAAGAGGCTGGTGCATCTTCCCCCAGCATCCTGGTAGATAGCGTTCACCAGGCATGGGTCACAGAGCACCTCACTGACAGCTGCTTTCATAGAAGCATGGAGGTCTCAGCGTATGTGAGACAGGAGTTGGCCTGTGTGCCCTGAAGTTCTCCCTCAGGATTAACACTGGGCCAGGCTAGCTGTACCAGGCCTGGCCAGGATTGCCGACCTTGGCGTGTGTGTGTGGTGGTGGGGGGGGGTGTTACCTGCAGTAAAGTACCCCATCTGTCACCCCTTATAACTGTGAGGTCCCCAAAGCCCTGGAGAGTTGGTCCAATCATAACATGCTCTTGTCAAATGCTCTGAACTTGATGGTTCTTGGTTCCCAGACAATCGTCTTTCGTTATTTGCAAGTTGCAGAGCAGAATGTTGACATTTCTGCTCCCGGTAGTGTTTCTTTAAGAAACACAGAAACATAAACGATCGATTCTCCATTTGGCCACTTGCCCAGGAAGGAAAGACAAAGAAGTACAAAATGCCTGTTAGCCTTGCAAAAGGCCCACTTGTTCATGTCAGGCCATAGGAGAAAAAAAATTTTTTTAATCTGTTTTTCTTTGCTAGGCTTTCTGAAGCTGGTGCCTCTTCCTGTTTTAGAGAGTTTTCTCTTGGATTATAGAGATTTAAGAGGGGATTCATAATGTGAGTATGAGTGAGCCATTGCCTGTCCACCAGCGAAGCCTCATTGTCATTGTATTTTAATTTAGTCAACAACGCACTTTTACATATATTATCTCTTTCGCTCTTATGAGGTAGCTATTAGCTTCCCTGTTTTGTAAATAAAAAATCTGAGGCTCACGGAAGTTATAGGATTTGCCCCAGAACCTTCATTTCATCTGGGATAAGCCCAGAATTCAAGCCTGTATCTCCAGATGTCCAGAGTTTGATAAGATATAGTCGAGTGCTTTGTTCTATTCTGTTTTGTATCTGCGTTGAATCTCTCCTGGTTCCCCAACTAGAGTTTAAGCTCCTACCAGTAAGCTACATAGCCCCACATCATTGACTTCCAAAGCAGTCAACTTTCAGAGGTATCGGGCAACATGGTGGTGGTTGAAGCTATGGGAGAGATGGGCTGATTACAGAGCCCTAAGTAAATCTGTTAGTCAGGGTCCTGTAAGAAACACCCAGCCCGACTAGGTCAGATGAGGATACTTTAAGGCAGGAGCGACATACAAAGGTTAGGCAAGGTTAAGGTAGCAAACAGGAGCTGGTGAGGCACTGGAAACTAAAAACAGTGGGAAGCTGTTACCATCCTAGGATGAGATCTATTTACTGGAACCCAGGGAGGGCGAGATTGCGGACAAAGTCCCTTCCCTCGCCAAGTGAGATTGTAGAACAAGGATGGGAAGGAGGCTAGATGAAATACCCTGACCTCTCTCCTTCCACCCTCTGGTCTCCCGTCTGTGCCTTCCTGGGTGGCATCCAGAGGGCAGGAAGCTCAGAGGACCTGGCAAGACCACAGGGGCCAGTCTCTGGGCACACAGCAGGGCAGAGGAGGATATTTGTATTCTCCTTCTTACCTCGGAGAAGTGAAACCTAGGATGAGTTTTCCCCCAAAGATCTACAACTGATAACCAGTAGGGCTGAGATTGGAGACCAGGTTTAGTTCAGGGAGCTTTCTGGAATAGCATTCTAGGTTTTCAGCTATTCAGGTTGCACACCTGCTTGACGTGTTCCCTGGAGATCACAGTCATCCCATTGTGTGCATACACCCTGCTGGGTGAGGTTTCTCAGAGTCCTTTCCTGTGCATCGTCTTATTGGATTCTCACGGCAACCCCTGAGCTGGACAGGGCAGGCTATCAACCCTGGCTGGCGTGCCTGCCCCCTTCCCTGTGTATAAAATCCTCCAGCAAGATGCTGCCTCTGTGTAACTCCCTTAGGGACACCTGCATCAGTCACTCCATACAGTGCCCAGCACATGGCATTGCTTCGTAGAATCAGTATTAGTATTAGAGGTGATGGTCCCAGTCATTTGCTGAGCTCTCCTTGCACGCTGCACCCCATGCTAGGTGCGGTATGTGCACGCTTCACCCTTAGGAAATGAGAAGTATTCTCATTTTAGAGTTCTCCTTCACTCCTGAGTTTGGAAGCTGGTGGTCCCACCTTTTTTTCATCCATGCCTCCCCAAAGAGCCCTTCCAGAGGGTTATAATAGAAGCAGCCCTAACACTGGGATCCGAAAGGTCACTGTTTGAATTCCCTCTATATGTCTTCTTAGTTCCTTGAGGTTTGGGGTGTTCACTTGGCCCCCCGATCTTACGTTTGGTCATTTGTAAAATAAGGGAGATAATTTTTCCTTCCCAGGAATGTGGGATGGGCTGAATTATATGACGTGTAAGAGAACTCCTACCATTTGGTAGGTACCCAAGAAAACATCTGACTCCTTCATTTCCAGGGGGCCAGCAGTGACTTTGTAGGTCAGGTGGCTAATATTAGGCACAGAAACCCCAAAAGACACCTACCTCCATATCTTCCGATTCCCCAGCCAGCCCTGTCCCTTGGCCCTTTGTCAGTGCTACATAACAGCACTGAATCGTCTGTGGGGAGGTGAGCCCTTGCAGTGTGCTGTCTGGTGGCAGGCTTGCTTCGACTTCATGCAGGTTTTCAGGGCTTAACTCAGGGTCCTGTCTCTCAACATGCCTGATGAAACCGGAGTTTTATTTCCCCAAGGATCACACCATGTGGATCATCCTTCTCTCTTGCATTTGTCCTGGGAAGCTGTACATCAGCAGCCCCAAGCAGAAGTGCTCCTGAAACATGCACGCTGGCTCCTCCCATCCCTCTTTATCTGCAGCCACCTTCTGCCAGGGAGTTCTTTGATAGCCACCTGGTCAGCATCACTGTGTGCTGGGAATTAGCACAATTTGATGTTGTGGTAATTCTAAGAGCTGGGGGTTGTTAGGACCATCTTGGAGATGGGGACATTAAAGCTACTCTTCTTGGGGCTTCCCTGGTGGCGCAGTGGTTGAGAGTCTGCCTGCCGATGCAGGGGACACGGGTTCGTGCCCCGGTCCGGGAGGATCCCACATGCCGCGGAGCGGCTGGGCCCATGAGCCATGGCCGCTGAGCCTGCGTGTCCGGAGCCTGTGCTCCGCAACGGGAGAGGCCACAGCAGTGAGAGGCCCGCGTACCGCAAAAAAAAAAAAAAAAAAAGCAAGTGTCTTTACTCTTAACTTGCATAATATCAACTTTGGCGAGGACTCTTGATAGCACATTCATGTAACAATAATTTCCTGAGTGTCTCCTGACCTTCAGGGACTGTCCTGGGTACGAGGAAGAGAGCCGTGAGCAGCGTAACATACCTACCTTTTGTGACACCTACCTTCTAGTTGACTCATACACATATCGTCAGTTTACAAAAAATTTGGGGAAACAGATTTTTAAGAAGTGGAATGCACTTGGTAGGCACTTTGCTTGAAAGCTCAGGAATGATTGGAAAAATGGTAGAAGAACGTACAAAACGTGTGGGTAGAAACGGCAAGGCTTAGACATATGACCATAACATTTTTCCAAACAAAATGGAGACATGCAGTCTGGCAATATATTTTCTTTTCTTTGTGATCTCTAAAATTAATTCACATGAAAACTTTTCCCAGAAGTATAAAATTAAAATCACATTTAGGAATGTATTCCACGACTCATCTTTATTTAAAAGGTTAAAACCATATCTAATACAAAACCCAGCAAAGATTTTAACAAGAGGACCATATGCTATTTATCCTGGGGTCTCGAATTCCGAACTGAGCATCTAGGCACAAAGTAGACACTCTATAAATCTTGGTTCGTCCAATGAATACATGTTCAAATATCTGTTTGTACAGTTTTCGAGCAGTGAGGACAAGGATTACCCTAAACCATCGAGAACATGCAAGCCCGTCGGGGAAGGCGGCATGGAGGCGGGGAGGGAATGCAGTGTGCCTGATTGGTGGCTTCGGTTCACGATGTCTGACATGGCTTCGCTTTGGGACCGGAGGGAGTTTTCAAATGAAAACACTAAAGTAAAAAGCACATCCTTCCTTTCAACAGGGCGTTGTTGCTGGCGCTCGTTCCAAAGGAGAACACAAACAGAAAATCTTTTTAACCATCTCCTTTGGAGGAATCAAAATCTTTGATGAGAAGACAGGGGTAAGTAAAAGAATAACATGGCATGGTGAAGTTGAATCCACTGACAGATGTGTCCTTAAAAGCCTCTACTCTCTGGGCAGGGATATCAAACGAGCATAAAAACAGATAAAGCAACTGACAAACTTGATCAACTGTGATTGTCCGTCAGAGGGAGGCTCTTTCCTGACCTGGCCACAGTGTGACTGCACCAACACAGCGTGACTGTGTTTCTTGCAGTGTAATTGGGATAAAAGTGTCACACAGTCCTGGTAATGCAATAGGGAGATTGATGTGCTTTGAAGAGCGGTGGCTAATGTGACAGTTTAAGTTAAATTTCTTTGTGTGCCGGCAGCTTTAATGACATGCATCCTAGAGGGAGACGCACGGGGGTCAGTTGACTTGGTCAAAGCGTCCAGACTCTCTTGAGTTGAACCCGTGGCACCTCGCAATTGCTGTCGTCAAAAAGAATAAATGGAGTTTTCAATCTTGAAAAATCTCTATCACTGCATGATCGGGAAATGTAAGGACTGATCTGTTTGTTAAACCCACTGAAGTAGTGGTTTGTATTTTCACCAACCTCCGGGCAGCGGTTGGCTCCCAGCTTCATCCCCAGGACTTGCCTTGCATTGTTGGCCTTGTTCATTGATGGTAAGGGAAAAACAGAAAAGCGTTCTGTTCTTTGATCTGTTTTGTCCAGAGAGCAAGAGTCAAGTGGACATGTTTTCCTTTTATTCATTCAATGCTTTATATAGCTTCTAACACACCTCCGCCTATGCCACCTCCTTTGAACTTCACGGGTAATTTGTCAAGCACTGTATAAACAATACTCAACCAGCCAAGTTACCTAACCTTGTCATTTTGCATTATAATTTTCTCGCCTTTGTTTTGACTCATATTAGGATAGCAGTGGGTAGTAGGATGATAATTTAACAGTAAAGAATGGATTTTCTTGAAGAAAAGTTATTCCTGAATAATAATAGCACAGACATTTGTACACCCATGTTCATAGAAGCATTATTCATAACGGCCAAAAGGTAGAAGCAACCCAACTGTCCATCTATGGATGAATGGATAGACAAAATATGGTGTGTGTGTGTGTGTGTGTAATGGAATATTATTAAGCAGTAAAAAGGAAGTTCTGACCTATGCTACAACATGGAAGACGTTATGCAAAGTAAAAACAGCCAGTCACACATAGACAAATTCAGTAGGATTCCACTTAATGAGGTATCTAGAGGAGTCAAATTCACAGAGACAGAAAGTAGAATGGTGGTTGACTGGGCCTGGGGGGAGGGGTGATAAAGAGTTAGTGTTTAATGAGTACAGAGTTAAAAGTCTGGGGAGAGGGAAACAGTGCTGTTGATGGATGGCTGTGATGGCTGGTCAACAATATGAGTGTACTTTATGCCACTAAAAATGGTTATAATGGTAAATTTTATGTTATGTATGTATTACCACAATAAGAAAATCTAGTAGTAATAATGACCATTTGTTGAGTACGTACTAGGAACATATTAGTCACTTTGCATACATTATTCAGTTTTGTCCTCACAAGGGTCCTATGAGAGAGTAATAATCACAGGTACTGCGTCAAGCACATAGTATGTTCCAGTCATTGTTGTACACCCTTTAGAAGTACCAATCCATTTAATCCTTACAACAGCCCTGTGAGTAGATAGTGTTGTCATCTCCATTTTATAGCTGAAGATATTAAGGAGAGAAAAGTAACTTGCTGGAAGTAGGTGGTGGTGGAGACAGGATTACAGCCTAGGTTGTCTGGCTTATGAGTCCAACCACAATGTCTTCTCTCTCAGGGTAAGTGACTTTCTCATGTTCATCCAGCATGTAGGAGGCAGAGCTGGGATTTAGCCTCCAGTTGACCTGAATCAAAAATCAAAGCAATTGACCTGTATGTTATAGGAAAGGGAGACCTACCTGGGGATGCCGTGGTAAAGGGAGTTTAAGATGTGGGCACAAGCATCGGTAGTCAAGGAGCTTGAAGGCAGCAAGATTAAGAGCCTAATGTAAGCCTCTTCTGCTTTAATAAAATTATGGTTTCTAAAATTAGGGAAGATTTTCCTTTTCCTGGGCAGACTATCGTTTGGAGACCTGTGCTCAGTTCTGAACCTCACATTTTAGAAAAGATATAATCGAATCAAAGTATATCCTGTTGAGGGGACCAGGGCAATTGGGGGACTGAATACTATGCTGGGCCAACACTTCTGAACACAGATGTGGCCACGTGGGATCCTGGGTAACACACAGGAGGCAGAGAGCTCTGGGCTTGTAGAAACTTGGAGGATATCATTGACCCCTTAGCCTCCTTCATGGTAGGGATCCAAGGAGCGTGGATCAAGCCTATCTGAGAGATGCTTTCACAAGGATCTATATGCCCAATATAAGTCATGATCTCTAGTCTCTTCCCAAGTCCATGCCTGCCCATCACATGACACTGGCATCACCAAAGGGATTGGAGTAAACCAGAGTATCAGATATTTTCTTTTGTCTAGGGCCATGTGTTTGGCTTTGCTATTCCATCATGTACCCTACCATCAAATAGTTCTCATCACCAAACTTTAACTAATGAGAAGAGGTAGTTTATATTCTTTACCTTTCTCTAAATCCTCACGCAAGGATGGCTAACCTGGCCCCAAAGAAAGATACCACCAAACCTTATAATGTGATTTTTTTGATTCTTTATCTGGACACAAAGAGAACAGCAGTAAAGTCATTACTTCAGCTCAAAGCCATTTGGCTTTGTTGGAAAAAAATGTCATCTCCTACTGGAGAATCGGGGTGAAGGCAGAGTTAAATGTTTTCTGTCTGGCTTCGTCTGCTCCAGTTCTGTTTGATTAACCTTAGGCCCTGTATCATTGGGCTTCTGCTACCCTAGCTTGTTAATTTGTCTCAACACAAGCCTGGGGAAAAGTGGTGGAGAGAATCGAACATTTAAGCCTGAACTAGAGAGGATGGTGGGAGCAAGGCCCTCCATATTAACAGCGTTCATCTCTCCAAAGAGTTGTCTAGTAGAAAAAGCAGCTGACTTGTTCTGTGTGACTCAAGGGACAGAACCGAGACCAGGTGATAGAAGTTTCTAGGAAGCAGTTTCAGTTTATGAGGAAGAAGAATTTCCTTCGAGTCAGAGCTGTTCAGCATGTAGATGGACCACCTTCCGTGCAAGGGAGTTCACCAGCCCTAGGAGGATTCAAGCAACAGTCATGTTATGGGGATATTTTGGAAGGAATTCAAGTAGAAGGTGAGATGTTGACCAAAGTCACATCTTTGGGGAATCACCAGAGTTGATTCCCCAGACTAGTTGAATAGTCTGTTTCTCCCTTAAAGTCAACCCTATCGATGTGATTTATCTTCAGATAAATGGAGGTTTTTCAAAACCTCCATTGGAGATTATGAGCAGGAACAGTTTACTGAACCTTTGTCGTTGCACAGCAGGGGACCGGCTGAATTATGCGGGATAAGAGTCTAAGTGAAGTGTTTTGTCCTACATATCAAAGAAATGGAAAATGAGGTCTTTGTCATTTGGAATGACAAATTTTAGTTGTTTATCATGTCTAAAGTATTCCTGCTCAAGCTTGGCTGCACTATTTTTTTCAAAACCGAGAAAAGCAACATTAGCAGAACGTGACAATAGCTACAATTTTAAAAATCCAAAAGCTGTCAGAAGCGTTTTGATCCCAATTAAAGAGACCCTTTGCAGCAATTTACACCTTGTCTTGAATTTCCAAGGGTTTTTGATCCCAAACCTTATGTGAGTAAATTTCATTAGTAGTATGTTGCAGGAAATAAATCAATAACAAAAGCTGTTCATATGTTCAGATATCTAGGTATTGCTAATATGTCAAAAGGATCAGTGAGAATGCAGAATATGTCATAAATGAACTCACTGTTACTAGTAATAGTAGGAGTGGTAGCAGTAGCAGTAGGAGTAGAAATGGTTTCATGTCAGTATGTTACTAGCTCCTCAAATCAGACCAGTGGACACCAAGGCAGGAGTGATGACATCTTCATTTCACAAATAAGGAAACTGAGATTCTGGGAGTGTTCCTGACTTGGCTGGAGACTCAGATCAGACCTTCCAACCCCAAATCCTATGTCTTTCCAGGGAAACTCACTAGCTTTCTTCTCTCCCCACTTATAATTTTATTCCATAGAATTATTATAATTTGTGCCATTAAAAAGTCAGAAATATTGGGACTTCCCTGGTGGCTCAGTGGTTAAGAATCTGCCTGCCAATGCAGGGGACACAGGTTTGAGCCCTGGTCCGGGAATATCACACATGACGCGGAGCAACTAAGACTGTGCACCACAACTACTGAGCCTGTGCTCTAGAGCCCATGAGCCACAACTACTGAGCCCGCATGCTGCAACTACTGAAGCCACGCGCCTAGAGCCCGTGCTCCGCAACAAAGAGAAGCCACTGCAGTGAGAAGCCCACACACCGCAACAAAGAGTAGCCCCCGCTCACCGCAACTAGAGAAAGCCTGTGCGCGGCAACAAAGACCCAACACAGCCAAAAATAAATACATAATTAAATAAATGTTTAAAAATCATAAATATTGCAAGAGCCTAAAGATGAGTCTGTTTCTCAGGATAGAGGGCAGTGGTCTGTATCATCTCTTCCAGATAATGAAACACCTTGTTGCCACAATCACAGATGGATTTTGCTTGTTCATTTAGTTTAGCCAGCACTGATTGGCACTATTATTTGCACCATTCTAAGTACATTATAGCAATTCTATGAAGTAAATGCTATTATCATCACCATTTTACAGATGAGAAAACTGAGGTCCAAATAATTAATTACACAGCTCTCAAGTGGCAGAGCTGAGATTCAAACCCAGGTAGTCTCGTCCAGAGTACTTAATGCTAGTAATATATCACACCTTTCTTACTGTGTTTGGGCTGCTATAACAAAAATACTGTAAACTAGGTGGCTTATAAGCAGCAAATGTTTATTTCACAGACCTAGAGGCTGGAAAGTCCAGGATCATAGCCCCAGGATTTGGTGTCTGGTGAGTGCCCACTTCCTCATAGATGGTGCCTTTTTCTGTGTCCTCTTATGATGCAAGGGGGAGAGGGGGAGGATGCTTACTAGGACCTCTTTTATAAGGGCACTAATCCCATGTATAAGGACTCCACCCTCATGACCTAATAAGCTCTCAAAGGCCCCACCTCCTAATACCATCACCTTGAGGGTTAGAATTTCAGCATATGAAATTTGAGGGGATATAAACATTTCAGACCATAGCAATATCAAAGTTTATAAACGATTTCCTTTTATATGTATTAGAGCAGATTGAGTATTATCCCTGTCTTACTGTCACCATTATTCACTTTCATTTTAATGAGCTTTCCTGAGTGAAGATAAAAGGGGTGGAGTTACAACTGGGACTGTCTTGTGGATAGAATGTTGGCAGTGTAACCAGTACATGGTCAGGCAAGAGCATATCGGATGCCTGTTTTACGCCACACGGTTATCTGTTTCCTGAGGATTCAAAGATGAAGAAGATGTGTCCTTGCCCCTGAGGTGTTCACAGTCTGGTGGCGAAACCAGACTCACAAAATGAACTAACAGCTGCTGAGACACAGGTGTGAATGGAGTTGTCGGTACTCAGGGGATGGAGACCGAGCTTTGCCTGAAATAGTCAGGGGTTTTCACAGAAAAGGGCACACTGACTTGGCAGTGGAGGAGTGAGTTGGAGAGGACCAGGTAAACGAAACGAGTCAGGGAAGAGAAAAACGTATTTCTAAATGCACAAATGTCTAAAGGAGAAAGATATGTGTGTGTGTTCATTTTTCCCTTCAGGAAATATTTATTGAACACGTCTGTCAACACACATATGAACAAGGCTGTATCTTTTTGTTCATCACTGTTATCTATCTGGTTAGCACATGATGTCCACATAGTAGGTGCTCAGTAGTACTTACTGCACAGAAAATAAAATGACTTAGTGATTACGACTCAGCAAATATACACAGAAAAACTAGGGCATAGCAGGGGAGAGGTGGAGAGTGGCCCAGGATTGAATATTGTCCCTCATAATAGAGGGGTAATGATGTTTTAACTGTAATGGCTGCACTTACATTTCACGGCTGATTTAATAATTTATTCTTCAGTGAAAACCAGATATCACCTTATTCATGTCTCTTCAAAAACAGGACTGTTCTTCCTTTATTTCTAACTAGATATTTTGAGTGGACTTGGGGAGAGCAGCTGAGGTGGAGCAAAGGAAACTGGTCCTAGGGAGGGAGACAGGTAGGAAGATGAAGGCGTTGCAGAGCAGGATGCTGGGACCTGGGACACCCCTGTCATCCTGAGAGCCATTGAAACAGTACATAGGACTCTCACAAGATGACTAGCCTATAAGCAGGACCGTCTATAGCAGGCTTTTGTGGATTCTGTCTCATTGGACACCCAACAATTCTTGGAGGTATGACCCCTTTTTACAGACGAGTCATCTAAGGTACAAGTAGGGTGAGTGGCTTGCCCGAGGCTACTATGAGTAGCAAGAATTGAATTCAAATTCACATTTATAACTCCTAAGCTTGTTTTGTTTCTTTTCCTCCAGAGATTCTCCACTTGACTGGTTCTATCCCCAGAAGGGGTTGCTTTGGAACTTTACGTAGGCATTTTGGGTGGTCACGACTTTTGGGGAAGGGGGTGGTGATGCAGGAATTTACTAGGGGCAAGGACGCTAGCCACTCTGCAATGTACAGGACATTCACTCACAACACAAATGTTTCCTGTGCCATGTGACTTTAAATGTCTTATCACACATTCATGTAGATGAAAAACCTGTTTATAATTACCTGAATCTAAAACCTAACTCTACTTTATCTATAAAAAAAAGTGATTTTGTACAAAATTCATAGTAGTGAGTTTTCCAGAAATGCAGCTAAACAGAGAGAAAGATGTGCTTTGTTCTGTTGAAACCTCATCAAGAGTTGGTCATCACTTTGGAAAACCCCTCCCCCGTGATGCTTTTCATATTTGAGTCACCAGCAGGGCACTACTCCATCAGTTTCAGGTGTAGCTGTGTTCACCATAACTGGACTTATATGACGCATCTTTAAAAATATCAAATATAAAGGGAAGAGTTGAATGATCTCTTAAAACTGAATTTATTCACTATAAGAAAAGCACAGACATAAGACAGTGTCATTATGTTCTTCTATTGTAGTTGTAACTAAGCCTTTATATGTTAAAATTCATACTCTTTTTAATTAGAAATCATCTTCTTTTATTTCTCCTTTATAAGTAGGATATTTTGACTTGCTTAAACTTCATGTGTACAGGTAGATTATATAATCATTTCCAGATAATAAAAGAATTACAAAATATTGGTTTATAAGAAGGAGGTGTTGGGTCAGATAAGGTTAAGAATCCCTGTCTAGACCATGCTGCCATTTTCATTGGTTCATTCATTCATTCATTCCACAAATGCTTATTGAGTGAAAGGGATATTCTACGTGATGGATAGGGATGAACTAGCCTGAAACCTTTTTTTCAAGGAACCTACAACCTAGGAGGCAAGACCTATGTATATAACTAAAAACTCAAAGCAAGAATAACAATATGATAAGAGAAAAATATAAAATTATCATGAGTTCAAAAGAAGAAATGGGGCTTCCCTGGTGGCGCAGTGGTTGAGAGTCTGCCTGCCGATGCAGGGGACACGGGTTCGTACCCCAGTCTGGGAGGATGCCACATGCCGTGGAGTGGCTGGGCCCATGAGCCATGGCCGCTGAGCCTGCGTGTCCGGAGCCTGTGTTCCGCAACGGGAGAGGCCGTGACAGTGAGAGGCCCGCGTACCGCAAAAAAAAAAAAAAAAAAAAAAATGTTAAAAAAAAAGAAGAAGAAGAAATGATTTCTTCCATCTGAAAAGAAATATGGAATGATTTAGGAACAAAGGGCTGAACTTTGAAGGATGGGCAGGGTTTCAAGTGAGAGATACAAGAGGACCAGTATCCAGGTGAAGGGAATTTTGGGGAGTGTTTACTAAGGCCCTAAAGTGAGAAAGTCATGAAGAAGGGCAGGTGTGGAGAAGAGTTGAGATGTCTGGATATTCTGGATTGGAGGATGTGTGATTGCTATCAGTGAGAGAAAACTGAGAGGGCTGGCAGGGCCCTATTGCGAGGCCTGGAATGTACGACTAACGAGTTTTGGTTGAATCATGTCCATTACAGCCTGAGTTATTATTCATTGTACTCTGTGGCCCTGAAGCTGCACTAGCTATACAGAGAGGTAGGTACAGTGACTCTAAGGCCACCCTCGACCCATCAGATGTCTTTGCGCAAATCAGGGAAAAGTCCCTTTCTTTAAGGCTCATTGCCCGGGATGACTTTTGCTGGGAAACGGTTGCAATAAGTATACATGTTTTTGATGACTATACGATGACTACCTCCCCGTAGATCTATGCAGTGTACCCCCTGGCCAGCTGTACGTAGCAGACCTGGGAGTATCATTTCGTGCATGAGCGGAACGCCGGGGGTACCATCTTGCCAGTTCCTGTACCGACCATTCACTGCCCAGCTTGCAGGACTAGCAAAAGGAGACCCCTCCACTCTGTATATCCCCGTAGATCTATGCAGTGTACCCCCAGGCCAGCTGTACGTAGCAGACCTGGGAGTATCATTTCGTGCATGAGCGGAACGCCGGGGGTACCATCTTGCCAGTTCCTGTACCGACCATTCATTGCCCAGCTTGCAGGACTAGCAAAAGGAGACCCCTCCACTCTGTATATCCCTTTGCCCTTCTTCACTCAGTGAACACCTCAAGGTCCAGTAATGTCAACAACACTAGCAACAGCAACACAGCGCGACAATGACCACTTATCAAGCCCTTTCTCAAGCCAGGTGCTTTAGTAAACTAAGTGCTTTATGCATTTCATCCTCTGAGCAGTATTCATGTTGGGTCTGTCTGAATCCACAGCCCACACTCCTCACTGGTATGGTACTGGCACCAGAGAGTGGGCATGGTGGAAGGAGCTACCTTGGATCCGTTCCTAGCCCGCTCTAAAGCAATTTTTATGAATGACTTTGTATCTCTTTTACTCATCTGTAAGATGGGGATAATCAAAGTACCTATGTTTTAGGATTAGTGCAAGATTAAATGAGGATTTAATTTAATCCCCTAAGACTTAGAATAGTGCCTAGTATAAGAAAAAGCTCTAGGTGTTAATATTATAATATTAGCTCTATTATCGCCTCTCTGATATGGACTTTCTTATGTCCTCCCTTCAGAATTAAGAAATCCTTTCATATTCCTCCTACAGCATCCTCTGTTCACCTTTATCACAGCACACGGTTGTCTGTAACAGAATGAGTTGACCCATGCTTCCATCAGACTACAGGTTCCATGAGGCCCCTAGTCTCATCCATTGCTGTATCTGCAGGGTTTCGCACACGTCCTGGTATGTGACAGAGATGCTAATGGCACATTGAAGGAAGGGAGGAAAGTCAGTCAGGGAGAGACGGAACAAAAGCGAGGGAAGGATGGAACAGGAAGTAACGAATAAGTAAACTTATAATGAAATGCTCATTGTCCGGGCTAGATATTGGAGCCCAAGACGCTACGTATCAAAGATGCAAGTTTTGCCATGCAGGCAGTGAGCATGGAAAGAATAATATATGTGATTCAGAGTACCCTGGTCCTAGGATGTCAGGGGTGGAAGGTCCCTTAGGCATTGACTAACCCACTCATTTACAAGTGAAGAAACTCAGAAGCCAAAGAGAAGAGGCGGCTCCTGAAGGACTTCCCTAGTGGCACAGCGGTGAAGACTCCGCACTCCCAATTCAGGGGGCCTGGGTTCAATCCCTGCTTAGGGAACGAGATCCCACATGCATGGTGCGACTAAGACCTGGCGCAGCCAAATAAATAAATAAATAAATGTTAAGGGAAAAAAAAGTAAGTGGCTCCTGAGACCTCCTAGCACATTGTATGCAAAACACCGAGGCTTGAACATCGACTCTGTGTCACTCTCTAATGCCCACAGAACAGGAAGTGGGAAGCATCCTCTTCCCTTCCTCCTCTTCCTTACTTTGCCTTCCTTCCTCATTACCTTTTTCTCTTCCTCTCTCTACCATCTCCATATTCTTTGCTCATTTGCTTCAACATTCAGGCTCCCAAAGCCCGACAGCTGCCCCAGGTCCATTTTCATATCAAAGAGACTGAACATCTGAGGGGAAAAATTGGGCCTCTGTATGTTTAGTGTCTTGTTGGGTGATATTGGATTTTAATTTATCACCATAAAAAATCAATTTATAGCTCAAATCCAACATAGTTTTTAGAAATTGGCCCTGTCCGGAAGCTGCCTCTGTTAGATAATTTAGACGGGGGATAATTCATGACGGGGGAAAAAAATGGATATTCGTATTACCCTGGAAAGTGAGACCACGAATGTTTTCAAGCAGATTTGATAAACTCAGAAATGTACTGTCTTTCCCTTAATGAATCATTTTATCAATTTTGGTCTTTCAGGAGGGAAGGAGGTACTGTTTGCTGGGCTAGCTGCTTTTACATGCTTGATCTCATTTAATTCAATCCCCTAAGAACTCAGCTAAGAAAGTACTATTTGTCCTGTTAAACAGATGAGGAAACTGAGACACAGAGAGGTTAAGGGAATTGCACAAGGCTGAATACCCAGCAAATTGCAGAGCCGGGCACTGGCTCCGACATGGCAGAGTAATAAGGCCTGTGCTCTTTTCAGTTCCCAGTGTGGTCTCTCTCCTTTTCAAGGGCCTACTTAGGGCCTCTGGAAAGCACGTGACCGTGCGTTTATTCTCCAGGGGAGAAATCTAACTGCTCTGAGGGTTTTTGTCGTGCAGACCAGCCCTGTGACTAAAGGTTTATCAGCTACTCTTGGGGCCTCTGAAGGGTGTGTGAGCTGCTGCTCAAGGTGGCAGTGCCTGGATGTGCAGTGTGACCTCGGGGATGGATCCTCTGCCTATTCTCTGGGACTCTCTCCTCATCTGAACCCTGGGGTCATTCCTCAGCCTCTTTCTTAAAGGTCCAGATAGTGAGCATAGTGGGCTTTACGGTCTCCCGTAACCGTTTACTTTGGCCACTGTTATGTGACGGCCCCCGCAGACAATATGTAGACAAAGGAGCTTGGTGTCTGCTGGCTCTGGTCTGGGTGATTACCGAGGAGTCTTCTAATCTGCTCATTCTGACCCCATGACGAGCTCTGTAGGAGTGCAGGATGAGCACCTGCTGAAGATCTCTGGTCTTCATCTCTGGGCCCTTTGTTCCCTTCTCTTTGGTGGCTGACTTTGGGGATGAATGCTTTTTATAAACTTTGATGATAAATATTCAGCTCTGGGAATTGTGTTAGTTATTTCTACCATTTGTGGAGCGCTAATTGCCAGACACTGTGCCAAGTGCTTCCCATATATTTTTCTCATTGAATTCTTGCAATCCATTGTTGAGTAACATATTATCATTCCCATCTTACAGATGAGGTGACTCACCCTCAGGGAGGTTCAGTCACTTGACCAGGACTACTCTTAAATTTTGATCCATTTATTTATTCAGCAGATGTTCATTGAGTACCTACTGTGTGCCAAGGAGTATCCTCAGGGGTGTGCAGACATTGGTAAATAAAAGGAAGGACTCTACCTTGTAGAGTTTACGTTCTAATGTGGGGAGACAGACAAGAAACAATAGACATACTAAATAATATACTCTGTTAGAAAGTAATCAGTGCTATGAAAGAAGATAAAAAGTATAGCGAGGTCACAGCATTTCCCCACTGTGCTTCCTTTCTCCTTGCAAAAGGGCCTGTGACATACGTGCCTCGTAACTCACAGATATGAACATGCTCTGGGAGCTTCCTATAGTTTTGAGGGTCAACTGAGTAATGGAAGAAGACACTTCTGAAAATTCTCATCCAAATTCCAGGGGCCGTTACACGTGATAAATCAGAGCTGTCAGTTTGGGTGTCTCTGCTTTTATTTGCTTTATATGGGTTCTACTGTTTATTGTTTTTCTATCTCGCACATTTATTTTAAATTTTAATTTAAAACTCATTTTCCATGACTGTGCTTCAGTTATTTAATAGGTGGTTCTATTTTTATGAAGACACCCCTTACAGGAGCTGTTTGTGTAGAAATGGTGATGCTATAATTAGGCCCAGCACTGATAAGGTGGTTCTCTGTGCTTCTCTCAAGTACTTCTCCGCGGCAGCCCGAGGTGGAGCAGCATTAATAATTCTGGGGACAATAAAGGAATGTGTTTCCTAGAAGGTGAGCCCAGGTCAAGGTGAGAGCCTGGTAAAATCCACCAGAGAAGAGACTCTGTCTGGGGAAGTGTGCATGGTGGAACCTGGGGCCTGGATGACCAGTGTTATGCAAGGAAGTCTGGGTGTGTTGTCAGAGGGCCTCAATTTGTATCGTCACTCGGTTAAAAAGGTGCAGATCGAGCTGTAATGATAAAAACAACGACGACAATAATAGCGATGATAGCAATAGCACTTACCGTTGTCCCAGATCTTGTCGTAAGTGCTTTACGCACATCTCATTTCATACTTTTATGAATCACTGAACCTCTTAGTGGCTCTGTGTTCTCCTCTGGAGTATATGAGCAGTAATTAACTAGCCAAGCTTTATAGAAGTCTTTCCAAATAGAGGAATTATCTCTGGTTTACACAGGATGGCACTGAGTTTCAGAGAGGTGAAGTGAACTGCTAAGATGTCTCAGTTAATGAGGGCTGCCCTGCCCACCACATTTATTTCATTTCACACTGCTTTGCTGGCCACAACAAAGAAGCTGGTGTGTGAGTCTGTCTTACATGGATGGTTAGATGTTACCTGGAATAAAACACTTCGGTGATATCCTGGCTGACTTTTTCATCATTTGTTCTTTTGTGCTGTAGTTACTGACCTTATTCATTCATTCATTTAAATAAAAATATTTATTTGTATATATGTTGATTCTAGAATTAAAAAATACGTATATATATTTTTTAAATTCTAGCATCAACAGTGAGATAAATCTAATGTCCTCCCATTTTTCTGTCTTATGCTCATGGTCACTACTTCTTTCTTGCACCTTTCCCTGCTTTTCTACAGATTAGGAATAACCATGCTAAGCTGGTAAAGCATTTGCATTCCCTGATTAGTTACAAACATGAAAAGTAGAGAGAATTTTAAACAAAGAAACAAACAAAAATCCTAGACTATGAGTAATTGGAAGCCAGGGTCCATTATTTGGTTACTCTTATATCTACCACCTTCTGGTACGTGGTAAGCTCCCAGGAGATATTTGTGGCATTGCGCTGAATTCCTTCATTGTACAAGTCAAGCAGCCCTCTGATCCACCTTCTTGTCTAGCTGTGTCCACCTAAAGCCTTTGGGCATTGTGGGTGGCATCTAAATTCTAAGAATAATTATCTCCCTGAGAACAGTAAATAGCAACTTCATCCCCTCTGCCATGGGCTTCAGTGATACAAACCATTTTACTCAAGCCATATCTGCCTTCCCAGGGTTCCTTTAACTTCTAGATGAATAGAAGATTATATAAAATGTATGAAAGGTTACATGTAATATATTCAATCTCAATTTCCGGTGTTATTAATGATCTTAATGCATAGGTAATTTGTTTCCCCCCATTTTCCTTTCTCTTTCCTCATCCATCTAATTTGCCTTTATCCTTCTTTCTCACCCCTTTTCTATGCTTTCATATGCATATAGATATAGTCACTTTTTTTCTATTGCTGTATATATTTTCCAAAGGCATTATTAAATGCCCAGTATGTATAAGATAGAGAGTACAGCCAGCTATAAAAGTAGTATAATATATTATGTGAATGAGGGAAAGGTAATATCTAATTGAAGGGAAGGAAAGAAACTAACATTTATTGAGCAACTACTGTGTGTTGAAGTCTATACTAAATATTACAAGTAAGTTCCTGGAGGATAAAAACTCTTGCCTTCTCCCAGCCATTCTGTGCCCCGCCAGCAGCGGGAGCTTTGCCTAGGGGTAGGAGTCCTTTCAGGGTCCTGGGGTCTGTGCCTCAGAATTTTGATGCCTGGGCACTCTGCAGCCTGCAGCGTGTACAACTATGCTTTGATGCAAAGGATGAGAGAGAGGAGGTTAGCCTAGGAGAGCTGGTAAGGTGGTGAGGGATGACCTAGGAGTGTTATATCCACTGTGCTGAGTGAGTTACATGCGTGGTCTCCTTCAATCCTTATGATCACACTGTGAACTACATATAGGCATTACCAGCTCCATTCTGGATGGAGCCCTGAACATGGAGGGTGGAGGAGGGTAGAAGTGCTCCAGGCACTGAGGACAAAGGCCAGTGACCTCGCAGTTCTGACTCGAGCCCAGGGCTTCAGTCCATCTGATGAGCCCACATCAGATGCAGCGTGCAGCCATCTCAACTGCAAGCAGCTCCTATACTTGTAGCTTCAGCCAAATATCTCTTTCGGGATCACCCTAGTACACAGCCTTCCTTCAAGCTGCCTCACTCACATAGCTCAGGGATTTGCTTGGCAGGATGGATTTGACTTCTTAAATGATTTAGAAAATCAGGAGATTTCAAATCTGCAAGAAATTACACCGAAGCCTGGCCTCAATATCTAAATACACAATGTCTGCACCTCCAGAGATGGAGGTTTGAAGTTTTCATGGTATCTGAGAAGTGTGTAGACTGTTTTGAAATTACACGTTTGAAATTTTGAAAATAAAGATCGTACTGGCAAGTGTCTAAACCCAAGACGGCCATAGCCTCACTTGTGAGGCACAGATGCTTCATCTTCGATATAAGTGCGTCCGAGGAGGGTTTCTGAGACTCATATACAGAGATGCATCATCTCACGACTCTGTGCAGGATGATCTATTCGCGTGAATAGACGTGCATACTCTTTCATGTTTATTTCTGTGCCGTCAAAGTCTGTGCCCGTATTTTTTTTTTGGCTATCTCTAGCCTACGATACAACCACCCTACACTTAACAAAAGCTTCATCAGATACAGTGATTAAAAAAAAAAAAAGGATCTCTTATGTTTGAGAATCTCTTTGTAGTTTGGAAACTACTTTCACTTTTTTTCTTACAGCTGATCTTCACGTTAATCTTACAATATATGTATTACACATGCAATTTTATTGGTGACGGACCTGGAGCTCTGGAGCTCAGAGAGTCTGATTGCCAGCCCAGAGTCACGCAGTGATAATGGACAGAGACTAATCCTTATCTATAATTTATGCCTTTTCTATTTATAAAAGTAGCATATATTTACTATAGAATGTACAAAATATAAAATAGGAGAAAATAGAAGTTACTTGAAATCCCACCACTTAAACATAAACCAAGTCGATATTTTGGTGTATATACCAATAGTCTTCTTTACATATATATATATATTTTTAAGGTGTTGGGGGTAGGAGTTTATTAATTTATTTATTTCTGCTGTGTTGGGTCTTCGTTTCTGTGCGAGGGCTTTCTCTAGTTGCGGCAAGCGGGGACCACTCTTCATCGCGGTGCGCGGGCCCCTCACTATCGCGGCCTCTCTTGTTGCGGAGCACAGGCTCCAGACGCGCAGGCTCAGTAGTTGTGGCGCACAGGCATAGTTGCTCCGCAGCATGTGGGATCCTCCCAGACCAGGGCTCGAACCCGTGTCCCCTGCATTAGCAGGCATCTCAACCACTGGCGCCAACAGGGAAGCCCTATATATATATCTTTAATTGAAATTATACTATACATGCTGCTTTGTAACCTACTTTATTACTTATCCATATATTTTCTTTTATTAAATATTTTTCTATAGCATCATTTTCAATTACTGTAAAGAATATTAGCCTATGAGTGTAACGTAATTTAATAAACACCTTATTGTTAGTATCTGCATCTATGGGCACATCTTTTTATACACACCTGTGATTATTTCCTTTAGTTAAGTTTCAGAATTCCTGGGTCAACAAGTATGTATACTTTTAATGCTTTGGTCTTTTTTTGAGGGGGAGGGGGGTTCATATTATGTTCTAGAAAGTCGTACCACCAGAGGTACAAAGACTGTTTCCCTACATATTTGTCAGCATGGAGTATTGCCAATTATTGTAAAATATACATTTTTAAACTTTTTGATATTAAACTTTAGTTTTAATGCCTCTGTCTTAATTTCCTTATCTGCTCATGATAGTCATAGGGTAGCACCATGATGGTGGAGTCTGTCTTTTACACTAATGAGACTAATAGTCCATTGGTTTTACCTACAGATCTGAACGATGTCAAAGGGCATTGAGAATTGGCTGAAAATGGGTTTCTCACGAGGCTTGGCTTGTAAATTGTCGAGGTGTTAACTGTCTGGACCACCACTTTGCCCTTGGCCATACACTGGCTGAGCGATGTTTAGAGCAATATTGTTGATTTTCCATGTATGAATAAATGTCACCAAGAAGAGAAAACTTGACAGTCTTTACTATTACAATTTAAGATGTATGATCTTCGACTTTCAAGCAGAATAAAATTTATTTGTATATTCATTCCTACACATAAAGCTGTACAGTCTTGGCCAAGTCATTCCATCACTCTGAGCCTACGTTTTCTCAGTTAGGAGATGGAGATGGGGATGACTTTGGCCTTCTGCAGAGGTCTGTTGTAGTAATTCTGGGGGAAAGAATGCATATGGAAGTTCTTTGCAAATAAGTACTCCTTGATTATGTACATTAGTTTTGTCAGAAGAGAAGAATAAAGTTGGCACATACCAAATGTTTAGCAATTAATAAACTCCTCCCTTGACGTTCTAAGAACTGTATCTAATTTATGGACAGCAGTTTTACTGAGCAAGAGATGCAGCCCAGGTTCTGTCCACGTTCAGAATTAGTGGGATCTGAAATAATAAGATTTGACTGTGGCCTCCTTCAGGACAGCTCCAGGACACCGAGGGTGCTCATCACTTTGGTTTTCCGCCCACAGTGTCTATATTCTGCCACCTGGTTAAAGTCTTTGAGAAAACTGAATGCACCTTAAACCTCTTGAGGCCACTTCTCTAGCCTCAGAGTACTTTCTGCACAAATCTACCTTTGCTTGTATTTCTCTTTATGAAACTAGTATGTGAATATCATTGGGAGAGTTAAGGTTAACTATTTTATAGAGTGTAAAATTGCATCCTTAAAAAACCAGGGCTCCCATCAGCACCTTGGTGAAGTCATTTATTTTTCTTTCCCTGATACTCTCATCTGTAAAAATTAAATTCTTCTACCAAACATTTACCTAGTGTGCTCTATGTCCCAGGCACAGAGATATGAAGATGTATCAGAGAAACCCCTCTCCTCCCCAGGGCTCATGAACTAGCAGCTGAGTAAATAACCGATTATATGACAGTGTGATAAGCAAGATCACGGCATGGTTGCCTCACTTCAGGTTCATACGTGTGTGCTTCTGTATTAATGACCTGAAAAGAAAAGCAAACAGAGTCATTCTAATTAAACCAGCAGATGATATTTAATTGATCCATACAGGGAATGTTGGTGGAATAGACATATAATACAGAGATACTGTGTGGAGAACAGAATCACAGAAATGATCATCTCAGAAGAGTGAAAATCCTCTCAGCATCATCCCCAGCTGACCCGCACAATCAAAGAGACCCACTTTCAGTGGTTTCTTTCTTGGCCTTTGCACATGGTTTGTTTTGGTTTGGTTTTTCTGCCTAGAACTTTCTTCCGCTGCCTTCCCTCCACCCGCCCTCTCTTGGCTCTTTCGTTTATTTGGCTGACTCCAGTTTCTCCTCCAGGCCTCTCAGCACAGGTACCATTTCCTTAGAAATTCTTCCCTAACCTACCAACCTAGGTTGGATATCCCTTGTCTATACTTTCATACACCAGCCACTTCTATTACAATATTTATAAAAATGTGTTGTACCAAAGGTAGAAGCAACCCAAGTGTCTATCAGTGGATGAGTGGATAAGCAAAATGTGGTATATACAGACAATGGAATATTATACAGCCTTAAAAAAGAAGGGAATTCTGATACATGCAACAACATGAATGAACGTTGAAGACATCATGCCAGGTGAAATAAGCCAGTCACAAAAAAGCAAATATTGTATGATTCCACTTACATAAGGTTCCTAGACTAGTCAAGTTCATAGACACAGAGAGCAGAAGGGTGTTTGCCAGGCATGGGGGTGGGGGAGAATGGGGAGTATGTGTTTAATAGGTGCAGAGTTTTAGTTGGGGATGATAAAAAAGGTGGTGGTGATGTTTGCACAATAGTGTAAATATTCTTAATTCCACTGAACTATATACTTAAAAATGATTAAAATGGTAGTTTTTATGTTATGTATATTTTATCACAATTTTTTAAATGCATTATAATTGGGTATGTTGAGACAGCATACCTTGCAATACCTTATGTGCTGTTGAGAGCAGGAACCATGGGATTTATCGACTTGTCCTCAGTGCTAGCACACACCTTTCAGATAGTATGTACTCACTTAAAAATAGTTGAGTGGGGCTTCCCTGGTGGCACAGTGGTTGAGAGTCCGCCTGCCGATGCAGGGGACATGGGTTCGTGCCCCGGTCTGGGAGGATCCCACATGCCGCGGAGCGGCTGGGCCCGTGAGCCATGGCCGCTGAGCCTGCGTGTCCGGAGCCTGTGCTCCGCAACGGGAGAGGCCACAACAGTGAGAGGCCCGCGTACCGCAAGAAAAAAAAATGTTGAGTGAATGAATAAAATCTATTATGACAGTATCAAGCTAATATATCCTAATTTTATAGAGAAAACTCAAACTAGGAGAGGAATGGTGCCCTGCCTAAATCCCACAGGTAGTCAACGTCCAAGTCAGGATTGAAACTCAGATGGTGTCAACCTCAATCCAAAAGTACTCTTTTCATCATGCCTACCTTTATTTGCCTTCAGTTTCTACACACTGTTAGATAGAATAAGAGGAGGTAGATGCAGGTGAATGAACCTGAAATGCCATGTCTTAAATTAACAATGATTCCAGAAGACTGAAAAGAGGGTAGAAAGGGAAGGGGAAAAAAAGAGGCTGATATAAGACTTTCCCTGGGATACAGTCACTTTTCATTTGCTTTTTGTTTTTTTCCAATCTCTTGCCACGTAACCAAAAGAACTGGAATGGGGAGATTGATTGGGCAGTCAGTTGTTTCCCAAGGGCTGGAACGGAATCCCAGTCTCTCAGGTAATTTAACCTGGAAGGGGGTTTTGCTATAGGGAACAGCCCACATGGTTGGGGATGGACAAGATGATTTAATAGGCCTCTTCCTGCCCTAATTGCTAATCTTCCTTGTGGGAACCCCCTTCTTGTGCTTCATTAAAGCCTCCATTAATTTGTTTGTATATAAATTCAAGCTGCTTCGGTTCTGTCACACTTCTAAGTGGCTCCCATTCAGGAGTCTGTGGCTTGTGTCACCCATTAGGATTTACTGAGAAGGAAGACGCATTATAGGTTTTATTCCTTTGTGTATGGAGCACATGTGGCAACTATAAAGTACGTTCATGTATAGTATGAATAATTGTCATGGTAATTGATAAAGTAGTCTGTAATAAAGGTAGCTAGAATAGCATTCCTAAATGCTGAGGTCTCTAAGTGCTCAGGAGGAGGGGGGAAGGGCACTAAATAAATCCAGTCTTTCAGAAATTGCTGGCATTTAAAAAAAATAGCCAACCAGAATCCTTAGGCCTGCATTTCACTTTCAAGTGTAATTATTTTATGTTACAATTCATATCTGCTGACACATTGGAATCAACTCAAATAAAGGAAGGCCATAAATCTTGCATTGTTTGGATTAAGCACGTGTTGGTGCTGGGAAAAGTCTGGGAGGAAGCTGCCCCTGTGTGTAAATAGTTTAAGAGAATCAAGGGGCTGGAAAAGATGTAGATGCCGGTAAGACAAATGGTCCACCAGCAGCCAGCCTGTTTAAATATCCGAAGATGTGAGAGGCTCAGTACTTTATCCTTGTAGTGAATTGTAGCAGGCCATTATAATAGTATAAATAATAATACTAGCTGACCCTGTCACTTACTGGGGTTCTACTAATGCCATCTACCTACATATATTAACATTTTATCTTCAAGACAATTCTGCATGGGAAGTATTACCAGCTGTGTTACCTGGAGCATGATATTTAATTTACCTGTAACTTAGATTATTCACTTGGAAATGGAAATAATTATAACAACCCTCACAAACGTCACAGGGTTGTTGAAAGGATTAAATGAGGCCATATACATATAGTGCCTAGAACAGTGCCTGGCATACAGTAAGTGCTCAAACAGTAGGAGCTGACGGTATCATTTCCATTTTAAAGATGAAGAATCCAGTCACAGAGAGGTTCCAGAACTTACCCAAGGTGACTGATGGAAGATATGAACCTGGGTCTTTTTCATTCCAAAGTCTAAATTCATGCCACACTTGCTATCTGCTACATGTTTTCCGTATTAATATCATGCTTTGGTCTTTGTTCTGACTTCTGAGCCTGGTATGCAGGAGCTTTGTCTTCCCTCCATCCCTCTTAGTCTCCCAGCCTGTCCAAAGCTGAGGGAGGTGATGGAGCTAGCGTCCTTGGTAGAATCTTTCACTTTCAACTGGGACCTGCTAGTACCTTACTATAGCTTGTGTCTTGTCCAAATGTGAATTAATGTGGCCCCTTTAGACTTCCAGCCTTTTCTGCAGGATGATCTATACTTCCTTTCCCCCCCAGGAACATCCATTGGATGTTGTGATAGCAGCTCTACACTCTTACTAGGGAGTCTGTTTCAATGAGGACTAATCATTGTTGACCTTGGCCATGATCATATATTTTTCTTCTCCAACTGTTTTGTCATTAGACGGGTCTTGTGAGCTGGAAAAAGTACTAGAGAAGGGGTCAGATCCAGGATTTAGCCACCCCTATAGGCATTTACCTATATACCTTGTATCAAAAGATAAATACCAGCTCTCCCTCTGATTGGCTGTGTATCCTTGAAGGTCACTGGCCTACAGTTTCCCGAGATGTGCCAGGCTGTATCGTCAGCTCTGACTGCAGATGCACCAAACCAGCAGAGCTGCGGGTCACAGTGATAGGCTAAAGCCATGTCAGGACTGGCCCTTCATCCCCCTTTCCCCACACTGTGTTGAAAATCCCACTGTCTTCATGAGACTTTTGTAACCAGGGCTGGAAGGTCTTCATGAGACTTTTGTAACCAGGGCTGGAAGGTCTTCATGAGACTTTTGTAACCAGTGCTGGAAGGGAAATGGACTTAAACATTTTAGGAAGGTTTTTAGTGTGAGAGTGCAAATAAAACAGCTTAGAAGCAGAACCGGTGCTTGGTACCAATAAAGGATCGGAGGGGAAAATACAGGGTCAATCCTAGTTCTACTTGTGAGCTGCATCATCTTGGCAGGTTACACAAATGCTCTGGCAGCTCAATTCATTTGTAAGTAATCATATATACTGCAGTGCACTGAGGATTTGAACTGTACTGTGCATGTCAGAAATGCCTTGAAAACTGCAAAATACCCCACAAAATGTTAATTGCTGCAAAAGGGGAAAGAGCAGCATTTAAGAACTGAGCTAGAAGCTCATGGTGCGGCCTTACAAGTGACCAGTTGTGTGATCTTGGACATTTAACCTCCACGAGCCTCATTTTCTTTATCTGTAAAATGGGCAGAATAATCTTCATACACCACACCTATTTCCCAGCATGATTGTCAGGCTCCAATACAATGTAAGTGAAACTGTGTGTTTAAAACTTGAACTCTAGGGCTTCCCTGGTGGCACAGTGGTTAAGAATCCGCCTGCCAATGCAGGGAACGTGGGTTCAAGCCCTGGTCCCGGAAGATCCCACATGCCGCGGAACAACTAAGCCCATGTGCCACAACTCCCAAGCCTGTGCTCTAGAGCCTGCAAGCCACAACTACTGAGCCCACATGCCACAACTACTGAAGCCCGTGCGCCTAGAGCCCGTGCTCTGCAACAAGAGAAGCCACCGCAGTGAGAAGCCCCCGCACCACAACAAAGAGTAGCCCCCGCTCGCCGCTGCCAGAGAAAGCCCGCGCGCAGCAACGAAGACCCAACGCAGCCAAAAATAAATAAATATTAAAAAACAAAACAAACTTGAACTCTAAAGCACTCTGCAGATGTTAGTCAGCATGTTTATTATAGGGATGGCCAGCCGGTGGAGTGGCTCTGTCCTTGTAAGTCCAAAGGGCACCTCTGTAACTGCAGTTAATTTTCCCGTGGAGAAACTCTTACTTTTTACTGCAAGACAATTTCCAGCTTTCTCAGCCAAATGACTCTTCTTCCCTGTTCCGTAACGTTCACTGGAGAAAGAATAGAGAGGAAACAGAAGTCAAAGCCAGGAATCATTGGGCTTTTTCCACACAGGTGTGAATTAGAAGAGCTCTGACTGTCTTGGCCTCTGTCTGCTGGTTGATGTTTGTACGGGGCATGGAAAGTCACTGAAATCTCTACTCAGGATAAATGCTAGTTCTGCTTTGTAGCCAAAGGTATATGCCAGGACATAAAAAGAATTCTCTCCATGGCGCTCCTGTTAATTCCTTGCAATTATAGAGAGCTATAAAAAGCCAGCTAATTACTTCTTCTTCCTGCTGTATATTTCAAAGATGGCAGCTATCTTAGTAGATTCAAGGTAATTCTAGTATTCAAGCCATTGGGCTATAATCTCCTTTTTTCCCCTTCTTATAACCATCAGCACAGTGAATGAGAAAGACTTATCAGCCCCGAGAACCATGTTTTATCCTTGGGCTCCCTTTATCCTTGTATGAGCAGGCGAGACCCTGAGTTGTCCCCTTTGCTCCTGCTGGCATCTGTTCGGCTACTGGTAAAATGAGGGCAATCATTGGAATAGCGTCTATAGAAGTGTGGTTCATATATGCAGTATGGCTGAGGGACCCTGTGAGGGCCTCTGCCTGCCTTCTGAGCTAATCTGTGTATAAAGGCAAAGCACTCTGAGATGAGAGCCATGTCCCTAAATAATCCCTGAACACGGGCTGCTGAGCTGTGGAAACAGTAGCTACACGTGTCATTGACGTGTTCGTGATACATTAGGTCACAACGGGTGAGGAGAGATGGGCTAGCATCCCCATGTAACAGCTGGCTTTGGGGGCAGGAACTACTGTTCCATGTCACCTGTTCTCCGTGGAACAGCGTTCCCTGTGGCCTATTGAGAGTCCCTCATTAGCTTGGTAATCAGGCCCTTTGAAGAGAGGCTCTAACTCAGCCTAGCTTCACATCCCTTCCTTTTGAGAAGTGGCCCGTTCCCCATCACGCAAAGTAGGACAAGCCTTCTGCAAGTCAGAATCTGTTCTTTAAGAGGCCAGCTCAGAGAAGACCCCTAGCCCACGTGGCCTTTCCTCATCAGCCCATTTGAAAGCCCTCCTTTTGCTTCCTAAAATCCCAGGAAACATCAGGTTGTCCTTCTAGAACTGGTGCCGTCCATCCAGGGTAGTAGCCTCTAGCCGCATGTGGCGATTTAGATTTAAACTGAAATTAGTTAAATTCTAATAAAATTTAAGAACTCAGTGTCTCAGTCGCCCCTGGCACATTTCAAGTGCTCAAAAGCCGCATGTGGCTAGTGGCTACCTGTGAAATAATAGGAAATATATATATATTGGTCTCTGTCCCCAGTTCCTAGCACAGAGCTCCTAAAACCCTTATAATTTCCTAGGGGAGAAGAGCACGAGGAACATCTTTCGTTGTAATACTTGAGAGTCTTTGACTCTGGTTCTTGACACAGAGCTCTTAAATCCCTCAGAATTTCCTGGGTGCTGGCGTGACATCTGTTCTAATGTGACCACTTCAGGTGGGCTCCTGGATGGCTCCTGGGTGTGGGCTGGTCACCAGGAAGACCAAGCCATGATTAGAAGCTTGCAACTTTGAGCGTCACCCACCCCTCTCCTGAGAATGGGAGAATGGGCTGAAGATTGAGTTACTGATCAATCATGCCTACATGATGAAGCCGCCACAAAATGACCGGAAGTGTGAGGTCAGAGAGCTCCCGGGTCTGCGCCTGTGTGGAGGTGCTGGGAGACTGGCTTCCTCAGAGGGACCATCAGAGCTTTATGCCCCTTCCCGCAGGCCTCACCCTATGCAGCTCGTCCATCTGGCTATTGTTGTCATATCCTTTTATAGTAAGCCAGTAATCTAGTAAGGAAATGGTTTTCCTAAGTTCTGGGAGCTGCTCTAGCAAGTTAATCGAACCTGAGAAGGGGGTTGTGGGCACCTCCAATCTATAACCAATTGGTGAGAACAACCTGGACCTGCACGTGGCGTCTGAAGAGGGGGCAGTCTAATGGGAATGAGCCCTTTACCTGTGGGGCCTGACCCTATCACCAGGTAGACAGTGTCAGAATCGCGTTACACTGTTAGGACACCCAGCTGGTGTCTCAGAGCATTGCTTGTTGGGGGGCCGGGGGAACCACATATATTTGGTGTCAGAAACGTAATAAGTGTGGTTGTCATGTGAGAGTAAAGGAGAAACACACAGGAGGAGGTTTTCGGTTTTGTTTTGTTTTGTTTCCTAAAAACGACTGTGTCGGACAGTGCACGTTTAGAACATTTCCTTCACCACAGAAAGTTCTGTCGGACGAGACTGTTCTAGATTGGGTTTCACGCTGCCCTGTGGTGGAAATGCCCACTTCTTACAGTGCAACCCCACGCCAAGCACTTTATAATCACCTGGACATCTTTAGAAATAGGCATAATTTAACACGTGAGCAGCCTAAGGTTTAGCGGTATCAACCTGCCCTAGGATACATGGCTAGGAAGCAGCTGAGCTGGGACCGGATGCTGGGTCTGTCTGCTCTGAAACTCACTTTCTGAACCACTGTTCTACACTGACTGTTGGTGTCTGGGTCCTGAAGGAGATGCGGTTATCGCCTGTGATAGTTCCTGCGTAGCATCTTCTGTGAGCTGGTCGGATGAGGGTGGACTGAGACCGGGGCGAGGCTGATGCTAGCTCTAGGGGCGTCGAGGATGATGTTGGCTATTCATTCTGCTCGTGTTCCTTTGTTAGGCACTCTGCTAAGCACTTTCCACGCGTGTGTCATGTTTAATTCTCCTAGTAACCCCATCCTATAGATACGATTATTATCTTCCCTCCACAGATGAAAAACATCACAGCTTCAAAGTTAAGTAAGCAGCATGGTAAGTGACAGAGGCTGAAACGGGACCCAGGTGTTCTGAACTCAGAAGCCCCTCTCATGTTCGCTAGGTCTTGTTACTTTGACCCACTTCAGTCTGATTTCAGTCTTACTACCAACAGAAGGGTTCTCTGCCTCTTCTGAAATGTGGAGCACCTCAGTGAATCTTCTGCTTGCTTTGGGAGAGTAAACAGAGCAGGATGTCTGAGTGGAGTAGATGCTTCTGAGCATGGGAGCTTATCTAGTCCCTGGAGAGCTGGCCCTGCGTAAAGGCGCACCCTCTCCCTCCGCCACTGAAGTGCTAATCGATGTAGCAAATACACCTGATTGACTTCTTGTCAGAGCCCCATTTCACAACAATGGACAACATCTTCTGTAATTTGAAAACTGATTACAGACCTGCAACACTGGTTCGCTTCTCTTTTTTTTCAAACATAAATGGAATTTCTCTTTAAGGAGAGAGCAAAAGCTTTTCCAGTTGATTCCCATACATTTCCAAGGAGGTTTCTTTGCCAGCCCCCTTTTAAGTTAATCTGCTCAGTTACAGTTACTGAACTTGAAGATACAGCAAAGGAGAAAATAGCACCATCTGCATTCCATTTTCATTCATTAAGAACTTTGAGCCTAATAAAAAAATGAACCTTCATGAACAATGTTCATTCCATTTTCTCATATATCTGGAGTGGTCTGTTCACTAATAAATTCTATCTATAAAGTTGGTGTATCTGAAATCCTAAATACAAGATGGCTGGGGAGGATAGATGCAAACATAGTGGGTGGTCCACAGCTCTGCATTCATACTTTGGTCAGGGAAGGGAATTTAAACAAGGATCCCCGAGGCAGGGGGACCAGGTCAGTTTCCATAGAAACAACTTCTTACAGTGACTCTAAGACATCACTAAAAGCAGCAGGGAAGTGTTCCAGCCTTGAGTTGAATTCCACTCTATGAGTGTGTACATTGTGAATTCCTTGGCCATTCTTGTCAAATACTCCTCAGGAGTAGGGGCATTTATGAGAATGAGCATGTGCTTTGGAATGAGAGAGGTTTGGATCTGAGGGTGTGCTGTGTACCTGAGAGTGAAGAGAACAGGCTTTAACATCAAACTGAATGGGTTCCCATCCTGGGTCTGGAGTCAGAGTCAGCAAACTTCAATGGCCTGTAGGCTACATGGAGCCCACCACCTGTGTTTGTACAATCACAGGTTAAGAATGGCTTTTATGTCTTTTCATGGTTGAAAGAAATTGAATGAAGGATAACATTTCACGATGTGTGAAAAGTAAATGAAATTTAAATTTCATTGTCCATAAATAGAAGTTCATTGCAAGACAGTCCCACTCATTGGTTTACATCTGATGCATGGCTGTTTCCCCCCAACCCCTGCTTGACAGTTACATCCGTCCTTGCTCCTTGGAAGTCCAGCTGGATTTCTCAGGTAGAAGGTGGCATAAGGTCCCGCTAGGCCAGGAACTGGACCATCCCATCTTGATTCACCCACTGGGCTGATGAGACTTTGCTAAGCAGCTGCGTTGATGTGCAGTGACTCAGGATGGTCTGGCCTGAAGATTCGCGGCGGGGTGACTGCAGCCCTTACTCTGAAGTCTGTCTTTGGCTTTCTGTCAGAACACAGGTTCCTGAGGCTATTCTGTACTCTCAGACTCCTAGACTGGAAGCAAACTTCTAGATAGGTGGAAAGGAATTGCTGAAATTAAGCAGACAGTTTGACTTTCCCCCTTAGACCCTAGACTCAAAGAAAGTGTGACAGCAAGAATGTCTTAATGACATCACAGACTTTTATGTGTTGGAAACTTAATTTATCCATAAGTGCTACATGGCAGTAGTAATACCTTATTTGGCAGATGTAGAAACTGAGGTTCCACCTGTAGAATATTTCAGAGCCTGGAGCAGAATTTAAGTTCTTTGACTCCTGATCACCTAACCAAACCTTACCACAAATCCATCCTAAATTCGGGGCAGAGATTAATTAGTCGTTTGTCTGTGCAACAACTGTTTATCGATCACCTATAATAAGCCCCGAGGATGCAGCACTGAGGGAACAAGACAGATGAGGCCATGACCCTTTTTACCTTCTGTTTTATTGGAAGAGTCTGACAGTGCCATGTAAGTAAATAAATAATTTCGGATAGTGATAAGTACTGTGATTTTCTTTTTTTTTTTTTTGCGGTACACGGGCCTCTCACTATCGTGGCCTCTCCCGTCGCGGAGCGCAGGCTCAGCGGCCATGGCTCACGGGCCCAGCCGCTCTGCGGCATGTGGGATCTTCCCAGACCGGGGCACGAACCCGAGTCCCCTGCATCAGCAGGCAGACTCTCAACCACTGCGCCACCAGGGAAGCCTTGTGATTTCTTTTTTTTTTTTTTTAATTCAGGGTAAGGTGATAGGGAGTGACTGGCAGAATTAGATAGAAGGAGCAAGGGAAGGCATCTCTGGTAAGCGGACACTTAAGCCGCAACTTGAATTGTAGAAGAAAGAATGAACGAAAGCATGGGGTGGGGGAAGAATGCTGTGGGGCACCGGTACCAGCAGGCACTTGTGCTCGAAAGTGAAAACTGATACATCCCAGCCTTGATGGCGAAACAAGGACATGTCATCAGCTGGAGAGGGGCTCAGGGTTCAGATCGGTCAACCTTTCCTTCCTCTTGTTGACAATTCCATCTCTCCTCATCTCCTGCATCCAAAGCCCACCCATCCTTCATGCCTGGGTCAGATAGCTCCTCTCTCAGAAACCTTCCCTGGATTCAGCCCCAATAAGTATCCTCCTTTGCCTAAACCCTTTATCTGTACTCCTCCTTTTCTATTCTAGCGTATTCTCTTCTGTGTTGTATATATTTCTGCTCATTTATCAAGACCATGGCAGTGGAGTTAGGGCAGCCTCTGGGTTTGAGTTCCAGCTTTCTAATGCATGATTTGAAGCAATTACTTGATCTCCCTAGACCTTAGTTTCATCATCCATAAATGGGCATAATTATAGTGCCTATAGCATAGGGTTACTCACAGCTGAAAATGAAATAATACCCATAAAGCACTTAGTTTATAGTAAGCACTCAATAGAGGAAAACAATTGTTGTAATTATTGTTACCATATGCCTCATGGCCAGTTGTTCACACTCCTGTGTTTGGCTCCGGTTTGAGAGCAGAGACTGTGTATCATAAACATTTATATCTGCATTACCTAGCCCAGTTCCTGGAACACAAATAGTGCACAGTAAATATTTTGAGTAAACAAATGAAATCTTCCTTTTCTCTACAGATGTAAATACTCCAACATTGTAGAATTTCAGAACTGGAAGGAACCTTAGCTGTCACTGAATGAATTCAACTCCTTAATTTAAACGAAAGGAAATGGAGGCCAGCAGAGGTTAAAGAGTTAAGCCCAGCGTTACAAAACCCATTGTGGTAGATCTGAAAGCAGTGTCTGGTCTCTCTCAGAACAGCAGTGTACACAGAAGTAGGTTATTGATAGCTCTGAGGGTAACAGAGCTCCAATTCTCCAAGATGAGCCCCAATTTAGAATATTTTGTCCCATTAGAACACTTGCTTCTCTTGAACATGTGGCCTAGTTTTTATTTGGAAGTGGTGGCAGAGGCTGATCTCGTTCATCTTTTGATCCTTAGCAGAGCGCAGACCCTTGGACAGAACAGATGCTCTGTCAACGTGTAATAACTGAATGGACACGTATTTATAGCTCGTTCATGCAAAAGTGCTTATGTGCAAACTCATCTCCAGGTTTGGCCTAAACAAAGAATTCGTTGAGTTATGCTTCCCGTGTCTCAGAGTAACTTTTTTTTTCTTTTAGAAGATGTTGGGGGTAGGAGTTTATTAATTAATTAATTTATCTTTGCTGTGTTGGGTCTTCGTTTCTGTGCGAGGGCTTTCTCTAGTTGTGGCAAGCGGGGGCCACTCTTTATCACAGTGCGCAGGCCTCTCACCATCACGGCCTCTCTTGTTACGGAGCACAGGCTCCAGACGCGCAGGCTCAGTAGTTGTGGCTCACGGGCCTAGCTGCTCCGCGACATGTGGGATCCTCCCAGAACAGAGCTGTGTCCCCTGCATTGACAGGCAGATTCTCAACCACTGCGCCACCAGGGAAGCCCTCAGAGTAACTTTTATAAGCTCAGGCCTTGCCCTGTCCCCATGGTCTGTCTGGAGAAATGTCTCCCTGGAAATTCCCACCTCCCTGGGCAGTCATATGCATTGATCCATCCATGGTTTGAAGGCTTGTGAGCCTTTGAATGACAGCTGGGGTAATTGATTTCTGAAGCACAGCAGATTGTCTTTAGAAATCATTTAAGGGGCTAGGGTTCATGTAATCATTCAACACTGAGGAACACCTACTGTGTGCTAGGTCCTTTTCCTTTGTCCTCGTCAGAAATGTGGGAAAAATAACCATGCCTCCCTCACAGGGCTGCTGCAAGGGGGGATAAGTGAGACAAAGCATATGGAGGACCAGACACAATGCCCAGCTCATAATAATTCCTCAGAATATTATCTGACATTTCTAAAATATGTATGTTCACAAAATTGTGACAGTGACGGCAGTGGTGGGAAAAAGCAAAGTGACCACAGAACACTTGGAATTTTCACATTGCAAAGCTGCTGCTTTTTCTTATTTTTTTTTTTACTCACCTTCTCATTAAATCACCTTACCTATGAATCAGGTATATAAGGCAAGATGATGCCTGAAGGGAGTTCCCTGGTGGCCTAGTGGTTGGGATTCTGTGCTTCCACTGCCGTGGTCTGGGTTCAATCCCTGGTCAGGAAAGTTCCTGCAAGCCACACGGCGTGGCCAAAAAAAAAATAAAATAAAATAATGATGCCTGAAATTCTCTCCAGCCCCATGATACCCTGACCCCCTCTGTATCGATACAGCCCTGCTTCCCTGAGACCCTGAGAGAATTGGTCATTCTTCCTCTACTCCATCTCCTCCTTAGTGTCTGATTTCATTTATTTTTTATAATGCAGTTGTTTATCTGGCTCTGCTCCTCTGTCAATCAGTGAGTCTTGAGGGCAAGAGCAGGTTCTTATCCATCTTGGTTTCTACCAAGTTTACACAGAGAAGGTGCCAAGGAAGTGAAAGATGAGTTGATTCCACTCCTTTAGTCCTTTATCATCTTTATGCCTTTAAAGGGACCTCATTTTTTCTACCATTCAGTCAAAAGGAAGCCGCTCTATGTGTCTCAAACACTTTTCTGTCTTTGAAGGCCTTATGCTGTATAAGTGAAAATTCAAATTTTTATGATCTCTAATCCTTCATGGCCCTCCTCAGACAAGAAACAGAGAGGAAGCTCCACCCTACCAACTGGATCTCTTTGGGACTGATCCAGACCCACGTACATCAAAGAGGGGTTACGCTCGTTGTTTATAAAAGAGCCGTACACCCCGCGGAATACGGAAAATGACCTAAAATTTGTGATGAAGCATTTAAATTGGGCAAACAGAACACTCGCTCCTCCCACCCCCTGTGTGGAAATGGTCTTAATGAGCCTGTGTCTTGTTGAGATGAAAGGAATTAAAAATTCCCCCCAAAGTTTCCGTGCAAAGAGATAATACTGGGGGGAAAGAACAGAAAGAGAGATTTCAAAACATCAAATAAAATAGCAGAGGCTCTATGTGTCATTTCAGATCTTGTTTCTGTTTTAGAAAAGGTTAAGCCAATGTGATTACTTTTGCCTAAGAGAAGGGGAAAGAAACTAACAGGAACTGAGCACCTAAGAGAGGCCATAGGAGACTGACAAGGCAGCAAAGCAGGTTTTAGTCTTTGTGCTCGACAGATCAGGATACTGAGTCTACCGAGGGTAAGAGATCTGCCTGACGTTACCCCAAATAGGAAGCATCTGAGCTGGGATTCAGACTCTGGGCTCCCAGCCCCACACTCACGTTCTTCTCCCCTAAACCCATCAAACAAGAGCGTTAGTAATAGGCCTCCAAATCGCATGCATGCCCTACAAGGAAATCATGTCACTTAATCAAATTAGAATATGAAGATAGGAAAGGAAAAGGATAGGAAGAAAACTTTAAGGAAAATCAAAGTGGCACAGCGCAATCACGCTGGGCTGTGGAGTCTGTCTTTGCACAGACTTTAATTGGCGTTGTATTTTGAGGGATAGATTAGAGGAAGAAGAAGAAAGACAGCGTTCAACCTGATTTACATGAAAATGAGAAGAAGGGAAAAAAGTGGGGTATTAACATGTGTGAGTTGAATCCTTAGATCTCTCCTTCCTGAGTGGCACATGGAAGAACTTTTAAATTGGCTACATTGCTTTAATTGAAATATAGAATTGTAATAACACAATGCGACAGGCACCTACTGAGGGGGACCGCGGCTGCTCCCACCTCTCCCTGGAGCGGCAAACAACGGGGGGATGGGAAAAAAAACACACACCGAGAAGCACTTGAAAGAGCTTTGTTCTTTTCCAGGCTCTTTTGAGGTTGGCTTTTTGAAAAAATGCGTGTTTTTTTTCCTCATTCACTTCAGGGACCAATTAATCCATACCACCCCACCCCCTTTCCCAGCGTGTGCTTCCATAGAGGTATTTTGCATCCGTTAGGGTGTTTGTTGTATACTGGGTGGAAGGAAAAGAATTTGTAAAATACCCAGATTTGTCTACAAAGACCCCAAATCTGTGGACAACCTGAACCAAACAGATGAGTGGGATGGAGATCTCACTCCCCTCTGAGGTTTCCCTTCTGTCTCTGCATGGCTGTGATCATTTTCAAGTGTACACAGACGTTGAAGTTTATCGCAAGGGTACTTGACCTAGAGGCAGCCCTGGGAGATGGGCTCAGGCCTCGGGGATAGATGTTCGTGAGGACGGGCAGTGAAGTGACCTAGGACTGTAGGTGGACCGCCAGTGTTTTCTCTGACATGGCCTCTCAAAGTCCCAGCCCACCTCTCTTGACAGAATTTGCGCTGTGATAGGATCTGGTTATGACCATCCCAGATGGCCCTCTCCCCTGACCCTCTTCCACTTTTTCTATAACACGTGTACATGATCTCATGTTCTCAAGCCTCTCCTCCTCCCATTTCTTTTTTTTTCTTTTTCTTTTTTTTTTTTTTTTTTGCGGTACGCAGGCCTCTCACTGTTGTGGCCTCTCCCGTTGCGGAGCACAGGCTTCCGACGCACAGGCTCAGCGGCCATGGCTCACGGGCCCAGCCGCTCCGCGGCATGTGGGATCTTCCCGGACCGGGGCACGAACCCGCGTCCCCTGCATCAGCAGGCGGACTCTCAACCACTGCGCCGCCAGGGAAGCCCTCCTCCTCCCATTTCTTAACATGTGTCTCAACCAAACACCATGGAGTCCACGTTGTCTTGGTGTCGATGTCTCCTGTAGGTACACTGGCTGCTGGCAACCCCTCAGCCCTGTTCTGCTCACTTCATCTCTCTCCATAGTTTATGCCTGAAACTTACAGTTCCCCTGAAATATACAGCTTTCCTCAACCGTAGCACATAGATTCAAATAAGAGGCTATGATTGAAACCAATTTAAGCCCTCCCTGCCTTCATTCCCAGCACACCTTCTCTTAATGTCAACCCACTTCAGTGTTAAAATCAGCAAATGTTAATTGCAAAAATGTAAATTGTCAGATACAGATTACAGTGGTGGTCCTCTTTAAGCTATATGTGGTGAAGGACAGGTTACTTAATTTTCCAATCCATCAAGGACCAAGGCGTTGTCCTGCAGTGAATGCCTTGTGCCACCCGTGACTTACCACGTGAGTTCCCCCATGGTAACTAAACTCACCCCTGCCCTGCTCAGTGAGACAGGACCACTGAGCACACACCTGGATGCTGCAGCAGCATTTCCGTAGAGGTTTCTAGACTACTATCTTCATACTTAACCTTCCCACACATCAGTGATAATTTACAGACCAGTTCTGGTATGCAGACCACAAAATGTGTGTCCTGGATGTTATTAACTTCTTACTCCCCATGGCACGTTGTGTCGTGAGGTAGAAGAGACCCGGTACCTTCCAGGGCCCCCTGTCTCTGGCACCATCGTTCATCCATTTGCACAAGCCAGACACTTGATCCTCATGTCTAACTGTGATAAGTCTTGTCCCATTTGCCTCTTACCTATCTTAGACCCACCCACCTGCCTCATCTCACCTGCCATCACTGTAATCCCAGCGCCCACCATCTCACCTGGGCACTGGGCTCCCTACCTGGTCCCTCTGTACCTTTCTGGACCCATTTCAATCCATTCTGCAAAATCAAGCCGCGGCAACCTCTTTAATATATACGTAGAGAATGTTTCTCTTCTGCTTAAAGCCCTTTGGTTGCTTCTTTTGCTCTGCTGCTAAAGATCACAGCACTTACCGTGACCTGTAAGGTGCTGGGACCCCCAGCTCCTATCTGCTTCCCTGAGGCATCCTTGTCCCCACTCCCTCCTCCCCTGCATGCCTGGCCTTCTCTCAGTTCTTTGAAGATCCTCTGCCTCTACACCCAAAGCCCCCTCAGGGCCTTTGCCCCTGCTGTTCCTCTTGATTTGAATGTTCTCCCTACAACCCCAGTACTTGTAGCTACTCCACTCCAGGGCTCCGTACTAGGTACTCTGCAAAGGGTGATCGCATCTAATCCTCACGTTCACACAATACGATTAATCCTATTTTTTAAATGTATTTATTTTATTTTATTTATTTTATTTTTGGCTGCATTGGGTCTTCGTTTCTGCGCGCGGGCTTTCTCTAGTTGCGGCGAGCAGGGGCTACTCTTCGTTGTGGTGCGCAGGCTTCTCATTACAGTGGCTTCTCTTGTTGCAGAGCACGGGCTCTAGGCGTGCAGGCTTCAGTGGCTGTGGCACACGGGCTCAGTAGCTGTGGCTCGCGGGCTCTAGAGCTCAGGCTCAGTAGTTGTGGTGCAGGGGCTTAGGTGCTCTGCGGCATGTGGGATCTTCCCGGACCAGGGCTCGAACCTGTGTCCCCTGCATTGGCAGGCGGATTCTCAACCACTGCACCACCAGGGAAGCCTGATTCATCCTATTTTTAAAATGAGAAACCCGAAGCTCAGAGAGGTTAAGTAGCTTGCCGGGGATGGAATGAACAGCTTATTAGTTAGAGCCACACCCAACCTGGGAGATCCTGGGGGCCTGAATTGGCCTCTCCCAAGCCCTCACTGGGCCTGAGGAGGCCCCAGCGTGCTGAGATTAGGAAATCACACCATCTTCCTGTCCGCCCCCTTCCTCGCCACAGTGAGGTATGCCCTTCCACGCATCTCTGCGTTTTGCTTTTTGCCACCATCCCCCCATTCCAGCTGACCCTTCTTTCCTGGTAGCCTCTCATCTCACTTACTAGATAATGCTAGCACCCAGCTGTTGGCACCCAGGGATTCGGTATTCGGCAGAGCCTGAAGGACAGCTAAAAAAAGCCCCATTTTGTCCATTTTCTCTGAAAGGCCTGGGTTTCTGGGTTTCTGAGACCCAGTCTTAATTGCAGGGACCTTCTTCTCCCCTATTCAGGCTCTGCCATTTTGAGGAGGGAGCTGTCTGACTCGTACCTGGGGCTTGGCCATTTTCAGCTTCTTGTCTGGAGCTCCCTTGGGCACCAGACAGAGAGCTTCTGAGCTGACAATTTCCCGGAGGCCCCAGCATATTCCGGCCTCTTCACACATGTGAATACACAGTTAGAAATCCATTTACATGAATAAATGAACTATTCAGGAGATGAAAAACATTTTTTTCCCATTTAAAGTAGGAGAAAGAGAATCCCCTGAACTTCGCAACTTCATGATATCCCTACTTTGTGTCATCGGCCTCCACTGGAAACGAGGAAAGCTCTGAAAAGAGAGGAGAATAAAAGCCTTCTCGATGAAAATAGTTGAACAGGCACTGGCAATGAGAAAAATTCATATGCTGTAATTATAGATATTTGTTTGTTTTAAATCCTGGCACTCAATCTGTGAGCCCGGTTTAATAATAAAATACTAGAATTATGCATGCAAGTGCAAATTTGGTATCATGTCAGTCAATTCCAAACACTATTTACAGACTGGAATCACTATAGTGCATTAATATAATGAAGATGGCAGTGTAGCCTATTTCAGTATGATATCATTAAAACATCACCGTAGGATGGCTGCTGTAGCTCTCCTCAAGTGTTTAAGCTTATCTCAAGCCATCCTAACGTCCTTTGAGCTTCGTTTCTGAAATAATGTGGCTTGGGTTTTGCTATTAGCCATGTGTATGGTAATTCCAGAGAGAAGGAGAGAGGGAATCAATCGCTGAAAGGAAGATCCTCTGGCCACGGTTTTCTATAAACATGCTTCTGTCACTGCGAAGATCACACTGCTTTGACCTTTGACTGATTACACATCTGTTGCCTCACTAGGTGGGGAGTTCATTGAGAGCAGGGGCCCTTGTTTATTTATCCCAGAAATAGCAGGCAATGTGGCATAGTGATTAAAAGCAGTGGCTCTGGAGCCAGGCAGCCTACTTCCAAATCTCATTCCACCAACATGTGAGCTTGGTGGCTTTGCATAGGTAATTCACTTCTTTATGTCTCCGTGGCCTGACTCATAGAGTGGTTATGAGGATTAAATAAGTAGAACCCTAGAAAGGTGCCTGGCACATTGAAAATGCTCATTGAATGTCAGCTGCTATCCTCATCTCTATACCCCTAGTCCCCTGAACGGTGAGTGTTGTAGCGTCGAAGACGAATCAGAGTGTGAAGAGTGGAAGGACGGGTGGGTGAATAGACAGCACAACTGTAATCTGCAGCACGCATTGCTTATTTGCATCTATAGCATTCTTTGTATTTCACTGGCTCTGCCAGGATCCAGGCCTCTTCTTTGTGGGAACTTGAGGCCGCCCGGAGATGACTGGACTTGGTTCAGATAGCTATCAGGAGGGACAAAGAGGTTTGCGAATCAGGGACTGAAGTTGAGCCTTTGAGAATGTGCAAAACTGAGAATTGTTGCAGAAGTCATTATTAACTCACACATTTAACAGGATGTTTGCCTTTCAACAAAGGGTGACTAATGAACGTAACAGTTGATTATGTAGCTCCCTTAATTTGTTACTGGTTTTCAAATACCAAAGTAATTACATCAATACGGGAGAACAGTTGTTAGAAAGTCAGTGTACAAAAGAGACTGAAAGAGGGTTGACTGTTGATTCTGTTTGGACACAGCCTTGTGTTGGGTCTGACTTGGTAGCAATTTACCAGGCCCCGAGGAGAAGTCAAACCCTGTGCCCTGGCAAGGGTGAGACTAATAGAGTCTGGCATGGTGAGTAGATATGGAAGGGCTGTGGAGTCAGGCTGCCTGGGTTCAAATCCTACCTGTGCTGTGGACCAACAGTGTCAGCGCCCACCTCTGGAAATGGTGCTACTAATAGTATCTCCCTCATGGGGAAGTCGGAAGGATTAAGGTGCTTAAACAGTATCTGGCTTGTAAGAGTGAAAAATTATTTGATGTTGTTACTTATGATCTACCTTCTGCTTTTCTCTCCAGCCTTCTCCCCCATGGATCTTATTTCTCACTCCCACCCCCAATGAGCTACTCATACTGCTTCCTGGGACTCCCTGCTTCAGTCTTCTGTCCCCACCACACTCATCCTCACTGCTCCTCCAGTTTGGAAAGCTCCTATCTAACCTGCAATTCTTCTTTTAAAATTTTTTCAAATTTTTATTGAAGTATAGTCGATTTGCAATATTGTTTAGTTTCAGGTATATAGCAAAGCGACTTGGAGATGTAGATGTATAGATATATGTATTCTTTTTTTATTCTTTTCCATAATAGGTTATTACAAGATATTGAATATAGTTCCCTGCGCTATGCAATAAATCCTTGTTGTTTATCTGTTTTATATATGATAGTGTGTATCTGCTAATCCCATAATCCTAATTTATCCCTCCCCTCCCTTACCCTTTGGTAACCATAAGTTTGTTTTCTATGTCTATATGTCTGTTTCTATTTTGTAAATAAGTTCATTTGTACTATTTTTTTAGATTCCACATATAAGTGGTATCATAGAATATTTGTCTTTATCTGACTTCACTTAGTATGATAATTTCTAGGTCTATGTTGCTGCAAATGGCATCATTCTTTTTTATGGCTGAGTAATATTCCATTGTGTGTGTGTGTGTGTGTGTGTGTGTGTGTGTGTGTGTGTGTGTGTGTGTATCACATCTTCTTTATCCATTCATCTGAACAATTAGGTTGCTTCCGTGTCTTGGCTATTGCAAATAGTGCTGCTGTGAACATTGGGGTGCATGTATCTTTTTGAATTAGTGTTTTCTCTGAATATATACCCAGGAGTGGGATTGCTGGATCATATGCTACCTATTTTTAGTTTTTTAAGGAATTTCCATCCTGTTCTCCATAGTGGCTGCACCAATTTACATCCCCACCAATGGTGTAGGAGGGTTCCCTTTTCTCTACACCCTCTCCAGCATTTAGTATTTGTGGACTTTCTGATGATGGCCATTCTGACTGGTGTGAGGTGATACCTCATTATAGTTTTGATTTGCATTTCTCCTGATAATTAATGATGTTGAGCATCTTTTCATGTTGGTCATCTGTGTGTCTTCTTTGGAGAAATGTCTATTTAGGTATTCTGCCCAGTTTTTGATTGGGTTGTTTGGTTTTATTTTGATATTGAGCTGTTTGTATATTTTGAAAATTAAGCCCCTGTTGGTTGCATCGTTTGCAAGTATTTTCTGCCATTCAGTAGGTGGTCTTTTCATTTTGTCAATGGTTTCTTTTGCTTTGAAAAAACTTTTAAGTTTAATTAGAACCCACATGTTTATTTTTGCTTTTCCTTCCTTTGCATTAGGAAACATATCCCCAAAAATATTGCTATGATTTATGTCAGAGTGTTCCACCTATGTTTTCTTTTAGGAGTTTTATGGTTTCAGGTCTTACATTTACATCTTTAATCCATTTTAAGTTTCTTTTGCTTTGGGAGACTGACCTAAGAAAATATTGCTACAATTTATGTCGCAGAATATTTTGCCTGTGTTCTCTTCTAAGCGTTTTATTGTGTCATGTCTTTTATTTAAGTCTTTAAGCCATTTTGAGTTTATTTTTGTGTATGGTATGAGGGTGTGTTCTAACTTGATTGATTTACATGCAGCCGTCTAGCTTTCCAACACCACTTGCTGAAGAGACTGTCTTTTCTCCGTTGTATATTCTTGCCCCCTTTGTCAAAGATTAGTTGACTGTAAGTGTGTGAGTTTATTTCTGAGCTCTCTCTTCTGTTCTACTGAGCTATATATCTGTTTTCGTGCCAATACCACACTATTTTGATTACTGTAGCTTTGTAGTAATGTCTGAAATCTGGAAGGGTTATGCCTCCAGCTTTGTTCTTTTTCCTCAGGATTGATTGCTTTGGCAATTCTGGGTCTGTTATGGTTCCACATAAATTTTAGGATTATTTGTTCTAGTTCTGTGAAAAATGTCATGGGTAATTTGATAGGGATCACATTAAATCTGTAGATTGCTATGGGTTGTATGACCATTTTAACTATAATAATTGTTCCAATCCAGGAGCATGGGATATCTTTCAGTTTCTTTGAATCATCTTCGATTTCCTTTATCAATGTTTTGTAGTTTTCAGTGTATAAGTCTTTCACCTCCTTCGTTAGGTTTATTCCTAGTTACTTTTTAAATTTTTTTGATGTGATTTTAAACGGGATTGTTTTTTACTTTCTCTTCTGTTATTTCATTGTTAGTGTAAAGAAATGCAACAGATCTCTGTATATTACTCTTGTATCCTGATACCTTGCTGAATATATTTATTAGTTCTAATGTTTTTTGTGTGGAGTCTTTAGGGTTTTCTATATAGAGTATCATGTCATCTACATATAAAGACAATGTTACCTCTTCCCTTTCCAATTTGGATACTTTTACTTCTTTTTCTTGTCTGATTGCTGTGGCTAGGACTTCCTATACTATGTTGAATAAAAGTGGTGAGATTGGTCATCCTGTCTTGTTCCAGAATTTAGGAGGAAGGCTTTCAGCTTTTCACTGGTTGGCATTATGTTGGCTGTGGATTTGCCATAAATGGCTTTTATTATATTCGGATATGTTCCCTCCATACCCACTTTGGCAAGAGTTTTTATCATGAATGGATGTTGAATTATATCAAATGCTTTTTCTGCATCTATTGAGATGATCACGTGGTTTTTGTCTTTTCTGTTGATATGGTGTATCACATTTATTGATTTGCGTATGTTGAACCATCCTTGTGACCCGGGGATGAATCCAACTTGATCATGGTGTATGATCCTTTTTATGTGTTGCTGGATTTGGTTTGCTAATATTTTGTTGAGGATTTTTGCATCTATATTCATCAAAGACATTGGCCTGTGATTTTCTTTCTTTCTTCTTTTTTTCTTTGTAATATCTTTGGTTTTAATATCAGGGTGATGGTGGCTTCATAGAATGACTTTAGCAGTGTTCCCTCATCTTTAATCTTTTAGAAGACTGTGAGAAAGATCAGTATATATTCTTCATTGTATGTTTAGTAGAATTCCCCAGTGACGCCATCCAGTCCTGGACTTTTGTTTGCATAACCTGCAATTCTTAATCTAACTAATTCTTCTTCCTTGAAGCACCCCTGCTTCTGCCAGGCAGAATTGGGCACTCTTTTCCCTCTGCCACTTTATATCTTGAATATATTGTATTTCAGTGATTTTAAGATATTTTCTCTCTCCCACTTTAACATTTCTGCAATAAGGATTTGGCTTACCGTCTGTAGCATCTTGGAGTCAGTACAGTATAGTGTTTGCATTGTAGTTTGTTCTGTGTCTAATATCATTATTTGTGTGTGTGAGCTACCTGAGGATAGAGACTGTGATGTATTATCTTTGTATTCCCTAGTGCCTAGACAAAGCACTCAGCCAGTGCTGTAAAACAAATAGGAGAATAAGTGGACAGACAATATAGCTAGGTGTCTGATTCTGTTGGGTAGCACAATCTTTTTGGATATATGCTAACATCTGAAAAATAACAATAATAACAGCTGTGTAGCACTTGCTGTATGCCAGGCACTATGTGAAGCACTTAACATATATAAACTGTTTACTCACTTCATCTTCACGATAGCCTGATGAGGTAGATTTTATTTTTATCTTCATTTCACAGATGAGGAGACAGGTTCAGAGGGGTTACACAATGGAGTGGAGCACAAATTGCTACCCCAAGATGTCTCTTTGTCATGTGAATTATTTCGAGCTAAAAACAATCAGTGTTCAAGAGAGTCGGGAAGAAACTTTGACCTTCCCCCTAAGTGCCTAAAAAAATTTAGATGGAGGATCTATTCCCAGAACAGAGCTATCACCAGAGACACCTACAAAGAACATGAGCGAGGAGGGGCCTAAAGGGCAGAGTCCACTCTGCTTGCCATTGTCTCTGCATGGCCCAGAAGACATTTATTTACCAGACATTTGCCTTTCCACCATCTCCATGTGAATTGCCTTCCTCTCAGTTGAAGTCTCAAGCCAGTAGCCTCAACATCCACTTTTTAGCTGAAGATGGTATTTAAGGTGACAGCTTCAGCTATTTGGCAAGTTACTCAGTTTTCCTGGCTCTTTCCCATGTAAAGATGTTATTAGACTTTCGTTTGATTTTTTTCTCCTGTTAATCTGTCTCGTAGCAATTTAATTCTCAGACCAGCCAGAAGAACCTAGAAGGGTAGAGGAAATTTCTTCCTCCCCATCAGTAGCATGCCCAAGATCCTATAGCTTAGTGATGATGGAGCTGGGATTTGAACCCAAGTGCTTTGGCTCCAGAGCCTGCAGATCGCAAATAATAGGATCCCCAGGGCTGTCAACAGGAGATATATTTAGTATTTATATAGTCCTAATAATTTCCCCAGTTGTTGTTGATGATTATTTTGGTTTCCCTAAGTGGGGCCCCATGATTGCTCATAGCCTGGTAGAACATCAGTCGTTAAGCTGTAATCCCCCATTTTTCTTCTCATATCTTTTTTTTTTTTTTTTTTTTTTTTGCGATACGCGGGCCTCTCACTGTTGTGGCCTCTCCCGTTGCGGAGCACAAGCTCCGGACGCGCAGGCTCAGCGGCCATGGCTCACGGGCCCAGCCGCTCTGCGGCATGTGGGATCTTCCCGGACCAGGGCACGAACCCGTGTCCCCTGCATCGGCAGGCAGACTCTCCACTACTGCGCCACCAGGGAAGCCCTCTTCTCACATCTTTAAACAAGGAACAAGCCATAATTTATTCATGATAAATCAGAGACATTCATATAATGCAGTTTGGATTTTTCTTTCCACTGTGGCTTATAAAATGTTTTCATGGGATGTTAGAGGTCAAAGGGATAGTAGAAAGAATCAGTTCAGCAGTTTACTTCCTCTGTCCTCCAGATACACTGGGCTCTAGTTAAATGATTATGGGTTCCGAGAGTGTTTTCAAATAAACTTGAGTTCAAATTCCAGTTGAATTCTTATGATTTGTGTGACCTTGGTCAAGAATCTTAATCCCTCTGAGCCTCAGTTCCCTCATTTTTATTTTATTTTATTTTTTATTATTATTTTTTCCCCTCATTTTTAAAACTGGAGTTATAATATTATTTTGCATGGGTGTTGTGAGGATTAGATATTATATAAATAAAGGACCAACCACAATGGCACCGAGTAGACGATAAATAAATGTGAGCTTTATTTCAAAAAGAGAGAAGCTATATTTACGTTTAATAAAGTTGTAAAGTATAATCAGAATGGAATTTTTACCTGGCTTTGATTGGCGTTATATTAAGTCCATGAAGTCACATTCTACAACTTATTCAAGGAAAATAAAGCTCCAATTGGTAGTTAACCATTTTTTGTTAAATAAATAAAAATTAGACGATGATGTACTAATACTTAAAGCAGTTTGGGTGACATGTCCCAAAACCTGGAGCGCACGGACGCCTTAGCGCTTAGCATGACTTTTAGGAGTTATGTGATCCTCAGGTGTGGAAGAGATTTGCTCCCCACCTCATAGCCGTGGCTCCTGCACATTTCCAGCCCCTGCAGTTAGGCTCCACATGAGTAAATCTATGAACTGAAGTGACAGACATCACTTCTAGGCCCAGCTCGTAAGCATCAGATGCTCCTTCTTCTCCTACCTTGACAACCATAAGTCCACAGGGTATGATTTGGAAGCATCCATCAACCTGGGCTCAGGGTGACTGTGTAATCAGAGTCCCTGCCAGCCCAGGTTGGACATGTAGCTTGAATCAAAGATGAACCTTAGTTGTAACAAGCCATTGAGATTTCATGGTTAACCTAGCATATATTTAATATATTAAACCATAGGCCTTCGAAGGTACAGTATTTCAGGCAGTGCTTATAAATTTTAATTTTTACAACTGAAAAAAATCACTTTCTTTTATTTCCTTTATTAATGTATCCATCCATCAGGCTATTTATTCAACAAACATTTTCCTACCACCTATTCATTGCTAAATTCTAGTCTGGGTAATGAGGATATAATAATGAAAAGGCTCCATCATCCCTGCCTTCTTGGGGCCAGGATCTAACTGGAGAAACAGACAAGAAAAATCTAGAATTATAATACAACATGGTAAGGGCTGATAGATGAGGGGAGTGTTATGGGAGCCCAGAAAGAGGGACACCAATCCTAGTTTTGGGGGAAGTTGAACAGGGCCTTGGTGGATGAGTAGGAGTTCTATTTGTTCTATGAATGTTTATCGATCAGTTACTCTATGCCAGGTTCTAGGCACTGTGGATATAGTGGTAAGCAAGACAGGCAAGACAATATATAAAGACATAAATAAGGGAACAAATTAATTTCAGAGTAATATCATGAAGCCCACAAAAAAGGGTGACATGGTACGGTTGAACTGAAAGGGGCAACTTTAACTGGGGTGGTCAGGGAGGCTCCTGTGAGGAGGTGACCTGTGAACTGAGTTAACCAGGGCCCATGGACTTCAAGGCCCTGGGGAGACATGAAAAATGCAGCTCTCAGCGTAGACAGGGATGTGGAGCAGAGACTTTACAGGCTTAACGCTGTGTCAGATATTGCTGGGACGCTTCAGTTTTCTCTTGCTGGACCGTTTTCTTAGTCTCCTTTGCTTGAAATAGGGAGTTTAAGTCCATCTCCTGCAGTGGAGGTATCCATTATCGGACTTGTGTGCGTTTTTTTGGGGCATTTCAGAAAGCAGTACTCTGAGAAGAGCCAGGAGAGAATGAGCAGTAAGCTTTTAAGCAAAGAAGTTGAAGTAGGCCATTGGCATGCTTTGTGGGTTTGGAAAACCCACAGGCTCTGCGGTTAGCAAGGCCTGGGTGTGAAGCCCAGCTCCACGGCCTTTCCAGCTGGCTCATCTTGGGCAAGGGACGACCTCTCTTTGCTTCAGGTTCTCCATCAATTAACTGGAGACAATAATAACATCTCTCCCATAAGCTGGTTATGAGGCTGAAATAAGATAGCGCCTAAAAGTTCTTAGCATGGCAAGTGGCAAGAAGAAAACACTCGTAGTATCAGCTGTGATTGGTATGATTACTGTCATTCTCATCTTCATCTTTATTGTCATCATCACCACCGTATTTATTGTGCTAGGAGGCATTATTCCTCCCTGTCTCTGCAGTGATTTTTTTTTTTTTTTTTTTTTTCGGTACGCGGGCCTCTCACTGTTGTGGCCTCTCCCGTTGTGGAGCACAGGCTCCGGATGCACAGGCTCAGCGGCCATGGCTCACGGGCCCAGCCGCTCCGCGGCATGTGGGATCCTCCCAGACCGGGGCACGAACCCGTGTCCCCCGCATCGGCAGGCGGACTCTCAACCACTGCCCCACCAGGGAAGCCCCTCTGCAGTGATTTTTTATGAGGGCTTTGCTTTCATTTATTTCACAAATTACATTAGACTCCTATCCCTGGTATATCAAGTCCCAAATTCTCCTCCTGGCAACCGAGGCCCTCTTTTATTTGTTTTTGACCAGAGTAGTTCCACCTCACCTCCCACTGTTATTAACCCTACTCTCATTACTCACATCCCAGGGTTTTCTCCTCCCAGTCAACCTCCATACCTTTATTCAAGCAGGTGTCCACCCAGCTTTGAATGTCCTCTTTCCTGACTGTAATAAAATGTGCTGAGACTCCGCTCTGTGCCAGCCATCAGGGTGGCTACTTTACATATATGATCTCATTTATCCTCACCTCTAAAATGCAACTGAGACGAGGAGAGAGAAATTTCCTGCCAAATCCAGGCTGCTAGGAAGTAGTGGACGAACGTTGGTGATAACTCTGCACTTGCAATACGGGACTGGGGACCTACTTCCTCCATCTCTCTGATCCGGGGGCCTCAGTCCATGTTGTCCATGTTGTTCAAAGTAGGAAGACAGAACCGAGGGCAGGCAGACCAAGGCCAGACGGACAAACCAGCACAGGCCTCTCTAAAGAGACCGAGACTCTTGCCTCAGTGAGTCCCACTCACTCTGAAGAGCCATTGGAGGTTAATGCCGAATTTTCTCAGCTCTAGATGGAATCCTGTCCTGGGTCCTTGCCTTGCTGAAACATTCAGGGTAAACTCAGTGCGTGGGTACAGGAGTTTCCTCAGAGCCAACCTAGTCCGCTCAGCCTGAGGGAGAGGGAATTTTAGTCTATGGAGAAATTATAGGTCAGTCTTGGAAAGCTGTAGCCAAAGAAGGGCTTTTAACAGGAAGCCACTGATCGGCGAAAATCGAGGAAAATCAGGTAGGTAGGATGAGGAGCACGAGTAATGCAAGGCGCACGATGAAGGCCTCAAGGCTGTCAACGGTGCCAGCCAGGGTGGTTGGAAGGCACTTTTCTGTGGTATAGAAGGAGGGCAGGGCTACTTTCCCAGAAAGTAAACCCACCGTGCTCTGCCTCCTGACTTACACCCAGCCTGGCTTTGTGGGAATTTGCATCCGGTGATCCTGGCGTGATACGGGCACAGGAGACAGGATTGCGCACAGGCAGCGATGAGGTCTTTCAGGGACCTGGTCGAGGAGAGCGACCCACAGGAGACACTCCGTGATACCAGCTTCCTGATAATTTTAGGAGACATATCAAATTGATCAGAATGAAATCCTGCCCATCCTAAAGAAGTGAATATGGAGTGGAAATCTAGGGTGGGACTGGCCGATTCCAGCAGGACTGCATCCAAAGTCCTCGCTTCTCCTCCTACGTGTATAACCCCTCTGACCTCAGGCCCTCTGACCTTTGTAGACGGGCAGCTGAGAAGGCGCATCTAAAAAACAAATGTCCACGTATGTAGGTGAAAGGAACAAAGAGATTTGGATTTTGCTGCTAGAATTGCTCAGGCTCAGGAGGAAGGGAGGATGCTGTAAAGGTTGGCAAGCTGAGATTGGGCTCTGTCCCTCCTTTGAAAGTAGCTGCTGGAAGTAGAAGAGACACAGACAGCCAAAGCTGCCCTGCTGTGTGCCTGCCTGAGAGGAGGGACTCCATAAATGTTACTGAAGGGGTGAAAAAGTCATGAACAAGTGAAAGAAACTATACTCAAATGGAAAAAAAAGGAAAAATAAAAGTTTTGAAGATGTCATCTAGATTCTTAGCAGTTGAGTCCACCTGACATTCTGAGCCCTCTCCTAGGTTCTTACGGAAATCATCTCATTTAACTCACAAGTTTATGATGTGAAGTTTATTAGTCCCCATTTTACAGATCAAGAAACTGAGGCGCCCAGAAGCGAAATTACTGCCTAAGGTCATACTGGTTATTGGAAGACTGGGATTCACTCACCACCGTCCGTTGATTGGATGCTTGTTATGAGCCTGATAATGTGTTTTATATGCACTATCCATTGTATTTCTCATAGTCACCCTGCAAGGAAGGTGTTTTACTCTCCCCATTTTGTTGATGAGGAAACTAAGGCCAGGTGTCCCACTGTAAGTTAGATAAGGAGAGATTGCTCCAGTGCTGGCACAAAATGATTTCAAGGCCTGGATCCCAGGCGTGAGTCTAGAACTGAGTCCAGAGCATGAGATGTATGTTGTTTCTGTGCTAAGAAGCCTCAGAGGCAACAAGGGACAACACCTTTTGAGCAGTGCGAGGTGCCCAGACTCTGAATCTTGGGCACGCCGCCGTGATGCAAAGAGGGAGGCGATGGGGATCCACCTACCTCTCCCTGAACCTCTGTCTCGCTTATGTCATCTGTGCTGCTTACCAGCTCTGGAATCAGCCAGAGAAAGAACAGCCTGGACACAGCCATGCACCGGCAGAGTGGCTCTGAGCACCTGGTTCTGTCTGGCTCTTTGCACGATCTCCTCACACCTTGTACCTGTTTTTCCTCTCCTTCTGGGAATGACGTGAGTGAAGCCCCCTCCACTCCCTCTCAGTCATTCGTCACTCCTTTCCTGAACCAGAAACGGACTGCTTCATTTTATGTCTGGGAAAGGGAAGCCTCGGAGGGATTTTTTTTTTTTTTTTTAAGGTTAGGAAACTAAATCGTATGGTTTCTAAATGCTTGTCTTTAGTCTCAGGATGCAGATACTTAGGGCTTAACCCCCATACGGGTCAGAGGCATCTCCCATGGGATCCCCATCACCCTGTACTTCCCCCTCAGGGCACCTGGCACAGCACATTGTTATTGCTCATGCACGGCTTCCCACTAGACCTTGAACTCAGGAGGAGCAGGGGCAATGTCTGTTTCCACATTGTGTCCCTAGCTTCCAGGGCAGCGCTTGAAACATAGCAATTACAAAATGAATCATTCTGTTGAATGAACAAAGTCATATATACAGTGGTGATGACTCATGTGCCCCTGAGAGTGTGTCCTTACAGTGGTATGGTACCCTCCAGAGGTACACTTCCTTATTCTGGGCCAGGATAGAGAGACTCAGCCCAGTTCCTTTTCTGCATCTAGTCCCATGTTTCAGAACGAGAAGAATGCTGGTGAGAGTCTTCATGATACATCCGAAAGAGTCAGGCCTCAGTTCAAATCCTAACTCTTCCACTTCATAACTGGGGAGTGTTGGGCCAGTTACAGGATGCTCTCAACGGGGGGAGGACTTCCCACAATAAGAGCAGGTACATATTCAAAAAGAAACAAGAAGACAAGAATCAAAGCAAATAAAAACCTAATAGTTATATGATGTTCACTAGATGCAAGACACTATTTTGAGTGTATTGAATATTACACCCAACTTAATCATCACAACTCCTTGAGGTGTAGGAACTATATCCTGAGGCTCATTTTATAGATGAGCAAACTCAGACACAGAGGGCATACATGTTTACCCAGGGTCACACAGCTAGTACGTGGCAGAGCCAAGATTTGAACCCGGCAGCCTTGTCCCAGTGCCCATATTCCTAACCTCTGCACTTACTGTTTCTATCAAGATGATACAGAAGGAGCTTGGATGTAGGATTCAGAAGGTCTTCAAGCGTGCTGACTTCAGATCTGCTGCTTACTGAATGTGACTTGGGGCAGATTACTTAACCTCTCTGGGCTATGTAATGTCCTCATTGTAGCATGAGGGTAATAAAACAAGGTAATGAATGAGATAATATATTAGGTGGAGCTTTAAAAGTTATAAAGCTCTTAGCCCTTCTAAGTATGAAGTAGATATTAACTGTTAGATGTCAGAGAGCTTTGAATGTTAAAATGAGGTGCTTGCCTTATATGCTTTGGATCTGCAAAAACAATGGGGACTTTTGTTTTCAAAACAGGGCAGAATGGAGGTGGGGAGGGAGGGAGGGTGGGTGAATGGATGGATGGATGGATGGATGGATGGATGGATGGACGGACGGAGAGAGAGTTTATCAGTATGTTAGAAGACATACTTCAAGTAGAGGACACTTAACAAAGGAAATGTGTAAGAAGCAGCACATTATCATGGGCTTGGAGTTGGGGATTAGACAGTTGGAGCGGGGTGGGTGTCCAATCCCAGGACTTCCACCTTCTAGCTGTTTGAACCTAAGCCTGCAACTTCACCTCTCTGAGCCTCAGCGTCCTTCTCTGTCAAGTAAGTGATAATAAAACCTTACTCATTGGCTTGTCATGAAAATTAAATCTGATCCTATAAGAAAAGCTTCAGGCTGGTAGGAGGTGCCCCAAAACATACCCCCGTTTCCCACTGGCTGAGCCCCTTGCTATTTCCTCTCACATCCACATGATGCGAAATTTCTAGATGCCTACTTTTTGGAATTAATTTCCTAAAGTGGGGAGAGGGCATTCAGGATAAACACTCCGTATTTTCATTCCTTTGCTTACCTGCTGCAGGTGCAACTGGTGGAGGAAACATTCCCTTCAGCAGGGGTCTTTGTTCTGTGGCAATGAAAGGCGTCTCGCTAATCCTTCTGCTTCCCAGATGTTTTCGGAGCTATATTTTTAGCTCATCTCTTTTATATGCCTCACTCGAAAGACATCTTATTATTCATTTCAAAACTTGACAACTCCTATCCCTTTGTCCCCTCATTCTGTTCTGATACACAAAGGAAGAACGAAATGTAGCAGTCTCAAGCCAAGTTTTGCTTTTGCTCAGTTGAGACCAGAGCTGTTAAGGGTTTTTTCTGGCCGCCTCTGCTCTGGACCCACTCTGGGAGTCAGCTGGCTGTCACAGGTGCTCATTCCCATCCTCATCTGCCTCGTCTTATAAGATATGCAATTATATGCTGTGTGTAGGTGCACTCACGCGTCCCGCCCATGCTCCTGTGCAGACACAAGCCAGGGGTGGCCCCGCAGTTCTGGGACCAGTCTGAAAAGCAGGTAGGAGGGAATAACAGAGCAAGGATGAGCATTCCAACCTTGAGTCATTTACTCAACAAATACGTATTAAGCATTGACTGTGCACCAGGATTTGTGCTAGGCGAGGGCGTATATTTTGCATAAACAGAGAAGATGTTCCCTCACGGGATACGCTTTGAATGACTTTGAAGTAACAGTGGCAGATTTATTAAGCCCTTATGGTGCCCTGGGCTCAACATGCCTGCGTGTGTGCATGTGTGTGTGTGATTCATACATTCTCATAACAAGCCTCAGAGGTAGAGATGGTTATACCCAGGATCCAGGTGAAAAAGCCAGGTCACAGAAAGGTTTAGTGCCTAGCCCGGGAGTTACAGCTCGTGAATAGAAAGGCCCTGTCTTGATCTCTGGCTCCAGAGCCTGGGCTCTTAACTACTTAGTTATACCCTCCCTGTTCTCCACCCAGAATGCCTCCCGCTCCAGGGCCATAATAAACGAGGTCGTGGATAAGGCACTTAGCCCAGGGCCTGGGCTTTGCACTGCAGGTGGAGATTGTCATCGCCTGTATGGCGTCAAAGAGAAACACAGCTGGATGTGACCGTAGTGAAAACGGATTTTATTCAGGAACTCCTGACAGTCGGGGAAAGAACTGAGCTTCTTTCCAATTTGTGCAGATGTGCCTAGGGCTTGAAGGGGAGAATGAGGGAATGGGAGGGATGATGAGTGAGGACTGTATAGAGTCAGGGAGTAAAACGTTACAAAAACCAGGAAATGGGGGTTAGCCCGTGTGAAATTCATGTGGGTTTGATAACCGGAGCTTATCCAGGCTTGGGCTCCAGCCTCCCACAGAGACTGGGAGACCAGTCCTATCTCCAGGTGTTGGCTGGGACAAACAATAAATTCCTTTGGAAGCCCTGAGCTATCTTAGGCAGGGACTTGGAGGGGTGCTAGGGCCATTCAGGATGTGGCCTTGAGCCCACAGAAACGATGTTAGTGTTTTGTTCAAGTCTTTATTGGCCAAGGTTGAGGTCTAGTCGAGCAGAGGGCTCAGAGGAGCCTGCCTGAGTTTGGGCAACGAGTCTTTGTCACTAGTTCATTCTACTTTCCATCGCTGGTCTACTGGATCCTTGCACCAGTTCTGCTCTGGGCAAGTCACTGCTGTTCTTATTCTCATGCAGATTCACGAATGGACAGCCAGACAGGTTACAGATAGGTGCACAGATAACAGGTCATTGCAAGTCAGAAGAGCAAGTGTTTTGAGCACAGGGACAGCAGCCAAGAGGTTCAGGGAGCACAGAGGCAGGTGGCTAACCCAGCCGGGGACGGGAACCCGTCAGGAGTCCGGCACCAGTTCTTCAGTGGCTCATCCCTGGGATCGCAGTAGAATCCTCAAAGCGACATGACAGGCCTCCACCTTTCAGCCCCGCCGGCCTCTGTGTCCTTTGGACCACACTGGGAGGTTGCTCTGGGAAGAGTGCACAGAAGTACCAGGCAGATGACCTCATACCCACAGCCTCTGACCCCTCAACCCCAGAGCCCCTTAGAATTCCCTGAAGCCACCTATCCGGCTCTGGCATGTGCACGTGCTGCTCCCCTCTCCTGCCTTATCTTTTGCCAGCCAGCTCTGTTGCCTCCTTTTCCTGGCAGCCTGCCCAGTGGGATTAACTGCCCCTACTGGTAGGTCTCGGCATCTGCAGATCTCAGCTTCGCTAAGAAGGTGCCACACCTGCTTGCGATTGTCTGGGCCCCGGCTGTGCCCTCCAGACCGCGTGCTTGGGGAGGGCAGGGGCGCCACGTACCTTTCATGTGCCCTGTGCCGCCACAGCAGCTACCTCGCAGCAGGCCTTCAGCCGCTGTCTGTGATGTGAGAATCCAGGCTGTTGAGCTCTTGCCCGGCATGCTTCCTGGCCTTCCCAGATCCCCCATTGCTTACATCCGCCAGCATCTCCCGAATGGGCACCCCGAGGCCTGGTACAGTCTGCAGCTTCCCCAAGGTCAAAGGAAATGGTGGAGCCTAGGAATGTTCCAGACCCATCTGACCCCGGCACACAGACCGTGCTTATGCATGGACTTCACCAGGAGGCAACACAGAGCCTCTTGCTGTGAGGTTGGGAGCCTATCCAGTTGTCTCCAGAAACTACCAGTGCAGCCAGTGAAACAGAGTGGCACCCCGCCATCATCACTGCCGCTGCCAGCACCACCATCCAGGTTTTTTCTATAAGACAGAACCCCTGTCATCTGTGGATCGTGGATTGTGGGTGGGGAGCAGGGGTAGATGAAGGTAGGATCCATCTTTGGCTCACAGACATTTTTGCCAGAGTGTCCCCAGATCAGAGAGTCTTATGCTTTCTACAGCCCAGGGCAGAAGCCCAGTCTGCAGTCTGGCCAGGGCCCTTGGGGCCTCCTCTTCAGCAGGACAGGCCGGTTCACCTGTAACCACGTGTCACCTGTGAGCCTCCTTCCCAGATGCTTCGGCTGTGCATCCCCTTAGCTCCCATCCTGATGGCCCCCAGCAGGGAGGGGCCGCTTAGCTCGCTGTCCTTCTCCAGCCAGAGGATGGACTCCCTTTGCAGCCTGCTGAAAGGGTCAGCTGCACTCAGATTAACCGCAGAGTCAAGTAGAAAGCTGCTGACGATTTCAACCACCCCAGTCTTTTAACCTGGCCTTCAAAAGCCTGCATCCCCTGGCCCTGGCCTGTCTTCTCACACTGGAACTCTCTGCGAGCATTATATGGGCCAATCATCCCGAACGGATTGCAGTTCCCCATCTATAACATGCTATTCGATAGCATCACATCCCTTTGGTATCCCTCTGGATGGAGCATCTTTTTTTTTAATTTTTAAATTTTTGTTTTATATTGGAGTATAGTTGATTTACAATGTTGTGTTCATTTCAGGTATACAGCAAAGTGATTCAGTTATACATATACATATATCCATTCTTTTTCAGATTCTTTTCCCACATGGGTTATTACAGAATATTGAGTAGAGTTCCCTGTGCTATACGGTCGGCCCTTGTTGATTATTTTATATATAGTAGTGTGTATATGTTAATCCCAAACTCTAAAGACAAATATCATGTGATATCACTTATATGTGGAGTCTGAAAAAACGATACAAATGAACTTATTTATAAAACAGAAACAGACTCACAGACCTCGAAAACAAACGTATGGTCCCGAAGGGGAAAGGTGGCAGGGGGAGGATAAATTAGGTTCCTGGATAGAACATCTTCATCCCTACCAACCCTAGGAGCACTCATTTTTACCTAGTCAACTCCTACTAATCTAGTCCATTCAGGCCGTCATTCCTACCCTGTTCTTACCTTTATTATGGCATGAACACAATATTCTTTTTTTCAGTCAGCAAATTGTGACTGAGCCCCTACAAAGTGTCAGTGACTGCCTGCCTTAGGTGTGGGGATGCAGTGGTGACCAGGACCTGACATGGGGACTGCTTCCCTGGTCTTCACAGACTAATGGAAGATACAGATATTAACCAGGCGATCATGCCCATGAAGGGATAATTACAGACTGTGGTATGTGTTAGAAAGAAAGGGAATGGGTTTCTTTGAAAACATTAAAGAAAGGCATCGAACGCCCTGTCTCCCCAGAGACTATGAGCTCCCCAAGGGCAAGGATCCTGTCCTTGTATTCCCAGCACAATGCCTGCCACGGAGTTTCTGGGTCAAGGGAGATGCTCCGTTACTAGAACTGAGTCATGGAAATAAGTCGGAGCTGGGCCAGCAGGTATTTGGGGCAGGAATCACGAAGTGACTGCTCTCTCTGAGCCTGATACAGAGATAGATGGCGGGAGGAGGGGATGAAGGGGTAAGAGAGCACAGGGCTGGGCAGAACCTGACGATCACTGCCCTTCAGGAGGCACCCCGATGCGATAAAATGGGCGTGAAGTTTGCTGCCATCACGCCGACTTCTGGCACCAGCTCTGATCTTCACCGCTGACTGAACATTGATTGGGCAAGTGGCTTAAGCCCTCTGAGCCTCAGTTTCTCATCTCTCACTGGAAAATGATAGAGCCGAGGGTTAGAATTTCTTAGTTCGTGTCAATTTTGCCCTCTGAAACGCAAAGGTGAGTTGGAGGAGATGACTGCAGGATAGCGTTTGGTGTATTTTCAACGAAAAAGGCAATTTTGTGCTGATTTCTTTTCCTGACAGTTCATTTTCCAAGGCAGCAGCCTAACAAATCATGGGGCCAATTAGTGTAAGAGAGACAATTGATCCTGGTACTCAGAGAGCTCAGCCCACCGCCTCAGTGGTTTGGTGGTGTTTATTTGGGGAAACGCTGCACAGCACTAAATGGGAAATAATTGGATAGACGCTGTTATAAATTGCACGGCACTGCACCACGCTCGGCTTCTGATTCAAGTAGCAAGGTCTGGCAGTAATAGGAAAACTAAAGGCTTTGCTATCCTGCCTTGAAAAGCGGAGCAAAGCTGGCCAGGGGCCCATCTTGCCCCTCATTTTACAGATAGGAAAATTGAGTCTCAATGAGGGAGCGGAGATGGGGCTAGATACCTAAGATTTTGTTGTTTCACTACTGCATTCTCTCGGCAAACTCCTCGAACAAAGGAATCTGGAGATAAAATAAGGAGGTTGCTGTATTTCTTTCCTGGGGCTGCCATAACAAATTACCACAACGGAGAGGTTTAAATGGAAATTTATTGTCTGGTAAAGGCTAGAAGTCTGAGATCCATGTTTTGGCAGGATTGACTTCTTCTGACCACTGTGAGAGAGGATCTGCACCAGGCCCGTGTCCTGGTTTCTGGTGGTTTGTTGGCAGTCTTGGGTGTTCCTTGGCTTTTAGACACGTCATCTGGATCTCTGCCTTCGTGTTCACAAGGCATTCAGTCCATGTGTCTGTGTCCACATTTCCCCTTTTCATAAGGACACTAGTCATATTGGATTAGAGGCACACCCTATTCTAGCATGCCATAATTTTAACTAATTACCTCAGTAATGACACTATTTCCAAATAAGGTTGCATTCTGAAGCCCTTAAGTTTTAGGGCTACAGTTGACCCTTGAACAACATGGGTCTGAACTGCGTGGGTCCACTTATATGCAGATTTTTTCAATAAATACATACTGCAGTACAGTTTATGGTCGGTGAATCCGCAGATGCAGAACCGCAGATGCAGAGGGCTGACTGTTAAGTTATACATGGATTTTTCTACCACACAGGGGTAGGGGGGGAAGTCGGGGGTTGGTGCCCCTATTCCACACTTTGTTTAAGGGTCAACTGTATTTCCAAATAAGGTCACATTCTAAAGTCCTGAGGTTTGGGACTTCAGCCTGTGAATTTTGGGAGGCTACAATTCAACATGTAACGATCACAAACGATTTACAGAACAGCATCTTTGATCTGGAGAGGAAGAATCATTTATTAAGCATCACTAGGTGCCAGGCAGGGTACCAGGGTCTTACTTAGTTCTCCCTCCAAAAGAATGAAGTTACAGATGAGGAGACTAAGGTTCAGAGAAGCTAGGTAATTTGCCCAAGTTGACACAAGTAGTATGAATAGATTTGGATTTCAAGTGCTGACCTGTGTCTATTCAAAGTCATGTGTTTCTCCAGCATCCAAGTGTCTTATTAAAACAGATCTTAGAAGCCGTATTCACCACTACCGCCACCTGCTATCCACCTCAATTTATAAATGAAGACACCAACCTCCTCACTCCTAATCCAGCATTCTTCCCATTGGCTGCATTTTAGTCACATCACTTTCTTGTAAGTTTCTGTCTGGCATGCAAGACTTCTTTGTGACCAAGGCAGAGGTTAATTTCAAACTGGTTACAACACAAAAAGTAATTTTCCATGAAATGTAATGACCTCGTTTCTGCAGTGACTTGTAGCAAAACATGCTGTTTCATTTCCATTCATTCACACTCATTTACCTACTTGCTATGGTAATTTTACACCGTAAGCTGAAATGTTGAAATCATTGGTTACGTTACTAAACACCTACAATGGTTATTAGGATTCTTCATGCAGAAAGAGACAGAAATAAAAACAAGAACTTTAGGAGAATGAGAGTAGAGGCAGTTGAAGTACGTTCAAAGCTGTATTCAAGTGCACAGAGGCTGCCTGGGGTCTGGAGCCAGCCATACCTGGCAGCAATCCAGGGTCTACCTTATCAGCAATGTGATCTGGGTTGAGTTCTTCAACCTCTCTGTGTCTCACTTAACCTCAGTAGTAAAAGGAGGGGAAGTAATACGTAAGGTTGTCAGGTGAGTGAAATAAAGGAGGATTACATATGTAGAGTATCTGGCACGATGCCTAGCACACAGTAGTCATTCTCTGGATAGTACCCTTTTAAAAAATATAATGAAAATTAAATCTGAATCCTTATGCATATTTGGAGAATATTCCAAGTTTGGGATATTTTTTTCCCCAGAATTTCAGAAGTATAAAATTGTTTCCATATTTATTCAACCTGAACTTTTGAAAACGTTGTTGAAAATAGAACCACAACTGACTGATGTTTATTTATGCTGGCCTTGGGGAAGCAAGAAGGAACAAAGAAAACTGGCAGCACTATACTGAGCTCTTGTGAATGTGCTGAACAACCCGTTGTGTTTTGGACCAGTGGTTGCCTGAGGTGCACTTGATAAAGGCCTTTTGTCTGCAGCCTACTTTCAGTTAAGTCGTTGAAGTGTTCAGTGCCTTGGTCTCTCCTGTTCTCAGAGAGAGGAAAAAGGAATGGGAGATAGAGAAAGGAGCATGCTAAGATGTAATTTTTTTCTTTAACGTATTACCATGAAAATGTTCAAACAAACAGAAAATTTCACCTTTCACCATACTTGCTTTCTCTGACTCTCTTTCTCTTTAGATAGGTTAAGAGATCAATAGATCAATAGATATCTAGATAATAAATAGCTGCATTAGGTGTGCTCGTTGCCCCTGGGGTTTCATTGCTTCTAGTCCGTTTCTGCAAACAGTGCTAATAATATAGTTTTTAAATGATGAGTTCATATTGATAATTCCAATTTACAATTATTGGCTTATTTCTTAACTTTTACATGTAGATCTCATTTTTCTTTGACTGAAAAGCTTGCTTTCTAATAACAGTGTATTTATATATTTTTTTATCCTAACATATACCCAAAGCAATTTCAAAATTGCAATTCCAATACGAATTACTGCTAACAATAAACCAGACATAGACTTGAGTGTCAATGAGATTTACTGAAATCTCATGTTAGCCTGATATTCCCTTGGTAAGTCACTTCTTTCTGAGCCTTTTTCCTCCTGTCTAAGATAGGGATAATGGTGATCACTGTATTGTTCAGAAATCTTTTGGTTGCAAGTAATAAAAAACTCACTTCAGTCTTAAGCAACGAAAGGAATTCACTGATTATATAACTGAAAACTACAAGGTTAAATTTCTCAGGATAGTGGGAACCAGATTGTTAGATGATGTCATAAAGTTTAAAGCTCTCTCTTTCAACTCTTTTCTCTTTCCTGGTGACCCGATTTCCCAGAAGACTTTCTTACCACCCTCTGGTTATTCCAAGACTATTATCCTGTGAGTTCTAAGGAAGTCCTGACCTGAGGGAACCATGCTTGGTAATTGAACACTATGTTACATAGTCAGTAGATCTTTTTTTTTCTTCGAGATTAAATCAAAGTCTTTATTAAACATCCCTTCTTCAAACCACCTGCATTTAAACCTATACCCCTCTCCCGACTTTCGAACTGGTAGGGCTGTGCATGTGTCTTTGTCACCTGACGGGTCAGATCCATTTGGGTCGCACAATGCTGAAAAGCCACGCCCAGACACGCCACACGGGGCAGAACTCCACTGTTCTGTGCCCCCTCAAGATCTAGGCAGAGGTTGGCAGCAGTGGCCCTGGAATCAGAGCTCGAGCACAGGAGACCAGGAAGCAGAAGTCTGAGCCTCCTTATTCCAGACCTAGCCATGCAGAGCAGATAAGCTGGTCTTGGCTACCACTGGGTGAGGGTCACACATGTGTTTTTTCTTCTCGTCTCTGAAGAAAAGGGTGAGAGATGGAGCAGGCAGTTTTCAGTTGTGTGTGGGTTTGATTTAAGGCTTTGGCTGTGGTCTGTTGATATATTAAAATACTTTCTGGGAACGCCATCTCAGTTGTCTGGGAGAAGATTCAAAGTATTCAGAGCCTACTGTCTACCAGATACCCTGCTAGACACATTAAGTGATCTTCACATTCCCATTGTACAGATGAAGGAACTGAGGCTCCGTGAGGTAAGGCGACTTGCACATGGCGACAAAGCTGAGATCTAAATCCTTCCATCACACGACATGCCTTTTGGAAATGGGGACAGGACAACACAATATACAAACTACTCTGAGTGGGAAACAAAAGAGGAGCCCCCTGACTTACACATATTGACTTACACATATTACACGTATTGCTGGCTTTTGAGAGCTCAGACCGCATCTTCTTTATTTCAGTATTTCCAGGGCCTGGTGTATCCGAGTACCGAAGGGCTTTTAGGCATGAATGTGAATTGAATGAGAGAGGGGACAGCTAGTCCAGCTCGCCACCAACTGTGATTACGCTGCAGCACATCCTCGGTCATGGGCTGTAGAATTTTGATTGAACCCCAGTGTTAGGAAATTAGTGCTTCACACAGAAGCTCCTTTACTATTGAAGGTGGTTTTTATTTCTCCTGAGCAGAAATCCGCTTCCTTGTCACTTTGGTGATTGCTAATTGATTCAGCACACCTGGCTCCACTTTGCCTATTAGACAAATTTAAGCCTAAATCATAGGTCTGGAATGCTCTCAGCTAGTACAACTAGTTCATCTCCCTATTTTTAGGCAAGAACTTTACTCACATGGTTCCAGAGCTGTGTGTTTATAACATATGTTTAGAGAGTTACTAAGAAGAAGCTGCCTTTTATAGCTGTTGTCTTGTTATAAAGTTTCAAAAGAAGTGTTAAGAGCAAAAAAGGACATGAGTATTTACTGAAGCCAACCTCCTTATTTTAACAGCTGAGGAAAGCAAGTGTTACAGAAACAGAAGTAGAGCCAGTAGGGTTGTGGGGAGGGGGTTCGAGGACAGACTTGGACTCAAGATTTTACTGACAGATTCATTCATTCAAATTATTCATTTAAAAATAGGTACTGACAAAGTCATTAGAGACAGAACATAGGATGTGGTTTCCAGGGACTGGAAGAAGGGGAATGAGGAGTTAGTGTTTAATGGTACAGATGGTCACTTTGGGAAGATGAAGAAGTTCTGGAAATGGGTGGTGGTGATGGTTGCAGAGCGCTGTACATGTACTTAATGCCACAGAAACATACACTTAATAATGGTTAAAATTGTAATTCAAGTTGTGTCTATTTTTCCACAATAAAAATATATATGTACTAAATCCTTACTATATGTCAGGCACTGTACTTGATATTCAGGATAAGATGAGAAAAGAAAGATATTGTTGCTAACACACTGGAGCTGATTTATATATATATATATATATATATATATATATATATAAAGTATCCATATATACATCATGACAAACTAAAGAATCATCCCATATAGAAAAGTCCAGGAAGCTTAGTATTTTATGTAACTTGTATAAATAGGTATAATTTTTTTAAAAAATTAGTATAAGTAAGCAAAAAGTCCAGTTTTTAAAATAAGTTCACCATTCAAGGGAGAACTCTTGTTAAGATTTTACAGGATGTTTTCCCAGACTTTTTATACACATACATATATGGATAATCATACGTTTTTCAAAAACAGGATCATATTGAACACACTGTTTTGTAATATGCTTTTATTTTTTCATTCAGTACCATGTTGTGAATATATTTCCGCAGCAAAAAATACATACGTTCCCAAGATGATTTTCAGTTAGCTGCATATTATTTCATCTTATAGCAAAGTGCAGTTACTTCAACCAATCAGTTAATGCTCAACATTTCTAATTTTTCACTATTCCAGTAGCACTGCAGGGACTATCTTGTATCCAAGTCTTTGCCCACATCTTACATTATTTGCAGATAATTGAATCCCTACAAGAAGAATCATAAGTCAAAGTTTGTGCATATCCTTAAGACCTTGAAACGTACAGCCAATCTGCCCTCCAGAAAAGTTGCAACAAATCACACTCCCACAAATAACAAAAATAACCATGATGGCCAACATTTACATAGCCCTTATAATGTGTGCCTTGCACTGCTCCAAGCCCTTTATATATACCAGACTAAGTCATCCGTCTTCCTAACAGAACCATGAGAGAGGCACTGTTGGTCCCGTTGTACAAATAGAAAACCAATAGCCCAAGAAAGTATGTTTCCCCATACTTTTGTCAACGCTGGGTATTATCTTGTTTTTTTTTCATTCTGGTGGCGAAAAGTGGCATCTCAATTGTATCTGGTATATTTTATATGAATCAATTTAATATTTCCAGCAACTTTTCGGATTCTGTATCGTTCTTCATATTATACAAAAAGAGAAGCCTCAGGAAGTTCACAGGACATGCCCAAAGCTACACATCCAGTCAGTGATACAGCTTGGATTTGAATCGTGTTCTCTCTGGCTCCAGAGTTCATATTCTTTCCTCTGTTATCAGGCTGCCTCTTCAGCTAGAGACTGGGGTCTTTGGTCTTGGCCTTGAGTAAAACGTTCTAGAAGATTTCAGGATGGGAACTTAGGAAAGAATTCACTCTGACCTACCCCGTTGAACACTTGATGATGGGGTGCCTGAGGGCTGGTACAGGGGTTGCCTCCCAGCCTCGTTGGCACTGCCATGCAGCAAATGCATCCAAAAATATGTTGGAAAAGAGAAAGGCCTTTATAATGAGCCTGGGTCTCTCTTTGTCTTGTGAGATTTTAACTACTGTAACTGCCTATAGTGTGAAGCAGTGTATTTTTCATGTATCTATTTTTGTTCTGTGGCTATCTGCACGTCTGCTTTTTTTGTTTTGTTTTTTTATTAACTCACTTGAATCCTGATGGGTGTTCCCCCCCCCATGAAGAATATAGCCTCAAGAAAACACACCCTCTCATACACACACATACACACACACAATAATAATATGAAGGCTAAGTAGGGTAGCATTTATTCTTTAAAAAAAGCTAATGGTAAAGTCTGAGCAGATGACTTTCTAATCCATACTGTATTTAATTGGCTGTATTGAACCATACTACAAATTAAGTCTTCTCTGTAATTTATCCTGTCAGACGATAACCCTGCAAACAATTTGGTATTCATTTAAACATTGGTAAATGGCTCATGGAAATGCTAAGAGAAAAATGGTGATCAGATGAGAAACCCTCTGTTTACAGAATGAATCCTATGTGAAACGTCGTGAATTAACCTGATTGAATCAATCATTGAGCATTTATTGAGTGACTGCCTTGTGCAGTGTACATCTTTGGATAGCTTGGTTCTTCCTTCCTTCTTTAATTCACGAAACCTTATTTAGCACTTATTGTTCAAAAGGAACAGTATTAGTGACTAGGATAAGACCGAGGAGAACCAGACATGGATCTTTCTTTCAAGGAGCTAACGTCCCCAAAGTGGAGAGAAAACAAATGCACAGATGTTCTCCAAATGTCCTGTTCTCAGGACCTAGAGGCCTGTGCGTGCCACATTCTTTCTGCCTAGAATGCCCTTTCCCCCTGACTTTCTGGGGACTTCCCCTTTATCCTTCGGGACTGAGTCCGAGCTCAGCTCCTTTGTCAAGTCTTCCCTGATGCCCCTTCCCATTCCTGCTCTGACCCTACATAACCCTTTAATCTAAAGCTTGTCTTCTTATATTGTGCTTGTTAGTTTCTTTGCCTGCCTGTTCTATGAGATTGCAAGGGCCTTGAGGAAGGGACTGTGTTTTAATCCTTTGGGTAGGTGTAGCAGTTAGCATGAGATCCAGAAAAGAACAGGCACTCAATAAGCATTAATACCTACCGTGTGAATAGCTATATGCGTGGAGAAATGTGTAACAAAATTAAGAAGTTGTGGAGCATCCCACATAGAGGAAAAAATGCAACCCAATGAAATCTAGGGTTGGGAATTGTTACTAAGGGAAACAGGGGAGTCAGGGAAGGTGCCCTGGATGAGCAGGATTTTGGAGCTAGGCCTTGAGCATAGGGATGATATAGTTAGGTGGAGTTGATGAAACACGGGCCAGGGGAAGAAGATGGCAATCAGCAGAGAAAACAACACGCGTAATGGCACAGAGGTGGGGAAGTCCAGAACCCAAAGGGGGACGATGAGCCCTTCAGATTATTTTCACCCCTGGGAGGAAAGTCAGACTGGGTTGGGGAGGTTATTCTCTGAATTGGCCTTGGAATTCTGCAGCAATAACTTTCATCCTCAATGAGAGGGTTCGGAGTAGGAGTAGTAAATGAAGTGGTAGTGGAAAGATCGGGTGTTCTGGAAGACTCTTGAAAATCAAATACCTGCTTTGATTTGGGGGCAGTGCTTTAATATCTAGACTAAGTTTTTCCAAGACAAAAACTCTTTTCCAAAGGAAGGGTGGAAGAAGCGCACCCAGAATCTGCCTTTCCTCCACTCTCTCCCTCTCCCACTCTCTCCCTCTTGCTCTGGCCCAGGATTCTCTGCACCTCCAGAACAACCCATGGCGCCCCAGAAACTCCACACAGAAACACTCCTGGGATGAAACGGTCCTTTTCTCCTGTGACCAAGGGCCTCACCTCCCCTTTGTGGCCTTGGCCGCTCAGCAGATACCACAGGTAGCCAAGCCCGAGAGTCCCCTTCCAGACCATGCGGTCTTGACCTTTTTTGCTGAGATCCTGATAGCTGGCCTTGACCCCAAACCTTCTGACTGATGACCCTTTCTGACCTCAGAATCCTGCTGGAATCCAGAACAGCCTCAACTCTACCTCCTCCTCCAGTTCCCTTTCTTCCTCCCAGCTTATCAGAGATCATGGTTTTGTTGTTGGTCTAGGGACCCAGGAGTCTCAGGAAAGGAACCTTAATTCTAAATAGTCTTGTTTCCTCTTTTCAATGCTTCGTCATCCTGAATAGGGAGAGTGGGGCCTGGGTTAAGTATTGGTCCAGCCAGAGCACAGTCTGACCCTCAGTCCTTTCATGAATAAACTCGGAGGTGAACTATACAATATTTAGGTTTCCTCTGGCTCCAACTGTCTTTGATTTGTGCTGATAAAACTTGTTTGAAGACATGGAGCAATTCTGAGGCTCAGTGAACAAGTATTTACAAGGTCCTCTGTGTTGCCAAGATGAATGTGATGATGTGGGATTAGCAGGATTCTAATATGTTTGTGTTTCCAAGGATCTGTATGACACGTGCATGATTAAGGCTGGAGAGAGTGGAGACGTATCCCCTTACTGGCTCTTCGTTTCCCAATGAATGAGCCTCTTCCAGAACAATCCTTTTTAACATGTCCTAAAATTAACTATGGGAAAAGGTAATGTTACAAATATTGTTCAGCACTTCGCGCACACACACGGCCACACTTCGCGAGGCAACTTTAGATATCATCAGGCCCTAAAAATGTTTTGATTTTAAAACACTTAATGAGCATTCCCAGATAAATTAAAACATCTCCATCTGCCGTCTTGCCTAGTAGGTGATATTTTACCATTGCACAATCATCTCCAAATCTAATTCCACCAGGAAGACTTGTAATTGTGGTTTAATTTTAGAGCAATATTCCACTTGGCAATCGATAAGTACTGTCGTCAAACTTTGATTCAATAGAAGATGTGGATAACATTCACCGTATTATGCAGAGAAAGAGATACTTGCAGGAAAGGGAGAGAAGGAGGATGCCTTTGTCTCCCGCTTTCCCTCCTGTGTACCATTCGAGCTCACAAAAGCCTCTAAATCAATACCCCCACGTTTCGTGAATATAAATCTCATCGATTTTACATCATTAACACCATGAAAAAGCTACTGCTCTCTGAGGAGTTTTTCTCTGCTAGCTAAATATGCTCTCTTAATAAAACAGGAACAAATGGATCTTGATCATTTTATTAACAAATACTTCCTTCTTCACCAACTTTGTGTGAAAATTCACTAGAATTATACAGTTGTCTTATGGCCACTTGAGGGGCTAGGGTGACCTGGCAGTGATACCACCCTCCAAGCATGATGTCCAGTAGACACTGGGCAACCTGGACAGGCTTGAAGCCACCTGGAGGGTCCCAAGAGTAGTAAAGAAATGAGTGAATGGCCAGACTCTGGAAGGGAAAGGTGCAGCAGCAAATTCTACTGCAGAAATGATTCCTAAGGTCAGAAGCCTGGAAAGATGGCAACAGGCTGGGGAATGGACATTTTGGAAGGTCAGGGCCAATAATTCAGAACCAAGACCACGGCCTTCATGAGAGGCAGGTGCCCACTGTCCTGAGAGGCTGGCTGTGTGATGTGAGATCCAAATGGCTAAAGGATCCGGGGAGATGGAAAGAGACCTGGGAGAAAATGTACTCCAGTTGTTCCCAACATTTTCGTAACCAGATTCCCCTTGTGTTACATTTCTCCTTCCCTCTACAAACTTAGTAATGTGGGAAACTTTGTTCACCACAAAAAAAAGCATTTATAATCATTCACTTTCCTATTTGCATTATTTGAATCCATCACTAATTGCCGAAGAGAATCTGCTCCAAGATGAGCTAAGGATAGCCGGTATACAGTAGCCAGATACGGAGCTAAGGAGCACAACAGTAGCCGGATAAGGTTCTAGATAAACTTGGCGCTTTCATTTGCGTGCACAGTGAAAGGTGTCATCTTATGAGGGATAATTATACATTTCTGTTTAGCTTTTTGAAATGTTGAAAATTGCCTGGTACCTCTTTTTATTACTTTTAATGACCCCAGTAGATCCAGAGCTTTGGGTTAGGAGCCATGGATCTGGTTCAGAGTTCTTCTTTAATAGAGGAATACACGGAGATCCAGAGAGGTACAGTGAGTGCCTTGTGTTCGCATATAGTGGCTAGAATGCAAGCTTCTTAACACCCTGGATAATGAAAAGGTCCTTTGTAAGGACTTGAAGCACATCGTACAACGCACAGATACATACAGAGGACTGTTCAATGAGGATTGCCTTAGGAACATTTAATATAGAACAATGGCCGTAAAGATCACCATCACTTAACAGGATGGTGAGTATTATTTGTTGAAGTTTAGATAATAAAGGCAGGAAGGTCAATATCAAAAGCTTTTTGAATTACTGATCAGCAATCCCAATTTACTTTAGTTCAACAACTGTGGGTCAGGCGCAGTGCAAGGTATTAGGATGGCAAAGGTGAAGAAGACAGAGGCTGGTGGGGAAGACTGGGATTTAGGCAAATGTATCAGAGAAGGAAGATCTACGAAAGCAGGAGCCAGGGTAGCTGTGTGTGAGGAATCCATCAGGAGTTTCAATATCGCTATAGACTAAAGCTCTAGGGAAACACAGAAGTGGGAGGAATCACATCTGCAGGGAAAGGGAAGGCAAGCCTTGATCAGGGGGTTTCACAGAGGTGCGGCTATTTCAAATAGGCTTTGCAAGAGGAATAGGATTCCGGCAGGTGGATAAAAGAACAGGCATTGCGGACATGAGGACCAACCCATGAAAAGCCTCAGAGGTGTGGTGAACTTGGGCAAAACAGAGAAGAGTGTTTGATCCTCAAGTCCCTCTATCGCCACCTCTTGGAAAATGGTTATAACCACGCACATCTGTGGTTCTCTGAATGCGAAGGGCACCCCCTGTCATTGTGCAATGTACATCTTCCAGCAGGGCAAGCAGAGGCCCTGGATACGTAAATGTACTAAATATCAATCCAGAACTTAGACTGGGCTGCATCATGAAGAAAGATGTGGCAGGAGCCTACACCACTGAGTGAGGCTGACCGGTCCTGGCGAGCAGAAAAAAGAGCCAGATGCTCTTTCAGCATCTGAACAATCCTGTTTCTCTCTCTGGTCACAGCACCAAGACCATGGAAGGAAGCCTCCATTTCTCAAGGGCAGGCACAGCTCTCCTTCCTTCCATCTGGACCAAACAGCTTTTCCAGAGCCCTCCGGGCTTGTTCACATGTAGCAGAAACACATCTCTTATTGATCAACAGCTCGGAGGGCAAGTCCCCTGAAATAGGCTCTTCTTTTTGTTTTCCATAGGCCCTTCAGCAGCATCATGCTGTTCACGAAATTTCCTACATCGCCAAGGACATCACAGATCACCGGGCCTTCGGTTACGTTTGTGGGAAGGAAGGGAATCACAGATTTGTGGCCATAAAAACAGCCCAGGCGGTGAGTATCCCAATCCGAAGAGGACGCCTTTCCTTGTACCTTTCCTGGGACAGCACAGCCACACTGTTGGTCTTCGGAGGCCCACTGTGCTGTATGACTCAGCGATGCTGACACTCAGCTTCCCATCTAGAAAGGATGAACAGCCTCGGAGCAAAGAAGCATGCTCACGCCCATCCAGTTGTGTTGTTGTTGTTTTTCCTAATGGGTATTTCGTAATAACTGTTTTCCTTTCTGATTAAGCTGGATGGAGGCACACTATACAAATAAGTTTCCTTGTGTTCATAGCCTCATTTACAAAGAAAATAAGAAGAAACAAATAGCTGTTTTGCATAAGGCCTACCCTAACTTTATCGAATTTGAAATTACTAATAAATAAAAGCAGTGTCTTTTATGCTTATGATTGTTATGAATTTGCAAATATAATTAGTTGAAGAAATGAACTTTAGCTTAGATGCAATTTTGCTAAACCAATGTAACAAGGTAGAATTAATTAAAGACGGAATGCTTGCAGTTTAATAGAAAAAGGAAGGGCTGCGGGTTGTAGCCAGCAAAAACAAAAATTGGTCGCTGCAGCTTAGTAACCACCCGTTTATTAACGTGCTTTACCACCTTTTACTCCAGGCTGAACCCGTTATTCTGGACTTGAGAGATCTCTTTCAACTTATTTATGAATTGAAGCAAAGAGAAGAATTGGAAAAAAAGGCACAAAAGGACAAGCAATGCGAACAAGCTGTGTATCAGGTATACCTGTGAATTTATCCTGAGACAACAGGGGCTTAAAATAAACAGATGTGAAAACTGACAGTCAAGGCTTCTCCTCCTGCTGCCAAGTAGAAATAAACAAAGATGAAAGGTTCCCGTGTACATGACTGAAAGCAAAGCCACTAGACATGAGCGCTTATTCACTGAGATTCTAGACGTGTTGGAGAAAGTGAAGTCTTGAAACCAGGGGAAGATTTCAGGGGAGGAGACCTAAGGAAACCCAACTGCGTTTGCTGTTATTAGCAGTGGGTGGGATCAGATTTGGAGATGATTGTGCAATGGTAAAATATCACCGGGGTTTTCATTTTTTTTCTGCCTGTTTTCTGCCTTAATGACCCGCCAGCCTCTCCTACCCAGAGCTGGTTTCTTCACTGTCCTGTAATTTCTGAATACCGTCTCACATCTCTCGCTTTATATCCTCTGCTTTGCATCCTCCCTTCCCTCACTCTGCGGTAGACAATTCTGGAAGAGGATGTTGAAGATCCTGTATACCAGGTAATTTCTGAAACTAGTTGGGGTCGAGGGTCAGGAATGGCCAGGCCTGTGGTGTAGACATTTTATCAGAGACCTGAAGGATCCGCTGGCTGCAGAGCCTGGAGAGGGACCAAGATTATTTCTGAGGGTGAGGGCTGCCACCCCCTCCAGGAGCGAATTTCCATAAAAACTAACAGAAATTTGGCCGGCATCAATAGCATGGGATTTGGAAATAGACTTCTCCCTTCTTGCCCTGCCTCAGCCCTCTCCACAATCTGTAGAAGTTTGATCCCAGAGCTGAATGCTTGCAAGAGTTTCCTGAATATTCCGAGTTCATTAGAGAGACTCTGAATAATGAGGTGGCTTCAGTGAGTTAAGAACCAGAGATGGGGACTGACATTTTGGCGACATTTGAACACAAACCCGAAGGACGGTTTGCGAGCTTGAGAAAGGCTGTGAGGAGAAGTCCCTCGGGCCCCCGATTGGCTAGGCTGCCCCCTGACTCCCTGGCTCATGGCACAGGGGCTGTTGTGAGTGGGGGAAGGGAGATCCCAGAGACATGCCTGCCCGTAGCTTTCTCTGTGCTCTCTTCAAGGTTGCAGCCTAAGTGTGGGTAGAGATGGCCTCTCTTGGGTTCAAGGATATGCTCTGCTTAAACAGATGCAGAAGAGGAGGCCTCTCCCACTCTGTGCTTATTCCCAAGGAGAGAACAAAGCCAAACATTTGACTCGTGGGACATAAAAGACAATCTGAAACTTACATTTCTTACTGGGACACACATGGGTTATGTGTGTGTGTGTCACACATGCATTCTATATAAATGCAGAGTTTCACCCAGAGAGCTGCTACTGCTATGACAAAAAGAAAATAATATGGATAAAAAAGTAATAGAGTCCGAATAACTTGAAGGAGAAGAAGTATCTGACATAGATGGCAAACAAAAGTCAGAGGTGCACCGGACGGCAGGCCTTGCTTTAGAATGCCAGAGGCGTGGATTTGTCTATAATATGAGCTCAGCCCCTGGTTCGTGGGCTGGGAGAGTGACGAGCATTGCCCCTTTTGAAATGGCCCAGTCCCTTAGAGTCTGAAACATGTACGTGGAAAAGTTGATTTCGGTATTTAAAACTGAGAATGTAAAGTAAAGTGATATTTATGAGATGAGGGAGTTTGGAGCTTCTGAGCAAAGTCAGAATTGGCATATGACCCTGGACCTTGGGGAGCAAAAGGGAGAGACCACTGTAACCCAGGGCTTGCAAAGTTGGGATCCCAGGAGATATCATTCCCACTCAGCAGTGCCAGCACACGTAGACACTGCCGAGATAAATGCCACTGAATGAAGAGGTTATATCCCCAGAGAGGTCTGCAGAGGGCTTATGCAGACATGGCTAAAGGGCTGACCACTGGACACAGTTTTCCTTAGAAGAGGCAGGAATGTGTCAGGCCATTGGGAATGTCAGTAATTCAGTTGTCTCTTTAAGGTGTTTTCTCCTGTGCCTGTGTCTTTAATGCTCACTGCGATTTATATCCTGAATTCCAAATGCTTTTTTTTTCCCCTCTTTCATTCTCCCCTCTGACTTTTCCTCTCTGGCCGTTCGTCATAGTACATTGTGTTTGAGGCTGGACACGAGCCAATCCGTGATCCCGAAATGGAAGAAAACATTTATCAGGTATAAAACCGCTTTCCTCTCCTGCCTTTGCACCACCACCAGTAAGTGCACAGAAGGGGCTGAACAGCCACGGGCTCTCTCCTCACTCACACGCTCCATGTTGCTCTTCTCGTCATTCTGGGCTTGTTAAAATACCTTCACATGAATTGGTTCCCACTTCCCTGCCATTTACCAGTAGTTTTCATGCCTGATTGTAGACATGGTTAATGGCCAACTGGGTACAGTGTTTTAATTTTTAATGGAGCTTAACTATTTTCAGTTGACTCAGAAATCAAACATTCCATTTTACTAAAGCAATCCACGGGAGGGTTGTTGTCCGGAATATAATAGGGTCCTTCGTTTCTCAAAAGAATGTGCTGTTGAATTTCTTTAAAAAGTCAACTGTACTACTGAAAATGAAGACCAAATTCAAAAATGCTATTTGGAGACAACACTGGGAATATTAACTGAATAAAAGAAAGTCTAGCTAAAGTTTTACCCCTTCTGAAGCGAAGGTAAAGTAATATTCTTAAATGTCTGCTTATGTGAAGAACCCTGAACACACGTTTTTTTAAATTTTATTGGAGTATAATTGATTCACAATGTTGTGTTAATTTCTACTGTACAGCAAGATGATTCAATTATACATATCTATACTTTCTTTTTCATATTCTTTTCCATTATGGTTTATCACAGGATATTGAAGATAGTTCCCTGTGCTATACAGTAGGACCTTGTTTATCCATTCTCTGTATAATAGTTTGCATCTGCTAACACCAAACTCCCCATCCTTCCCCCCCAACTCCCTTCCTTTGGCAACCACAAGTCTGCTGAACACACTTTTGACCTTGTTAATTCTCCTAAATATACTATAAAATAGGTATTTTAATCCCACTTTCTCAGAGGGAAACTGAGGCTCAGAGATGTTGAGTAGCTTCCTCAGGGCTGTACAGCTGTTTAGAGCCGGGATCAAACCCAGGCAGGTGTGTGAAGGCGGGACTCACGCTGCTTCCCCTCTGCTTTTCCATCAAAGAGTCTGAGTAACTACAGCACAGCGCACACCAAACAAGTATGACAACCTCCAGTTTCACTAATTAGAATTTTAGTCCTAATTTGAAATAAAAACATTATAGAAGCAGGAAAATTGTTAATGTATTTAAATAAGTGATTTTAATTTCCTTAATTTACTTAGTTGTGTGGTCTCTTATTCTACCTTGGGCATGCATTACTTATGTAACAAAAGTAAAACAGATTTTCAATTTCCATCAAATGCACAGAATTCTAAATGACCAAAATATAATGTTAGCTCTACCAACAACTTGGATTAACCAGCCCTATGGAGTAATAATCTATTTCTATCCACTGGATCCGTCTGGGTTGGATTCAAGTGTGAGGTTGCGCTTTCAGTCTTTGTTTAAAATCATTGCTTACGAAGTTTCTATCTTTAAACAGAAAAGTTGCATGTCTGTCCTCAATGTCAGATTTTAAGGTACAACCTTGCAGTGTCTCAGTATTGTTACTGAACCAAACTTGGATCCGCTCACCGACGCAGTAAAGACAATCTGCTGACACCAGGTTGTGGTGAAGGAAAGTGCCGAGTTTATTGCGGGACACCAAGCACGGAGTCCAGGGCAGCTGGTGCTCAAAACACCTGAACTTCCCAATGGGTTTCAGGAAAGCATTTTTAAAGGCCAGGTGAGGGAGGGGAGTGGCGGGGATGTGATCAGCTCGTGCACAATTCTCTGATTGACTAATCGTGTGGTAACAAGGTGGTGTCACAGTATCAATCCTTAGGCATCAGTGGGTCTTGGGGCTACATGTTCATGGTCATCAAGTAGTTAATTTCTTCAATTTGGTGGAGTTTTTAGCATCTGCAAAACAGCTCAGGAGATGTATATCAGATCCTATTATCTAGGTACTTTCAGAGGATATGGGGGAGGAGTCTGTCCAGGGAAGACCCCACAGGGTCCTGCTCAGTTACAGTATGAGGCCAGAGGAAACCACTAACCAGTCGTCCTATGAAGAGGGAGCACCTTTGAAAATAAAATTAGGCTTTTCAATATAAGAGGTTCGTGATTTCAGAGTTAGCTACAGTTGGCAGGGCTCCCATTGTGCCCTGCGGGGGACTCTCCGGGGGCAGCCTAGTGTACTGGGAAGGACCGGTTTCAGCAAGCAGGGAACTGGGGTATAGTTCTGGCTCTGTCACCAACTACATTTGGCTGAGGGGTAATGGGCAAGACACTTGCCCTCTCTGCGACTCAGTTTCCCCAATGGTAAAATAGGGGAATAACTTCTCCCTAAATCACATGTTGGCACGAGAATGAAACAAGATCACGTGGAGGCTGTAAAGAAGAGGCTTCATCCCGGTCACACACTGAATCCACAGCAATTAAGCCACCTTTTCAATTCCTTTCTTTCTCTGGGCCTCAGTTTACTCATCTGTAAAATGAGCAAATAAGACTGAAGAGTCTCTCGGGCATGGCCCTTTTCTGTTCTTTGCAACTAGTGCTTCATCATAGGACTGTTAGAGGAGATGCTGGCTTGCTTTACAGAGCAACAAGACGCTTGGAAATGGGGGGTGGGGGGGCGGGGTTTGGTAACAATTATAGAGCCAGGTCCCTGTGAATGGGCGCTTACATGCAGTATCTTATTATGTCTCACAGCAGCCCCAAGTCCCTTATATCATTATTTCCACTTTACAGATGAGGAAAGTGAGCCTGGCAAAGGTAAGGTATCTTGCCCAGGGTCACAGAGCTAGCAAGAGGTAGAAGCCCCCACTCGTAGCCAGGTCTCTCTGACCTCTGTACAGAAAATAAATCCAAGGCTCTTTTCAGCTTAGAATGTCTTTGATGCTGAGTTTTACAAGTAGATTCTGTGTAGGTTTCAAGTCACTATCTAAAGATCGCACTTGTTTTCACGGTTCTGATGCCCAGGATCTTCCCATCTGTCCATCATTAATACGAAGGTACCAGTCCGCTGGGCCTCAGTTTGCTTAACAAGAGATAAGCTCTTGGGCCTAAAGATAAGGCTGGGCTCTTAGGGAGCTGCTATTGGGAGCCTCAGGGTTTTGGTAGGGCCTACAAGTGTTCCGTATCCATGCCTCCCGAGTAGATTGCAATGTTTCTTATACTTCAGCTTGATCAGGGTAGTCTCAGATTTGATTTTATTTATCCTCTGTTTTCGGGCCTAAGTTTTTAACTGTTCTGTGGCCTCCGGTGAGGTACCTCACTTTTGTATCTCAATTTCCTGGGCTACAAAATAAGGGTACTGTATTCTCTGCTTCTAGAAGTGGTGTGAAGATGTCAAGCAACCAGGACAGCACTTGGTACATAGTAGGTTCTGTGTACATGTCAGTTCCTTTTACTTCCTAATGCCATCAATATCAGATGCTGCTCGAGACGTCTTACGATGATGTATTAAGTGAAGTAGAACATGACTCGCTCTCCTCATCTTGCCAGAGAGCCCCGCGGAAAGCTGCAGCCTCCCTTGACTTTGCTATTTGTCCCTCCAACACAAGGGAGGGAAGGACCCTTGAGTAGATGCCACCTCTCTTTGGGGCTCAGTAGTGCCATTCTCCAAACCGGATTAATAATAATAATTGTGTTTCTATTTGCATGTCTCAGAAAAAAGTATCAGTTGTCTTTTGAAAACAACACAGAGCCTCACGGTACAGAGCGTTTTTACCCGTCACCCTTCCAGTAACTCCGTGAGATGAGAACAGTTGTGATGACCATCATTTTAAATGTAAGAAATTCAAGTCCTTCATACTTAAGTAATGGGCCCAAGGCCAGAGCCTCTGATTCTAAACCCAGTGTTCTTTCATACGTTAACAAGCTTCCAGCCTAAGCGAAATCACAGCTCACCAAGGGCACATTCTCCAAGTTTGTTCATTCAAAAATCATTTTTAATCACCCAGGATGTCACATATTGTTATTTTAAAATGATATGTCTCTAATCCTGTGTCACCCAGCTCTTAACCTGTCTCTCCATCCTGTTAATATGTTGCTGCACTAAAAATGTCTTCTGTATGGATGGTCCTTAATGTATATAGCCTTTAGACTAATTTCATTCGTTCATTCAAAAAGTAAGTATGTATGGAGCACCTAGCCTGTGCCAGGCACATGAGGATGTAATAGCAACCACAGCCAGGTCCCCACCTTCAAGGCGATTGTAGGTAACTCCTTGGGTACTCATGACAACCAGATGAGGAAACTGAGGTTCAGAGAGCAAAGTGACCTCTCCGGGGTCACACAGCCTGTGGCAGAGCCAGGATTAGGAACCAGACCTCCTGCCTCCTTTTGGTCCAGAACTGTTATCACTCTGCACACCATCATGTTACTGAAATGGTCTATAGACGGGATGGACCAGCCGGGGGAGATGAGAATCAGGATTCTGGCCTTCATCCTTTTAGCGCTTCTTCTAGTGTTCTGTCCTCAGCACGCATGTGGTAAATGTTTGATGCTTAGAAGTTTCTTGTTTAAACTCCATTTACAGATGGGGAAACAAGGATAATAATATAACCGCCCTGCCCTCGGCAAGCTTATAGATCAGTCGGAATTCAGAGTGACCAGGAAGCTGCAATGTGGTTGGACAGCTCCTTTATGAGATAAAGCACATTTTACACCCTCCTTCAATAGCCTGATGACTTTCCCATCTCCCCCCAGCAAGTCAAGGAGCGCCGATAAATCAGGGGCCGTATTCATCTTGTTCGCCACCATTGTCCTGGGTAAAGCACAGTGCGTGACACTTAATAGGTTCTTGGTAACTTATTTCTTAATGAAGGGATGCACCAGAGGTTACAAGAGTACAGAGAAAGGCTCAAATCAGTCCTAGAGAGTCAGACAAGTCTCCCAAGAAGATGTCCCGGCAGAAATAAATCTTAAAGGAAAAACAGGCAGATTGATATCTCACCCATGGGACAACCAAGCAGAAAAGCTTTTTTCAATTATGCACAGTTTGGGTTTCGCCATCCCACTGCTTCTCCTCCATTTGCAGGCATAATTGAGAGTCAGCTGTGGTTCAACTTGCTAAGTGCCCATAGTGAGCAGTGAATTACAGCGAATAGAAAAACACTGTTTGTTTTGCTCAGGCAGGGGTGAGCTAGTAAAAAATAAAAGTGAGGGCTGGTAATTTATTGGCCCTCGTTAACAAGGACTCTGTAGGCATTCTTAGGGTATTCCTTTTAGACAGAGCTCACTTATCAGGAGCAAAGAGATTACATTTTTCATGGACTACCAGCAAAGTAAGGTTTGCAGAAGCGGCTCTGAAAGTACATCTTTTGCGCAGCCATGCTCACTCAGAGTCATGTTTTTCACAAGAATGTGCACGAGCTTCTGGGAGTGTAGGATGTGAAGTCAGAGGACAAGAGGCACCTGAAACTGCTGTGGGAATGGTGGGGACAGGGGTGGGCTGCAGCTGTATGTGCTGTAGCAGTTCAAAGGCAGACCGCCCAGGCTTAAGCTCCTGGCTCTCCGTTCACGGACTGAGGGACCCCCTCCAGGGCTCCTTTTCCTCTTCTGCAGCATGGGGACGATTGTCATCCTCACCTGATAAGACTGAGAATGAGAATGTACGTAAACACAAATGTCTAGCGTGATGCCTGGCACACAGAAAGTGCCCTAGCAGTGTTAGCTCATACTGTTAGCGATAAATGTCTTGTTCCGGAGCCAGAATGAGCTACATTTGAATCTGATCACTTACCACCTTTGAAGCTTTGGGCAAATTTCCCGAACAACTCTGAGCCTCACTCTCTACTACGTAAAGTGGAGATTATAATAACAACTTCTTAGGGTTATTGTAAGGATTTTAAGGTAAATGAGAGTGAAAATGACAAAGGGACTCAAGGAATAAGCTCAAATTCTTACTTATCTTAAGAAGAATGGTGTGATTAGCTGGTCCCAGCCTAAAAGATACTTTGTCTTTTTCTTCACTATTCTCTACAATTCTCAATGGTACACTTACCCAGCAGACACCTACCGAATGCCTACTGGCTGTTAGGCACTGTGCTTGCTTTTAAGGGGCTCTCTGTCTGATGGAAAGAAAGACAGGTTATCAGACATTTAGAAAACCACTGCTGGCTGTTACCTCCCATGGAGGTTTGCGTTAAGCTTCGCTAGTTGCTGAGGATGAACTAGTGATTGCTTTCCAACTGGAATGTTTCAGAGCAAGGCCCCTGATTGACTGATCTGAAAAGTATCTCACGCATCCACAGTTATTCATATGTTTTTAGATACGTATTTACATAATGTATCAATGGTAAAAGAAATGATCATTCGAACACTTTACAGTATGATGGTACCTAATAGTTTTTGATTATTTACTCTCTTTTCTCTTGGATCCTCTCAGTAACCTGAGCGAGTAGCAGAGTCAGTAGCTCCAGTTTATAATAGTGAAGCTCAGAGGAGCTAAGTGACCTGCTTAGGGCTTGATAGTTACCACGTGGCCCAATAAGAGCAGATGGATGAGGAAGAGAAGAGAGGGAGGGAAGAAGTTACAGATAAGTGTTAAAAACCATCAGAGGGCTTCCCTGGTAGCGGGAGTAGAGTCTGCCTGCCGATGTAGGGGACACGGGTTCATGCCCTAGTCCGGGAAGATCCCACATCCCACATGACGCGGAGCGGCTGGGCCCGTGAGCCATGGCCGCCGAGCCTGCGCATCCGGAGCCTGTGCTCTGCAACGGGAGAGGCCACAGCAGTGAGAGGCCCGCGTACCGCAAAAAAAAAAAAAAAAACCACCGTCAGTGATTTTCTGGATTCTCGCTCACGCTTTTCCTGCCATTGATGGGCCCTTTTCTTGAGCAGAAACCTTTGGTGATTATCAGATGGTTTGTACATGATCCCAACAGAAGCTGTACTTTGTCCTAGGACCTTGATATTTACTGTATTTTAAATACCCTGCATCTCAAATCAGCATGGACTAGTTCAAGCTCCACTGCAAACTGTTTTTAATCACTTTAGGCAACTCCTAGCACCTCCCTGGGCCTCATTTTTGTCTTCGGTGAGATGAGGATTATTTTTTCCACCCCGTGATCTCTGAGGTCTCTGCATTTTGCCTCCTATTCTGTGGTTCTGTGAGGAGCCCCATGGCAGACCCTTGTAGAATGATTCACATCCCCCCTCTCGTCCTCCAGTTTTCCTGAGAGAAGGAACCTCACCCACAGCTTTCATGATCCCAGCAGCCCCTTCTTTTGGAAGTTGGGCCCCTCAGGGGCTGCGCTCACACATACTTAGCCGTTGGAGGGGAAGCCTGGTTGCTTGGTTCTTGGAAAGCGTAGCACCAGAGTGTTTTGACTGTGTCACGTTTGCTTTTTCCATAGGTTCCCACCAGCCAAAAGAAGGAAGGTGTTTATGATGTGCCAAAAAGTCAACCTGTAAGTGTAAGTATATCTCCTCCCTTCTGCTGGGTTCCCATGACCGGCTTTATGTTGACGCTATCTACGTCTGCAGTCCGAGGAAGGGAGCCGCCCTTCTGGGTACGTGTCCCAACCTGTATGGCTTTGCTGGGGAGCTCCTCAGTGGGTCAGGGGGAAGGGGGCATGAGGCGGAAATGATGGGGTCAAGGAGGGGGTGCCTGTCTGCATGAAAGTCTGGCCCCATGAGTGGAAATGAGTTGAATCATGCAAACTACTGTGTCCAAGGGATTCAGAGTCTCAGGTGTTTTATGGAAAAAGTCTCCAGCCAAAGACTTCATTATACCTGGTCAAGCAGGGGACAGTTCTTGGTTCTAGGAAGAGAGTTGTCCACCCAGTTTGAAAGTGGTCGAGAAGCTTCAGAGGGTCAGAGGGAGGGCTGGCCAAAGCCTTTGGAGTATATAAGGGTCCAGCCAGTGGGCAGCACACTGTAGCAGGTATCGTGGGCTCGCAGAGAACCCAGAGAGCCCACTATATATCTGGACCCCATCTGCTAGTGGGACTCCTGGAAATCTGAGACACAAAGGAAAATACTCAGCTCTGTGCCACTGCTGGGCTCGGAACCATATTTAAGGCCTTCAGCTGGCAGTCAGAAGGCACCCTCCACATAATCCAGGCAGCCCTGGGGAGCCAGTGCAGACTCTTGAGCAGGGGGCCATGTGACTTTGCCACAGCTTATGTAAGAAGAACTGGGGCGTTTAGTCACTGTTGATCTCATTCAACAATGAGCGGAAAGAGCATGGGCTTTGAAGTCATGCTGACCCTCAAGAATCCCAGCTCTGGTCCTAACAGAGCTGTTACGAGGCTAAGTGACCTTATCTGGACCATTGTTATCAGTTGTGGACCCCATACTGTGAGAGACATAAAGACAATCCCACATGTTTCAAGATGAGATTAATAATAACGTTTGAAACCCCATCCCATGAGGGGCAGCTAAAGGGCCTGGAGAAAGGAAACCATAAATATGGAGATGGGCATCCACAGGGCCGTTAAATGGAAGGGGGATTATACTGCTCTGTACCAGCCAACTCTTGGAACCGAGACCAGTAGGTGGCACTACGAGAAAGCCAGCTCGAGCTCCGAGTGAGGGTGACCTGCTGACAGTGAGAGCTGCTCAAGGGTGGAACTCTGGCACCCAAGGGAGTGAGCTCCCTGTCACTGGAGCTATACTCGCAGAGCCTTGGAGACCACCTGTCAGAAAGATTATGGGGCGGAGGCAGGGAGCAGGGATTCAAACATTGAATGGCTGGAGGGGCAAGACGAGCCTTTGCTGCGCCTTCCTGATTCGAGCTTCTGGATTCCCCCAGTTGGGAGTCTTTCTGGTCCCTTCTTACCCTCCCCTCCCCCTGCTCCCCTTTTTCCTAGTGAACTTTCTTTCGGATCCACGTCCATTTCTCTGCCCCACTCTGCCAATACCTTGAAACCACCATATCCCACCTAAATACTGCTTCCAAAACCCCAATGCACATTAGTTTTACTGAAAAGACATGTCTGAATACCAGCCCCTTAAAAAACCCCGAGCCTGGAAACAGAGTAGGAGGCATGCAGCGTGGTGCCGCGCAGGGAAAGAGCAGTTTTTCTCCCCGAGCCCTTTGCGTTTAATCAAGCCTCCGTGTCGCGGAGACACCGGTCTGCGCTTCGAGTTTCAGTTAGGTCCAGCCCCTATCACACAGCTCCCTCCAATTCAGTGTGTGCCTAAATTGCCTCACTTGCCCCTAACAGGAGGAAACATGCTCCATTTGCCACCTTGGTTTTGCGAAGTTATTAACCCATCTGGCCACACCACCTCCATGCTTAATAGCTCCGAAAAAAAAAAACAAAAAATTTCAGACTCCTCAGCCTGACGTACCCGGCACTCGGGTCCCAGCCTCTCTGTATCTCTGACCTGCCCTCTCCTGGTCCAGCTCGATGGAACTCTACAGTTTCCTGGGGGAGTCACGCCTTCCCCCAACATCCTAGCTTAGTGTCAAGCATTGTGTTTTGGGGAGACTTTCTCATTCTTCCAGGAATACCTCTGACCACACAGTGTTGGAATTATTCTTCTTCCTCGTTCCTTCCAGGAGCTTCCTGAGGTCCTTGTGTTACCAGGAGCAAGCCCGGGTCTGGTTCACAGCTGCTCTAGGAATAGTATATATTTATTATATATAATAAATATATGAATGGCTCTACCCCGTAGAAGGAATTTATGATAATCCCTGCTACTTTTTTTAATGGGAATTCCCTGTTATTCTGATTCCAAAATAGTCATTAACGATACATACTGAGGTTTTGCTTGGAAAATATCGGAGCTGCCTGAATGGCCCGCAGTGGCTCCCAACCCACTCTTCCATAAAGTCCTAGAACCATCTGATGGTGATGATGGCTTTTCCATGAACTACCTGAGTATTAATAAAAGCCTGTGAGAGGCAGGAAGTGAAAAGCACAATTTCAAGTTAGAGGCAGATGGATGCGGCTAGAATCTTAGTTCCTGTTCTTACTGCCTGTGGGACATCTGATAGGTCTTCTTGCCCCTCTGAGTCTCAGTGTTCTCATCTTCCAAAAGGGGTTTTGGAACCTAGCTTGCAAGATGATTTGAGGAGATAATAGTCGATGTTTTGGAAAGTTTGTCCCACTTGCCTAAACCTCCCAGAGGTGCTTTATACCCCATGTCCCCCGCTGCTCTGACATCTCCCTGTGTTCCAGGTTCCCCCCGGAAGCCCTGCCTCTCTGCTGAGCGTACCTTCCCTAGGATACCTCTGTGCCCCGAAAATCCCTGCCATGTTGTCACTATTTGCTCCCTCACCACCTGCTCCTTACCCAGAAAGACAAACCAAAGACAACCAAAGTAGGCCATATTAGGCAGCTTCCAGGGAGTTTGGGGCTCCCACAAGTTTCCCACAAGAAGGGAGACTGCCCAATGGCCTATTGGTCTAGGGACCACCTGGTTTCTTCTTCCTTGGGACGGGTCTGCGTGGAGTCCTAATAAGGGACCCAGCTTGGGGCTGTGGTTGGGGAAAGCCACCAACCAGCCCCAAAAGAAATGGCCACCGGGTCTTCAGAGTCAGATCTGGGTGTGGCTCTCATCCTGGCCACCTACTAAGGGTCCTTGAGTAGATTTTTGCATCTCTAAGCCTTACTGTGCTCATACGTAAAAAGAAAGTAACGCCTACCTTGTAGCTTTGTTTAGAAGATTAAAGGAAACATTTATGTGGGGATATGGAGTAGATTAAATGCAAACATTTCCATTTGTTGCTCTAACAAGCAGGGTACCAGCCAACGGTTCTCACGGAGCTGGGGATCGCCAAGTATTCTAGGTGATGACACACCTCCTCTGGGAAGCCTTTCTTACCCCAGAGTAATCAGCCCCTCTGGGATACCTCTGTCCTTCTCTTTGCAATGATCATAAAGGATTATTTTCTCTTAATGTATCTACGTGAGCCATTGGACTTCGGGGTTAATGACAGCCCTGTGTAGTTTTTGCCTAAAGACTAAATGGGCTTAAGTATGTGAATCGGCACAGTGCTTGGTGCACTGTAAGGATTCAGTAGCTGTGAGCTATTATTCTATTTGCCTTCCTTACTTTTCTGTGAGCTCCTTGAGGACAGGAATCACTTTTAATCATCACTATCCCTAAGGTAACTCTTCTTGGGATTTCTGATCTCTTTGAGATTTTGCTGGTAGACTCTTTCCCCAGAAAGAAACGTGTGTGCACATGTAAATTTTTGTAGTCCTTGAAGCCGACGGGATCCCTTGATCTCAGCTCTAGAACCTCTGTCTAGACCTCTGTCTAGTGGCTCGTCATCACTGTTCCATGGTCAGAGATATCCTCAGTAAGGTGGCATATTTGATGTATTGGGGATTTCAGAGTTTTAGGGCAGCAGAAGTTAGAATTCACTATGTTTGTTACAGCATTCTTACCCACTTCAGTGCATCAACTTACGGGAGCAAAGTTTTGTTTCGATTAGCTGGGCCCCAGGTCTAGGCAGAAAGCCAATTCCATGTCTTCACTCCCTCACATTTACTCATCCCTGTGGTAGTTTTACATCCCCCTTGTCCCATGACCATAAGATGCTCAGATGTACTGACCCTTTTCTTGTTCTGTTTTGTCAAATAACACGTTAGGATGCTTTTGTTTGCTTATTTTACTTTGCACCTGTAATAGCCCCTTCTTCCGGCAGATTTGTCCTTAAGGTCATGCTTTGCTCCCCTCCACCATTTCCTGGGAACTCTAAGCCCAGGTAAGGATTAATCCCACTCACTCCTAGAAATATACATTTCATCCCTTCCTGGTCCAGGCAGTCAAAAGCTTTGCATAGGGGCTAATCTTTCCTGTATCTTCAATATGTGAGTCTATTTCTATGTCAGGGTCTCTGAAATCCAGTGGCATAAATGCTTGCTGACAGGAGATGTTGGATGGCTAGAGTTAGGAACGTTTCAGGAAAGAGGGTACAACTTGGGCAAAGCCTTAAAGGATGAACAAGATATGAACAGGCAGATGAGGCATGGGAGCACTTCTGGGCAGATTACTGGGGTCCTGGCTCCTGAGTCCATACTGCCTTTACTTAGCAGCACTCAGACCTGGTTAATTTCTCATCCATTTCTCATCAATTTCCCTCTCAAAGACGTTGGGGGAAGACAGGTAGTCTCCCTTTCTGCCAGCTGACTGACCATGCTGTCATGTTCTTTTAGACAAATACCCTGGCCTCTTTGGGAATGTCAAAAAAGCACCTTCCTAAGTAGGGAAGAAAGTGTCTGCGTTCATTATTTAGTGCTTTTTGCACTCTGTTAGCCTTTGGACATGATCTAGTTCCACAGCGGGGCATTCACAGGCTGCTGAAGGGCCCATTTCAGACCCTCTTATGCCCCGCGGCACTGAACTTGGTTGAGACTTACCGTGAAGGTCACACTGTTTCAACGACACAGGCCTAAATCTTAGTATGACTTATGCCATTTTTGCATGAGAAATACTCTGCGCTTTTCTTCTCCCCTCCGCTTACGCCCTCATGTAATATTCTTTCAGCTGTAAAAGATCTTTTATCCTTCACCTTTTAAATTGCCCAGTTTAAAAGCCTTTTATGTAGTTGTATTAGGCATAAAAGACTTTCTAATTATTGGTAATAATGAGCCGGTGAATTCTAGCTGAACTTTTTCCGGCCTTCAAAAGAGAGATTCTGAAAAGTTTGGCATGGTGGTAAATAGGAAGGACACAGATTGTCAGATGGATACGTTGACCTCGACATTAATTTCTTTTTGGTGAAACACGGATTCAGAAATTGAAAGGAATGATCAGACCTCCCTGAGGTTCTTTCCTCCCTTTGTCAATCACTTCGACTTCCTGAGACTTTTTTTCGCTGGACTGCAAAGCGGAACGGATGACCGTCCACTACCAACATCTCAGGCCTTTTGGGAGACTCACGCGGCAATGTGAAAACATTTCCTGTGATAGTGAGGGGTTGCTTTTATGAGACGCTGTGGAAGTAAAGATTGAGGGATGGTATGTACTAGTTGCTTCTGTTTATTTTACGTGCTGTCCTATGATTAAGAGAAAGGCTCAAGTTTAGTGACAAGAGAGGGCAAAACTGGGCTCAATATGAGAAAGAAATTTCAGGCATCTGAGCTGATTTTCAGAAGGGACAGCCTCTCAGAGTAGCGAGCTCTATGCCCCTAGGAGTGTTCAAGCAGCAGATAGATGGTTCTATAAGGGAATCCTTGTATTGGAAAGGTGACTACAGTGGTGGACCTCAGAATCATTCATCTCCTCTGGCACTCCATTTGCCCCTATGTACTTAACTCATCGTCTTGCTGCCAGTAGCTCAGCTGCGAAGCTGTGTACCCCGCAGGCCCCATTCGTATCTTCATTATTATCACCTGGCTTTAAAGGAGCACACCCTGAAGTGCCCAGCAATAAGTTATGGGCTGGCCCTGTGAAGTTAGTGCCCTGGATGGGAAGAAGTTTACCAAGTATTATAATCAAGTCATATCACTGAGCAAGCGTTGGGCACAGAGTAGGTGCTTAAAAAATTGTTCCTCCTTAGTGTCCTTCTAGAGAGCTTGAAATCAGGGCTCTAGATCTGTCTGTATCCTGAAAAGGAGCCAGGCTGGGAGAAACTGGTAAACATCCGGATGATCGGATATGAAGTCCAGGCCTCCATTCAGTTTCTTCCTTTGTTTTATGATGCCAGGACAGTAGCCATATGTCCCGTATCTAAAGCTAACGTAGCTGTGGGAAAAAGCAGGCAGACCCCACTGAGCATCTGCTCTGTGCCACGGACAGCCTAGGCTCTGGTCTCGGCTTCTCTCCTTCAGTAATCACAACCCTGCGAGGAGGTAGCTGTCATTTACTCATAAGGAGTCGGAGGCTTCGAGAGGTCACGTAACTTACCCACGATCAGAGTCAGAATTCGAACCCTACATTGTTTTGACTCGGGCACCCACACAATTTCCACTAAAATATACTGCCTTTAGAATTAAAGAAAATGCAAAGTCCTCCATCTCCTGGTCAGAATCACCTTACCCTCACCTGCTCAGAATTAGTACTCAGGCTTCAGTTCCCATCTCCCATTACTCATTGGTTTTGAGCACTTAGAGCTCCGGAGGCCCAACACTCCCTGCCTGGCCGTGAACACCTCCCTCAACCTCTAGACTGAATTCTATGAGGGCGTGGCCATGTCTAAGCCATTCCTGAACCCTCGCTCTGCCTGGCGCACTTTCTTCATCCCGATGTTGAAAAGATGTTTTTGAATGTTAAGGAGCACATCTCAGTGAAAGCCACCCACCTCCGAAGCTCAGAAAGCTGTCCGTTTTGCTACCCCTTCCCCCAACCCCCCAAACTCCTTGGTGTTTTTCTACAAGACCCCTGTCCCCCTACAATCAGCATCTGCTTAGTTTTCCTTGCCCTAGATTTATTTCTATTTCTCTGCTGCAAATGTAGGAAGAGGCAATCCATTCATGTGAAGAATTTCAAGAATTCTCTGGACAGCTCTTCCCTACACCCCCGTCCCCCATCGTTCATGGCAAATAAAATTTCATTCACAATTTAGCGGTTAGTTTTTCCTTTCGTTTGAAATCTGGATCAAGATGTTGCGTAATTGGCTTAAATCTAGTCTGAACATTTGTCAATCACTTCCTCATTAAGTGCCACCTTATAGGGAAATTATAATGATCACAACACAGTTAACATAGGTGTCACAAGGGAGGATATCATCCCAAAGTGAGGGAAAGGAATCTGAATCTGTGTATTCCCACAAATGAAAGAGAAGCTTGCCTCTTCGGATGTTTCTTGGGTGGACTTTCTTTTAGCTGTACTTAAAAATTTTCCTGGGATAGAATCCTAAATTTCTAGAATCTTAGAGTTAATAGGAACATTAAGAGATGCTATCTAGTTTAGCCTTCCCACCAAAGCAAGAATCCCCCAAGGTTTGTGATAAGTGCAGATGAACACCTCTGACTCTTGGGTTTCAATTCACATACCTGCAGTGACAGACCTTCATTACTTTTGTAATCCCAGCCATCTGATTGCTACAAAGCCCTTTTTTATTTATTTATTTTTTGGAGTTCCTTACAACTTCTATTCACTTATTTATTCATTCACTCATCCATTTAGCAAATATTTACTAAGAGCCTCCTACCTGCCAGACAGTGTGCTATTCCCTAGAGATATAAAGATGAACAAGACCAGCTGCTTAAGAATCTTAATGGTCTCAAGAAGAAGATAGACATATAAAAACAATTACAATCAATATAATCAAGGTTGTGAAAGGCTGTGTCCAAGATGCTATGGGAGCAGAGTGGATGGGGCAGTAAACTTTGCTTGAGTGAGTTTAGTGAGGTCTTCACCCAAGGGATAGAGTTTAGGTGTAATCTTAAAAGATGATGGGAGTTTGGCACTGGAGAACGGGTGGAACAGTATTTAGGAAGAGGGAACCGAATGTTTAAAAGCACTGAAATGTGGAAAAGCCTCACGTATCCCAGGGACTGATGAGCAGTCTGGGATGGCAGGACCACAGGATGCCTTCATGGGAAAGGAGACAAGGATACCAAGGGAAGCCGGCCCCAGGGAGCAAAGGGCCTGAAATGGGGCGCTGAGAAGCTGGGACTTGTTGGGAGATCACTGTTGCTTTCAGGTGGTGGAGTGACACTGTTGGAGTTGTATTTTTCGACATCACTCTGGTGGCCTGCGGCAGGTGGCTGGGCAGGTGGGGAGGAGACCGTTATGTAGCTAGTGGAGTTACCTATGTGTCTCTGTCAGGAAAACAGAACCCACACCAGGCAATTTAATAAAGGGAAAGAACATGCGGAACTAGTTACCAAGGTGTTAGAAAAGCTGAAAAGCCAAATGGGAAACAGTGGGCCAACCCAGATGAGTCCCAGTTGGAAGTTACTACTAGAGTGAACCCTAGCACTAAAAGGACAGAGGAGGGCAATGGTGTCGGCAGAGCCCAGAAGCTGGGGCTGCCACCAGGCACTGAGACCACAGAGGGAGCTGCCTGGTGGGAGCCGAGACCATAGTGAAAGGGGCTGTCTGGTGGAAACCATGGAGAGACTCAGCCATTGCAACAATACTGCCCAAAGAGAGCAGGGAAGAAATTCACTGTTTCTCCCTCCCTCCCACCAGCCAATTTCTGACCCCTGCCTCCTGTTGGTCAACTTTAAGTGGAGATGGATTGGCAAGGGAGCCCGGGCAATGTGGTTTCCAGGGATCAGCCACTGTCATTCAGCACAGAGCAGGGAACGGCAAGGATGGCTCTGAGGGCAAAGCATTGTGGGGTAGGCAATGGAGGACCACTGTGGGTGGGTCTGGACTGAGGGTGAGACCCTGCAGACAAGAGAAAGGGGGAGGGAGGGGAGGCGTGTACATTTGAGTGGATGACAAGGGTAAATCTGGAAGGTCTCGTGGATGTGGAGGGTTAGACAAACACAAGCTACGTCCAAGGTGGCAAACTGGGCGGTCAGGTAACCAGGTGATCTGAACCAAACTCCCTGTCTCCTCTCCCAGAGCTCTGTCATTCACAAACATGCTGTTTTATCACTCTGACTTCTAAGAGTGTTTGTACCTCAGCCCTTCCATTCGCTGTCTTCAGGTTCTTGCCAAAGACAGTAGTAATCCCTCTCATCTTCTTCTCTGTTCTCAGCCCCTGGCTCACGTTGGGGCCGGGTCACATTATCGCCTTGAATGATATCTGGCTTTCTCTCCCAGGGTGGCAAATCAGGGCTCTCATGAATGGAATCAGACAGAGTTGTAGACAGCTCACTGTTAGTCATTCCCGAAACTTGTTTCCCATAGATGCAGATATGGAGGGGTAAGTGTCAGCAGTCGTCTGGTGCTCTGCGTGCTCAGTTGTGTGTTGGCAAAAATCACATCTGGATAAAACAGTGATCATTCCACTCCTCTGCTAAAATACCTACCACTGGTTTCCTGGAGGGATGGTCTTCAAGCTTTTGATAAAACCCAGAAATCTTTATTCGAATGAAGTGTGCCCGGTAGCCGTCTAGACAAACAGATGAAAGAGGAGATGTGGTTGGAACCAGGTTGGAACCCCAAGGCCCATCCGCCTGGAAGCCCCCTCCCCTCCTCTCTCTGAAGGACAGAAGGTTCTAGAAGGGAAGAGATGCAAAGAGGGTTGTGTGAGAACCACTGTCAAAGGAACCCACAGTTAGTTCCGTGGGTGGGAGAAGTTGCGCGGCAGACAGGAGCTCATTCACATGGCTTTCCCAACAAGGCTTTGTTATTCGATGATCAAATTCTGAATGCAGTTCGGGAGTCTGGTCTTTGGGAAGCAGTAACAGCAGAAAGAGCACAAAATGTGAAGTGATTCGGAGCTTTACACTTCTTTTTTTTTTTTGTGGTGCAGGAACGTGCAGTGTTTATTGCACGGAGCCCAACAAGGAATCCAGGCAGCTACTGCTTAAAAGACCTGAACTCCCTGATGGCTTTCGGGGAAAGGTTTTAAAAGACAGGCTGAGGGAGGGAGATCGTGGGGTATGTGATCAGCTGGTGGACGTTCTTCTGATTGGTTGGTGGTGAGGTAATAGGGAGTCAACATCATCAACCTTTTGGTTTCAACTGGTCTGTGGTCTAAGCGCTGTGGGCAGCATACGGTTAACTTCTTCCACCTGGTGGGGGGGTCTCAGTATCTGCGAAACACAGAGCTTTACACTTCTGAACTGTGTGACTCTAGGCAAGGTGCTTTATCTTTTGGATTCTTCTTAGTGACCAGTTAACAGTGTGGGGAGAGCTATTTCGCTGGGCTCCTGTGAGGATTAAATACAAGGACAGATGTGATCGCGGTCATGTTTGCCCAGAGTAGGTACTCAGTACTTGGTAGGCATCATGGGATGACACTTAAAAGTGTGAGCCTTGAAGACTGACTACTTAGGCTTGAAAAGTTTCTCCCTCCATTACCAGCTACGTAACCGTGGGTGGGTTATTTAAACTTCGCTGAGTCTCTGTGTGTTCGCTTATAACATGAGGATAATGACTGTTGTACCTACCTCATGGAGTTCTTTTGAGGACTTGAATAAGGTAACGCATGGAAAACATTTAGAACAGCCCCTGACATATAGTAAGTACCCAATAAGTGTTAGCCATAGTCATTATTATGAGCTATTCTATGAACGAAGGACTGTACCAAGTATTTCAAGAAATATGACGAGTGAGACCTGGCTCAACCTCTAGGGTGCTTTTAGTGTCCCTGGGGGCAGTAAGGAGCTGGAGTGCCTTCAGTTCTCCCTGCCCGAGCAGTAATGCCAACAAGATCAAGTTTAACAGGGGAGGGGGCTGAACCTGCAGGGGAGTGCCAGGGCTGTGGGGTGAAGATAACAAACAACTGTGACTACCAAATGTTGAGCACCACCAAGCAAGGGCCTGTGGAAGGCACTTAACGCCCTGCGTCAAGACATTTCCAAATAACCCTAAGATGTAGGTCTCTTCTCTACTATAAAGGCTGTTGAAGATGAGAGAAGTGAAATCAGCACAGCCAGAAGAGGCATCATTAAGAATCTAATCCAGCTCTCTCTGACCCTGAAGCTAGCGTGACCTAGTTTATCATCCAGACTGGGTCACTTTTGAAATGGAATGGGGGGCGGGTGCTATTAATAATTCCATGAGGACGGTAGGCAGGAATGGAAGTGATCTGAGGCAGACCAGGGTGTGGGTCCGTGCTACCCAAGCACAGTGAATGCTCTTCCCACTGGGTCCAGCTGTCTCTAAGACCGGAACGTAGTGAGAGTTCAAACAGAAGAGAGGCGCTCTCTATCCATTTTGTTCCTGCAACTCTTTGCCAATCACGCTACCTGTGCTAAAGCAAAGACAGTACTGTCCCCAAGATACAGGTGCCCCAGTGCATGCCTGCTCCTTCAGTGGGCGTAAACCAAATTCCTTGGAGCTCTGTGACATGCTAAGAAAATGGGATTCAGGGCTATCTGTTAACTGCTGCCGCTATGAGTCTATCCTTATTCCTCTAATACAGATCATTAACATTTACAGAACTTTAACTACAGCAACTCTAACGAGCAGAGCTGTAATATACAGTTTCCCCATAAACATCCATTGAGGCTGACACTCATTGTCTGCTGGTACAGTAATTCAGCATTTCTGGACAAGTCATCGTGTTGAGGCTCTTTCTTTCTCCCTTAACTGCTGTTATTAGTGGTCGCAGAAGAATAATGAACTCCAGTTGTAAAAAAGGAGAAAGTGATATATTAACGATCATGGAGAACAAAAATACATAGATCAGTGACAGTCCCAACCTAAAGCGTAAAAACCTCGTTACAAGAAACAAGTATTTGCAGAGCCCTTACTGGGGGCCAGGGAGTGTGTGCATTCCTTGGCAAGCTGTGTCTAGTTCAGTGATTCCCAAAAACCATATTGCCTAACGGTCATTGGTGACACTTTTAAAAACACAACTTCCTCGGCCCCCACCCCTGTAGATCTGCTTTGGTAAGGCTTGCATATGTTTATATATAATGGGAGATTTACAAAGTTCCCCCAGTGGATTCCAACACTCCACTACGTTTATCTAGTTTAGTTAACATGACAACTATTATTTTCTCCATTTTGTGAATGAGAAGATTGAGGTTGGGTTGCTAAGGGGAGACGGAAGGAAAGTCTGATGACGCAGGATGAGGCCCTTGCTTCTCCACTTGTGCATAAAGAACGACTCCATGTTAAGGTGACATTCGCTCTCACTTGTTACACTACTTTTCCGCCTCTCCACCTCTCATTTTTCTACCTATCAGAGAGTCCTGTCGGCGTGTCATCATGTTTCTTTCCAGCAGCTTAGCAGCTGCCTTATCTCCAGTATTACTCCTTCCCACCATTGCGTGCCGTCAACATGGTACTCTGGTTTTCTCCCCGCTTCCTGTATTTGTAATCTGGTAGCCTTGTCTCTTTGTCTGTGTCTAGGCTGTTGTTTCCACTGTCACCTCGGAAGTCCTAGCCCCCTTACCCCTGTCATCACTGTAGGGATAACACTTGCAGTGTGATTGGGCCGTGGTCCTCCAGAGAGGATGGCCGTGGACCTGGCACGGACTTGAACTACCCACTGTGGCTGCTCCTTCCAGAACCCTTACGTCTCACCCTCATCGTAAAACACACATTGTCTCACACCTTTTGTTCTTCTCACCCTAGCATAATTCTTAAGAGTATGTACTTCAAAGCTCACCCACTTAGGTGAAAATCTTAGCTCTGCCATTTACTAGCTGTGTGACCTTGGGCAAGTTCATTGACCCTTCTGTGCCTCAGTTCCCTCCTCTGAAAATGAGGATAGCAATAACACCTACATTCGTCATGGTAATTAAATGAGTTATTGTACGAAAGCACCTTAGAATAGTAGCTGGTTCATACAGAGGAACTTCCGTCTAAGCATCAACTATTATGATTATCATCCTGCTTGACCCCTGCTTGGCCAAGAAGGGATGAGGTCTTAATATTACTATTTAGCTCATTCCTTTCTCTTTAGACCAGAATGGACTGTTTGGGGTATGTTCTAGAGACAGAATCAGCATTTCTTCGAATGATTGGATGTCAGGGTGTGGGAGAGAGAGGGATCAAGAGTAACTTGTACATTGGGGGACTTGATGGACCTAGAAAAACCAGAAATAAGGATCTCAACCACTTGTGACATAAGCAGAGATACTGATTAAATTAAAAAGGTCTTTCATAGGACATAGCAAGGACGCAGGTAAAGAGGGTCTCTGCTTGTGGGATCTGTATGAGATCTCATTGAATATGCCATCCTGTAGCCCTATCTCCATTGTCTTCAGAGTTGGGGTGTCCAGCACCAGAGAACAAACAGGAAAAAAAGGCAGAGATCAGAGCACAGGTGTCAAAGTGACAAACGTGGTGTTCCCTTGACCCTATAGTAGTTCGCACAAAGTGCCCCTTTTGTTTTAATTTTATAGTTTCTGCAATACTGGAAGGTGCCTCCTAGAACTAGCCTCTGGTCACTTATGCATTTTTCTGTTCAAGCATTCTTTCCTTCCTCCTTCCACAGATATGGTCTAGTGTCCATCATATGTCACGCACAGACACAGGGGCTATACAAGTCAGACCAGGTCCCGTCCCTTGCACAGCTCACGGTTCATGGGAGAAGGCTGCCAACAAGCAAGTACACAGACACGCAGAGCACAAAACCGAAGAGGAGAATGTGACAAGAGCTGGGAGCTGTGACTGTATGTAGGTACATAGAGGAGGTCTCTAGGGACATGACACCTGAGCCAAGATCTGAATTACGAGAAGAAACCAACCAGGTGGAGAGTAGAATCAGGACAGGGAAAGACGAGGGCAAAGGCCTTGAGGCAGGAGCGTTCTAGGGGTCCAGCAGGAACACGGAGAAGACTGGTGTTGACCAGAGTGTGGTGGGAAAGGGGAGAGTGGTGGCAGATGAGCTCAGACTCAGAGGCAGCAGCTGAGCATGGACAGTAGTATAGATAATGGTAAGCAGTTTGGATTTTATCCCAAGTGTAACAGAAGACGGTGGAGGGTTTTCATCAGGGCAGTGAACCTGATCTGATCGTTTTAAAATATCACTCTGGCTGCCGTGTGGGAGATGAACTTAAGGGGGAAAGTGTTAGAAGCAGCAGTCCAGGCAAAAGAGAATGCTGCCGAGGGGAAGGAGAGGGGCAGGCAGAGGAGCTGGGGCACGTCCTAGAGATAGAATCAGAGTTTCTTAAAGAATGATTGGCTGTCAGGGTGTGGGAGAGAGAGGGATGGAGAATCACTTTGACACTTGGAGATTTGAGCATCTAGGCCTGAGTTGGTAGCCTTTACAGAAATCAGAAGACAAGGGAAGAACAGGTTTGGGGAGATCAAAAATTCTTTGGACCTGTTAAGTTTGAGTCTGGACAGTATGGGATGCAATCATTTTATCATTTGCCGGGGAGGATGGTAAGGCCAGGTATTGGCTGGACTTGGAGTAGTGAGGAATGTCAGAGATTGACTGCCACCCTCGAGCCGCCGATGGGTCTCGCTAATGGGAAGGACTTGAATTCAGAAGAAAATGCCATCCAGATATTAGAAGAGCTAGAAGAGTAGCATATTCCTGTTCTTATAACTTTTTCTGGAACATCCCCCTAGTATTTCTTTGAAATTAGAGCCAGAGCCATTTACTCTGATTACAAAGTCTCATTAGGTCAAATGACAGTGGATACGACATCCTTTTTGGAGTTTACGATAGCAAATGCCATGTCTCTGTGAGTGAGTGAGTGTGTGTGTGTGTGTGTGTGTGTGCGCGCGCGCACGTGCACATACATGCTGAGCATTTGAAAACACCGTAAGGACTACCATGCCCTCTGCCTTGTAAATCATGCTATCACCAAGTTTCTTTCTGTTCAGTTTTCTATTCTCTTGTATATGCAAGTTCATCCATTTACTCTTTCTGTTTTTTTAAATCTGTCAGTTCAGTGTATCTTGTTTTTGTGTGTTAGCCCCTGGGCTATTTAGACATTAGGAATACAAAGATGAATAAGATACAGTTTCCCATACAAGGAACTTAGTGTCACGAGGTCATAGTCTGTAGTAGAGAAGAGAGAAAGCAATCAACCATTATAACTGGACATGTGTGATGCCCAGAGGAGGATCATCTAGTCCATCCTGAGGGCCTTAGAGGAAGGCTTGGAACAGGTGAGTAGACCCAAGTCTCCAGGGTCTCCTGATGAACAGGGATGGGAAGGGCAGCCCATCACAAGGAGTAGCTTGTACCAAGGCCTGAGAGGGTAAGGAATATACTGAGAGACCTGTTAAGAGGGCAGGTGAAATCACGACACAAAGTTACAAACTATTTATAGGTTGGATAATCAATCTGAGACAAGATAATGCTCTCACAGCTTTCCTCTGGCTTCAAACTTATAGGCTGCCTTCCAAGTCTAGACTGTTGGTGAACATCACCTCTCTTGATCCTCGGAATTCTGTGAAGGAGACAGTTCTCTTGCTGTCTTACATATACGCAAGATGAGCTTTCCTTGGGCCCTTAGTTTCCTTGTTGTAAATTGTGAGCTGGGTTTCTCTGCTCTTACTTCTTCTTGCCTCCTCTAAGTCTGTTCACCCATGAGGGGAATTGTGATGGAAATAAAGGAACTAGACTAGGAGTTGGGAACTTGGGGTTTCATCCCAGCTCGGCCACTAACATTATCATGATTTTGAAAAACTTGAAAGCCTCAGTTTCTTCATCTGAAAAAAATATAGGGTTGAGTTGTGTTAGAGATCTCTATAGCCTCTTCTAATTTTACTCCTCTGCAATTCATAAAACTTTCAAAAATGCCATCAAATAGGTCTATAAAATCATCATAGTATTCTGAAAGGATACTCCACTGAATCGTTGACCCACTAATGGAGGTCTTTTTGCTATATGTCAGGCACTGTACTAATTAAGCTATTACCTCAAATCTTATACAGGGAAATCTTCAGTCTTGTGAGGTGGATAGTTCCCTAATTTTACAATAAAGAAAAATTCAAGAGATGGGTAAACTAGTCAAATTCCAGTCGCATGAGAACAGAATTCTTGTTTTGGTCATTTGCAGTGGAGTTGGCTTCAGTCCTGTGAATGGCGTTGCAGCAGTGAAAGTGGTCCATGCGCCGTGAAAATCCTCGGTGCGGTACCCCTGTCATAACTCTCCTCTTGCTCTGACCTGAATGGGCATCCTCCCATTTCCCTCACTTGACTGTTACAGCTCAGAGAAGGGACAGCATCCCGGTGCTCACAATATTGGCCCAGTGTAGGCGTTCAAGGAGAGTTTATTAATTATGAAATGAACGCCTTGAGAGCTGAATCCAGGAACGAAGGCGTAAGGAAATGAACGCCTAAGATATAAAATCTGCATTCTTCCAGCGAAGAAAAGGAAAAGCATTTTACAGGGAACGGCTGTCAGAGCAGCAGGCAGAGCCCTCCGTGACTATTTTTTCCTCTGCTGTGACATCTCTCCGTTTGTGATTTGCTCTGATTTGCTCTGCCTTCAGCCTGAGCCTCTGCTGCTCTCGCTTGATTTCAACTCCATCCAATATTTCTTGTTACCGTTTGGGTGCCATCTGGACCGCAGGAGTAGCCTCTCCAAGAGCGACGCAGCAGCGGAGAAAGAGCTGACGGCCTGTCTGAGAGCCCCCCTGCCCGCCCCCCCAGGAGTGTGCTGAGAGCCTGTCATCCTGCTGACAGGAGCCAATTTCACTTTCCTGTGATTCTAATTCACCCCTTTTCAAAGTACTGAACTGGCGCCAAATCTTGTTAGGAGTTTTTGAAAAATCCTTGAGTTTTGCTAATGTGGAACTAGAATAATGGATTTTTTTTAAAAAAAGAGATGGGGTAAAGGAAGAGAGAAGGAAAAACAAATAATTATAAGCTTCGGGAAATCATTCCCCTTTGGTTTCTCGTCGTCACTGTATGTTTAGACCTGGGCAGGTGTGTTTATTCTGTTGACAGCCAGTAACGTAGCCAAGCTATCTTGCAACCTGCACCTTCCCCCACAAAGGATCCACAGCAAGGAAGGTCCCCCCGCTTTCTAAACTCCTCCTTGTCACACGTCAGAGCTCTGGGGTGAGGTCATGGGTTGGAGCTGGGATCAAGAGTCCTGGAAGCTTCCCCGTATCAGAGCATGAAGTCATCCCCCAGGGCTTCTAGAGAAGCTCCATGGTAGACTGGTGTTTTCAGCGTTTCTTCTCCATCCCCATCACTGGCCTCATGTGGGCTCTCACCAGATTATCATCTCTCTCTTTATAATCACTGCCTCGTGACAACAGTGTTGATACCATCAAAATCCCCAGCACCGTTCTTGCCACTGTCTCAAAATGTCTGACCCCTCAGGATGGGATCGGGTACTAGCAGTAGTAACCACAGGCGGGAATCATGTCATCACTTTGAACTGCGCCCTATATGCTACAGGCTTCATGTGAATCATCTCACTTATGACACCAATCATGTGATAATTCCGTTTTCTCCTCTTTCTACCTCACGCCATGTAAGGACAAGGGCTGTGTCTTATCGAAGATGCTCAGTTATTTGATGTGGAGGGACCGGGTGGTAGGTTTTCACGGCTTATGACCGCCATCAGTGTCCCCACCACTGCCCCCCCCAACACGGACACCATCATTTCCTGGGCAGCATCTCCTTCCCTTTATCACTGTTGCTGAGATCAGGCTGACTTAGATCTTAGTATCTTATCGCATAATCAGTAGCAGCCTACAAACTGCACCTCCAACCCCATCCTTAGGTGTATTTTCAAGAAAATAAGGGATGTGTGTTAGAAAACCCAGGCGTGAAAACACAGAGTTGCCCACTGAGTTCTGAAACAGGTATAAGGAAGACAGTGGAGAAGAGAAGGGTGCGGGGTAGACGGAATGAACAGTGGGGCTGATGGACTTCACAACGGTCCAGACTTGCCAGGGTTCAAGCTTGGGGAAAAGGTGCAGGAGCGGGAACCTGCTGTGACCAACGTCTGGCCTATAAAAATCATGCCACACGTTTAGCTTCTCTTCCAGGTGACTTTGTTCCTTCCCTGGACCAGTGTTTCCCAGACTTTTGCCATGGCCTGGAACCCGCCTACCCTCACTTACCAAGCATATAATCCCATGGCTTTCCTTTCCTTTCTTCTTCCTTTCTTTCCTCCCTATCTGTCTCTTCATTTCCTCTCTCGCTCCTCTCTCTGTCTCTTTCCCAGCCATCTCTCCCTCGTCCCTTCTTCCTCCCTCCCTCCCATCCTTCCTTCCCTTTCTGTACTTTTGGAAAGGGAGCTGACGTCCTTCGAGGGATTTTACTCTCTCGCTTGCTGTGCTAATTCTTTTCACGTACATCCACCTTCTCACCACTTCTTCTCAGCCAGCCCATGTTGTAAGCATTATCCTTCCTATTTCTTGAGGAGAAAACTGAGGCTCAGAGTGAGGAAGGAATTCACCCGAGGAAACACCAATGAAGGTAGAAGTTTGAACTGAAAGCAGCTGTTGGAGTACAGTTGATTTACAATGTTGTGTTAGTTTCAGGTGTACAGCAAAGTGATTCAGTTATACATATACATATATCCATTCTTTTTCAGATTCGTTTCCCATATAGGTCATTACAGAATATTGTGTTCCCTGTGCTATACAGTAGGTCCTTGTCGATTATCTATTTTATATATAGTAGTGTGTTATGTTAATCCCAAGCCCCTAATTTATCCCCCTCCCCACGTTTCCCCTTTGGTAACCATAAGTTTGTTTTCAAAGTCTGTGAGTCTGCTTCTGTTTTGTAAATAAGTTCATTTGTATTACTTGTTTTTAGATTCCACATAGAACTGTTATCACATATGTCTCGCTCTGTCTTGCTTACTTCACTTAGTATGATAATCTCTAGGTCCATCCATGTTGCTGCAAATGGCATTATTTCATTCTTTTTATGGCTGAGTAATATTCCATTGTATATATGTACATTCCTCTGTCGACGATCATTTAGTTTGCTTCCATGTCTTGTGAAAGCTGCTGTTTCTAATATCCCTCTGCCCACTTCCCCACGCTGCCTCTCCTAAAAACATCAAATTTCTCACTTTAAAAAAGCAACCATTGTTTTCAAATGCAAGCACATTGGTTTTCTTGACCTGGTTCAAGTTGGGAAGGTCAAGACTCCAGAGTCAGAGTCCTCAGCCACAGCTGCCCTTGTTCATTCACGTTAGCACAGTCCAGTCAGCGTAGCCCCCTCACCTTCGTGCAAGGAGTCTACCTTTCTCATGCCCCTGAATAAAGTACCAGCAAATTCCTTTTACCACCAGTGTGCATCCTGACTCTCTTCTTGCATGTTAACAAAGGCCACTTCAACCTAAATATCCATTGATGGCTGAATGGATAAAGAAAATGTGGTATATACATACAGTGGAATATTATTTAGCCCTGAAAAAGAAGTCAATCCTTGCTTATGTGACAACTTGGCTGAACCTTGAGGACATTATGCTGTGTGAAATAAGCCAATCACAGAAAGGCAAATACTGCAGGATACTGCTTATATGAGGTCCATAAAGTAGTCAGACACATAGAAGCAGAGAGTAGAATGGTGATTGCCAGCAGCTGGGCGAGAGGGAGGTGGGGAGATGCTATTTAATTGGTATAAAGTTAGTTATGCAAGAAAATTAAGTCCTAGAGATTGTGCCTACAGTTAACAATACTGTGCTGTACACTGTAAAATGTGTTAAGAAGATAGAGCTCATGACGTGTTCTTACCACAATACAAAAAAAATGGGGGAAATGGAGGCTGTTTTAAGGACCAACTTCATTTTTAGGAAGCTGGATGTAAATATTTCATTGTCCCAGGGATTAGCAGATATATTACACTTGTGTGTGCTTCAAGGGAAGATGTAACTTTCATTATAAGGTCTAACCATTTCCCTCCACCCTCTAGCCTTCCAGACAACCTTTAGGACCCTCCTAAAATGGTAGCTGGCAGAAGGAGGGCAATTAACTGCTAAAATGCAGCCCAGCTTTGAGTAGTTAGGGGCAACTTCTCAGTCATTACAGGGACAAATCCACAAAGCAGCACAGATTCCTCTGTTAGGTCAAGGCCTTGAGTCCCGCCACTGAGCCCCAAATCCCAGTAGGCTGGGACATTTTGGCCTTAAAGGGGATTCCATTCTGTTGGAATGATGATGAGGTTCCATGGATTTCCACTTGAAATCCATTAAAGGAATCTCAACTTCCTTTAAAAAAAAAAACCCACCAACATCTGGGTCTGGCTTAGCCCAGGCAATGACAAAACTTACATCCAGAAGAAGGCTACTGTTTTTGCAAACTGAATTTGATTTCACGGTACTGTCTAGACATAGCAAAGAATTCAGTTGTCCCATACAACCCTTCTGGTCAATGCAAAGGTAGGATATTCCTTAAAAGAATAGAAGAGACTGTATAAGGGAGGAATAGGTCTAGTGTTTAGAAAGCACCCAGTCAGCTGAAGTTTTTTGTTTTGTTTTGTTTTTTAATATCTGTTGTCTAGAGCTTAGCTCTCCAGCACAGTAGCCGCTGGTCACATGTGGCTATTTAAAATGATATCAATTAAAACGAAATAAAATTTAAAATGCGATTCATTATTCACACAAGCCATATTTGAAATGCTCAATAACCACGTGTAGCCACTGGCTACCATGTTGGAAGGGCAGGTGTACAACTTTCCATCATCACAGAAAGTTCTGTTGGACAGTGCGGCTCTTGGGAGAAATCATTTATTAACATCACATTTTCTACTCTGCGTCTCAACTCCCCCCACCCCCGCTTTGTTCTTCAGTTGCCAAACAGAGCTTTTCCTGTTTTCCTCTCCGGAGAATTAGGAAAGTGGCTATTTACTCCTGGCTAACAGAGAGCATAAACTTCTAGATACCCCAGAGGGCATTAGTCTTCATTAGCACATGTCTTCATTGTTAAATCACTCACCAGGCCACAGCACCTGCGTCCAAATGCCTGGAATCACTAGGTGTGTTAATAGTACCCACCTTGGTGCAGTTACAAATCACTTAAGTTAATCCATTCCTCCTGAGCTTTCTAAATGGATAATTGAATTCATTCTTCTGCAGCATCAGCTTGGGTTCTGAGTTGAGATCTTCATGCCTTGTGCCCTCCCTGCCCCACTCCTGTCCCACCCCCATGCTAGAATGATTATATATCCTGGCTCTGCTCTGAGCTTCAAGAGAGCAAGGACCATGTATTATTCATCTTTGTTATCTCCAGTGCCTAGTCAGGACACAGCAAGTGGAAAGCACCCAGTGAATGTTTGTTGAAGAAATTAATTAATCAATTATGTAATCAATCAAGATGCCTTCCATTTTTCCAGTAGGACTTTCACGAATTATTCCTACAGAGAGTTCATTCCCCAACACGGTGATTCACAACTCTGGCTGCCTGTTAGAATCACCTGGGGAGCTTTTAGAACCTACCGATGCCAGGACCCCACCCCAGACCAGTAGAATCCAAGTCTTAGATGCGGGGCTCAGGCATGCGAAGTTTTGTAAAAGCTGCCCCAGAGGGTTACATTGTGCAGCCAGGGGTGAGAACCACTGCAGGTTTCTTAGTTGGCAGCCAGAAATAAGTTTTCATCCTTTTTAACGTGTTCACACCAAGTCCCATCTCATCCACTCACGTTTGCTGCAAGAGTAACATGAGTCTGGTCTTAAGAGTTACCTTATTCAGTTATGGGACAATAGTAGTGTCCCCAGTGCTCCAAAGAGATTATGGGAAAGTAAACTCCCTGTGGAAGCTTTATTTCACTGTCTTAATGACGATTCAGGCTACAACTGTATTAAAACAACCCAAGAGAATCTCTTCCTTTAAATCCTCACTGGAAGTTCAAATTGTGAGTAAATTGGATTGTCGTATTGAGTTTTGTTTATTTTTTTATACAGCAGGTTCTTATTAGTTATCTGTTTTATACATATTAGTGTATATATGTCAATCCCAATCTCCCACTTCATCCCACCACCACTACTCCCCACCCCACTTTACCCCCTTGGTGTCCATATGTGTATTCTCTACATCTATGTCTCTATTTCTGCCTTGCAAACCGGTTCATCTGTACCATTTTTCTAGATTCCACATATGTGCGTTAATGTACGATACATATTTTTCTATTTCTGACTTACTTCACTCTGTATGACAGTCTCTAGGTCCATCCATCCAAAGAACGAAAAGACCCAATTTGATTCTTTTTTATGGTTAATATTGTATCGTATATATGTACCACATCTTCTTTATCCATTTGTCTGTAGATGGGCATTTAGGTTGCTTCCATGACCTGGCTATAGTAAATAGGGCTGCAATGAACATTGGGGTGCATGTGTCTTTTTGAATTATGGTTTTCTCTGGGTATATGCCTAGTAGTAGGATTGCTGGGTCATATGGTCATTCTATTTTTAGTTTTTGAAGGACCCTCCATACCGTTCTCCATAGCAGCTGTATCAATTTACATTCCCACCAAAAGTGCAAGAGGATTCCCTTTTCTTCACACCCTCTCCAGCATTTGTTGTTTGTAGATTTTCAGATGATGCCCATTCTAACTGGTGTGAGGTGATACCTCATTGTAGTTTTGATTTGCATTTCTCTAATAATTAGTGATGTTGAGCAGCTTTTCATGTGCCTCTTGGCCATATATGTCTTCTTTGGAGAAATGTCTGTTTAGGTCTTCTGCCCATTTTTGGATTGGGTTGTTTGTTTTTTTAATATTGAGCTGCATGAACTATTTATATATTTTGGAGATTAATCCTTTGTCTGTTGATTCGTTTGCAAATATTTTCTCCCATTCTGAGGGTTGTCTTTTCATCTTGTTTATAGTTTCCTTTGGTGTGCAAAAGCTTTTAAGTTTCATTAGGTCCCATTTGTTTATTTTTTGGTTTTATTTCCATTACTCTAGGAGGTGGGTCAAAAAAGATCTTGCTGTGATTTATGTCAAAGAGTGTTCTTCCTATGTTTTCCTCTAAGAGTTTTATAGCGTCCTGTCTTACATTTAGGTCTTTAATCCATTTTGAGTTTATTTTTGTGTATGGTGTTAGGGAGTGTTCTAATTTCATTCTTTTACATGTAGCTGTCCAGTTTTCCCAGCACCACTTATTGAAGAGACTGTCTTTTCTCCACTGTATATCCTTGCCTTCTTTGTCATAGATTAGTTGACCATAGGTGCGTGGGTTTATCTCTGGGCTTTCTATCCTGTTCCATTGATCTATATTTCTGTTTTTGTGCCAGTACCATATTGTCCTGATTACTGTAGCTTTGTAGTATAGTCTGAAGTCAGGGAGTCTGATTCTTCGTATTGAATTTTTAAAAGCAGAATACAAAGCTGCATGCATGCCATGATAGTAACTGTAAGAAATGTATCTAAGAAGGGGGAAGAAAAGACTTGAAGGTAAATGAACAAAAACTCTAGTAGTATTTGTGGGTAAAGTAGGAGATGGGGATGCAGGGAGACTAGGGAATGGGTTCCAGGTTCTGCCCATGAGAATCAGTTGAGAGAAAGTGCACTGGCTAGAGGGGTCTCCCACTGGGTGGCTGAAGTGCCCAGAGTGTTACTGAAGGTAACCCCAGGTGGGAGGAAGGAACTCCAAGAAATGACTGAGCCAAGATCAAAACAGGAAGGTAACCACAAGCTCCAGGTACAAAGGGTATAGATGGGAAGATGCTCAGGTAAGACTGTAGACAGAAGGGAGGAGAGGGAGAAGGTGGGGTCAACAGTGCACTGAGGGGTTCAGGACTAAGGCCAGGAAGTGTTGGGCATCCTTTTTCACAGGATCTGGTCCGTGCTCTCAAGTGGGGGTGATTTCTAAAGGGGGGCTTCCCGCAAGATGTTTTTTTCTTCTTCTTCTATCTTTTTCCAAATATCATATAGTAATAGTTTCTTAATATTAAAAAATGTGTTCCTGTGCATTGCAAAACAGAGCCAAAAGAAATAGGATGAGAAGATCCTAATAATAGCTCTGATTTATAAACATCTCTGTGTGCAAAACACCAACCAAAACATTGCACACACATCTCAGTTAACCCTCTCCATAAACCTGAGATGATGTTATCATTATCATCCCCACTTTGAAGATGAGAAAACTGGGGTCCACGGACTTGTCCAGGGTCGCACAGCCAGCATGGGGCACAGCCATGATTCAGTCCGTATTTGTGTGACTCCGAAGAGATGCATTTGCTCTCACGTCCAGACCAATCTCCATCTGAATTTATGGAAATCGCCTCCTCACAGCCCAGCCCCACCCCTCACCAAAAGCCCCCACTTCTGTCACCAGCAAAGTGACGGACTCACACCAGTGCTGGCTGTCCTCACACATTTTCATTATGTGGTGGGGCTTTTATGAGACTCTCCCACCGGCTGTTTTTCAAATTTATTTAATTCATCCATCATGCTTTGAAGCCATTTGCTTTTTTATATTGGACAGATGTAATGAGATTTTGGACACTAAAAAATGTTTTTATTAAAAGTTATGACCCAGAGGTAGTTGGTAGGGGCTGTGCCATAAATCCTGAGAAGTGTGAGATTTATAAAGGATATAGCAGCATAACCTTAACCTTTCAGGCCACACCGCAGGTTACAGGATCACTTAGACTAATATTGTCTCCCTGTCTCTGGCCAAATAATAATAATAATTATTATTATTATTATTAAAGTGGTTATCTGATGTGGTCCTTCCTCCTCTTCTCTTGGCCACTGTTGGCTCCTGGCGAGCCAGGGCCTGGTGGGAGCAGGTGGTTGATGACGGAATTTGCTGGTGTCTGGCCCTAAGGCTCTGCCGTGGTAGGTACGGGCATGTGGGTTTTCCTGCTCTGCTCTGCAACCCTGTAACTGGGGCTGAGTGATGTACAGTCACGTTTGCTACAGTCAGAGTGAAAGTGATCATGGCTGGTGGTTTCTCCACTCCTCCATGGCCAACAGGAAGCTCTCCTCAAAATTTGGAAATAATGCATTTCTGTTCAAGCATAATAACTCCAATTTAATGTTAATATTTCGGATTTATATTAATGTTACACTGCTTGGAAGTCACCCAAAGTGTAATTAGCCTGGAAGCGTAGACCAAAACATGGGCATTAAAAATATATGTATACAGGGACTTCCCTGGCGGTCCAGTGGTAAAGAATCTGCCTTCCACTGCTGGGGATGCGGGTTCGATCCCTGGTCAGGGAACTAAGATCCCACATGCTGCAACTAAGCCCACGCGCCACAACTACTGAGCTCGCTCGCCGCAAAGAGCGAGTCCGAGTGCCACAAACTACAGAGCCCACGCGCTCTGGACCCCACGCCACAACTAGAGAAGAGAAAAGCTATGCGCCACAACTAGAGAGAAGCCCGCGCTGCAGTGAAGATCCCGCCTGCCGCAACTAAGACTGGACGCAGCCAAGAAAGAAAGAAAGAGAGGGAGGGAGGGAAGAAAGAAGGAAGTAAGAAAGGGAAAAAGAAAAAATACACGTGTATATATAGAGAGATGTTATACATACTAATATGTGCTAATGTTGTGACTTTGTTAAATTACCATTGGTTAAGTAAAGCCCTGGGGTGTTGTCGGATGGTGAGCCAGGGTTCAACAAAAGACCACCAGGGAATTGAAATAGAGAAGTTTATTACTCTCAGTTCCTGGAGGAAGGGGCATGAGGGGAGGTCAGGGCAGGATGCAGGCAGAGAGCAAGGCAGGACCTGGGCGCTTGCCTTTATTAGGGTTCCCAGCCTGAGGCCGGATTGGTCAATTCAAACAAAAAAGAGCAGGGTTTTGTGAAGTGTCAAAGGAATCTTATCTAAGGGGTACGTAAAGGAAGGCCCTGGGAGGCTGGGGAGAGTGTGATCATAAGAGCTGTTAGGATGGTCATATCAGAAACTGACATTTATTTGTGACTCTGTGGGTTGCTATCTAGGGCCTGCCTCACTGGAGAGGCTAGTGTCAGTTCAAGGCCCGTGCAGGCCGCTTGGCCACACAAAGTGGATACTTAAGCAGCAATATTATGGAGCGGTTTAGCAAAGCTCTCAACAGTTATAAACAACAAAATAAAAAAATTATCAAACAATTAGGTTTGGTCAACTGCCAGCTACTCTTAGTAGCATGCATTTGTTCATACATTTTCAAGCCCGATCCCTGTGATCTGCTAGGGATTCAAGAACAAATGCATCGTGGTCCCTGCTTCAGGGAGTTCACCGTGTAGTGGGCACAAGCGATGCGCTGTTGCTCTCGGAGGATGGTTTTCAGCCTAGGGGACCAAGGAAAGCTTCGTGGAAGAGGTGGCCTTTCAGCTGGGTTTTGAGGAATTGGGTGAGCTTTGGGCTTGCAAGGCTAAGAAGAGCATTTCAAGCAGCAAAGACCGCATGCACAAAGGCACTTATAAAACCTGCTGTTCACAGACTGCTCCAAGTTAACTAAGTTTGGCTGAAACACATGATAACACTTTTTCTTTTTAAAGCAAAAATCTCAAGGGTAAACATCATGCTCTTATCTGCTTCCACTGTTGAGACTGGCCGAGTCAGGGCTGTAATTTAAGGAAGATGGACTTTAAACCTACAAACTCCCCATTGCTTGTATTTCCTCGTCAGGCCCGTGTTTTATCATATGCTGGGAGCATATTCTAGAGTTTTCACAGTACGTTGGCAACAGCTCCCACCTCCTGAGACCACGGGAGTGTAAACCATAGATCCCGTCATCATTAAACTCATAAACCCATGTCATTTGTATGTCATTCACTTCATCCTCATTCATCATCCCTTACGCTTTCAGAACAGCTGTACGTTTGAAGATTTTGAAGAACGGTTTGCAGCGGCAACCCCTGTAAGTGTGAGAGGGCCCAACCTGATTAACTGTTTCATGTCATTGTCCCATCGCTCATCTCATGCTCATAAGTCATGCCTTGTGCTTACAGAACAGAAAGCTGCCGATGGACTTTGATGAGATTTTTGAGGCAACAAAGGTAAGGCCTCCAGGCTCTTGTGAAATGAGGGTTGCTCTGGTCATTCTCATCCATTCCATGCATCCTCACCCTCCTGCAGGAATGGGAGGCGCTCTGCTCTGCTCCAGTGCCTGCCTATCCTAATGTTCACAGGAGACTCCTGGTGGGCCCCGCGATGAAGGAGAAGAGTCGGGGCAAGGGTATGTGTGTGTGCGTGCTTGCGCGCATGAGAGAGAAAGAGGAGTGTGTGTTGGAGAGGACGTAACACCCCTTCATTTCATTCAACAAATATTTTTCAATCTCCTGACGTGTCCTAGGTGTTCTGATAGTTGCTAGAGATGCAATAGAGAGGAAGACACAACCCCCATTCTCAGGGAGCTCTAAGTATAACAGTGCGACATTGCATAGCATAGGAGAGGAGAGGGTGGGGTCAGTAGAGAAGGGTGGGGTAGGGGAGCATAGTATAGTGTAGTATAATGTAGTATAGTGGGGATTCAGACATGTAAACAGGATGTGCTCAGTCCACCTGTGGAGATAAAAACCAGGCAAGGCTGCTATTTGGTCGGTCAAGCCTGGAATAAGTGTACTGGTTTGCAGCCAGTGTTTATTCAGATTGGTTAATACATAGGCCGGTGAACGTTGTCACCCCTGAGTACAGGGCACTTGGGAAGCCTCTAGGACAGGGGTTCTTAATCTGGGCTGCCAATTAGAATCACCTTGAGAGATTTTAAAGTTTCAGTTACTAGACTGTACCTCAAACCAACTAATTCAGAACCTCAAGGGGTGGGAACCGGGCATCCATGTTTTTCCCTTATGTACACCCAAGGCTGACAACCACTGTTCTGAGAGTCTCACATAAGCTGTTTGGGGCAATGGGATTTGGGGTACAAATTGAGTTAGGAAACACTTCCCAGGAAGAAATAAAGTCCTCTAATCTGTGTCCTGGAGGATGGGTGGGAAAGGCAATGGGGGAGGGAATGAGTGATCTAGGTCAGAGAAGGAGCGTGTGCAAAGGCCCTGAGGCAGCCCCTTCTTTCGTGAGCCCCGGGTGCTTCTCTGTCTATAGGTCTGTCTTCCCGTAGAACAGGCAGCTCATGAGACTCAGAACAGGAACATGCCTTACTCATCCCTGTATCCCCTGCTCTTGGCACAGTAGCTGATGTACAGTAGGGGCTACCTACTTGTCCTGAACGAAGGAGTACCTGATGTCAGAACAGGAGTGGGTCTGTGTGAATATGTCTTGGGGGTCAGTCAAGGACACCTCTGCCTTCATCAATGGCACTTTCAGAACTTCTCTACAGGAGGGACCTAGGAGTCTAGTTGCAATGGGCTAGCTGAAAGAAGGACCAGGGGTCTAACCCTGAAAGAGGTTGTACAGCACTCCAGATGTTATTGGAAAACCATCATTTGTTCGTATCAAAGGATGGCTTGTGGGGGAAGGGGACATGCCTGATGGAGACACCGAGGGGCTCCCCCCTCAACAGCCAAGCTCCTCCTCCACCCCTTCACCGGCCGTGGCAGCTTCCAGGGTCACTCTGCTCACCCTGGAGGACGCCCAGGGCCTAAAGAAGGGGCAGAATCTGCCATTAACAGCCATGTCTCTACCTGAAGACATCCAAAGGGCCAGGAATGGGAAGGCGAGGAGGAATCTGGAGCTGACCTTGGAGGTGACTTCTTCAGATGGATGTGTGTCATGGCAGGACCCGTGGGAACCCTGGCTTCTGGTTAGGGAATATTGTGGGGCTGGACTACCTTGAAGGAAGGCTAACTAGGGCTTGGTAAAGGGACCAATGGATAAACAAGATGCTGGCTGGTCTGTGGGTCAAGCCCAGCTTCTTTTAGCTGACCAATCAGAGGCAAGTCACTTAACCTCCAGGCTTCTGTTATAGCTTATCTGCAAACTAGAGAGAGCGAGAGAGATTCCTGGGCTGCCGACTTCACGGGGCTCAGGGAGCGTCCAGCATGATCATACTGTATCAGAAAACGTGTTGTAAACTATAAAGTGTTTTACAAATGTGAATGGTTAGTTTTATTCTCATGAGGCCGTTAAAGTGATTAATTACAACAATATTATCAGATGGAACATGGCTTATTAAGTTACAAATAAAACGACTAGGGTTAACGTGCGGAGAGGGCCTGTGAAAATAGACATTAGTCCAGATTCTCAAGCACATATGGTTATTAGAATTATTTTTAATTTTATGGCCTAAGAATCCCCTTTTTCTATAAAATTTAATTAACTCAAGGTTCTGTTTAAGCAGCAAATCCAATGGAATGAAATACCAATCTATGTTTAATGCCTCTGCATGTTTTTTTCTCGTTTAATCCTCGAGTGGAAGTCCTCTGGCAGGAGGAAAGTCTGTAACTCAAGAATGAAGGTTATTTTAAAAGTTGTGCTTAAGGAGAAAATTAGCCAATCAATTATATTTATGATGTTAGTGAAAGTGTGCCACGAGGTCAACACATTTGAAATGTAAATTGTGCGACTTAATTATTAACTTCATTTTAATATTTTCCTACCACTGAAAATAGTCGTGGGCCATTTGCAAAGCATTGAGTTCCAAGGACCGGGAAGCCCAGAAGCTTCCCTTGAATGGATTAAATAGAATTTCACCTTTTGTGCGTTTGGGAGAGAGCCTAAGGATTGGCGTCATTTCACCAAATAATATAAACTATTGTTCACGTGCTGAAGAAGCCTTCCCGAAAACAAGCAAGTTTTACAATCTATATCTATGGATCGTCCCCACCAGACTGTAAGCTCCCTGCAGGCTGGGACTTGTCATTTCTCATTCTTATGTTCCGAGCACCCAGCACAGTGCCTAACACCTCACAGTCCAACGTGTACAAAAAAAAAAAAAAACATATTATGTAGCTGGGAGGGAAGTGAATATGTATAGGGCCCTATTGTGTGCCACGCACCGTTCATTCAATCTGAAAGCTTAAGGGGAAGAGTTGAAAGTGAGTTAACCAGGCTAAGCTGCTTGACTTTCAGCGAAAAGAATCTTTTGTGCCTTTTTCACCAGGCTTGCCCAAACTTCAAAATCCTGCTAGTAATATTGTCAGTAAATCTGCAAAGGAGGTATTATCTGGACATTATCTCCAATGTCCAGATGAGGGAACAGTGGCCATGAGGAGTTGCAGAGGTTGGCAGTGGGAGAGCTCAGATACATCCCTGGGGATGGGACTTTTCCTGGGCCCAGAGCTCACACATTTGTCAGTAACAGAGAATGGTCCTTTCTTTGTGTGAATCGTGGAGCTCCTGCCTTGCCTGGTTAGAACAGATTTCGAGGGCAGGGGTCCTACCTGGCAGACAGGCAGACTCTCCCTGTCCTTTCAGTTGGGTGGTGTTTTTCGGTTCCCCCAATTAGAAACTATCACTTAAAATCCAAAGACGAGCAGAAAGTATTTTTTTTGCAGTGGGCAGATTTGCACAAAACACGTGATTATGTACTTTAAGTCAGGCCGTTAGATTGCCGACCACAGACTCCCTGCAGACTCTGAAGCTGGAAGTGTATGCAGATTAATTTCTAAGTGTGTCTTAAAGGGCTTCTCCCACTGCTCTGGCTGGCCTTGCTCAGACACTGTCGTATGACGGATGGGAATATAGTTGATACAGTGTCTACAGTGATGGAGCTCCTCAGAATGATTAATAGTGTATATATACTGGGCTGTTTTTGATGCCCTTCCTGGTATTAAATGATATGTTTTCTTCTCCTCTGACTACATTTTTTATCTTAAAGATGGATTCTTTTGGGGACTGTCATTTGACTGCCTGCTCTATATGCAGAAAATTCAAGTCATGGCCCGGGTGACCTTAAGGTGACCTCTATGAGACTCAATTTATTCATTTGTAAAAATGGGGATGAGGATTCATACCTCTCAGGGTCAGTATTATTAGGAGTATTTACTGAGAAGTGGCCATGAAGTGGTGACTTGCTGTACTTGATACATGAAAGGCATTTTGTACATGTGGATACACTCATGAAAAGAAAGCACATGGTGAGACTGTGTCTTGCCTTTGTCTCCTGGAGAATAGAAACAGTGTTGGCATTGGATGGTACATATGTAAAAGTGGCATTATTATTGCCTATGCAAGGTGGCTAAACCCAGATCTGCTTGACTAAGCCCAGATAAACAGCCGGACACATTGAAGCAACAATTGATTCTGGCTACATCCGAGATGTTGTCTTTGGGATCAAGAAGTATCATAATGACCAACTGGGTTTATTGTTTATATAGTCATGATGAAAAAGAAACGTGTGTCCTCAAATCAAATTTTTTTAAAACAATGCCCACAGCATCCGTTCCCCTTGTGATTACACCATTATCTTTTTTTCTTTTCAGGCTGTGACCCAGTTAGAACTTTTTGGGGACATGTCCACCCCTCCTGATATAACCTCTCCCCCCGTAAGTATGCACTTCCCTCAGAGCCCTGCATCTCTTTCTTTTCCTTCTTCAGTCGCATGGTGACAAAAATATGGTCTTTGGGTAAAAGAGGCTACTGGTGGATTTCAACTTGGACTCTTTCAAGCTGTGTGATTTGGGCAAATTTACTAACAATTCTAAACCTCAATTTCCTCTGCTATTTTTTTTTAAAAAGGGATTATGATACATGCTCTGTTTTGAGAAATAAATGAGACCATGCATCAGCAATTACAGGCTATCACTGGGGTTCTTGCTGTTATGCTGGGCACTGGAGAGAGACAGGAACAGGATGTGATCCCTGCCTGCAAGGAACACATGGTCTAGCTGGGAATATGGGCAAGAAACGCCACAGGACAGCAGACCCGATGAGGCATTTGTCGTCTCCTACCCAGATCCCACACAGTAAAGGAAGCCAGGTGGTCAGCCCAGTAAAGGAAGCATCTTCTCTCCCCGGCCCTTTCTGCCCTCTCCTCTCTCGTTTGCTTCTCTTCTTCCCCTCTCCATCTTCTTTTCATTTCCTCCTCCCTTCCCACCTGCCTGCTGGCTTCGCTGAGCTCATGAAGCTTTGGATCCCCAGCTCTAGTTTCAGCCACAGTATCTCAGTCATTGCTTGCACTGGGGTAGAGATTGCAGGGAGCCCTCACTTGAAAATGAAAAGGAAAAAAAAAAAAAAGAATGAAAACCGAAGCAAAATAGAATCCAAGTGCTTTGAGAACTGGAGGCATTCAGAGGCAACCCTGCAGCCACTGCAGAGAAAAATGCCAAACTGGCCCTTCCAGTTCCTCCCCTGCCCGCTCCCCGGAGGTGGGCGGAGAGCAGGCAGGCACAGCTGCACCAGCTGAAGCTGCTGGGAGGGGGCGGCTCCTGCAGGCGCCGCGCAGTTGCACAAACCCAGGGATGGTGCCATGGGTCATTGGCTAGCTGCACCTCACGGAGAAATGGCTGTAGCCTCACCACTGAGGACAGATGGCATGAGAGCCTGCTGCCCATAGCTGCCTCCAGGGAATCTAGGCACAGCTGCTCTGCTCCGAACGCCTGGTGCCCAGAGCAGCTGTGAAGGAGGGGACAGCAGCTCCTGTCTCCAGGGAAGCTGGACCGTCTAGAGAGTCTCTCCTCCATCCCAGGGGGAACAGCTGCATGTCTGAACCATGGAGCCATGGAGCTCGAAAGGTCTGGAGAGATCGTCTAACCTTAGCCTCTTCATTTTACAGATGAGCAAACTGAGTTCCAGAGAGGGCATGGGACTCACCCAAGGTCACACCAGAAAAAAGAGAATGATATTGATTGTGTTTTAAAGGGCTTAACGCAGCAGCTCATGGCTGTGTTTCTGGCCCTAAACCCAAGTGCTGTCCAAATGGGTATTTAATAATCCTCAGAACAAAGCCATGCATCCTGCAAGCTGCTAGTCTAAAAATGGCCTCGTCTAATTGCCATGGTTTCAGGATTAATTGCTTGCTCCAGTCTATTCCAAGGGGAAAAAAATAAACATATTATGGCATCGAATAGGCATACTCTGTAGGCAAAAGGCTTCTATACATGGGTGTGGACCTTTGAAAAAATTAGTACCCATGTTTCTATCTCAGTAGCCTCACCTTACCCAGTAGTTCATGCGGCAGGCCTTTCTGGAGTTCCAGCATGGGCCAGGCTTTAGAGTTTGTACCTGCTCAAGCATCATTTTTTTTTTTATCATCTTCTTGAGAACATTTGCTTCTTTTTGCAAATGAAGGTTCAGGCAGGATTCTGGGAGGCACCAGGACCCAAGGGTCTCTATTCTACTTGCTAATCTTTATTTGTTTATTTAGTCAACATCTGTTTATTGGCCACGTATTAAGTGACAGCCTTGAGCTGGGCACGCAGTAGGTCCTGAGTGAGTGTATGTCACTTTGAATTGACCATTTCTGAAGGGTGAAAGATATTATGGGATAATTTGAGGGCCCAAAAACACCCTCAAAGGGTAGGGGCTCAAACTAAATAGTCACGATACTGGCCAGCATTTGCTGAGCCCCTACTATGTGCCTCTGTGCGGCAGGTACTAAGTGTTTGAAATGCATGATCTCATTTAAGCTTCTCTGCAGCTCTAGAGATGGGTATTGTTTTTCCCATTTTATAGTCTTTATAACCAGCTCATGGTCTGCCTGCCACAGTAAGTGGCCCGGACCGGGGCTTGCTTCTGTAGCACTGTCCCACTTAATTCCTGTGCCTGCTGCTTCCCGTCCTGATTAGCACTGAGCCAGGTCTCCCAGGGGCCTCACGCACCCCTGTCCTTCTCTGTCTGACAGACTCCTGCAACTCCAGGTGATGCCTTTATCCCGTCTTCATCTCAGACACTTCCGGCGAGTGCAGACATGTTTGGTTCTGTACCTTTCGGCACTGCTGCTGTACCCTCAGGTAAGTCCTCTTCCACCTTCCTTCTGCCTCCACCCACCAAGAAAGAGAAAGCGTTGACTGAACCACTGCCAGATTATGCCAGACACCTGTGGGACCACCATTCTCTCCTTGTGACTCTTCAGGTGACATTGAGAAACTGCCGTGGGCAGGGGGGTGGTATGTTCACAAAGCTCTGGGATGCTGCAGGCTGGAAATCACTCATGTCTTGCACCTGAAAGGTCAAGATTCCAGGTGTATAGCTTTGGGGAGCTTGGTGCACACACAACCATGCAAATCAGTGCAAATCCTGATTTGTACTGTCCAGCTCAGCCAGATGGAGGGAGGGTGGGGGAGGTGTGAGTCCGTGCTCTGCAGACCTCTAGAGAGCTGATGGATAGAAGAGATCTGCCTTATGGGTGGAGGCTTAAAGAAGGGGAGGTTCCCCATGCAAAGGGAAACACCTAGGAGACAGAACAAACTGCTAACAGTGAATTGTAATGGGGCTCTTAGTGGTTTAAAGAGCGTTTGTTCTATATTCCAAATATTCTTTAAAACATATATATATATATAATATATACTTTTACAACAGGGTAAAAATATATATAGTAATAGTGTTGCAGGTGCAAATTGGTGGGGTCTGAGGCATCTTGTTTCCATGGCATCAGGCACTCCGTGTAGCTGGCCCACTCTACCTGAACATGGCCAAAGGTGGTATTAGTACTGCTTTTTGCATACCTGGCAAAAAGTAAAGTCTTTCAGGCAAAAACATTCTTAAAGACTTTTTTTCTTTAACTACATATTTGAAATCTGTGGCTTTATCTTTCTTTTTCTACTTCATTTATATAAATGACAGAGTTTGAATATTTCAGAATACAAATTTCTTGCATTCTTCTATAAATAATTACTTTTAATTACACAGCATTAGAAACAAATTCTTGCCACCAAATATAAACCTTGCTGTTATTCAAAGTGAAATTAAAAATTCATACTCTGTTCCAAAGTCGTATGAACTGAGGGATCATTATGAACTTCTAGAAGCAACAGAGGTTGATAGCCACTGGGTCTGACTTACAGTTGAGAATCTATAGGTAGCCTAGAAATGTCTTTAATTGCTAAGTTTTCCAATCAAATCTGTGCTACCCACCCCTAAAATGGAACAGTGGCAATGACTAGTTTTCTCTACCTAAAATGGATATTAAAATGTCCTTGGGAATAGTGTTATTGAATCTGTCGTTTTAAATAAGAATAACAGTTTTCCAGAAACGTACCACCTTCCTGGGCCATCAGCCTTGTATCCAGAATAACCATGCTTTGTCCCCACTCTCTGATGGCACCCAACTTACTCATTTTTAGGCATGTTCATTCCACAGATATCCACTCAGTACTCACTATGGGCCAGGTCCTATTCTAGATGTCTGGGGTGTGTCAGTGAATACCAAAGACACAGACCCCTGGCTACAGAGAGCTTACGTTCTATTGGGGAGATGGACAACAACGTAAAAATAAGTAGCTTAACCTAATCCTTGAAAATGATCAGTGGTATGAACAGAAGGAAGTGTGGAGCAGGGCAGGTGTGAATGGAGGTTGTGGTCAGGAGGAGTGTGATGTGAGCCAGGAGGGCATCTGGATCAAGAGTACTCCAGGTGGAGAAATGGCCCGGCCCCTCCCCTACCCCCTGCTCTGTGAGTCAGAGGGGCTGCATGCAATTCCGGCCCTAACATTTTTTTTTTTTTTTTTTTTTTTGCGTTACATGGGCCTCTCACTGTTGCGGGCTCTCCCGTTGCGGAGCACAGTCTCCGGACGCGCAGGCTCAGCGGCCATGGCTCACGGGCCCAGCCACTCCGCGGCACGTGGGATCTTCCCGGACCGGGGTACGAACCCGTGTCCCCTGCATTGGCAGGCGGACTCTCAACCACTGCGCCACCAGGGAAGCCCCCCGGCCCTAACATTTGACTAAAATGCCTGAGAACCTGTCTGCACTGCTCTGGGCCCTCCCCCCAGCCAGAGCTTTGAAGGCCTGGATTTTGCGGTCTTGTAGTTGACCAGCTGTGTTGCAAACTGTGGATAAACCACTTCTGCACATTGAGATTCTGCTTCTTCAGCTGCTAAAAAAAAAAAAAAAAAAAAAAAAAAAAGATAGATTACCTCCAAGATTTTTTTTTTTTTACCTTCAAGATTTTAATTTTTAGAAAGTAAGTCTAAAATTAATTTCAGTTAGCGTATTTTTGCCACTCTTACTCTACTTCGGCTATGCTGAGAAACAAAACTGGGCTTCAGCTGGTGTTAAACTGTCTGCCATCTTCCTCCCTTAACCGGCCTTAAAAATCACTGCAGCTGTTGAATCTCCGGCTCCTGTCCCTAATTGCCCAGCCAGTGACCGGGAGATGGGAAATGACCTGGGGTGTGCAGCACAATTAATAGGCTGGGTTTGAACCCTGGCTCAGCCGTTTATTTATAAGCTTTAGGCTCCTGGGCAAATTACTTAACCTGTAAGAGTCAGAGTTTCTTCATTTTTATAACTGAATTTAAAATAATACTTACCTTGCAACAATATCATGAGAATTAAATGAGAAAATAAAGTCAAGTGCCTCTGAAAAATGCTGGCACGTTGTAAATGCTCGATGTGGAAAATGCTGTTATTATTATTACTCTGACGTCTAAAGTAGAAGAAAATATGTCTTCTTCTTACCTATATTTTTTTCCTTTGCCTTCTTGGGATGTTCTCTTAAAAAATGCATGAAATAAAGTTTAGGTCTTTGACTTCCTGACTGCACACGGCAGAGCTGGCCTGAAGGGCTTGGAGAATGTGCTCTGTATGAGTACAGACCCTGCCACTAACCAGCTGTGTGACACTCAGCTATATCGCTTTGGAGCCTCAGGGAACTTATCTGTAAAATGGGGATGATAATTCCACCTCATAGAGCTGTTCCCGAGTTAATACATGTAGTATAAAACATTTAAAACAGTGCCTGGCAGTGTTTACATAAGTAAGCACTTCGAAAACGTTCTCCGCCCTACTCACTGGGGACCCTGGCTCTGCTACCCACCCTTGCCGTGTAGCCACATCAAACCTTCCCCTCCTGAAGCTGTAGGTTCCTTGTATGCAGATTAAAGAGATACTGATAACAGCTACCCCAGAGGCTTGTTTGCAAGGATCGACTCCACAAAAAATGTGAGCTCCACTAGAGCAAGGATTTTTTTTTTTTTTACTGTCTTGTTCTTCACGCATCTCCAAAGACAAACAGTGCTTGGCACCCAGGAGGGCCATTTTTGAACAAATGAATCAAATGACATAATGTAGATAAGAGGTACCATATAAGTTCTGTATATATGTTGGAGGAGTCCTTTAGTTTTCACTATTTTCTTCCATTTTAGTCTGCTTTTTTTTTAGTAATGAGGATATCCCCAGGTGCCAGCATCTGGTTATACATTGCGATTTTCAACACTGCAGGTGTTTCCTTTCACTGCACAGCGAGGAGATTTATGATTCATCTGGACTTCATGGCGTAAACAGATGCTCCTTGGCACCTCCTCCCTCCACTGTTGAATGTTAACCAGTAAACAGTCACTAAGCTGTTTAGTGGCTGCAGTGGCAGCCACGCAGTGGTTTCCCATGTTCAGTGCTACTGCAGCCCTGCCACTGAGATGTCCCTTCAGGGAGGCACAGTGCCATGTGGCCCGAGAGCCTTGGCTCACAGGTCTGGGGAAAGCCCCCACTGCAGGGATCCCTCCCACCCAGGAAGAGCAAGTGAGACCTGCAAGTTCCCAAACATGATACCCAATTACCCTTGTTGCCTTTTTTTTTCTTTTGAATATTGTACTTTGTTCTGAAGCAGATGGCATGAAGCCAGGGAGACATGCTAATAGCTCTCTCCAGAAAAGTGTGCACAGCCCATCTGTTGGCTCCTTGTGGAAAAAAGGAAAAAAAAAAAAGATGGGGGGGAAAAAGCCTGCCACCAGCAGTAGACTGACTCATCAGAGATCATAGCACTTACGGATGCTGGAGTTTAATTGGAGACTTAGAAAAACGCAGTGAAGGCATTTATTCCACTGTGACTCATTCACCTCTACCTAGAGCCTTTCTCCAGCCTCCAGCATTTATGGAGCAGTGGATGTGTGCCCAAAACTGTGCTAGACGCAGAGGGGGGAGGGAGAAAGAAAGAAAAGGTTCCTCGTAGCGGGAGCTTTCCAGTCTCATGAGGGAAGACAGAATCACCGGGCACTTCCGACGCAGTGTGACAAGTGCCACAATGGAGATGAACATGGGGGACTGTGCACTCCCAGAGGAGAACCAACTGAGTCTAGAGGGCAGAGGTGATGCCGAACCACGTCTCAAAGAGCAAAGGAGGGGCAACCATGTGAAAAAGAATTAGGGATGGCTTTCCAGGCAGATGGACCAACAGAGACGAGAGAACAGGTTGGGTTGTTTGCAACTGCTGCAGGGAAGGGTGCCAGTGGGAGAGCAAACGGAAAATGGGGGTGAGGAAGTGGAAAGGAACTGACCCCAAAAGCTCCAAAGTCAAGCTAAGGCCTCCGGGCCTCATACTCAAGGTCATGAAGCACTGTACAGCTGACCTTTGGACAACACGGGCCTGAACTGCAACGGTCCACTTACACGTGGATGCTTTCCAAGAAATACTGCAGTAGTACTATATGTGGTCTGCGGTTGGTTGATTCCGTGGATGCAGACCCAGGTAGACGGAGGGCCAACTATGAGTTATATGCAGAATTTCCACTGTGTGCAGGTGAGCGCCCCTAACCCACGCGTCGTTCAAGGGTCAACTGTATTTGCATTTTAGAACAGTCGTCTGGTGGCAGTAAGGAGGGTGGGATGGGAGCCAAGCAAAAAATAGTCTGGCTGGAGGCTGAAGCCTTCCATCCATTTACCAAAATGGGCATCAGGGTTGGTGTGATGGCAAGACCCATGGGCAGGTCTTCACCCTGTCGGACCCAGTGCCCCTTTTTTATAACAAGGATTTGTGATGTCTCCTTTAATATTTTGAAATGAAACTCATAGAGAATATAACCTACCTACTTGGTTTTTCAGAAATCAATATAATGTCCTAACTGTAATATAAGGAAGAAATAAAGGAAACTAATTTATAATAACAAGATAATATATAGCAGTAAGGAAATACCCAGGTAAAACTACACTAGAAAACATACTAAGTGGTCAGGTGTGTGTACCTATGACTAGAATCACCACAGGTTCAGACCAACCAGTACAGGAGTGTCATGCTTCCTCCAACGCCATGATCAGGGACCGTGATTTTCCAAGTTGGTGAACAACTCCTGACAATGTTCCAGACAAAACGAAATATAGTCTCCCCTCAAATTACACAGTTCTTACATTCCTGGAAAATGTAGTGCATTAAAACTGTGCAAAGAAACTTTGATTTTCCATGTGATTCAAAGTCCAATCTAGTCCCTGGTGGCACTTTTGGTGCCGTAGCCTGGGTTCCCGGTTGGGGAACTAAAATCCTGCAAGCCACAGGGTTGCGCCACCCCCCCGAAAAATAAATAAATAATAAAATAAAATAGTCATTTAAAAAATCTAGTCTATACTCAAATAATCGCAAACAGAATGCTGACATTTCTTTGTCATGCACGTTATCTCCCACATTATAGAAGGTCTAGTGTCAGTGCTCTTGGCCCCTTAAATGCCAGTACTGTCTGGCCGTGAAATTATCATGACAACCAAAACACACCCCAGAAATTTCCTAATCATGCCTTAGGAGGCAGTAGCACTCCCACTGAGAACCATTGAACCCTGTCAAAGTCAATCAGAAAATAAGAAAAACAGTGTTGCCAAATTCTTAGTCTGTTGGTAGGTTCAAGTCACTGCATTATTATGACAGACAATGTAAGCAAGTTGCAAGTTTAAATGTCAGCACCAATGCCTCTTCACCCCTCTCATTTCCGGGCACTAGGACCAAGGTGATCTGATAAGGATATTGTCTGTTTTGTTGCCACTCCTGCCTCATTCCATAAAAGTATTTAACACTATTAGATTGATCAGTAGGAAGCCCGTGTGTCTGTCTCTACCCCACTACTGGAGCCTCCTCTGAACTTGGAAGGAAATGGACTGGCTTTGAAGTTGGCTCCATCCCTTATGAATCCATTGAAGGGCAGATCTGAGGCTAGAGCATGAGTGAGGCAGCCCACACGGGATTTCTCTGGGCTCACCGGAGTCACTGACACAACCCAGGACATGCCCAGTGCCCCTGCACTCGCCAGTCTTCCATTTGGAAGTTGCTAGGATACCGTGCAACCACCCTCTTCTTTTCCTGGTCTCACTCCTCCTGTACCTACAAATTCCTTCCAATAGCCATAAAAATGCATATTTTGAGAGGCCGTCTACTCTGCCTGGACTGGTCATCTGTCTCCTGGGCATGATTGCACCCTGAAAAGGGTGGGGACCCCTGGAAGGACATGGGAGTCTCCTCCAGGCCCAAAGTGAGCTAAAACATTACATGGCTAGACCAGCTTTACCGACTGTGCTAAGATCAGAAGTCAGTCTTGGCCATCTGCGTGAGGCAGTGGGAAGAATGCTGGCTCTGGGGACAGATGACCACAGTTCAGGTCCTGATCCCAGCTTGTCTCAGCTGTGTGAGCCTGAATGAGGTGCTTTTCTTCTCTGAGTACCAATCTCCTTTTCCCTCAAATGGAGATGATGACACCGACCCTGCAGGGATTTTGTAAAGATGTGAAGCACCTAATACTGTACCTAGCATGTTGTAAGCATTTAATAGGTGGAAATTATTATTGTTTCTATTATTATGGTACAGAGTATCACTTGTGCTCCTTTTAAAATGACTAGATCTCACCTGAAAGGAATAATATAGCAAAAAATTACGGTGACATATGTGAGTACACCCCCTGGAGTTTTGCAGTGCCCAACCTATGCCACTGTATGAGGTGGTCCTGAGTAGATGCTAACTTACATTTTTTTTTTAATCTTTAAATTAACCCAATGAGGCGCAGAAGGTATTTTCTACCCATTTTACAGATAAGGAGAGGCTTAGAGAGCTTCTGCAGCTCTCCCCAAATTCCATAGATAAGAAGTGGCAGTCTGAATTTTAACCTTTGCCTCTAAAACTCCAACATTTTGATTCTTAATCATTTTGCACACCGCTTCGATGCTGAGAAGGAAGATGTTATAACCTGGCTTTACAACAAAGAGCTTGACTCTTAGAGAGCTGAAACATTTGGGAATGCCCTGAGTCTAGCAAGAAGGGGAGGCAAGATTCAAACCCAGATGTGCCTGGTTTCCAGCGCTCTGCCTTTTCCACTGAGACACACTGGCTTCTGAGGTTGTGTGATGTCAGAAACCTCTAAGAATTATAAGACTATAAGAACTTTAAGAACTATAGTAATATTATCATTACTCCCCAGATCTCTGCCTGGTGTCCCCCTCACTGTATTCTAGTCTCTGCTTACAAGTCATCTCCTCAGAGCAGTTTTCCCTGACCAGGGCTCTAGAAGACAGACTCCAGGAGAGCAGGGACTTCTGTCTTACTCACCTTTGCATCCTAGCACACAGCCTGACACTCAACAGTTGCTTGGTCCCTTTCTGCCCATCACTTGACTCCCTGAATAATTCTTACCCAAGGCGCCTGACTTTTTTTTTTAACCTTGCAGGTTATGTTGCAATGGGCGCCGTCCTCCCATCCTTCTGGGGCCAGCAGCCCCTTGTCCAACAGCAGATCGCCATGGGTGCTCAGCCAGCAGTCGCTCAGGTGATGCCAGGGGCTCAGCCCATCGCATGGGGCCAGCCGGGTCTCTTCCCTGCCACTCAGCAGCCCTGGCCCACCGTGGCCGGGCAGTTTCCGCCAGCCGCCTTCATGCCCACACAAACTGTTATGCCTTTGCCAGCTGCCATGTTCCAAGGTCCCCTCACCCCCCTTGCAACCGTCCCAGCCACGGGTGACTCCGCCAGGTCAAGTCCACAGACCGACAAGCCCAGGCAGAAAATGGGGAAAGAAATGTTTAAGGATTTCCAGATGGCCCAGCCTCCACCCGTGCCCTCCCGCAAACCTGACCAGCCCTCCCTCACCTGCACCTCAGAGGCCTTCTCCAGTTACTTCAACAAAGTCGGGGTGGCACAGGATACAGACGACTGTGATGACTTTGACATCTCCCAGTTGAATTTGACTCCTGTGACTTCTACTACACCATCGACCAACTCACGTGAGTGCCCTTCTCTGAAGGCATAAACCCCCAGGGATCAGTTGATGCCTTGTTTCTGGCGTCAGAGAAATCACCTCGGTTGCATTCAACAGGCCTCTTTGTGTATATGACTGCTGCTACGAATAGCCTCCCGTGATTAGGTGCCAATCCTACGCACCTTCTCCACGTGCTTTATGTTTATTATTTCTATACTCCTAACAATGCGAGTGGCAAGTTTCGTTAGACCTGTTTGACAGATAACGAAAGTGAGATTCAAAGACAAAGAAAATAGGCAAAAGGGTGGAATCGGATACAGGCCTGTTATTTATCTAGCATGTTACTCTGGCCCTTAAGTTTCTGTTCCCTTGCACATCCATGTATTCATTTATGTATATCCCAGCTCTGACACATAGATTTGGGTATGCCTTATTGAACTAAAAATGAATGGTGTATGTGCATTTAAAAAATGTTAGGGACAAGTATAAAAAATCAGAAAAGTAAGATCAGGAGAAAACACAGGCCAGAGGTAGAGCAGCCATAAGGCCTCCTACAGCTGGTAGAGTGGCAGCGAGAATTTGCTCAAAGCTTCAGGTAGTCAGAACGCTCTGCGCTGGGAATCCAGAGAGTGGCGTGATTACTTACTAGTTTTGTGTCGATGGGCAAGTCATTTTACTTCTCTGGGCCTCAATGTCCTCATCTGTCTTAGGCTAAGGGTCATAAAAAGGATTCAGTGGTACATGTTCTAAAACATTACGTGCCTCACAGAGTTGGAAGTATTTTTATCATCATTGTTATGGCATACTGAGCGGGTTTGCGCAGTCTTGGACTGAGGTTCTCATCCTGCCTTCTCCACCCCAAACTGTGTCTTCGGGCAAGTGTGTGACTTCCTTTAACCTCAGCTGTGTCTTGGGTGAAATAAGTGAGCTAGCTTCAATAGCTCTGTGCCTTGTCCTGGTTCTGGCATATTCAGTGATTCTATCCCAGCTCACTTTTCTATGGCCAGCATCTGGAAAACCAGCCCTGTGCAGCCAATCAGAATCCAGATGTACTTGGGCACGCCGATGCCTGGTTGACACCACCCGGGGAAGGTGTCTGGTGATCCAGCCTGTGCCTTGACAGTTGATAAGGGGAAGGAAAAGGCTCATGGAACAGTGAGGTTGGCGTTTTCATTACTGTCACAGATGGTACGGATTACTGCTTAGCCAGTCCCGTGAATTGTCAAAAAAAATCTAATGTTAACACAATTAGATAGTGTCACTTCAGCAAGGTTTGGGATGCTGTTCTGAAAATGAACCTCTTCTATGGGTATAAATAACCTACTTCCTCTCAGGCCATATGATCTACACGGTGGGGGCATCTCTATTCACTCCAGCTCACGGGGTTTCAATGAAGAATCATGAATAAAAAATGAAATGCTAAAGAAATGACAGCCATGCAGAAAAAGCAAGCATCTCTTGAAGACAAATGTCTCTCTTTCAAGGGGCTTGTGTGCCAGCTATATATATAAAAGAGGGAAGTTTAAGTTCTTTGAGGACAGGGAATATGTCTTAATCATCCTCGTGCTGCTACACTTCTCGTGATGGTTGTGTGGTGTCTGGCACATGGGATGTGTTTTGGAACGATTGTAGAGGATGAAGGTACAACACAAAGGCTACTCAGCTACTGTCGTGTGTCGGAGCAGGAGATTTTGGTCCAGATAATTTTTTGCTGTGGGTGGCTGTCCTGTAGACTGTAGGATGTTTAGCAGCGTCCCTGGCCTCTAGCCAGGGCCACTAGACGCCCAGTAGCACACATCCTTTTCCCCTACCATGATGACCAAAAATGATTCTAGATAGTGCCAAATGTCCCTTGGGAGTAAAATTGTCCTAGATTGAGAACCACAGTTTTAGGGTCTAGAGGTATTCTACAAAACCTTCTAAAGGTTAAGATACTTGCATAAATAAACTTCGAGTTTTGCATCCCACTGATTCCATCCAATAAGTATGAGCAGTATATCTCTCAGAATCGGCAGCTCTGTCAGGGTTCTCAGTCTTTAGTAAGCAAGAAACCATGTCAAACAGCGTTCAGAATCCAATTACCCTCATAATTATTAAGCACCTACCGCATATCAAGGTGTTTTCATAAAGCTTATCTCATTTAAACTCTCTCTAACTGGTTTGTTCTATAGGCATCTCATGAAACAAAACAGACTTCCTTTTAAATTAAAAAAAAAAGAAACAATGTTTTATTTTAAAGAAAATGAGTGCAACCTATCTTTTTTTTTTTTTTTTTTTTTTTTGCGGTACGCGGGCCTCTCACTGTTGTGGCCTCTCCCGTTGCGGAGCACAAGCTCCGGATGCGCAGGCTCAGTGGCCATGGCTCACGGGCCCAGCCGCTCCGTGGCATGTGGGATCCTCCCGGACCGGGGCACGAACCCATGTCCTCCACATCGGCAGGCAGACTCTCAACCACTGCGCTGCCAGGGAAGCCCGCAACCTATCTTTATATCCTCTTATCCATCAGCATCACCTTTCGAATGTTTTGAGTGGAGAGGAACCAAAAGTACACCTCAAATAGAAACAGAAAAGCACAGTGGACTGAACACTGTCAGATTTGTGTTAAATCCCAGCGCTCCTGCTTCATAGCTGTGTTAACTCTAAGAAAGGCACTTCACCTCTCTGAGCCGCAGTTTCTTCATCAGAAAAAGACAATAGGTACAGTAGCACCTTGCAGGGTTTATATTAGAGAGCATAATGAATGCAAAGTGCCTAGCACCGTGTCTAGCTTGCTGGCCCGCAATAAATAGCATCATCATTCTAAAGAGAGGTTCATCGAGGCAGAAGCAACCCACCAAGTTTTATAATCACTCACTGTCTGACAAGCAGCCAGATTTTGTAAATTCTGGGATGTAATGGCAGGGAGGGCTTGTCAATGGCTTTTGAAATTCAGCTACTAAATCAAGCCACGCCTCCCCCCCTCCCTTGGGGCTGAGCCAGTGCTGGGTATTTTCAATGCCAAGTTAGACATTATTGAAAAGAAAAACAAAGACATTATTGAAAGGAAAGTAGTTTCTAATGGCGTATTTATTATAAACCTCTGGGATAACGGAGACAAGGGAAATGTGGGAAGGTTAGGACAGAAAATGGAGATCCTTATGGAACAAGGAGAAAAGTGGCAGCTGTGAAGTTGCCGTCGGCTACATTCATTCTCCCAGATCACTGAGACACTCTGTTCAGCACGTGTTTATCAGATACCTACTGTGTGCCAGGATACAAAGCCTGCTTCTACCACTTGCCAAGTCTGTGGCCTTGAGCAGTTTAGCAATCTTTACCTTCCTTATCTGTAAAATTGGAAGAACCCCACCTCGAAGAGGCTTTATGCGGGTCAGTGATATCGCCTGTAAAATTTCTGATGGCTTCCGACACATAGAAGGCACTCAATAAATGCACATCACTCTCCTCTTCTCTATTTATTCTTATTGAAATAATTACATGAAGTTAAGAAAGAAGACTGTAGTCCAGCAGGTCTCAATTTGAGTCTGCAGAAACACAGAATTTCTGATTCAGTAGGTGTATCTAGGGTGGGGTCCAAGGATTTGTATTACTATCAAGTTCCCACCAGCTCCTTCCTGACCATCAAATTTGTGAGAGGACAAGATTCATAGGTACAGAGGAGATATTAAACCATTCAACCGATTTGACTTGTGATAGGAAGGGAGGAGTCCTGGGATTTGACTTGAATATAATCATATCCCTGAGGTTTCTGTGGGGTATAAACGGTTGCTGCCGGACACTTAGGATGTTTTCTTTTTTTGCATGGTCTCTATGTAGCTCCAACCCCAGCCCCTAGACAGAGCTCTCCATCCAAATCATCTGCATCCCACGCCAGTGATCCGACCACCGATGACATCTTTGAAGAGGGCTTTGAAAGTCCCAGCAAAAGTGAAGAGCAAGAAGCTGTAAGTGACCGGTTTGTTCTTTCGGTTTTGTTTTTTTCTTCAATTTAAAACCTCTGTATCTGAAATGGACAATGCATGAGGAAACCTATGTAGAAAAGAATGCTGGCTCAGACTCTTAAGTTCTAAAGGGGTGACTAAAGGCATTTTCTTTTATGTTCAAATGAGCAGCTGAAAACCGTTATCCTTTCATTAAGTTGTTACTACAAGTTCTCACATTTGCGGAAGTGGCATCCTCTAAAGGAAGTGCTGCCTCCTTTAAAATAACAGAGTGTATGTGTGCATGAAAATATGCCCAGCTGTCTTATATTTTCAATTACTGAAAAGAAAAAAAAAAAGTGTTATCTTCTTGTGTTCTAGCCTGATGGGTCACAGGCCTCATCCAACAGTGATCCCTTTGGTGAGCCCAGTGGTGATAATATAAGTCCACAGGCCGGTAGCTAGATAGCACAGGTCTGGGTAGGTATCTGTCCTTTTGATCTCCCACCCTTAAGCCATCCGCTTTCCCTTTTGCTTGTTTGTTACCTCAAGTCACATCCCTGATGTTTACATCATCTCGCCTTGCCTGGTGTCTGTTTTCCACCTTGTTTATCCTCATGGATGCATGACCTTTGACATATATTGGGAGGTAGGGGTAGAGGTGAGGAGTGGGGAATGGTCGTATTTTATTAGTAATATGTTCTGAGGGGAGGGGTGTTGCTAGCAGGAGGCATGGTCAATGCTACTGAACGTGGACTCAGTGTCTAAAATCATCAACATTCTGAGATGGACACATTCTGCCCACCCTGATTCTTTCTCAGTGAAGTACGGTCCGGATGCTTCAATCTTTTAAGCAGCGTGTCAACTGCATTTGCCTACACTCGGCAGATCTAAAATAAGGTCACCAACCAAACACACTGAGAAGCCAGACTAAGGAACAAAAACAAGCAGTGCTTGAAATAAGGTTGATAGAGACATGAGATCATCGTAGTCCATTTTGTCTGGCCAAAAGGGACCCCCGCACCCTTTCTGACGTGAAAGTGGAATTCAAAGCTCAGAGACGTGTCACGTTCGCTTCTGAGGCTCTGCTGTTTGCACCTGTGTTACAGCCTGTGGTTTGCCACCAAACCACTTCAGACTCCATCAGCAGCGGCTTCAAGAGAGGGGTACTTACATTTACTAGAAGTGGGTTTTGGCACTTGAATTTTAATACATCTGATTTTATGGACAGAAAGAGGGGCTGATGAAGCGAACTTTCCCAGGAGACAGAAGTACCCCTTGTTACCCAGGCATGATTTCTAAGGTCACTCCTTGACGAATGTGTTCAATTTTCATATACTTCTCTAGCTTTCCATAAACGTGTAGGACTGCAAGGCCCTACCGACAGAGCTCTGTTTTTAGACCTGAACATTATGGTCAGAACCATTAAAATGGTAAATAGTTTTCACTGTTCATAAGTGGATTCTCAGGCTACCTTGGAATCAGTTGCAGTTCGTGTGTAAGTTATTTTGATGCTTCTTGAAAGCTCATCCAGTGTTTTGAAAGTGCATTTTGCTAATAGATTTTATGATTAAAGAATCTCACATACCATACTTCTTGCCATGTTTCACCTCAGTACGATAGCACATGAGAACACATCATGCCACGCACATGCCCATCTAAAAATCCAGTCTTGCATAGCTGTTTGGGGAACTTGTGATACAGGCAAAGTCAATGTTCCAGGAAAGACAAAAGTTGGAGATGATGGGTGGACGCCTTGGGAAGATTCCCCCAGAGGTTTTTCTACCCCTTACATATGTTTTACTTCACATGCTCACCCTTGCCTTGAAAAATTTGATGAATGAACTAGAGGTGACAAGGGCCATTCATCAGCGTAACAGCCAACATCATCCTAAAATTGAGTTCTTCTAGAGAATGAAGATGACGTGCAGCATTTGCAGGTCGATGTTTCACACCCTCATCTTTATGAGCCTGTTATGCTTGAGACAGTCGTACAGGCTCTTCTGTGAGGCTTCAGCCTGTTCCGCGTTTGATGTTCTGTCTAGAACCCCAGGCCAAGGTTGAGTTGTGAACGGACGTGGCATAGTCTAGTGGGAAGAGCTCAGAATTTGGAACGTGAGCTCAAATTCTAGCTCAGCTACTTAAGAGCGGGAAATCTTGGGCAAGAACCATACTTGCTATTGAGCCTTGGTTTGCTTATCTGCTGAAAGGGCCTCATGTATACATTACATTAACTAAGATAGCATATGGAGACAGGTACTCGGTCCTCGGCTTAAAAAAATCTGGTTCTGGAGCAAGAGTGAGTTCAGAATCTGGCGCTAGCGCTTATAAGCTATGTGACCCTCGTGAGACGTCATAATAATTCTCGATCTTATTTTGCAAAATGAGGGTAAAAAGAGTGTTCTCCTCATAAGCTTATTGTTTGGACAATAATCATAGGAGGTGACGTGTGTGGAGCTCTTAGCACAGCATCTGACACAGGGAAAGCACCCGAGAGCTGTTAGTTGCCATCGCCACCACCAACACCATCACCGCCACCCCCATCATCATCCTCTGTGCTCAGTAAATGTGGTTCGCCACTCCCTTGGATTTTATACGTTTAGCCCTTATGTCCTCGTGTTGAATAAATTCTACCATAAGGACCCAGGCCACTGGCTGGGAGGTTTTGCTTTTTACTTTCTATTTGCAGGTAATTAATTTTCAGTATGCCTCAAAATAGCTTTGGGAAAAAGAAAAACCCTACTTCTTAGTTTTCTGGCTCGCCCTGTCCCATAATCAGAAGGACCCCTGTTCGGGCCTCACAGGCTGCCTCTCACTTCTCAAAAAATGAGCAGCCTTATCTTAGATTCACATGTAACTCATAATAAGTAGCTCCCAGCTCCACAGGAGGGCTGGGCTGTAATCTTCCGTGAAACAGTTTTCTCCCTTTGAAGGCTTAGTCTGGCAATTACACAATTGCCTATCAAGAATTGCGTTCCAAGAGGCTGATGCCAGCCTTGCCGACACATCCCTTAAGACACCCATAAGGAAAGTCCAAATGAGCCTTTTGGGCCCCTCCTTCAATAGCAGTATAAGCCACGTTTGATCTGTCTCCATCCCATTCACCCGTCCACCCAACTGGAAATTTACTGACTGCAATTTCTTAGGGCCTTTCCAGGCATTTGGAAAAAGGATACCATGCCGAGGGAGTTCCGTCCATGGCTCTGTTTTCCCCGCTGCCTCCATACAGTTGGAAAGCAAGAGTCTCAGCCTTCTTATCACCCTTGCAACCATCATCTCCAGCTGCTTTTTATTAGAAATGCCCGCACAATTCTGAATAGGGAGGGGTGACATCTGTTGATAAGTTAAAACCATATTGCACCCTAGTAAGAGGAAACGGATGGCCTCAATCCTCTCAGGAGGAAGCTTCGGGGCCAATCTCAAAACAGCATTTCTGTTTTAGCAATAAAGGGGAATATCTTCAATTATTTCATGTTTTTCCCCTACCCTCCCATCTGGGAGAATCACGTGTCTTTGAAAGACCGGGTCAACAGGGGCAAAAAAAAAGAACCCAAATAATATTATAATGGCTGGCGTGGGAATGGAAGGTAATTTATACTCCACTGATATGTTGCTGGAGCAATTTTAAGGGCGAAATGTTAGCTTTTGAGGAGATGAAAGAAAAAGGAAAACATTTATTTGGTTAAATGGCTAAGTAAATAAACTGCCTATCAGACTTTCCCAGCTGTCAAGTCAAAGTAGCGTCTGTAACAATGGGGAATTGTTTGGTCTGTCTCCCTTAGTAACAGCAGATATTGCCATAAAAAGTCACTGTCATTTGTTAAGACCAATCTTCATAGTGGGAACCCAAGACATGTAAAATGTTACCTGATGGATTTACAGTGTTCAAGGGAAAAGAAAGCAGAACTTCAGATGCTTTTGGTAAGAGATTTTTAAAAAAAAAAAAAAAAAAAAGGAAAGAAAGAAAAGAAATGCCCAGAGTCAGGGGACTTGGGTCTGAATTATGGCTCCAAAGCAGGTGACCTTAGGCAGGACTTTAGCTATAGCCCCTGGAACCCCCAATCACCACATATGGATGAAGACGAATCATAGCAAGAGCGCCCTCCTCAGGCTCTCCCAGAATCAGAAGATACCATGAGTATGAAAGTGCTCTGTAAGCTTTGAAAGTAGAATACACGTATTTGGCATTATTATCACTATGCTGTTTTTAAATAGAATCACATAACAAAGAGCCTCAAAGCAGAGAACCACCAAAATGGAAGAATAATCTCTCCTTTTCATGGGCATAGCACTCCGAGGCAGGTCCGAGCCAAGCTAGTCCAGGCGGGAGATGGGAAGGCCTGGTTGAGAGCAGTGTCGGCCAGGTTGGAGAGATGGGCGTGATGCCCAGGGATATGAAAAGATGGAATCAGGAGGAGGTTAAGGCTGCAGGGAAGTGGGAGGTGAGGAAGAAGAGAGCATGTGCTAGGATGACCCCCAGGTTCCTGCCTGAGTTGGGGGATCTAGGTGGCGCCAGGCATGTGCTAAGGAATGCAGAGCTGCAGGCTTGAGCAGAAAAAAGGCCAGTTTACTTTGGGACCAGTTGCACCCGAGGTGCCCTTGAACTTCCAAGCAGAGATGCCGGTGGACTGCTGCATAGGAGACTCTGGAGAACAAAAGACTAGAAATGGAGATTTCAACATGGTGTTCAGCCCCTAGAGTAGTGAGCACACCTAGACTCCACTGATCATTTAGACCCGAGACCAGCACACTCTCTGGGACTATTTACGTTTTTGTGGGCCATCTGGCCTTTGTCACAACTAATCTGCTCTACTGTTGCAGCAGGAAAGCAGCAAAAGCGCATAAAGGACTGGGTGTGATGAGTGCCAATAATACTTTATTTACAAAAAAACTGGCAGCCACTAAAATGGGCCAATGGGCTGTCGTATGATGACCTCTGAGTTAGATCACGCTTACTGTTTCTAGAATCACCCTGCAGAAGCTAACGCAAGGAGGCTTGCATTTACTATGACTAATAAAATAAATGTAAAAATTACTAGGATGTTAACAGCACTTTTATAGACATCACCTAATTCAATCCTCAGGGGAATGCTCTTAAGTATTTTTATCATTCCTATTTCACAGATATGACAGGTGAGGTAGAGAGGTTTATGACATGTTGAAATCACACGATTCACATGTAATAGGGCTAGGATTTGAATCTAGACCCAGATTAAATAACGTAAGAGCGCTCAACCAAGACCGGGACACCTAGGTTTCAGCAGCCTCGCTGACGTCATTGCTTGTGACCTGAGGCAGACGGCTTCATATCTGACCTCTGGTCTTCTCTTTGGTAAAGCAATTCCCACAGGCCCTTCTAGCGCTTACATTCTAGGACCCTCTAACTTGCCCACGGTCACCCAGCTAGAGCATGCAATCCCCAGTCCTCAAACTAGATCTTCCAACAGCAGCCTTCTCCCAGGCTGTCCTTATTCCCAGCTAGTGAAGGAAAGGCCAGACGTCCCTGAAGTATGTTGACTTCATTAGGGGTCCTGGTGCCTATCTGGGTGAGAGCCAGGACCCACTCCTGACCACCAGGAAGCTACTCAGGACAGGCCATCCTGCTTATGGCAGAGAGCGGGTACCAGCAACCTCAGTGCCCTCCTCTGCTACCTGACAAGGTCGAGAAAGGTGAACTAAATCTGCCAAGCAGATGATTGTACCCATTATTATTGGGGAAGTGCAGAATTGATCAGGACATGTGCAGACCCCCTGGGAACTCAGAGTGTGCACCTCTGTGTTCACCAAGTGGGTTTCAGCACCCGAGACCCCTGGAAGCGAGTGCGTTTAGCAGCAACTTCAGTCTCTAAGGCATCATCATTAAATTCATCTGTATTCTGAAGACTTTCCTACTCTGAAGGCCAGAGTTTCAGGCTGAAAGCTTTATTGTTTCCCTTTCCTCTGAATAAAAAGGAAAGGAAGACTCCTGTCCCTTGTTAAAATTCCTTATGTCATATGAGCTCACTTATTACGTGTTACAGTCCCATGATGTTGATGTTACAAACCCCATCGTACAGATGAAGAAACTGAGGCCCAGGTGAAAAGCCTTCTTCAGTTCATACAGGTAGTTAGGAAGTTGCTGGGGTCTTTGTGGCTCTAAACCCCATGCCTTTTTCATGGATTCAGGTGGAACTTTGAGTTCTTACAGCCTTATTTCCACTCCCTGGTTACCATCACCTTTTTCATTTTATCAGGCCAGGAGATGTTAGACCCTGCTGAGCTAGGCCCAAGTGTTCGGGCTTAAAGACCCTGAGGTTGAAGTTGCTGCCTCGGCAGGGCAATGCTGAGGACCTCAAGCTTTGGCTCACCTCCTAGCTGCAGTCTGACCCCCAGCTTGGCTCGGCATGGCTCTTACCCCCAGGCTCCCAGGAGGGGCAGAGATGGGCTTGCTCAGCAGCTAGATTGCACGGCGCGTGACCTCACGTCCAAGACCACCTTTCTCAGCGTGCCACGTCTTCTCCCCACTCATCATTTGTTTTGGACATACCTTTGCTCCATGTGGCCAAGCTTTCCAGAAACAAACACAATGAAAATTAAAGGGATGCAAAGTCATAAGCACAATTTAGGTGGCTTTTCCAAAGGGGCTCATTATAATGTGGGATTGGAAACTATATGCCTTTATACTTCAAGCCAGACGGGTGGAGATAGGTAGGGAAAGTGAGGGAATAAGCACAGAAAGGGGAGTCCAGACCCTGGGCTGCCCTCCTGGCTCTCTACTGATTCCTGCGGACTTTGGGGGGGAAAAAAAAACCCTCCCATCTGGGGGCCTCCATTTCTTCCTGTAGGAAAGGAACCGTCGGATCGATGGCCTTTCTTGCTTTGACATTTTACAAAAGGGGTCATTGTGGCAGTGGAGAGGACAGTGGGCTTAGGAAAGAGCTGGGTGTGTTTACATGAAACGCTCAGGAAAACAAATCTAATCTACAGTGGCCGAAAGCAGGTCCGTGGTTGCCGCACTGGAGTGAAGGGTTGACTGAGCAGGACCCCGAGGGCGTTTCTAGGGCGAGGAAATGCTGTATAGCCTGATTGCTCTGGGGAGGGCCAGATGGGTGGATATGTTTCTCACAACTCATCCAACTGTACACTTAAAATGGGAACATTTCACCTTATGGAAATCACACCCCAACGAAGTTGATTTAAAAATAAGAAGAGGTAAATTCATAGAGATGGAAAGTAGATCAGAGGTTAGTTACCGGGGGTTGGGGGTCAGGGGTCAGGGGGACTAGCAAGTCACCGCTTAATGGGTACAGAGTCTATTTGGGGTGAAGAAAGAGATTTAGAAATAATGGTGATGGTTACACACATGATGAGTGTGATGAATGTCCCTGAATTGTATGCTTAAACATGATTAAAATGGCAAATGCTTTGCTCTAAATATTTTACTGCAATACAAAAGCTAAAAAAATAACAAAGCTGGCTATATCCCAGCTCTGCCCTATGCTGGCTGAGTGACCTTGGGCCAGTCACCAAACTCTGGGGAACCCTGCTTCTTCCCTGTAAATGGAGATAGGAATACCCAGGGTACAGACTCTGCGATGCCCAAATGAGACCATGTATGTGATCGAGGAATCCCCTTTAGAGGCTGTAAAGGTTTCTGTAAATATAAGCTATTATTACTCTAAATCTGTGATTCCACTTGACTTCTGTACGTGAGCTCATACTTCATACTTAAAGTCACCTGCAAACACGTGGAAGTCTCTGCCACCCACAGGGCCCTCCAACCAGATCCTTTAGATTAACCCCGCATTCTCTCTACACAGTTTCCCAAGGCGGATCCTGTGCCATTATTAGGTTTCCTAACAGCCCAGTTAATGCTATGAAGTAGTGTCTATGAAGGAGATGGACTTTGGAAAGCCACCTACAGGTGATTTTTAGGCCTAAAACCATCTTCTATAAAGGAAGGATAGAGCCACATGCCCAGACATAAGAAACGTAACCGTTTTTGGAGTACCTCCTCCTTGCCAGGCTCTGTGCCAGACAGTCAATGTGTATTTTCTCCTTCAATCCTCAATGAGGATTTCTAGACTCATTTTACAGACGAGAAAACCGGAACCCAGAAGGGTTAAGTAACCTACACGGAGTTTTTTTTGTTTTTGTTTGGGTTTTTGTGGTACGCGGGCCTCTCACTGTTGCGGCCTCTCCCATCGCGGAGCACAGGCTCCGGATGCGCAGGCTCAGCGGCCATGGCTCACGGGCCCAGCCGCTCCGCGGCATGTGGGATCCTCCCGGACCAGGGCACGAACCCGTGTCCCCTGCATCGGCAGGCGGACTCTCAGCCACTGCGCCACCAGGGAAGCCCTACACGGAGTTTTAAGGTTACTAAGTAGGTGACAGTGAGAAAGAGAACAGCAGCCTGACAGCCAAGAGCTGGGCCCTTGGTGTTCTGTTGAACATAAACAATTTCACAGAACACCATTGTCCCACAAAGCATTCTGCGACCGTGATGGGTCAAGACACCTCCAGACCACTCGGTAGCCATGGCTGACAGGAACATTGTCCAAATTCCAAAAATGACCAAATATTCTTCTCTCCTGGCTTTAGCCTTGTTCCATGCTACCTGCCTTCCAGATAAGAATTATTAAGGTAATCATACTCCAGCTTCCTGAAAGCATCCAAACCAGAGAGAAGCCTTACTTTCTTGACCCTCCCCCTAAACATCTAATATTAGCCTAAACCTATAAGAAGCCCTTTCTAATCACCTCTTCCAGACTTGCCCGCGGTTCCCCTCGTTGTAATGAGTAATAAACCCAACTTGTTCAAGTGCAGGTGTGTTCGCGGTGGCCTATGGCTGCAGGCAGTAGTTGGCAGTAGGAATACCAGCCTGGATCTGCCCGATTTCCCATCTGTGTGCTTGCACTCTTTCATTGCACCTCCCGGAAAACAGGGTATTCAACTTAAGTCAAAGGGTGGAGAGTTGATTTTTTTTTCATTTTTACTGCATGGTTTCTATCTACTTTGTTGTCCTCTAGAAATGAAGATTATTAATATGTCAGATTCACAAATGAGCTTAAAGTTCAGAAGTGTTTGCCAACTCCCAGTAAGAGAAGCACTTTCATTCACTCATTCACATCCTCATGCTCCGTGTTAGTGGGTGCGCCTGCCAGTTTCCAAGCTTGGGCTCAGAATTTGGAATGCTGACGTGCAAGGTGCAGCGGAGCTCACTGTGTAGAAGGCACCAGGAGATAACATGATGGCAGTGTAGACTCCACAGGGCACTGCTGGAGTCCGGGGCAGAGTGGTCCACGTCACCTACATAGTACAGGAAGCCCTTCTATTTGGGCTGGTTCTGAAAGTATGAACCCCCAGGTGCAGGACGAGGAGAGGTCCTGAAGGTGGAAGGAATTGTCTAAGCAGAGTCTCAGGGATGGGAAATCCCATCATATCGGGGGGACCAGATGTACAGGGAAGAAGGTGCAGCCTAGGAGAGAGAGGAAGTAGATGAGGCCGGATGGGAAGGGGGAGCCACGTTGGAAGGGCCCTGTGGACCATCCTGAGGAGTCTGCGTTATCCTTGGGGGCTTAAGGAGCTGGGAGGGTCGTTCTAAGCAGGAAACTGGCATGACAAAATCCATTTCAGAAAGATCATTGTGACAGAAGCATAAGAATTTTTTTTAAGCATGATGTACGTGACTGGAAGGGTAACTTTTTATTTAAATAAGCTTATTTATTTTTATTTTTGGCTGCATTAGGTCTTCGTTGCTGCGCGTGGGCTTTCTCTAGGTGCGGTGAGCGGGGACTACTCTTTGTTGCGGTGCGCGGGCTTCTCATTGCGGTGGCTTCTCTTGTTGTGGAGCACGAGCTCTAGGCACGCGGGCTTCAGTAGTTGTGTCACACGGGCTCAGTAGTTGTGGCTCGCGGGCTCTAGAGCACAGGTTCAGTAGTTGTGGCGCACGGGCTCAGCTGCTCTGCGGCATGTGGGATCTTCCCGGACCAGGGCTCGAACCCATGTCCCCTGCATTGGCAGGCAGATTCTTAACCGCTGTGCCACCAGGGAAGTCCCAGGAAGGGTAACTTTTGATTCATGGTCTGGAAGGGACATTTATTAGCTCTAATGGACTACGAGACTAATGGGTCTCATGTGCCCAGTGAAGGAGCTTTGACCTTACGCTGTGGATAATGAGGAGCCGTTGAAGGATTTGAAGCAGGGCTGAGATGTGGTCAGATCTGACCAAAGAAAACAAAAAATATCAACAGCGTGTTATGTTCATGTGTGATTCCATTTAGGCTTTTTGGAATGTTGAAAATAGCTTAAAGACCCCGTGGTGACCTTGCCAGAAGTCAGGTCAGAAATTTCTGGATCAAATGATTTCTTAGCTCCCCTCCAGCTCTGACAGCCTAAGATTCTGTAACAAGGAAGGTAAAGCTATTGCCAAAACGTATAATGCATCAGAGTGTCAGACTTTGGGATTATCTGCTGCTTGGGGTTTTACACACCACTGCTCCCCTTCATTTAGTGGGGATAATTGAGAGTTGACTGCAGTCGTTACCACTGTTGTGATGGGTATTTGAAGCTAAATTCCGGCAAGCAGGAGATGTGTGAATATTTATCTCAGCTGCGGAAAGTTAATGCAGTGTGGCATTAATTACCCTGTCTGAGCCTGCTGTCTTCTTCTGTTTTTAGGTGTCATTCTCAGTTGAATAAATTAGTTTCCAAAATTGGAATAAAGCAAATGTAGGGTGAGATCAAGGCAGCCAGACTTCTTAGGGCATCCAAAAAGCAGAGTGAGCGGAGAAAGTCTACCCAGGAAAGATGAAGATGCATCCTTGTAGCCCAGCGGAGGCAAAAGGAAATGTTTCCCAGTAGTGGTACTTCCCTACTTTACCACTCTAGCTTTGCTCCACCCACCTCACACCCAGAACACAAACACACAGTAAAGTTCCATGTTTAACCTTACCACAGGTATTTGAAACATTTCAAGACGTTGGCAGAGAATAGATTAGGTGCTTAATAAATCATCTTGCTATAGATTTTGATTTTTGATTCAATTATGGGAGAATAAAGCCAAGGGAGAGTGTGTTTAGGACAAAGGGATCAGAACCGTGAAAAAAGTAGAAAGTGTATTCTAGACATTCATTCATTCAGCAGACCTTCATTGTGCACCTACAGTGCTGGGTCCGCATGTAAAATGGCAGATGGAATGGGAAAGTGGTACAAGTAGGGCGTGGAAGAATGGGCTTTCCTACTTTCTATCATCAGATATTTGGAAGAAGTGTTACACTTATTCTTTATGTTTCCAAGGCCGGTATGAAGTCCCATGGGTGGAAAGCATCGAGGGACAAATTGGCAGTCTGTTCTTTTACAGAATTGGGTGCCTCAAAGGGTAGGAAGCTCCTTCTTCCTGAAAGAATACAGAGATGATGAGTTCTAGAAGAAGACATCCTGTATCTACCTGATCTCAGGAGTCCTGGATTCTATTCACGGCATGGTTACTAAGTAACCTTGTGACTCTGGGGAAACAAAAGCTCTCTTCGTTGGGCTTTACATTCCTCATCTGTAAAATGATGGGTCTGGACAAAATTATCTTCTAACCCATCCCCACTTTACAATAAAAGTGAGTAGTACAATATATTAAATCCATGACAGGCAGCACAATGACTTTGAGATCACACAACCTCTTTGATTTTCAGTTTTTATCTGCAAAATGAAGATGGAAAGAATATAAACCACTCCCAGGACTGTTACGCAGGTAAAATAAGACATAAGGGTACTTTATAAACTCCAAAACACTCTACGACACCATAGATTGAAGGTTTTTTTGTTTTTGTTTTAATGGCAGCTGTTACAATAGATGAGAAAAAACACTGGACCTTACTTATAGGTCCCATGTCCCAAACTTACTAGCTGTGTGACCATAGACAAACTACTTAACTTCTCTGTGCTTGGTTTCTCCTTTGCAAAAGAGATAAATCACCTGCCTTACAAGGCTGTTGTGATGTTTTCAAAAGACAATGTACTTGAAAATGTCTAGCATGGCGCCAGACACACAGGAGAAGCTATAGAATGCCAGTTCAATCTGTTTCTTCAGGAAAATAAGCAGTTAAAAGGGATCTTTACTCACATGGCAAGAGGCAGGCTAATATGTAAAATATGACAGAATTAAGATGTCACTGTGTCCTTTTAGTTCTGGTACAAATATCCAAGAGTGACAGCAGGAAGGCCAACTTTAATAGAAGGGCCTATGCATGCCTAAGGCCAGAATATTGACGTGATCTGCTTGGCCAGTGCACCCTGGGCCACTTCAACAGGAGCTGACGTCTGAAGCGATTTCAACAAGGCCAAACACCATTTCCCATCTACATTTGGACTGGAGGTTTGCTGTGTCATATGTTGGTGAAAACCCTTGTGTATGTCTTAGGACAGCCCCATGGGTGCAGGCAAGTGACCCGCCAAACCTCACACAGCTGAGTGGATCGAAACAAGTTCGAGAAGCTTTTAAGTAAGAGCTAACGGCACGATTGCCATTTCTCTCATTGTAAAATGCACCCAGTCATCACTGCTTGTAGAAACCAAAGAGCGGTTTGAGATGGAAGTTCAGCAACCTCAAGTGGATTTCATAAAACCGTGTTGGAAAAATGTTCACTTGACTCATGGTCATTGTTACCATGTTCTGAAGACCTGTTCCTGCTGAGTACTGTGCTAGAGGCTTTATATATATTCTCTCTAATTCTCTCAAGAACCATGTAGGATAAACAGTATTATTCCCATTTTGTGGTTGGGGAAACTGAAGCTCAGAAAGTGTAAGTATCTTGTCCATATCACACAGCTGGTCCAACTCTGTCTACTAGACCCTGCGATTTCCCTAACAGGCAGTCAGGCTCAGCTTGAAAACCAGGGGCAAAACTGGGTGAGTTGTTCTTCTTAAGGATAAAAAAGATACCAAAATGATACGCACCATGACTGAATAATCCCAAAATAACCTAAGGTCATTCATCATAAACTGTCACCTTTCTGTTCTAATCCCAAACCCTCCTTCCCATGCTGTCTCAGAAAATCCTATCCGGAAAAGAGCAGATCTCACTTTGTCCCTCTGTCCATAGGAGCTGGAGCCTCTTTATGCGCAGATCAACAAATCTAAGAAATAGCATCAATGCGGGCTTGTGGCGGGTGCTTCAAGACTGGCATGGAAATCAGCATCGCGACAGGCTCTCTTGTATTCTTTCACCTCACCTCATCCCACGAAGAAATTCACGATTGCCCAATGGAACTCGTTTGGAAGAGGGAACTAAGAGTTTTTGGCAACCACTGGCAGATATCTATGGCAGCACAAAAACAAACACACAAAAGCATAAAACATCATACCCAACATTAAATCACAAATCAAGCAAATGCTTATTTGACAGAGAGTCTAAGCTCTCTTAACACGTGGGTTTAAGATGACCCAGTATGCGAAACCATAGTTCTCTTTTCATTTCTCTACCGGTTGGCCACTGTAAAGACATCAAATTTGGAGTGACAGAACTCAGAGAGTTACATCAGGGTTGGCACTGACGTCATTTAGGCAAAAGTAAGAGGTCTCTGTCACCACAATATCATCATCCGTATGCCTTTCCAAATAGGATGATGTATTCACATCACTCCACAAGGCCTGGTCTGCCATTTTTTCCCCTTTCCTTTCTTTGTCATGTTTGAAAATTAATGGGTGTACAAATTTTTGTATTGCTTTTGACTTTTTTTAGATATTGGTGAAGAAATCGAACTGGGAAAAAAAAAAACCTCACATGAAATGAATTCACTTGAAATCACAAGACAGATGAGTGGTTGATGATTCTTTTTGATCAAGAATGTTGCCAAAACAACCCCTTAGCTCTTCTGCATCCTGGTGAAGAAAGACAGCTTTCGGTTTAACGTTCACTCTGTGAGTAGGAAAGGACATCGAATCCCATTGATGAGAAAGATGAAAAAGGCATCTGATTTCCTCAGAAGCTCTAAACTCTAAGTCCAATAAAATGAGATTTTTTATTTTTCCGATATCTTGCTGCTGTGATGCTATGCAGACAGTGTCTTCTCCACGTGCCATTTTCAAAGAAAAGTCATTTGCCAAATAATTATGGTACAATCCTGGTAATGTGGTTTGAGATCTTAAAAAATGACTTTCTAATGGAACAATAGTGACATGAATATTCAGAGTAACAAACTGATTCCGTGGTCACAATGGTTCATCTCTATCTCTTTTTTCTACATCAGAAAATTCAAATGGGATTTTTATTTTATAACTTGAAACAAAAAAAGCTTACCATGAAACTCTTTAAATATTTAAGGGAAATGGCTTTAAGGAGTTCTAATGAAAAAAAATTGCCAGTTTTTTTTTGTAAATATAGATGTTAATGAAAATGCTTTTTAATAATGCCATTACACTGTAGAGAAGGTAGCAGATTGAGTGAAAGATGTGACAAACTTGATGGATGGGGCTCACTTTCCAGAGGTTACTCTGGAGCGTATGGTAGGAAGCTGGAGTTCAGGGGCAGCAGGCAGGAGCAGTCGTCCAATCAGCAGCTAGTGATCAGGAAAGGAGCGCGTGACTCCATCAGCTAATAATCTAAGCCTTTCCGCGAGAGTACCGGCCCTCTGCATAAAACAAGAAAGAGACAGTTCACGCTCTGAAGGCCTGTGAACTGAAACTCCAGTTTCAGATTCTGAAACTCCCTCCCACTTCTCCACTCCCAGCGACCCCCGTAGACATCATTGGACTGTTTGTACGTGAAACAGAAGAGTTTAAGCTTCCTTTTTTTACATTTATGAGACAAAAAGTGCAGTGTTCGGTTCGTATGTTTAGCACATGATTTTCATAAAGAATCTATATATTTTTTGCCCTACAGAGAATTGTTCTACAGGTCAAATGTGTTTTCCTGATGTTCCTATGCAGTTACAGTATGTTGAATTTAGTGGTTTAACACTAAGAAGAAAACTTTAAAAAATCATGTGATGAATTGGATTGGGGGTGGGGGTGATTATTCTCACTTGGTTTTAAAATTTGAAAAGTAGGATTTACCTTGATATGAATGACTTCAATTGGCCTGTGTACTTTGATTCTTCATATCAATAGAAACTAAAATGGTTTGGAAGAAGGTATACTTGGTGACCAAGAAAAAAAGTGATAAGTCAAGGTGATTGTTAACTGTTTGAAGCCCAAGTTTTACACTATCAGGTCACTGGAATCTGAATGTTTTCCAGTTAACCGGAAAAATGTCCATTACAGAATAGATGTAAGCGTCACCCTAATGTGCAAAGTCTAAAGAACCCGAAACGTGAAAAGGGCCATTTACCTTCCTCTGTAGCTGTCACATGTTGGTCGACATGATTTCTTCAGGAATGTGCATACCTTTGATGAGTTGATCCTTCCACATGAAGGGGAAAATGGGAAAGGTGTGATAACCATGAGAGCTGTCCTGAGACCAGTTCAACTGTGTTTTCTGAGGATTTGATGAGATAGGCAGTTCCCATGGGGAAATGACTTAAATCGCTCTGTTGTCCATGATTCTGATTCTAAACCAGTGGTGCTATCTTCTCCCTCAATATGGCTGTCTTGAGTTTGTCTTGCAGTATCACACCCTTCCACTGATTCCGTGGGTTGCTTCTGACACATTCAAAGTGAACTCTGGCTGATGTTGCTATTTCAGGTACACCGTATGGAGCTCATTTCATAGAAGAAAGTGACAGCCCAGTGGACTTGTCATCATTCACTGAATGTGCTTGAACATGTAACTGGCTCTGAACTTAAAGAAGATGGCCCCTGTGATGCGTTAAAGTGAGCAGAATAAAGTCAAGATTTTAAACTGCCATCCATGTTAGCATTGGCAGAATTCTGCTGTTTAATAAGCACTGTTTGGGGAACTCAGAACCACCGTATCCTATCCCAGGAATACAGTGAAATTTCCACATAAGAGCTGAGGTGCCAATACCAAAAGGCCATGGGGGAGTCTGCACAGTTCCAGTCAGATTGGTAGAAAATCCACATGTACAACTGTTAATTCCTCATTCTTCACTAGCACGAAATTTGTCACTTTAAATTTTGAAACCAGGGAAACACCACCTGTCATTCTGTCCCCATTCCCCATAGCTCTCCGACCTTTACATGCCGCAAGACTTTTTTGATAATTCGTACTCATCCCAGTGTCTACTGAAACCCCATCACGTAATGTACCGGGCACCTTCTTAAAAAAAAAAAAAAAATGTTTACTCTGTGGGTTTGGTTCATTTCAATTTCTGCGTTCTGACACATATTTTTTTAATAAAGATGAGAAAGAGAAAATGACTGTTGCAGTACATTTCTAGACCTACTTTAACTTTACCTCAGATGACAGTTTGTTAACATATATGGACACATTATTTTTAACTTTATGTACAATGCATTCAGCAGAACAGCAAAATTTTTAGAAATTTTCCATTAATTTCTGTAACACTCCATGTAAAACTGTTACAAATAAACATGTTTGAGAACAACAGTTTAGCCTGGCTTTATTCCACAAGCTTCTACCGGATATTCAGGTGAGGGATCGGAAGAGGAAATTGCTTCTCTCAAAGCTGCCATCAGACCAGGTGAAGGCCTCTGTTTTCCTGGCACTGGGCCAGAAAAAGCGAGCTTCATTGAGGAGTTAGATCAGTTTGTCTTCCGTTGAATTCAGGTACTGGCTCCGCTTGGAAAATCAGCCACAGCGTGGAATGAGGAGGATGTTGTCAGAAAAAGCACACCACGTATAGATGCAGTGTTTGGACCACATTTAGCATATGGGACTTTCAAAGTTGGGAAAGACCCCAGGATTCACCCTATGGATTTGTGTCTTCTACTAAAAAAAAAATAAAATAAAAAATAAACAGAAAACCTGCTAAACGGTTGGAAGACCAAACTTAACCTAGACTCTCAAAGCCCCATAGTTCATTTCAAGAGCATCTGCTTTAAGGGACTCAAACAAGGAAGCATTGATCTTCCTTCACATTCCCCACACACTCCACACAAAAAACATAAAAGGAAAAGAAGTCTGAAGCTGGACCTTGACTTATATTGAAGAACAGAAAAAAGCACGTGTGTGTATTTATGTGTGTATGTGTGTGTGTGTCATTTTTATTTCCTCTTGTTATTAAATCACTTGATTGATCCAGTAATCAGCCAGCATACAGATTATAATTAGGTCATTGAGATGCCAAAAAGCACCTCTGTTTAGGAATGGTTATGTTAATGGTTGTATAAACACATGCCCTCAATCTGGCCTCCTTAAACAGGAAGTATAAAACAGATGTTACCAACAACTTTGAGAAAATGAGAGAATGGATTCCAGCAAAATAAATTTAGGCCAAATAGAAGAAACAACTTTCATACAGTAAGAAATGCTCACTCTTGGACGGAATTGTTAGAAAATGTTACAGAAGTCTTTCTGGATAAGAGCACCTCATACTTGTTGAGCAGCCAATATGTGCCCGATAGATGCTCCCTGCTGTATGGCCATTGCCTCATTTAATCTTCTAAACAGTAGACGTTATCCCCAATTTATATATCAAGAAACTGAGACTTGGAGAGATCGAATAACTTCTTCAGCTAGCAGATGGTAGAGTTAAAGTTTAAATTTCGAGTCTCTTTACTCATAGTTGATTTTAATTTTTTTAAAAGCTGGATATTCACCCTTTTAAATAATTCTACATGGTCTTGTTGAAAAGCCTGACCTTCTATGCCTCTTCGCGAACCTCTAGTTGATCTTTGATAAATAAGTTCAATTTCTAACTTCCTCCAGTTTAAGTAAAAATTTAAAAACATTAAATCTTAGTATCTTAAGTATGTTGCCAACTGTTGTAGTTTCTTCTGTAACTGGCACTTTTGAAATGGTATGTGTCTGAGGGATAAAAAAATATACCTTTTTGACCAAGTAGTTCAAGTTTAGCTGAAAACAAGCACTGGTGATTTACTTTTCCAACCTAACTGAATCTTAAAGAAGTGACAAATTAAAAGGTGTCCTATTTAACTGCTAGGCGGATGCCAAAATAAATCAGGCAGACATACCTGCTTTCATTTTGTGCTTCAGAGCAAACCCTTGTTGTTTTGACAGCAAATGGTTTTTGTTTTACTCAGAATGACAGTAGGAAAAACGCCTAGAATAAAAACAGGTTTCATTGAAATCAACCTTCAAAGCTTTGAAACCTTTTAAAAGATGTTTAAATTCAAGGAAATAGTTAGCAACAGTGCCTGAAAGATAAAAAAAAAAAAAAAAGTAAACAGACGTAAATGGCTTTCAAGCCATTTACTGACGGATTCTCAGTATTTATGTTAAAATAGGGATAATAGCTGCCACTCTTGTGCTGCTCTGTATCTATATGTGTCACTCATTTTCCAGCTGTCATTTCCAAAGTTTTACACAAACCCTGAGAAGAAAAGAAATGTGCTCCCCATTTTATAGCTTAGGAAACTGACACTCAGAGATGTTATAAAACAGCTATCAATGAACAGAGCTGATGAGCTTACCCAGAGGCTGTCATCGTTCCCAGGGTCTGACCTCCAAGTCCCTTTCCTCTCTTCCATGGTCGCTTCTGTCTGCAGGGTTTCTGTGATGTCAAATTGCTCGTGCACGCTCTATAAAATACTCTGAGTGTTTCTGTATTCCATTGCAAGTAGTGTCTGTTAGAAAAATCATACCCGGCATTGCCCAGCTGATTCAGTACAGAAATGGATTCTTCAGTAAAATGACTAGATTTTTGCAGACACAAAAATCCAGTTTTAGTCTCCAAAACAGTGATAACTCTAACCCGATCCAATAAATATTTAATTTCAAAACAAAAACCCTGGCCTTCATTTTATCATCCAAGATACAGAGATCTGAAGAGGGAACCTTTTTGAACAGGTTTTTCTGTTCTTCGTTTGCTGAAGAATATTAATGACTGCCAAGTGGAAACTGTCTAAATATTCTCGCGAAGCAGCAGCCTCTGGTGACTTGGGTTTTTAATCTTCGGAACAACCTCTTGCCATTTCTGTCACTCACGCTGGGGTCACAGCCTGGAGTGGGGAACGAGCAAGGATGTGGGGAGAGGGAATAAGCAGCGATCAGGGCTGGCACCTTGTCAACGATGAAATGCTAAGCTGTCCTTCTTCCTACTGTACTTTTAGCAACCGTACCATGCCTCCTGGGAAGGCACCTTGAAATCTGTCTCATTTCAGATTATAGAAGTCAGTTACCCATAGCTCAGGGCCATGAGCTCAAGTATCTAGAACTTAGTTGTTAAAGAGAAGTTGTTTCTTCTTACCTGTCTTGTACCCTTTCAGACTTTCAAAGGAGATAAAAGAAAGGTGATCAGTGATCACACAGTCCATGTTTATTCTTTTAGAATGAAGCAACATCCTATCATAAACTAAAAGTAAAGGAAACCTTAGTCGATGGTTAGTCCGCTTTCATCAGAAAAGAAACAAGTGATGCAAAAGTTGAGCAGGTTGATACTCGATAGTTTTTTCTTCCTATTGTGCACTAACCTTAGGCAGAACCTGGGAAGTCGAGTATTTGACCAGATCTTCACCCTTTGCTCATCATTTCTCTCTTTTCTTCCAAAAGTGGAGCACACTGTCTTTACTGGCAAGTCAGTATAGAAGTAGCTTCCAGATGTCTCTGAATTCAGAAAAGTCTTGATGGTCTACGGCCATACCACCCTGGATGCGCCCGATTTCATCAGGAAGTCTCCGTAGGTTCTGGCTCCACGACTTTCCAGTTGTTTGACCTCAGACAAGTCACTTAAGCTCACTAACACTCAATTCACTCACATGTAAAACTGAGGCAATAATATCTTCCTCATAAGGCTGCTATGAGGCGTAAATTTGAAAATTTCATACCTGGAACATAGTAAGTGCTCAATACACGTTACCTATTATTAATACTAAAGAAAGAGTGATAACTTTTGTGTATTTTTGTGTTTAATTCTTTATCCTTTCACATCTATTATCCCAGTAACTCTACCAAGTGTGCAGAATGGCAATAAGTGATTATTATCTCTATTTTATTGTCAAAGAAAGGCAAAGAAGTATACACATATCTCTGAAATTTTTTCACTGGCAAACTTTAAAGCAAAAATGTATCATGGATTTATTCATGTAACAAAGAGTTGTTAAGCACATGCTATGTACCAGGTCCTGTGATAAGCAGTGGAGATTCAGAAATGTTTTTAAGATGTGTACATGACTATTCCCACTTCAAGAAGTTCAGATTCTAGTAGGGAGAAGCGGTTAATAGATGAATAAATTATAGTAGGATTAGTGCTGGAAGAAAGGCACAAGCTGATATGGGAATGGTGGGAGCACTGATGGTTGAGTTGGGTCTTAAGAAATGAGTAGGAGTTCATCATGAAGCAGTGGCAGCAGAGGCAAAAGCTTTAGCAGAACTGGCACAGCCAATGAGCGTGGTGTGCCTGGAGTGGCTGTAAATGAAGGGAGAAAATGATGTACTATTTAAGCTATTGAATAACACAGAAAAACCAATTTCTCAATTTATATTTCAGAGCTAGAATAATAAAACATCAAAGAAGTTGTACCAGTTATAGCCTAACCTTTCTAATGATTAATCAGAAATTCCTGAATTAAATAGTAGCATATTAAACACAGCTGTAAACCATGACCAAATAAAGTTGATTCTTGGAATGCGATTAATAGGTCAAGAGAGACTGTCTCATCTTAGTGGATGCCGGAAAGACATCTGATAAAATTCATTATCTTCTTCAAGAAAAACACTGGAAACTAGAATTAGAGAACTTCCTTCACATGATGAAGAACATTAATCTCCAACCAATAGGAAACATAGCAGTGAAACTTGAGGGCATCCCCGTTAAAATCAGATGGAGGCTGTGAGCCATTACCTCTATCATATAACATTCTGAAATTTAAGACAGTGCAATGCACGAATATAAGAAAAATCAGGTATTTAATGTAAAATGAGAAAATTATCAATGTTTGCAGATAATATTTTCTAATAGGAGATATCTACCAGAAGCTGTAAAAACTAATGAAAGAATTAAGGTGATTCGTTTTAAAATAAATATATAAAAATCAATATTTTCTATATTACTATAGATAACTTTTTAGAACACTTAATGGAAAAATAGATTTCATTAATAATAACAACAAGAATAAAATACCCAAGAATAAATTTAATACTGAATATGTAAGATCTAGATATTTTTTTCAATTACAAAACCTTGTCAAAAGGCACAAAGTAACTGAACAAATTCAGGGAGGAAGTTTCAAGATTATAAAAATGTCAGTTCTCCCAAATCAACTTACAACAGTGCAATTTCAATCATAATCTCAATTCTGCATCTTCAACAACATATTCATATTCAATAATATTCTAAAGCATATCTGAAGAGAACAGCATGTGAGAATATTCAAGAAAATGTAATGAGGATAAATGTACTATCAGATCTCAAAACAAAGCTAAAATAGTTTAAAGTTACTGGTATAGGACAAAGAATAACATGATCAGGGAAACAATATAAGCTACAGAAGTTAGCTCAAGAAATGAGTGTCTAATTGATTAATGGATAATTGAAAGTATTCAGATCAGTGGGGATAAAGACTATTCAATAAATGGAAATAGGAAAATAAACACTGTTAGTAAAAGTTAGACTCTTCACACCATATAGTTAATTTAATCCATATAAATTAAATATCAAATGTATCATATGTAGACATCAAAGTATATGAGAAAAAATTAATGAATATTCATGTAGAGGTAGAAAAGGCCCTCATAAGTCTTCTAACACCAAATGCAAAAATATATATACTTATAAAAATATGGAGAGATTTAACTTCATAAAAATTTATGTAAAAAATGCCATAAACAACATTAAAAGGCCATGGAAAAATTAGAAAACTATTTACAGCATACGTTATAAACAAAGCTTTATTATCCTGAATACACAGAAAGCTCCTAAAAGCTTACAGAAGACGTTTATAGAAAAATAACTAAACATGAACAAACAATTCCCAAAGAAGAAATGCAAAGGGCCCATAAGTAAGAGCTAGAAGTAGAAAACAGCAAAATGTTTTATCAATAGGGAGCACATTAACTGAATTACAGTATGATGCAGCGTTTTTAAAAAATGAAATGATTCTAAGTAATCTTATATGAAACAGTGTCAAAGACATATAAGAAGAGTGGGTTTGGTAAGTTCCCATTTCTATTAATAGTATAAAAAATATGTATGTAGGTGTTTATATATCCATAGAAAATTATTATGATGATATTCATGAAACTGCTCATTCATTTAATAAGTATCTATTGAGTGCCTGCTATGTGCCAGGCATTGTTCTATATGCTGGGGAAGTAAAGGCCTTGTTTCATGGAGCAATATGAGGCGCATACTAACCCTGCAGTGAGTAACCCTAGAGAGGGGGGCCCAAGAGGGAGAAAACAAACTTCTCACCTAAACTTTATTGTACTTTTTGAAATTTTATGTTGCTACCTTATGTTTCCAATATTGTTAAGGGCCAAAAAGTATTTCTTTAACTGCATAAATTTTTGTAATCAAAAAAATTCGTCAAGATTGTGTTTTCCTATCAGATTAGCAATGATTCAAAAGGTAATTACCCCTGTGTTGATGAGGATATGAGGAAACAGACACCCTCAAACACTTGGAGCGTTTGATTCAAAGATATTTTTAAATCAAAATCTTTTAAAAGTTGCATAATCTTCAACATGGTAATTCCGTGTCTAAGACTGAAATTTAAAAGACGGAAATTCCCATGATAGTGAACAAATAGATATTGACGTGTTCATCACTTATTATGTGTAATAGAGAAATATTGGAAATCTAAATTTCCATACTATGAGACTGTCTACATATTATAGCTGTAGAATGGGAGGCTATGCCTTCATGGTCAATGATAAGCTCCTTGAAGACAGGGCCATGTCTCTCCCATTTATCTTCAGTATCAGTAAGTATATATCTATGAATGTGGACTGTGCAGTCACTAAAATAATGTTGGAGAACCTATATTTTGTCCCAGGGCTCCCCATGCCATTTTTTCATTAATAATTCAATATAGCAGAGTGTAAAGTCATATGCACATTATGATCTAATTTAGTTGTATAAATATATGTGTTCACGTACATTCACAGAAAAAAGCCTGCAAAAATCAGGTAATAGGATTCATATGACTTCCATTTTATCCTTTGTCCTGAAATATTTGGTTTTGTTTTCCAGTTTCTCTATAATGAATATCTATTACATTTTAAGCAGAAAAAAATGTCATTTTAAGAAAGAAAGAACCATTAGACAAAAGTGCTAATGCTCTTCAGGTGTCATAATAATAGGTAATGTTTGTTGAGTTTTTAATTTGTGCCAGTTACTGTGTGAAATGCTTTACCTATATTATTTCAGCTCATCATCCTCACTGCACTCTATGAGGTTTAAACTACTGTGGTTCCCATTTTACAGATAATAACACAGGCTTAAAGAGAAAGTAGCCAGGTCACAGAAGTAGCTGTTGGAAGGGCTGTGATTCATACCCAGTCTAACTCCAGAACTTGGGTTCTTAAAACACCAATACACCAAGTTGATTCTTCAATTAGCATCAGGACTAAAAGTACCCATTGAACTGTTATTAGAGGTGATTTGGTGACATTGAGCAGTATTGGTTGGAGAAAAGAGATTAGAATCAACAAAACGGACTCGGACACAGAAGCAATTTCTCACTAAGCTTCAGACCCTGCTAATGAAGCAGTTGATGGAGATCCGTCAGTCCCCTTCTCGAAGGAAGCTGATCCTTGGACAAGGTTTAAATGACACACTGTCATCCTCTAAACAGGTTCAAGGGGACCATAAGAAGGGCCAGGTGTCCTGCCCTGCCTGCATTCTTCAAAAGAGGTGAGCATGGTTTGGGGAGGGCTGGACCGTTGTGTTTTTGCGCAGAGACTGAGTCTGCTAACACAGCAGGCACAAAATTCCACTCTGAAAACCAAAGCTATTTTAGGGATCACGGCAATTGGTAAGATGGGCTAAGAAGAACGCCCAGGGATTCTTATTTCCAAGCCCCTGCAGTCTGCGTCCCTTCTCATTGCTGGCACAGCGCCAACATACCCCACCTTCCCCGCCCCAAAAGGTCATGACGTGACCAAAGGGAAGCAGTCTAAGTCCACCTATGAAACCCCTTGTTCATCACTTACAACTTGATTATAGTGTTGCTTTATTTAGAAGGCGCATTTTTTCTGTTTTCCCAAATATAAAAATTAAAAGTAGAGTAAAAATAAAATATATAACTATAAAACTCTTATAAGTTTGCTCCTAACCCTGCTCTCTCTGCCAACTTATTTTGCCATTGGTTTTGTAAATTTGTATTTAATATTAAATTTAAATTCTATGTATTTTTGAATTACATAGAAGTCATAAATATATTCTTAATATAATAATGTTAACATTACATAGGAAACTAACTCTTGACCCTCCTTGTTCCCTTCCCAGAGAAAACCAGTTATCCATTGTCTCTTCTTCTAGATTCTTCTAAGTATTTACACTCACAAATGTTCACTACAGAAATATACAGTTTTACCTTATAGGACAGCAGTCCCCAACCGTTTTGGCACCAGGGACGGTTCTATGGAAGACAATTTTTCCACAGACCGGGGTAGGGGAGATGGTTTCAGGATGATTCAAGCGTATTACATTTATTGTGCACTTTATTTATATTATTATTACATTGTAATATATAATGAAATATACAGTTCACTGTAATGCAGAATCAGTGGGAGTCCTGAGCTTGTTTTCCTGCAATTAGATGGTCCCATCTGGGGGTGATGGGAGACAGTGACACCCGACGTGTGTTGCTTATGTCCAGTCTACTCGGTAATCTCGTTTTGGTTGCTGTCACTGCAGAAAACCCGGCTTCACAAAGATAGGATGTTGGAAATGGAAGCAGCCTTTTCAGTGCTTTTGTCGCAATCTCACGATATTCCGCCTTGACTTTCATCCAGAACGTATGGAGATTGGAAGTTGTCTCAAACATACTTTTAAGGCCACCGTCATTTGCGATCGCGAGCAGTTGATCCTCTTCTAGCACGGACAAAGTCGATTCACCTGGCTTATTCACAAATGGGTCAGGGATCCATTCCTTCCCAGTTTGGGGGTCTTCTGTGGTTGGGAAGTAATGCTCAAACTCTTTTGAAAGCTGAGATAGGTGATCGTGCACCAGCTGGGAGAAAGAAGGCCCTGGCTCAGTCTCTTTCAAAATCTCTGCTAATGTTTGGAACATGTCAAAAATCCCAGTGTTCACTCGTCACCCCCATAATTCCAGTTTGGCTTTGAATGCAGCCACTCTATCTGCCGACTTGGACACAGTGGTTATTCTCCCCTGAAGGGACAGTTTGAGTTTGTGGAGCAGATTGAATATGTCACACGAGTAAGCAAGTTTTGCGACCCATTCTATGTCACTGAAATGTGCTGCCAGTGGTGACTGTTTCTCTAAAAGAAATCTCTGGAGCGGCTCTCGTAACTCAGAAACTGGCCATTGATCTACCTTTAGAAAGCCATCTCACTTCTGTGTGTAAGAGAAGACGTGTGTGCTCTGCACCCATCTCCTCACAGAGCTGCGCAAACAGACGTGAGTTAAGGGCACGTACCTTAGTGTGGTTGATAATTTTAATGACATCCTGCAAAACGTTAACTTCAGGTGACATTTTTCAGCTAGCCAGCATTTCTCTATGGATGACACAGTGCGTAGACTCACACGCAGAAGTGACCTCTTTGACCCGAGTAGTGAAACCAGAAAGCCGTCCGGTCACGGCAGCTGCGCCGCCCATGCATATACCAACACAAAATGACTCATTCAGTTTTCCTGATATGTAATCATTCAAAGACTTGAACACTTCTGCAGCTGTGGTGTTGGTTGGCAACGAAAGTGCACATAACATATCCTCATGCATATCCTCCTGAAAAATATATCACACAAAAACAAGCATTGTTGCCTTGTTGTCAACATTGGCAGACTTGTCAACCTGTATTGCATACCACGGTGACTCATTAATCCTCTCTCACAATTGTGCCGCAATATACTCTGCTATTTCATCAATTTGTCTACTTATGATGCTAGCCGAGAGAGGAACACGTGCCACCTTTTGAACTGCAGCCTCTCCTAAAAGTTCACAACAGATGTCCTTAGCAGCAGGCAGGATCAACTCTTCACCAATAGTAAAGGGCTTCTTAGCTTTAGCAATGCAGCTAGACACTAAGAATGACGCTGTCAGTGCAGACACATTTGATGAAGTGGTGGCCTTCAATAACTGCTTCTGTCCTTCGTGTTCACGTTTTTTTCTTTTGAAAAACTCCAAAGACTTGTCTTTTAATGCAGGTTGCTTGGTCTCCGTGTGGCAAAGCAGTTTTGAAGGTTTCATGGCTTCGCTGGATAGCCAGTTGCCACGTATTATACAAGTGGGCTTGGAGAATGTGAATCGCCTGTTGCAATGAACCTGTAATTTAAGTAGGACTCTTGGTATTTTCTTTTAAATGCAACTTTCTTTTTGTTGGCAGTCATAGAGTTTTCTGCTGTCTCATCATTGGGTCTTTCCCCCTTTTCAAAGAAGCTCTCCAGCGACATCTGTTTTTTACTCATTTTGGCTAGGGTTAGCTTGTGGGCTTACCAAAACCGTGACTGAGACACGTGCGCAGTGCGGGAAAGAGGCGAGGATGGAAGTGGTAAATAGAATAATGGGCGGGCCACGCACAAACTAAGTGTCGGATTCTGACTTAAATCCTGCCACCAGATGCAGCTGTACAACTGAAGTACATCAACTCACTTGCCACTCTAAAGCCTGCCACCAGATGTAGCTTAATTGTCACTTCCCACTCACTAATAGGGTTTTGATATGTCTGCGAGCAATTGATTTACTATGGTCTCTGTGCAGACAAACCTCTCTGTTGATGATAATCTGTATTTGCAGCCGCTCCCCAGCGCTGGCATCACCGCCTCAGCTCCACCTCAGATCATCAGGCATTAGATTCTCATAAGGAGCGCGCAACCTAGATCCCTCGCATGTGCAATTCACAGTAGGGTTCTCGCTCCTATGAGAATCTCATGCCGCCGCTGATCTGACAGGAGGCGGAGCTCAGGCTGTAACGTGAGCGATGGGGAGCGGCTGTAAATACAGATGAAGCTTGGCTTGCTTACCCACCACTCACCTCCTGCTATGCAGCCTGGTTCCAAACAGGCCACGGACCAGCGCCGGTCCATGGCCCAGGGGTCGGGGACCCCTGTTATAGGAGTATGCTTTTTTAATATATAAGTAGTATGCTATGTATAGAATTTGTTTTTCTTCACAGAACCATGAGTGTGGAATATTATCTCTCGTGTATGCATAAATCAATACAGATAAATGTGTGTGTACATGTGTGTGTATGAAACGGAGGAACAGAATTCTTACTGTAAAGTACACAGATCTTCATTATACAATTCAAATTCCAGCTGCCCACCTCTGTCACATAGTAGCTGTATGATGTTGGGTGAGTTAACCTCTCTGAGCTGTCATATCCTCATCTGTACAATAGAGATGAGAATATCATTGTAATGAGGAAAAAATGAGCTGGCATTTGTAAAGTGCCTGGCACGTGTAAACCCTGTGTTCGTGTCTGTTAAATATGAATAGATTATCTGAGGTCCACAGCTGGTAAAGAGTGGAGGTAGGTCTGGTCTTGCAGGCCCACGTGGCTGCTGGTGCACCGTACACTCCATCATGATCCTCTCTTGGAAGCAGGAGTAACCACTGATCCCCACACTTCCAGTGGAAAGCGGAGGCCCAGCAGAGAAGTGACTCGACATTAGGCTATGGAGTGAGCTGCTGTGATCCTCATGTTCTCTCTTCCAAAGCTTTGCCTGGGCCACCCCACACGGTTGGACTCTCAGCCTCACCCTTTATAACTTCCTGAGCTGCTCCATTGCAAGGGAGAGTGTGGTAGGTAAGGTATCCAGCCTTTCTCCTATAGAGACAGGGTACCCTCAAGGGGCCAGGGAAAAAGTGTTACCTGATCCACCACCACCCACACGTCCTTCTCCAGCCTTTACAGAAGGATTCTGACAGTTCCACCTTGATCACGCATGTCCATCTATCCCCCCTCTCCATCCCACTACCACTGCCGTACAAGCCTCCTAAGTGATAACCTTGTCTTTCCTCTTAAACAGTGTCTGCTAAATATTCCTAAGCATGGCTCTGCCTATTTACTCGCTTCTTCTAAGAACTTACACGGCTCCGTTTTACCTGTAGACTGAAGTCTGGGTGAGTCTAATATTTCCACCCAGGCTTTCCAAGAGACAAGGAGGAATTAAAATGACATGAGTGGCCACGTTTCTGGAATTCCATCATAAAGTTACATCCTGAGCATTTGTTGACTCTCCTCCTTAGATGTCCCAGAAGCTTCAATGGCAGCCCCTCCCTGCTCAGCACTGAGTCAGTTCTGATCACGGAGGGAGCTGGTGAGCACCACCAGCAAGTGGGGTTTGGAGCTGACTTTGCTGTCCGCTCAGAGTGGGGGATGGGTGTCCCACCCAGGGTCTCACACACTTTCAGAGTGGGGGATGGGTGTCCTACCACAGGGTCTGACACAGTTTCTTGAGCCAAGCCCCTTATTCTCCCTGGATCACTTCCTGTCTTACCAGGCTAGAGTGCTGCTTCAAGTCTATCCTCAGTCTCCCAGAATCTCCCTCTGCCTCGTTGCTAAGCTGGCGCAGACCCAGTTGTCCACTCCCTTTAGACGAGGCTCTTTGACCTGTGACCCCCAGCCCCTTCTACCTTTTCACCCCCAAACAGCTAGTCCAGGACTCTGTCCCTTAGCAGCTCATTACTTATCCCCACATTCAAGCTTTCCCATTTTCACCAGGCCCTTCTTCCCCCACCTCCTCCTCACAACCTTTTTTATAGAGGATGGTATCTGAGATGAAGCATATCTGCATTTTTTTTTTTTTTCGCACAACAACCCTATGAGATGAGTGTTCTAACTCGCATTTTATAAAAGAAGTAACTGAACTTCAGATCAGGAAACATGCTCTCCAGATAAATGGTGTGACCGGAATTTGAACCCTGACAGACGGACTCCCCACCCCTCGCTCTTTCACTACTCCGTGCTTCCTGGGAACAATGAGAGTGAGGTGACTGTCTTTTCACTTCAGCTTGGGATACACCCTGCTTTCAGGAAGCTGCTGGACCATGGTTGGCTGTGATACCTTTCTCCAGCTCTTTCTATATTTACCTGAACGGAAGATGGAAAGAGCTTAGTTAATATCTGTTACATTAATGCATGAGATTTGCCACGAATAATGCCATGTTATCTCAGTGGAAACATCTGGTTTATGGATCACGAGGAAAAGGATTTATCACACTTCACATGAGCTTACTCAAGAAGTAATATTCTGCAAAGCCATCCATGCTTTGTGCTGATGGCGTTTTAAGTAGAGCAAGAATTGGATTTTTGCAAGTGGTGCTGTAATTTGCAAACCAAGGGCTGCACTGGAAACCATCATTTCAAGGAAGATGGCATTTAGCAGATTTGTTTTCCGCTGGAAGAAAACTGACATGCCAGAGACACAAGAAAAGTTGGCCAATGGAAGTATCTCTGTAATTCTGCCGGATTCAAGTTAATTGCACTGCATGATGGGACTAACCTGAGGAATACCGAGGAGGGTCGCAGTCGGTTTTTGTGGGGCTGGGAACTAGAGCCGGGAGTCTTTATCAAGAAAGCAAGAGCTGGATTGAAAAGAGCCTCAAGGTCACGAAAGAGAGCCTGAGGATAAAATGCCAGGAGGAAGAGTCAGACGAACTCCAAACAGAGGTGAGCAGGGGGCAGAATGTGGGTAGAGACAGCTGTCAAGGGCGGAGGGCAGAGTGAAGGGTTCGGAGTCAAGGGCGTGAGGCAGCTCAGTGCTAGTGAGGACTGAAGGAACATTAGCCAGCATCTGTGACCCACTCTCGTTCACTGGGGTTTTAAAAGTTACGGAAAGAAATGAGAAGGAGGGAAGGAGAGAGAGAAGCCAGATTGTGATTTCTCTCCATTTCTCTCCAGCGAAGGAGAACTGAGATTTGACGTGAGAGTCCTTGGCTCAAATCCTACCTTTATTAAATAATAATATTAATTATAATAGAGAACATTTATTGGTCCTCTCCTTGGTTCCAGGTACTGTACAGGTGGTGTACCTACATCAGCTTTAATCCTTACAAAATCCCAGGAAGGTTTCATCATCCCAGTGTTTTTGGTAAAGAAATAAACCATGGAGAGCTTAAACCCCTCATCCAAGGTTACCCAGTGACAACTTCTGGCAGTCTCAGGATTTGAGTGCATCACCCTGACTCCAAATCTTATTTTTAAGAGCTGTGTGACCTTGAGCAATGCACGTTCCTCATCTGTGACCCGGCAAATAATAATAAAAATTCATGTTGTGGGAAGACTCGCAGAATAAACAAATCAAAATAAATAAAATAACTCGTACCTATCAGGATTGCCGTCAGGATTAAATGAGTTGACAGGGGAAAGTGCGTTGTAAAGTGCAATACACCATACAAATTTTATCATTATTATTATTTCAAAAAAATATGGCTGCTCCCATAAAATAAAACAGTCTGTGGCATATATTTATGACAACATGACTCAGAAACAGTTTCCATTCTGATGGGTTGCCTCCCTATCATGTTATTAAAAGGTTAAGGAAAATGAACAATGGAGGATTAAGATTAGATCTTTCACACATGAAACCACAAAATCAATACAGCCCCTGTAATCCATCGGATGTTATGAAGAAATATACCAGAGGCGCCTGGAAATGTCAACAGGTATTGACAAGAAATCTGGCAAGGCAGCTTTGGCCAAGGCTTAGCTGCTGCCTGCCTCACTCCAGCATCCTCCTGGCAAACAGAGACTCACACTCTAAGACATGGAGCGGTGAGGGGGCTGAAGAGAGGGGCACTTTTCCTTCTTCCAAAGTTCTGCAGAATTTATGTTTCTGCAGTTGGGTCAGAGCTGCCTGGAAAAAACGATAGCCTAAGTAGCACCGTGGGGAGCATGTGATTACACTTATCCATGGCCAATATAAAGCCCATTTTTATAAAACCTTCTGTGATTATCCCTGTGCTATGATGGTCATTATCACTGTGGTTCTCATTCAGTATTTAGAGGATGCCAACTCTCTTCCTGGACACCTGTGTGATTGACACCAAAGCTGAAAACTCAAAGCAGCGAGTCCTCCTTGGGGGCTTTATTCTTCCTGCCCAGCTGGAAAGGGATGCGTGGAGATGTCAGAGAAAGAGTTCTGGTGAGTGTTGTGGTTGGGCTTTTGGTCAAAAGCCTGAGATGTGGCTAAATGTAGGATTAAAGTCTGGCCCTAGGGTGCCCTAAGATGGAATGACCTTTTGACTCATCTTCGTGGCACACGGGTCCACATCTGTGTGACCTGCCACAGTTCTAGACATTCTTTATACTTCATACTAAGTACTATCCTCTCTACTTTATAGTGTAGAGGCTCAGAGAAGCAAAGAAACTTGCCCAAAGTCACAGAGTTAGTAAGGATCAGAATTGAGATTCAAACTCAGCCCATTGCTCCTCCAGTGTCCACACTGCCCGCTTCTTGGCAACTCCCTCTCAAAAGTGTAAATCCTCAAAGCAGAAGTAAGCACTGTGTCTGGGCTGTTGATGAAGGGCAGAGCTGCCCTCCCACCAAATAGAAAACCAAATAGATGAACCCCAGGGTGGTGGAAGTAAGAGGAAAAGGTAGCAAAAAGGAGCGGAGGGTCAGAGCTACTGGAGAGGCCTGAGCTGATTCTAGAAGGTTTGGAGAGAAGCCCTGCCAGCAAGGCCTGCCTGGGAAGGACAGAGCAGACTCAGGGGGCCATTTAGTAGCCCACAGAACGCACTCACAGGCTGGCTTTCTTTCAGCCTCTGAGGACACAGGTTGTCAGATTTGGGGGTAGAAGAGAGCCACTCACTCTGCAAGCATCTGAACACAAGCCAGCCAGGAGCCAGCCTCTTGGGGTCCTTGTGGCCATTTCCAGGAGGCTGGCTGCAGCCGTCATCTGCTTTCTGGTCCCTAAAGAAATTCAGGTGACTCTGGCTGGAACACAGGACACACAGGCTTGCCCGTTCTCAGTGAGTCTGCCTGGATCTGAAATGTCCACAGGGAGTGTCTTACTGTGTGAGATGTGACTTTCCCAAGGACACATGCAGATGGTATGCAGGTGGCATGAATGGGTCTCACACTCTGTTCTCTTGTGTGAACCCAGAGCTTTCCCTCCCAGTCTTTTCTGCCTCTTAGAAGAATCTCAAAGCCCAGGCCAGGTGCTAGGTGTCAGGCAGAACTCTACCTCTGGAAAAGGGCATCTCTCTGCCCCTTTTCATGCTTGTTCAAGGAAGTCCTTGGAGTTGAGAGCCAGGTCCAGACAGGGGAAGCCTGAGGACAGGAATAAACCTCCACGCTTGATATAGAAGCTGAATAATAATGGCTGATACTTATGAAGTATATTCATCACGTGCCATGAATTGTTCTAAATATTTTATGTAATGTTAACTTGTTAACTTTCACAAGAGCCCTGTGAGGTGGGTACAATTAACTGCATTTTCCAGACAGGAAAACTGAAGGTAAGAAGCATAGCTAGTAAGTGCAGAAGTCCCCTGCCATAGACTGAATGTTTGTGTCCCCCCAAAGTTCATATGTTGAAACCTAATCCCCAATGTGATGGTGTTTGGAGATGGAGCCTTTGGGAGGTGATTAGGTCATGAGGGCAGAGTCATCATAAATGGGATTAGTGCCCTTATAAAAGAGACCCCAGAGAGCTCCCTCATCCCTTCTCGCCAGACATCGAATCTGTTGGCACAGTGATCTTGGACTTCCGACCTCTAGAACTCTGAGAAATAAATGTCTGGTTGTTTATTAGCCACCCAGTCTGGTGTTTTGTGATAGCAGCCCAAACAGACAAAGACACCCACTTTTGCACCTTGCAACAGGGCTACAGAGTCTGTGCATACCCACGGTCCCATATTACCCTCTCAGGAGACAGGGAATTTCTCCATGTCTGGCTCATGTACAGAGACTGTGGTGTCAATTTCCAAGGTGAAGAGAGCCTCTGAGGAAGAGCAATGGTACACTTTGACAAATGCAGTCATTCAAACGTGGGTCCAGAATCCATAGAATAGTATATTCAGGATAAATAGAAACTAGTGAACTAATATTTTGCATAAAAATCAAAACCATATTTAAATCCACATAAGACTCCTAAAGTAACTTGGTTTGTACATCAAGCAATTTTTAAAAAAATCTTTCTTGGGCTGATGAGTCAGTATGATTTAGGTGCCCAGGTGATTCGGCCTGGATATTAACTCTGCTGTTTATCGACCCTGTGCAGGAGTCAGGCTTGCAAGGCCAATGGCTTTCCTCCCCAGCACATGCTGCAAGGTTGGGTACCGGCTGCACTTAGACAGACATTAATGTTCCCTGTGCCGAGAGGGCTATCATTCTGCTTTTGCCCACCCTGGGAGCTACAATTCTCACATCAGTAGACAGATACAGGAGCCCATCCAAATCGGGTATCCAGCTGGAGGGACACATACATTGGAAATTATGAAATTAACCATCAAGACAATATCAATAATGACATTGTTAAAGTTGCTTGAAATCTTGGTATACCTGGTACTGTGCCAAGTGCCTTCACCAGCCTGAACAAAAAACTCAAGTAACTTGACCCAGGGCCACTCATCCAGTGAGTGGAAGAGGCAGGCTTTACAACCAGACATTCTGACCTCAGAGAATGTTCTCTTAACACGTATGCAAGGCAAGCCTAGTGTCATATGTCTGATTTATGAGCCAGTTAAGCAGAAATACGTAGAGTACACTATGGGGTCCTGATGTTGACGTCGTCGTCAGCTAAGGGTATAGCCTCTGTCCAGGTTGGACCTTGCCTCCTGCTTTGTTTTGCTTGTAAGGTCTGTTGATCCTCTTCTGAGTGTCCCTGCACTTCTGTCTCTCTCTGCATTGTGTCACTTCCATGTATCAGGAGGCTTTAAATCCTTTGGAGGAAGACCTTGGTCTTTACACCTGCCATTTCTCAAAGTCAGAGTTAAGTCTTGAGTCCTGATCAGAGAATTGCTGCTTCGCCTGTGAGTCTGGAGATGATGTTTCCCCCTGGTGGCGGGACAGTGGCATACCTAGGTCTCTAATCGAAAACCTCTACCCCCCTCTGTGAGCCATACTTTCTAGAAGCAGTGGCTAAAGAAAGGTATTTGTAGACTCTCTGGGGAGAGAAAGAGGCTCTTCCTGATTAAGACTTACATTTAAAAACAGCAACAACTTCATTCAACACTGCTACTTCCTGAATGTGGTAGCTGGTCTCCAAAGATGGTTCCCAATGAATCACACCTCTCTGTATTCACACCCTTGTGTTGCTCCCTCCCACAAGGGCTGGCCCTGTGACTCACTTTAACCAATACAATGAGACAGAAGCAAGGTAGCACCAGTTCCAGGCTAAAGCCTTGGTCTGGCAGCTTCTTGGAGCCCTGACTGAGCTGCCATGTAAAAAGCCCCTGTGGAGTGGCCACCTGAGAAAGAGGCCCCAAGGAGGACAGAGGCCCCGAGGAGGTCAGAGGCCCCAGTCAAGCCGTCCCTGCCAATCCTGAGCTGTCCAGCTTCCCAGCCAGGTCAACAAACATCTGAGTGGAGAAGCCATTTGGAATGTTCCAGTCCCAGCAGACGTCATATGGAACAGAGATGGCCACTCCTGCTGGGCACTGTTCAAATTCTTGACCTTCAGAATTGTGAGTTATAATAAAATAATTGATGTTTTAAGCCACTCAGTTTGGGGATGATTTTTTTTTTTTTTTTTTTGCTGTACGCGGGCCTCTCACTGTTGTGGCCTCTCCCGTCGCAGAGCACAGGCTCCGGAAGGGATGATTTTTTTAAAATTTATTTTATTGAAGTATAGTTGACTTACAATATTGTGTTAATTTCTGCTGTACAGCAAAGTGATTCAGTTATACATCTCTATATATTCTTTTCCATTATGGTTTATCACAGGATATTGTATATAGTTCCCTGTGCTATACAGTAGGACCTTGTTGTAATCCACTCTATATGTAATAGTTTGCATCTGCTAATCCCAAACTCCTAATCCATCCCTCCCCCACTCCCTTGGCAACCACAGGTCTGTTCTCTATGTCTGTGAGTCTATTTCTATAGATAAGTTCATTTGTGTTGTATTTTATATTCCATATAAGTGATATTATACAGTTTTTGTCTTTCTCTTTCTGACTTACTTCACTTAGTATGGTAATTTCTAGGTCCATCCATGTTGCTGCAAATGGCATTGTTTCATTCTTTTTACGGCTGAATAGTATTCCATTGTGTATATGTGCCACATCTTCTTTATCCATTCATCTGTCAGTGGACATTTAGGTTTTTTTCATGTCCTGGCTATTGTGAATAGTGCTGCAGTGAACACTGGGGTGCATGTATCTTTTCGAATTATGGTTTTCTCTGGATATATGCCCAGTAGTGGGATTGCTGGGTCATATGGCAACTCTATTTTTAGTTTTTTTGAGGAACCTCCGTACTGTTCTCCATAGTGGCTGCACCAACTTACATTTCCACCAACAGCGTAGGAGGGTTCATTGGGATGATTCCTTGTGGAAACACCAGATAACAGAAACTCTGGGTCATACAATGTAACATCAGTAATTGCATCAGTAATTCAAAAATCTGACCATTCAGCCACTTCACTCTTTGGTTTGGGGTTTCCAAGCACAGGTGAGGTTTCCCAGAGTTCCTTGCCTGCCCCAAGCCACCACCCCGATGACATCAGGAAAGTATATGATTCTACTCTTTACACTTACTCGGGTCATCATCGTAGATGTGTGCAATTACTCGAGTTTATTTCCTCTAGGAATCTGGAAGATCCGTGTGGGCATGGAGCAAGGGTGATATTTACTGCTGCAGCCCCCAGTTTAGCACAGGGTTCCCTGCACAGTAGACATCAAAAGTATCTAAATATTTGAATGAATAAATACATTGGTGCAAAGTTCAGATTGGTATGAAGGTCAGAGTAGCTAAGGCAAAGATTGAGAAATTATTCATTTGCCAGGCTAAGTAAAGTTTGAACTTGATCCACTGGTGAGTGAATGAACAGATGAACGGGGTAGCTTAAATTTCACCATTTGCCACAGTCAATCCACAAAATCAATGTAACTACATAATTCACTGAGTCATTTCAAGTACCCCAGGTAATTAGTTTCCTGGCACATTGCCAGGTGGAATCCCATTTCCCCTCTTTACACATTTCTAGCATTCCTGGAAATCTCTGAAATAGAAAATGAGTACTCAATATTTTATTTTTAAGCAATTGCCTGTACTTTAATCTAAAAACATTTACAAAAACTTGTTGCTCTGGGTTGAACTCGAGATGTTTCATTGCCAATGCCAGTAATGTCAACGGGCTTTATGGGGTCAGTGAAATATCCTCAGAGTTTGGGAACCAAAAGTGTGTTTAATAGAAAATATGATGTACTATGCTCCAGTATTAAACATACAATTATGTATAGACTCTGAGAACCACTGGGTGACCTTGCCCACGTGTGAATCCCGGACACACTGCTGCTTCACGATCTATGTCTAAAAGTTTTCTCCAGTTTAGGGACTGCGTTAAAAGTATGATTTTCGCCACTGTCATGGCCCACCTGTCTTCTAGTGTTTCTTCTTTACCTCTTCTCCTCACATATACTGTAGAGTCCTCTCTGATCAGCACCCTTGCCAATGACCAGGAGCCGAGCAGTGTGCCCTCTCCAGCCCCGAATCACTAGCATCAAATCCATTTGTACCTAGAGGGCTTTCCCAATCTTCCTAATTGCATTTGGCAAGTACATCCCAGATGATGGAGGCAGAGCCTGCACAGCTGCCTCTTCCCTCAGCACTCTGGCCAGCCCTCACCTTGGAGCCCACTGCTGGCCTCTCCCATCTACCTGGTCTTTACAGTGCTGACCACCCCCATCGGGGTTGATCCCCTATTCTTGGCGCACCTACTCTGTTTTCCTGAACTGTCTGGCTTATGCCCAGTGTCCTATAGCTATTCCTTTCTACTTACAACCAGAGAGAAATAGGTATCTACCCTTTATGGACCATCTACAATAGAAAAAACAGGGCACCTATGTATTCCATAGAGAAACACACATCCAAACTTATATACAGAGATATACATAGTCGAGGACACAGAATTCAACACAAAAGACAAACCAAACCATGGCATAGATAGGGGGCCTCCTCTGCTAAGCAGATGCTGCTTTTCTGCCACCACCAGAGCTGTGTCATAGACATTGGCTACTGAGATCACTGCTGTGAACCCATGACTCCTTTCCAAGGGACGCTTGCCAATTCCATGAAGTGGGGAATGGGAATTGTAGGAAGGAGGGTGTATTAGTTTAGGTAATGGTAGCCACAACAGAAAACCCCTGAAATCTCAGCAGCTCAACACAATAGAAATTTCTTTCTTTTAATTTGCATTTCTTTATTTTTAATTTTTATTTTTTTAACTAAAATTGTTTTTAATTTAAAAAATTTTTATACAATTTTTAAAGGTTACTTTCCACTTACAGTTATAACAAAATATAGGCTCTATTCCCCATGTTGTACAATACATCCTTGAGCCTATCTTACAGCTCCCACTCCCTGACCCCTGTATTGCCCTTCCCCCCTCCCTCTCCCCACTGGTGACCACTAGTTTGTTCTCTATATCTGTGAGTCTTCTTCTTTTTTGTTATATTCACTAGTTTGTTGTACATTTTAGATTCCACATATAGGGGATAGCATACAGTATTTATCTTTCTCTGTCTGATTTCTTTCACTGAGCATAATGCCCTCCAAGTCTATCCTTGTTGCTGTGAATGGCAAAATGTCATTTCCTTTTTCATGGCTGAGTAGCATTCCATTGTATATAATCTCACTAGCTCAACACAATAGAAGTTTCTTTCTTACTCAGGCATAGACTAGTCAACAGGGAGTGGGGAGGACTCTGCTCCACTCAGTCGTGCAGGGATCGAGGCTGCCAGAGGTTCCACCCTCTCCAACACTGGCTTCCAGGGTCACCCTGGGTATCCGCATTTCACAGGCTGATGAGGGAAAAGAGTGTGGAGTGGCACAAGGGAGGGTAAAATGGCACGCATCGCGTCTCCCTGCATTCCACGTGACTTTAGTCATAGGGCCAAGTCGAATTGTGGGTGCGCTGGGGAACGTAGTGTAACTGACTGCCTCAGAGGAAGAGGATGGGGTTCCGTGAACAGCTAGTCTCTTCCCCATGAAAAGATGGGACTCTTCATTCATTTTCCCGGCTATCTTTTTTTTTCCCCCTTCTCATTTTTCTAGTTCATAATAGATCCATTTCCTTTTCTCCTGTGGGTTATTGTTTCGCCAACTAGTCCTCCAAAGATCTCGCTGCCCACTCGGTCCATGCACACTTCTTTCTGGCCCCATTTTGCACCACCCTGGTGATAACACCCCTGCCGTGGATGAGGAGCTCCATTGTGCATCACCACTTCCGGTGATGCGGTTATCACAGTGGTCTGCCAAGGGCTCTTTTAAATCAGGTTCTCCAGGACTCAAGGACGAATCAACAGCAGAAACCTTGGAGACGAGGGGCTCACAGACACTGATTAGGACTCAAACAGTAAGAGGGGCATAACGCGTTCCCTCCGGGATCCAGGGAAGGTGAGCCTAGAAAACCAGGAACTCACTCAAGAGAGACAAGCCTGGGCACATCAATCCACAGGACCAGGTAACCAAGAAGGAAACGTGAGGGGGGCTGCTCGGAACACCTGCCAAGCTCAGCCCTGGGGACTTAATATACCTTCCCTAACAGAGAACCGTAATGTCCGTCATAATAACCCCACCTCTGTGCACAGCTGCATTGTTTACAAAGCCCTTCACAACGAGCTTCTATCAACGACAGGAGACAGATACTACGTTTATGCCTTCTTCTCCTTCTGTGCCACCACTGCCCTAATTCAGGCCCTCATCATCTCTCGGCAGACTATTATAACAGCCTCCTAACCGTCTCTCTGCTCCAATTTGCCTCCCTCTAATCCATTCTCTACACTGCAGCCGAGTAATCTCTCTCACAAAGAAAGCTGCCCCCTTCCTTCCCTCCTGAAACCCATCAAGAGCTCCGCATTGCACTTAGGATAAAATCCATATCATTAATCCTGCCCATCAGGCCCCTCCTGCCTGCCTCTCTGGTTTCATTTCTTTCCACCGCTCAAGCTGAACTCCAGACTCCAGCAACACTGAGTGGCTTTGGTTCCGCACAAACCCTGTGCGATTTCTTACCTTTGCATCTTGATTTTTCTGGCCTCTCCCTGTACTGCCACGCGCCCTCCCTTTGGTGCTTGGTTTGCTACCTCCTCCTCGACCCTTAGGGGCCAGCTCAAGCATCACTTTTGAGAAATGTTTCTCAGTGACCACATGCACACGCACACACGTGCACATCTGGCTACATCCAAACCATACTAATGCATGTCTCCAGCACTGCACTCATCACATGGTACTGCCCTGCTGTATTACTATGTCTGTCCCTCTCACCAGGGTGTCAGCTCTTACAGGAAGGTCTATTACATATTCATCTTTATATCCAGGCACCTAGCATTGGACCTGCCATCTAGTAGCTCTCAATAAATGATTATTGAAGCATTAATTCACAAGCCTACATTTGAAACTAGGGAAACCAGTGCTCAGAGGGCTTAAGGGATTTGTCCAGGATATAAACTAATAAATGAGAGAAATGAAATGCCAATCTAGGTCCGTCTGATGTCCCAAACACTTCAGAGTACTCCGCACTGCCTTCAAAGAGACCACAGATAACTTTGTGAGCTGAAAAAGTTCTCTCTCTTAAAGGAATTCTTCCTTCTTATTTCATTTTGTTTTTACTTCTTTTGAATCTCAGATCCTTTTGAGAGTCTGAGGAAGGCTATGGACTTTTTCTCCAGAAAAATGCACATACACACCAAATTTTGTATGTAAAAGAAGAGTGTATTAGCCAGGATAAGGTAGCTGTTACTGCAGTAACATATAGACCACAAAATCTCAATGAAATAGCACAATCAAAGTTTAATTCTCACTCATAGAAAGTTCTTTATGGGTCAGCAGGGACTCTCCTCAACTAGTGTGTCAGGGCTGTAGGCTCCCTCCATCATAAGACACTGTTATCTCAACACATGCTTTCAAATCATCAGGACAGAAGAAGAGAGAAATAGAAAAGGTACACAGGCTTTTAACTGCTTCAGCATGAAAGTGGCACATGTCTGGGATAAATTACAAGATGTCCACAAATTCCTTCCCACGTTGCATGCACACCCCTTTACAAAGTGACTCTGCTTTTCCTCCTATCAACAGGTATTATCTGTCTCTGTCTCTTGAATGTGGGCTTGGCCATTTCTCTGGCCAATGGGACATTAAGAAACATACTGCAGTCAGAGGCTTTAAGAGCACTTGTGCATTGGAGTCTATGCTTTCTTGCTGCTCTTTGGAACCATGAGATCACCATGAAAAAACCTTAGTCTTTTTGGAGACATGTGGCTTAGTTACCCCATCACGTCGGCCAATAGCCAGCACCTACAGACCAACAGAATAAATCCTCAAGCAGGTGAGTAAGGCCATCCTGTATCAGCCAGCCCCCTGCTGAACATCTTAGCTGGCTGAGGTTGCATGAGTGAACCCAGGCAAGACCAGCAGAACTGCCCAGCTTAGCCCAGACTTACTTGATGACCCAAAGAAGTTTTGAGCTAATAAATGACTATTATTTTAAGCTGCTGAATTTGGGGATTATTTGTTATGCAGCAAAAGCTAACTACTACAAAAATAGGTACCAGAGTGCTGCTATAAAAAAAAACCCTAAAAGGTGTAGCATTGATTATGGAACTGGAGGCTAGAAAATTAGTTTTCAAAGTCTGGAAGAACAACACTGTCAGTGGATCCATAGACCTAGAGCTATGAATTCCTACATATAATTTAAAAGCCTGAAGGCACATGATTGTTTTCAAAAACTCTTTCCTGGCCAGAGAAGAGAGCTATGGCCAGAGAATGGTGAGGTGTGATAATTGTGCTAGACCTTCATCAGATCTGGAAATTCCTAAGAAGAGGGTAAAGCCTTGAAATTACAAAAAGAAGAGGTTAGGAGTCAGAAAAAACTTGACTCTAGTCATAGATTGACTACTTAGCAACTGTAGAACCAATTGTGGAACCTCATCTCGGAGGCATGGAAGACGATACTTTGTTTTTATTGTCAAGATCAAACAAGATGATATATGGGGAAAACTGTTCAATTGCTAAGAACTGTCCATGAAAAATATGTGTATTATCAGCACAGCCTGAGGCTGCCATCCTCCTGGCATGACCTCAGGTGAGCGGCACCTAATGCCACCAGGGGGCGCTATGAGGTTGGAATTCCAGGAAACCCATTGGAGCCTGGAGTCAAACCCGGGAGAGTCCATTGAGAAGGCTTTCTTTGAGAAAGTGACATTAATACGGAACATAAAGAATGCGTCCTATTTAGCCACGTGGCACATATTCTGGGCAGAGAGAACAGCATGCACAAAAAATCTGGAGATGAGTGAGCACACGATTCATTCGTGTAACTGCCCTCTCTACTGCCCTCTCTAAAATCTGTGCCTTCCTCCATGAGTCCCTTAGGTTTAGGAGGTGAAAAAAGAACCCTATCTTGTACGGATGTGGCTTCTCTTAAATGCAGGCAGACATGAGAAAGGACGTGGATCTTTCTTGAAATGCAATTTTCTGCTTCTTTACAAATGATTAACCACCACAATCCATTGTGTCAAAGTTCAGGTCACTGCATCCTTTGGGACAGCGATGAGAAAATGCCTTGTGCTTGGGATAATAATAACTGGAATGCACACAGGATGGCCTGAGCAGAACTTGTGTTCTGTGTTCTGGGCACAGTTAATGCGAAGGGTCTTCCGCCTTCTGTGGCTTTCCATTCATCCCCTTGCTACTCTTCCTTATTTGCACTCCCAACCGCAGCCCAGCTACGTCAGCAGACAGGTCAGGATGGGAGCAGGCGGGCGCTTCCAGCCTGCATCAGAAAGTAAGTTAAGGGCTTCATGTTTTATATAGTCAAGCCTTAAAATAACCTTATGAAGTAGGTAATAATGAATTATGGTCCCCATTTTCCAGATGAAAAAAATAGTCTCAGAGAAATTAGGTGGCTTGTTCAAGGAAATCAAATCCAGGCTGTGTTCCTTCTACCAGCCCACCCTCAAGTTGCCCGCTGCCTCTCCCCTCCAAGGCCGCTCACCTACACCTGCCAGATCAACAGAGACAAGACGGTCATCGACCACGTTCCTCCATCTCTTCATGGGCTGCAGATGAGTTTTGTAAATGCCGGGTCAGTGCAGTCTGTACTTTAACTGTTGCTTCTAAGGAGTCAGTGATGGGGGTACATCTGAGAGCCCAGGCCATTTGTACATGGCCTTCGAGTTTGCACCAGGCCTCTTTTACACTGCACTTCCGTGCTCCCCACCAGAGGCAGGGTTGGTACCATCTCCAGGTTGGGATTCGGGGCTGACGCTGTGTCGGCAGTGGAACTGAAAATGTGAAGACACCACCCCACATCTGGTCACAGGCAACCTGGGAGTCATTTCTAGGAATTTCTAGAGTTATCGAAGTGAACATTTGCTTGAATTATGCCATTTCAAGAGACCCTTAGAGTCACATTTTTCTTTCATCCAGTTTAATGGTGAGGCCCCATCGAAACGACAAGGCAATCAGCATGCTATTCAGAATGATGAAAAGATGAAGGGAAAGCACTTCCCCAGTCTCAAATAAAACAAGTCTGACCCACCCTACGTGAGTGGTACCTGCCTTTGCCGTGCTCACCCCTAAGGAAAGTCCTCTGACTTTGAACGTGGGAGAAGTGATAGGTGAAGGGTGAAGGTGTTTGAGTATTTTCCATGTGTGACTATCACCATGGCTCTCAGGGTTATCAGCAAATACTGGAGACAAATGTTAAATCTGATACCGATCATCTACTATACTTCACTTCCCAACAAGGTCAGGGCAGCCATCTATTTCTCCCTAAATACAATAAAGTCCTACAGAAGTTCTACAATGAGAACAACACGTATTTGGTTAACTAGCCTCATACAGTTATCATTTTTATAATGCCTATTTGTGAAACATTCCCAGACTTAGCATCTCATCTGAACCCTCCTGACCCTAAGTGATAGGTAGGCAGAGCCCTCCCAGGTTATATACATATGAGGAAACAGAATCAAAGAGAGTCAATAAAAATGTCAGCTCAAAAAAATATATATATCATCTCACTTACAGAGAGAGAACATAGTATGTGCCGGCACTGTTCAAAGTGCTTTAAAACTTTCAATTTATCTAATATTCACCACAATCCTGTGAGGTGGGTACTATTTTATCCCTGTTTTGTAGATGAAGAGATTTGGGCCCAGAGAGGTTCATAATTTGCCCTGGGTCCACAGCTGGTGAAAGATACAGAGAGAATTTGAACTCAGGTAGATGGGCTCTAAAGCTCTACAGCCTCTTACTGACTTGCTCAGAATCACGTAGCTGGAAAGAGGCAAACTGGAATTCGAAGCCTGGCCTGTCCGACTCCAGACCCTGTATTTACTTAGTAACAATAGCCCACGTGTCTGAGTGCCCAGCACGGGCCTGTTCTAAGCGCTTTATTTGTGTGCACTTATTTGATCCTCACCACTTTCCAAGTGAGGAAACTGAGGCATAGGAGTAAAGTGACTTGCCCAAGGTCCCAAAGCTGTGGCAGAGAAAGGATTTGAACCCAGGCAGTCCGGACCTAGAGCCCAGTCCTTTTCGCCTCGCTAACCGTCTGTCCTCTCAGCTGCTTACCCCAGAGTCTGTTACACATGAATAAAAACCAAGCTGCAGCACATTTTCCCATCATTCTCATTGGTTTCTGGAGTCACAGATAAGTCTTCTGTCCGTGCAAAGTCTAAGGCATTTCTGGTTACTGGTGGCGTTCTGTTTACTTTGCCCGACTGTTTGCTCTCTGGGGACAGAAGCTGACAGTAGCACTCCCTGGGCAGGCTCTTCATGGATCCAGGAGCCTCAGTCAGATCTCCTGTCGCATAGAGAAAATGAAGACATCCAGGGCGTGGGCTTGGAGGGCACCGGCAGACCTGTTTCTCCTCTGTGCTGCCCTGGCATGTCTCGGTTTGCCGGGTTCCAGGTAAGTGACGGTTCCAAATGATTCCCTGATCACTAATATGACGGGGAACATAAAGCAACATCATAGTGACCCTCTCCTTGTCACATGCCTATTAAATAAGGAACATCTCCTGAAGCAGTTTGCATGCGTCTGATAAAATAATATCAACAACTCTTCAAATTGTCGTGGAACCCAGCGACCAACTTCAACAAAAGTTCTTGTAGGAAACTGACATGTTTAAATGTATTTTGTCATGCTGAGAATACTTGTTCTGTATTCTAAACAAAACCTTGGCATGATTCTTTATGCAGAAGGGTTGTTATGTATGGGGAAAAAAGGCAATTCATAACAATGATTTTAATATGAGAGTGACCTACCCTACCTGCTCATCAACCTAAACTCTTTGTTCTCAGGCTCCTGCATTCTCTCTCTCTCTCTCTCTCTCTCTCTCTCTCTCTCTCTCTCTCTCTCTCTCGCTTGGTCTCGCTCTCCCTCTCTCTTTCTCACACATACACGTGCACATTCCAGATGTTCGCCGCAGTTAAATGCTAGCTAATTTATTTCATACTTTTTTTGGTATTTGTTACTAGGCTGCAAAACAGACTAAAAACAAATATCTGAGTTGAAAGCTCAAACTTAATCTGAGTGAAAGTTCAAACGTGGGCTCCACTGAAAGAAGCACCAGTGACATGGCAATTGGGGGATCCTTCTGGTACAGGAGAAGCCGCTACCATCAGAGGCTAAGCTGTCAGCTGTCCTAGGCTCCTTGTGAGCCATCCCGTGGGAAGAAGGACTGTTAATGCCATTCCTCTTACTCATTCCATAAAAGCTGTGTGCGCACAGTCTCCCACGGGGGGAGCACCTGGTACCCGTACGCACCCCCTGGTGTCAGCTCTGTTGAGCGTTCAGCCCCCATTGGGCACCACCCCGAGACTAGGGTGATGAGTGTTTGCTACCCATTGGGCACTCAATGAATAGTAGGTATTATGATTATCAAGAATCTCAGCTTGGCCCTGAGAAGAAAAAAGAAGCCAAGGCTTTCCTTGTGTGTACTGTGTGTCCATCAGGATCCAAGGAAATGTGTCTGGAATGGAGGGTTTAAAGGGATCATAGCAGCCCTACATATGGACCCCTATGTGAGGCCCTTGTCAGGTTCTGAGGCTACAGAAGTGAATAGGACACAAAGGGCTCATGTTCTCATGGAGGAAACCAACATGTGAGCACAGACTATGTGTGCTGTTGCAATAAATAGCACAGGGGCAGGTGGGAAACAAGAGAGGAGTGATTGGCTTTACCGGAGATGGAGTCTGGCAAGGCTTCTGGAAGAGAGGATGCTTGAGCTGAACCTTTACATAGAAATAGGTATTTGCCAGACGGCCACGGAGGTGAAGGGTGTTCCAGGCAGAGGAAGCAGCATAGACAAGAGCAGGGAGATGAGAGAGCCTGGCTTGTTCCTGAAGCCACACATCTGCTTCAGTAAGCCTTGAGCACAGGTCAAAGTGGGGAGCTGCCAGAGATGGGACCAAGGAAGAGTCAGCAGGAGTCAGATCCTGGGTGGAGCTGGGGCAGGGGTTGGTGCCTGTACACCAGCCGAGGAGCTTGAACCTTATCCTCTAGGCAATGGGGAGCCATGGAAGGGTTTTAAGCAAAGGATCGATCGACACAGTCAGATTTATATATAGGAAGTTCACCCAGAGGTAGGAAGTGGAGATGTGAGTGGGTGAGTATAGACAACAGGTTGGGAAACCTTGCTTAATCATCCAGCGATGTCATGAGATGGGGTGTTATCCTTACTCACTATGTAGAAGAGCAGACGGGTCCTCAGAGAAGAGAAGAGATTCATTCATATCTCATGAGTCTCAAACCCTCACCTGAGTCCAGGTTTAGTGCTCTGGCCTCTACCCACGATTCCATGGAGCAGTCTTGAACGTGGCATGTGTTTGAATTCCATACACGAAGTGGAGAAATAGCCTTCAGTTCTGCAACAGGAAATGCTGAGACCTCCTTTGTACTAGCTAAGAAAGGTTTCCGTTTTTAGTTACTCTTGTAATCAAGTCAAATGAAATACTCATTATGTCATCTTAAGACTTATGTTTGCTTATTGCCACTCTGTGCCAGGCACTGAGGTATATTAAGTCTAATTCTCAAAGCTATTTGAGATAAGTGCTATGGTTTATAGTTTACAGAGAGGGAAACTGAGATTTGGAGAGAGAACTATCTCTAGGTTCCTCACTTAGTATATCAATATAACAGAATATGGATTCATATCTGTTTTTTTTTCTGGTTCCAGAGCCCCTGTATCTTTCTGCCTCTTGCTAATGCATTATCTCTTCTCCACCTGCATTGTGGATCTGACTTTCTGGACTCCCAGGCCATTTCTCTATCTCTGGACCACACATTTGTTGCCTTGAGAGTTTGCTTAAAATTTCATTTCTACAATAGCAAATGACACAGAGAAGAGAAATTGAAAATCCACCACCCAGAAGCTGCCCCTTCCAGCAAAGAGGAAGGATGCTATTTGCAAAGGATGCAGCTGCCTAACAAATTGTGTGTGACAAGAAAGTTGTTGTGTCAGGGCGTTTCTACAGAAAGCCAAAATGTATTGATGCACCCTGTCTATGTAAGCTTATGGCTCGCAATTTACTGCTGACCTAATCCTGCCGTACGTGATGGGTCCATCTTTATTTTGATCAGAGACTCCTGTTAGAAAGAGAGTAGGAGACAGGAACCAAGTGAAATATGTCCTCCTGCTGGCAGCTGCATTCCATGCACCTCGAGGAATGGCAGGTACCTCCTTGCCAGTCCTTATGTAGAGGATACGTTCCAAGGACTTGTAGAAGGGTGTTTGCTGTAGCATTGTTTGCAATTGCAAAACATGAAAAAAATATATAAACATCCTTCAGAAAGAATAAGTTGAATGCAGTGTATGTCTTATGATGGAACATGTAGATAAAAGAAAGAAACAAGACCTCTTTATGAATCAACATGGATAGGCCAGAAATACAATGTTGATTGACAAAAGCAAGTTATAGAATACTATGTCCAGTATGAGTGCAGCTCACAAAAGCAACGCTATGTGTTGTGTGTGTATGTATGTAAACATTTAAAAAACTGGAAGGATGTACAGCAAATTCATGACAGTAGTATCCTCTGAAGAAGAGAGGAAAGTGAACTGGGGCTGGTGTAAACCACGGACGTCAAATTTATAAGGTTATTTTTTATGTAAAAAAAAAAAGACTTGAAAGAAGTGTACCAAAATGTTAACAATTGCCAATCCTGTTTTGTGAATACCTGAGTATTTATTATTTTGTTTTCTGTACTTCTCTGGGCATGTTTAATTTTTCAACATTAAAAATACACGGAGGATTTTGAATGACAGAAGTCAAGGCAGTTGGTCAGAACGTCCATCTGGTTCATCTCTGTAAATTCACAGCGTGAAGGCACATGTTATAATAACCATACACAGAGGTCCTGACTGCCCCCTGTCCTCTGTTGGGTCCATGCTAGTCCCAGGAATTAAAGATGCAATTTAATGCTAGCCTTGCTTTCCGATTTGCATTTTATAGTACTAATAAACCACACACATTTATCCAATGTAATTTACAAACATGCTGTTTATTCAGCTGATCACGTCATTGTATTGCCACCTCCATAATGAAAAGAGATCTGGTGGTTGTTACCACTTTTTACCAAGTTCCTTCTGTAAGTGATCATCTTGCCCATTAACAGGCTTTCACATCTCAGAGGGGAGAATAATTGTGACTCTTAATGGCAAGCGTGCACATTATTTATCTACTCAGTCTCCACTGTGGCCTGAATTGGGTGGAAAGTTGCTAAAAACACAATGTAACTATTTCTTAGGGGCAACAGAAAGAGGATACCCTGCAGAGCTGTCAAATTCGTACTTAGGAGAAGACAAATCACAGACAGTATTGTTTTGTCAAACCTGGCAGATTAGTAGATAAGAGCACGTTCTGAAGCCCCCAGCCGCTGGGCAGCATCCTGCCTCCAGTAACCATTTTAAAGACACTACACCTGTGGTTCCCGCTAGTCTTTGACCTTTCATTAAAGATCCAGCTTTACTAGGCAATTGATTTTTGCTGATCTCTGGGGTGGTCGTGGAGATACATTTCACTGTAGTTAATATCATCCTCTTTTTTAGGACTGTTGCCAAGTGAGAATGTATCGTTAATGACCTTGTCTGGAGTGATATGTTAAAATTTCGAGACAGTGGAAACTATGTGATGCTCTGTAATGAATGAATCTTGGACACAGGGACGCAAGAGGCCTTGCATGGAGATGGAGGGGACTGGCAGAGTGGATGCTGGCCTGGTTCCCCTACGGGCAGCATAGAGAAATGGACCTAACAGAGACTAGAGTTGAGCAGACCTCGGCTCAGACCCCAGCATGACCACATACCAGCTGCATGGCTCTCGGCCATTTCCCTCATCTCTCTGGAAGGTTGCTGCCTTCTAGCATTGCTGTCAGGATTAGATGAGATGGCATGGGTGAAACATCTCAGGCAGGATCTGACATGTCCTGGGCTCTCAGCAAATCTTAATTCTCTTTCTCTTCTCGTGTCCCTTTTTACCTTGAAAAGAAACGCAAATTACAAAGAATCTTGCAGTGTTATACATTCTTTCAGATGGAAGCAAAAGAGAAACCATACTATACCCATCGTATTACACATGGGGAAACCAGAGGCCTAGGCAGATTAAATAACATGCCCGTTCATTCCCTCTTTTACTCGATGTCCCAAGACTGCCAGGAACTCAACAAAAAGTGTTGCCTTATCTTCTAGACAGATTTCAGATCTCGTATTGCTTGACGGCTCTGCAGATGTGACACCATCTGCCTCTCCCATCCCCCCGCCCCACTGGCCTCACCCCATCCCCTACCCACCCCTATGTACTGTCCTCGCCCTGGCCTGGCAGAAACCAGTCTCTCCTTGTCTGCTGGTTGTGCTTATGTTTCCCACGGTCTTGTCCTTGGCCGGCGTCTCTCAAGAACAGTCTTATCCTCTCCCAAAGCTTTTCATGATCAGATCTGTATCCCTAGTACAAATCCCTCTCCTGAGTTCCAAAACTACGTAGGGACTATTTATCAAATGACTCTACGTCGGTGTTCCACAGACACTTGGAACTCCGCTTGTCCCAACTCCATCATCCTCGACAGATTCCTTTGCTCCCGAGTTCCCCACTCACCCATCCACTCAAACTAGAAACCAGCATCAACCTAAACCTGTTCCTCTCTCTAACCCACACCCCCATCCTATTACCCATCACTCTATCCATTCCCCCGAGAATCTCTAGTAAGTCTGTCTTCCCCATTCTGTCTCCCCTGGATGCTGCAATGGTGCAGCCTCACATCACTCATTGGTACCACTGCTCGAGCCTCCTACCTGCATTTCCTGCCTCAGGGCTCTTCCCACCTCCACCCAGCCTCCATTCTGCAGCCACAGTGATGTCCTAAAGCTCAGCTCTGACCGTGGAGCCTGCATGCTTAAAAACCTTGCCTACCGGATAAAGTCTGGAAGAGCTAAGGCGTGAGGCATGTTTCTCTTTTCCTATCCTAAGCGAAACTGTGAGTTCCAGAAGGAAAAACCTGTGTCTTATAATTCTCTGTATCCTCTTTAGCATGGTATCCTGAACATGGTTTGTTCTCAGACCAAATTTCGTAGACTCTTAATGTGAGAGGGCAACTTAAAGACCACCTCGTCCAAACTTCTCATTTTCCAGGGTATAAAACAGAGGCCCCAAGATGGGGAGGGTATTGCTTGAGGTCATACATCTAGCTGTGGTTGTAATCCCTGCATATCTAAAGCACTTTAGAGTTGATAAAGTGCTTTCACATATACTTTCTTATTTAATCCTACAAATAGCCTAATGAGCTAGGTATGATTCTCTCATTATATCATATAGGTGAGAAAAGGGCAGCTCACAGAGGTTGAAAAACCAGACCAAGATCATCCAGCTCCTGATGGACTGTCTTCTGATCAGAGTTCAGCACTCTTCTGACCCTAGCTAGCCGTAATGTCAGGCAGTAACTGGGGGTTCCAAAACACTTGTTGAGTGAATTAACCTCTACTTGACTGATAAAGGAATAGCCTTGCACAAATGAGCAAATATATATTTATTGAATGGACAGACAGGTGGTTGGAGGTATATTTAATTCCCTTCTGATACTTGACTCTCTTCTCTATGATGACCTTTTAGGGGTGAAAGGCCACCCTCTCTTGAGTCAAATGCAGTCAACGAGAGCCTCGCCAGGACTAGACAGACGCGGAGTGTGGATGTCACCTCAATGCTTATTGATTGCGAACTGTCCAGCTGGTCCTCCTGGACCACGTGTGATCCTTGTCAGAAGAAAAGGGTAGGTACCCAGGCCTTGGGAGACCTCTGAACTTCCAGGAGCCCTAATCCTCAGCAAGATCGTCTGAGGCATTACTGACAGCGCCTGCATCATATTGGGACCTGGGTAAATGTTGGCTGATTTAATTAATGGATTTTATTCCTCTGAGTTTCCAAGGAGCAGTCAGATCCTTTCTTTGATCTTTCAGATTTTTTCCAAGCATATCTGTCCTTGCTCCCATTAGCAGCTTCTTAATTAGACTTCCTACCTCCAACCTTGCTCTTTCAATCCATCTTTCATGGTGCAGCCAGGGGAGCTATTGAAAATGAAAGTCTGGCCAGTCTGGCCCCAACTTGGACGTCCAAAGTCTCTGCATGGCCCTTAGGATCAAGTCCAGACTCATGGTGTTCAAGGCCCCCCATGCCTTGGTCCGGGCCTACGTCTCCATAGAACAGCCCCCATGCCAGCACACAGGACACGTGTATTTTCCTGCACATTTCACACTCTGTCTGTTCCCTTATTCATGCCGCTTTCTTAGGCTGGAGTGACCTTCCCCCCTCCTTCACCAGCTAACACCTACTCATGATTTGAAACTGCTTAGCGGCCGCCTCTTTTGAGAAGCTTTCCCTGACTTCTCAGCCCCCCTTGCCCTTAGATAGATACCCTTTTATGAACTACAATAGCTCCTTATTCCTCCTGTATCCTAACACTTATCATTTACTTTTCTTTTATCATTGGTCTTTCCATTAAATGATGAGCGCTTAAAAACGTATTCAATACTGTATCTTCAGTGTATAGGCCAATGTCTGGCATGTAAGAGGTGCTCCATAAACATGTGTTGTTTGATCTCATCATATTTCTTGACATCTCTATAAGGAAGGGAGGATAATTGTTACACTTTCTGTTAGGCAGATGGATAGAGACCCAGAGCAGGTAAGTGATTTCTTGCGTTCACCCAGTAGCAAAAACAGACCTTGAACTCAGGCCACTGGCCTCCTTGTCTAGCATTCTACCAGTCAAAACACACAGTCTCTGCAGTATTTGTTCTTCGATCTTCGTCGTCACAGGAGGGCTGACCCAGGAGCCAGCTCTAAGAACAGGATGTGTCAGAGAAAAGGGAACGGTTCTCATTTCCCCGGCTCCTTGGGAAACTGAGCCAGCCATGGGCTAGGACTCTAAAGAGGCTGTGGAAGTAGGCCCAGGACAATTGCACGCTTAACTGGATCAATATGGAGAGCCCTGCAGGCTTATTCAGTTCCCAAAGTAGGCATTATTGCTGATGTGATCAACATTGATCCAGTTATCTGGATAATTGCTTCATCTGCACCGTAAACCAGGAAGACCCAGCATGAGCCGTCCATCCATCCACGCACTCAGCCAGACAGAGCTCTGCACTCAGACTTTGCCACACGTGGTCCCTCAGTGTACATCACTGCTGTCTGCCGGGTCAGTGGCTGGGAGTTCATCAAAACCTTTCGACTGGAATTGGGAGATGTCTTTCCTCCGTCATCTCCACACTCCTCAAACCCATTTTGTCTCTGGTGCCTGGGGCTAGTCTTCTGGCATCTTCTTTGCAGACCTTATCCCTGTCCTGCTAGCCTCTGCCTTCCAGGAAGAAAGACTCTGGGAAAGCAAAGGACCATGGGTGGATGCTTGTCTGTGTTTCTTTTCTAGATTTCCAGATACCATGCACGTGATAAGTGTGGCTGCTTAACATGTCAGTCTGTAAAGGGGCTGCTGTCCTGCTTTGCCCCCTTTGGTGGTACCAAAATCTTGACTACCATTTGGATGCCACCCAAATCTGATCATTTCCTTCCTCTGCAGTGGTTTCTCATTTCCCCATAATGAAGTACTAAATCCAGCCTTCCTGAGGCCTGGGAGGCCCTGCCTCACCTGCTCCTGGCTACGTCTCCCTCCATCTCTTGCCACTCTCCCTCCTTCACTCTTCACTCCAGCTGTGATGGATTTCTTCTTGTTTCCTGGAACAAGGTGCACACTGTCTAGTCTCTCAGCTTTGGCACAGCAGTTCCCTCCACGCAGATCGCCCTTCTCTCTCCTCCTCAGCCAGCTCTCCGTGTTTGCCTGACGTGTCTACTCACCCTCTGGGGCTTAGCTTAGATGTCGCTTCACTGTCTCCTAAGGCTGCACTGCGGATCCCCCTCTGCGTTTACAGAGCGCTCAGTACTGCCCCTCTCGTGGCACCCGTCGCACTGTGTTGTCACTGCCTGGTGTTGACCATCATCACCACCACCACCATCTGCAGCCTCCTCGAGGGCAGCCCAGAGGGCACGATTATGATCAAAACCAAACAAGCATAAGTAGCACCTAACATTGGGTGGCTCAATCAAAAGTTTGGAAATCCAATCCATATTTCTGGAATAAACAATCTAGAGATAGAGAAACATTGACCGCTAAAAATCATTAATAATTAAAAAGAAAAATGAGCACAAGCAATTGAGTGCCTCCTGTGTACCAGACAACATGAGGTTTCATATATATCTCACACATATAATTGAAACTCCATAACTGTATATTTAGGTAATTCATTATCCCCATTTTATAGATGAGTAAATTGAGATCACAGTGCTTAAGTAGCTTACCTGATATCACATAACTAAAAAGTATCAGAGTCAGTGGCTCCAAAGTGCATGCTTTTGTGTTATAAGCTACTTAGTAAATGAGAATACTTGAATCAACCCATTGGATTAATCAAGCTGAAAGACTGAACTGGCTGCATCAAGGCACTTATACCTTTGAGTCCAAAGCCCACGCTTTCCCCACATTTAGCAAATCTTTACTGATCACTGTGGATGCAGAAACTGAAGATAAGGTCCCTGCCCTCAGAGGGCTCCCAGTCTATTTGAAATAGACAACCAGCCAATGGCAACATAGATCCCTAAGTGTACCCCTTAGCTCCCCAGGTCTCCAAGGCTCTGCCCTTGGTTCACCTTGCTCCTCTCTGCTACAGTACAGACATGCCTACTTGCTCCAGCCCTCTCAGTTCCATGGGGAACCGTGCACCTTCTCTGACAAGGAAGTTGAAGACTGTGTTTCCAACAGGCCATGCAGAAGTCAAGTGCGCTGTGAAGGCTTTGTGTGTGCGCAGACAGGTATAAAGGGACGCAGGAACGGGAGGGGAAAGCTATCAAGTGAGCCAATGGCACATGATGGTGGGAGGACTGGCCATTGCCTGGTGCTCAAGATCACGGTCCTGTGTCAGGTCAGGAGGCCTCCTTGACCTCTTTTTACACATATTATTTCATAAAAACAACCCTACCCTGTAGGTGTTAATATTACCCCCATTTTACAAATTGAGAAATTGAGACTTGGAGAAGTTACTCACGCAAGATCATATAGCAGGTAAGTGGAGGAGGTACAATTAGGAATCGGGGAATTCAAATTACATTCACTGACATTATGGACGCCAAAATTATGTGTGCTAGAATAAGAACTCCCGAGTTAAATCTTACTTTGACTTTGTAATTTAGAGAAATCACTTAACCTCCTCACTTGTTGGTTCTCTAAACAGAAAATCAGAAGTGATGTTAATACCTTACAAGTTTGCTATAAACATCAAGTGACACAATGGATGTGAAAGCTCTTTGCAGACCCTGAGTTCTGCTGGCTTTGTCAGAGGTTTGAGGCTAAGTGCAATGTAGCAAAGCCACCTGCAACAGTCCTCTTCCTACGCACCTTTGCTCGTGTGACAAGGACACACGTGGGTAGGGTGGGTAGCATCGTTTATCTCTGAAAGCTCTTTGGTGAGTTGGTCCCTGCACTTCTGTATCACCAAGTACAGCATAACCCTTAACCCACGAGATAGTCATAAAACATTTTCGATTAAAGGAAGCAAGGGAAAAAAAGAAAAGACAGATGAACGGGCAGACAGAGGGAAGGAAGGGAGGAAGGCGCGCACAAATGAATAATCATCAGTGGCAGAGCTAAGTAAACACTTGTCTTTTCAATTCATTCCTCTGGCTCATTCAGGCAAACGTATGCCTCTCTGTTTCTCCAAGGCTCCAGCAAAAATCAGAGTATTTTGACCCAAATTATCTAGATGGGAGTTGCAACTCTCTACATTCTCTGTAACCATGTGGACTGTGCTTAGGGATCTTCTCAGAAAGAATTAGAGCAATTTCTAGGGCTTATTACAAAGGCGAAACTCCATCCAGTAAATCTGAAAGACTTTTACAGGGTGTCCATGGACTAATTATGACCAGTGTTCCATGATTCTGACCAAAGCCACAATGGTTATTTGGGCAGGCTTTAGTTTAAATGCCTTGTAAGGAACACATGAAAACCAGATTGTTACTCTTCTGCCTTTAATACCCCAAAACATTGGTTAAAAATGACCAGACACATCTGAGGAAAAAAGGTTACCTGTCTTATGGGCTTTATCCCGCAAGAATATACAAATAAGAAAGGAAGTCAAGTCAATGGGGAAAAGAGTTTCAAGGAAGCAAATAATTTTAAACATACAGTCCAAATAATTTTATCATCTAAAAGTAGTCCGGCGCTTCCCTGGTGGCGCAGTGGTTGAGAGTCCGCCAAGGCAGGGGACACAGGTTCGTGTCCCGGTCCGGGAAGATCCCACATGCCGCGGAGCGGCTGGGCCCGTGAGCCATGGCCGCTGAGCCTGCGCGTCCGGAGCCTGTGCTCCGCAACGGGAGAGGCCACAGCAGTGAGAGGCACGCGTACCGCAAAAAAAAATAAAAGTAGTCCGAATGGCTCTGGTGTTGAAGGCAGTGTGGTTTAGTGGGGAGAGTTTGTGATAAGAAAGCTATAGGTTCCAATCCTCCTGCCAGTACTTACCAGCAATGTGCATTTGGACCATCCAAACACTAATAATAGTAATAACAACACACATCCAGCACTTACCATGAGCCAGTACTGTTTCATTCATTTAAATCCCCAGCAACCCTAGGGGGTAGGTATGATGGAGTCTCTATTTTACAGATGAGTACATTGAGGCGGGGGTTGGGGTCAGGTAACATTTGGAAGGTCCCACGACTAGTACTATTATAGGGCCCACCGAACCCACCACCTCTCACCAGTGCCAAGCAGAGGAGTCCAGCCTTCCTTCCTGTCTGGCCACTCGACCCCTGCCTAGTGGATCTGCCCTCAAGTACTTTCAGAAATATAACACTGGCTTCTTTGGGGGGTTAAACTGTGGATTCCATTACCCACCCACCCCGATACATGAGGACTAATGCAAACAGAGCATTAAAGGCGCAGCAAAGTGTCCGGCCCACAGTGGGTCTCAAACCATGTGAGTCCCCCCCCATCTTACTGGCGTCGGACCGTGGGTAACCCCCTTTCTGCATTCCAGGGAGGTGTGTAAACCGCAGACTTCTTTGTAACGGGGACAACGACTGTGGAGACCAGTCAGATGAGGGGAACTGTAGAAGGATTTATAAAAAATGTCAGCAGGAAATGGACCAATACTGGGCCATTGGCAGCCTGGCCAGTGGGTAAGTTACCGCCTTCTGTTGTAGAGTTGGAAGGGCACACAGTTAAATGTGATTCTGGAGAAGAACCAGGGATGGACCTGTAAACAGAGTGGCTCCGTTTTCCTTTCTGAAAAAGGCAGGGGTGTACGCGGATGCTTGCGGCTACTCCCGGAGGACAGACCCAGGGCCTCCGGGAGCACATCCCACAGAGAGATGGACCTACGCAGCTGCAGGGAGGGAGCATTGAGGGCAGAGCTGTGTGTTGGGGCCACGGAGGCTCCACGCGAGGGCTGGGGGAAGGGTTATTTGACACCTGCTCTGTGACTGTGTTAGGTACTTTCTAAGCATTACCTTTCTTTTTTTTTTTTTTTTTACATCTTTATTGGAGTATAATTGCTTTACAATGGTGTGTTAGTTTCTGCTGTATAACAAAGTAGAGGTAAGACAGGAATAAAGACACAGACCTACTAGAGAATGGACTTGAGGATACAGAGAGTGGGAAGGGTGAGCTGTGACAAAGCGAGAGAGTGGCATGGACATATATACACTACCAAAGGTAAAATAGATAGCTAGTGGGAAGGATTACCTTTGAATCCCCTTGACAGCTGCGAGGGAGGTTTATCTGTTTCTCATCGGGCTGGCCCAGAGGAGAAGGTGCTAAGTAATTAGCCGGTGAAGGAGCGCATTTCCAGCACGGCTCTGCAGCCACTCTGTGTGCAGCCAATCTGAGGGCCTCTGAGTTGGTTAAATCCTCTGGGGAGGTGAGGGGTCAGAAGGGACCAGACTGCCCTGGTGCCCACCCTCCCTTCCTGCTGTGCACTGCAGCCTCTCAGCCTCCAGGGGAAGAGGAGGGCCTCCCTTCAGACGCCTCACAAATCAGCGTGTGTGACGCAGTGTGGGGAGCAGAGTGGCTCTGGATGGGGTTCTCCCTCTTCCTAAATGAACGTCAGACCTCCATCCTGAAAGGTTGTCATTAGAGATACAGACGCCTCAGATGGGGAAAACCTCCTCTCAGGACCACCTTAGAAACTAGTGACTATAAGCCCCATCTCCTCGATAAGGAAACTGAGGCCTGGAAAGTTAAGAGAGTTCTCAGAAGTCACACGGCAAAGAGGGTGACAGAGTGGACATTCAGAGCCAGTAGCAGAGGCTGACTGGACCCTGCGGGAGGGGCAGAAATACGACTCACAGGCCACGGGACCCTGGCTGAGGCACTTGTCTGTGCGGTGCCTTAGTTTTGTCGTTTGTAGACGGAAGTTAGTAATACCCTTCTTTCCAATCTGTGAGGGATGCATAAGCTAATGCCGTGGTAATAAACTAATACACAAGAGGCAGCAGGTGTGCGTGTGGTGGGAAGAAAGCAGACTCTGCTCTTGACTTAAGACACTCAGACTTTGAGTCCTGGCCCTGCCAGCTGCTGGGCAGTTCGGTTGCCCTCTCTGTGCCTCGCTTTCCTCATCTGTTAAATGGGTATAATAATAATACCCATGGATTCAGTGAGCCAATATGTGTAATTGATTATTACAGTATTAAAAAAATAAATGGGGCTTCTCTGGTGGCGCGGTGGTTGGGAGTCCGCCTGCCGATGCAGGGGGCGTGGGTTCGTGCCCCGGTCCAGGAGGATCCCACATGCCGCGGAGCGGCTGGACCCGTGAGCCATGGCCGCTGAGCCTGCGCGTCCAGAGCCTATGCTCCGCAACGGGAGAGGCCAAAACTGTGAGAGGCCCGCGTACCACAAAAAAAAAAAAAAGAATATACATTATTATGCTACAAGAAACTCTGTCACAGGAGAGCCTAAGACAATTCTGGTAGAGCAGAACAGGCCAACAGGCAGAAGCTAAAAGGAGACAGAGCTCCTTTGAACAAAAAAATGGCTGTCGGTAGTAGTCAAAGCAGACTTCCAAGAATGGTCTAGCATGGTCGGCAAGAACAAGCCTCCAGGAATGGAGGCTTCTTAGGAGGCGGTGAGAAAGAATGTCAAATTAGAGACAGTATTTTCATTCTTTCTAAATGGACATAATGGCATCCAGGACTTCAGGGACATTGAGTAAGGTGATGCCCTGAGCCATCTGTGACTGTGTCTGTTTCCAGTTAGACCCTCAGTAAATGGGAATTAATTTAGTGTCTTGTGATGGGGGTCATACAGAAATTAAGAAGAAAACCACCATCCCAAGGAGCACAGAATCTAGGGGAGACAACAGACACATAAATAATAACAAGCCTTTATCACAGACCAAGTAGTGTTCTAAGCACTTAACAAATATGGACACGTGTAATCCTCACAACCACTCCAAGAGATAAGATTTTCTTTGTTCCCATTTTACGAATGAGGAGACTGAGGTACAGAGAGGTTAACTGGTGTACCCAAGGTTACAGAACTCGTAAATGGCAGAGCAGGAATTTGACCCCAGGCATCTGGCTGCAGAGTCCATGTTCTTGCCTCCCATGCTAGACCATTCTTAGAAGGCAACTGCAGTGGGTGCAGACAATAAATACATGAATGGGGCAAGCACGGGGTCTAATGAGGACCTCTAATGCACGCAGCTTGGTACAAGTGTCAGTGAAGGCTGCCCACGACAGACAACGACGGAACCCATTCTTGAGAGATAAGTGAGAGATAAAACAGTGAATGGCTGGAAGGGCATTTAGGCGTAGGGAACAGCCCTTACACAGAAGAGGAGCAAAGCAGACTGGAGGAAGAACACCCCCAAGTAGTAAGGGACTGGCTTTGTGACTGTGGCTGGGAGTGTCCAGAGATGAAGCCGGAAAGCTGGTTTCATCCAGATATTGAGGGCCTTGAGTGCCGTACCAAGGAATCTGGCTGTCCTTTAGTAGGTCTACCAGTTGGGATTACACCCTCACCTCTTACCCTTCTCCGCCCCTTCCCTGCAGGATAAATTTGTTCACAAACAACTTGGAGGGCCCAGTTCTCGATCACAGGTATTACGCCGGTGCCTGCTCCCCCCATTACATACTCAACACGAGGTTTCGGAAGCCATACAATGTGGAAAACTTCATCCCACAGGTATGTGCCGGCCAGGAAGCCACCACAGGGCCATGGCAGGGACACTGGCAGAGCAGCCAGTAGCATGGATCCAGACCCGGCCTACAGCCTGCCTGCTGGGCGAGCGCCGACGCATCGCTTTTTCTCTCTGAGCGTCAATTCTTCATACGTAAAATGGGTGGTCCCTTCCTCTGGACACAGTGGTGAGGCTGACATGCCATGTATAGTAAAGGCAGTACAGAGATGTAGTAGCCGTAATCATACTAACGGTAATAACAAAAGCTCCCGTGAAGAGACGGGCATAGCTTAGGATTTGGAGTCTCACAGATGCCTTTGCAACTTACCATCTGTATCATCTTAAAGGCTCTGCGCCTCCGTTTTCCTGTCTTTAAAATGGGAGTTATAAAGCTTCTACCTGCACGCAGAGGATTAGTGAGGTGATTAGTGAGTGTAAGTGCTTAGCACACACAATACCTGGTTTAATTGGTGAGTCTCAGGAAGCGCTAACTCTTCTTTTTGGGGGGGGATGATAAAAAGGCTATTTTTGTTTTTTATTTATAGCCATAGATAGAGAAGACTGGTAGCTTCCGTTTCATATTTGTAGCAAAAGCAAATACAGACACTGTAAGGTCCATACTTTATTTTGCCTTTGGAAAATTTCACAGACTTTCACATATAAACATTGGTATGACAGCTGGGACACCCTACCTAGACTTCCAGAGTTTATATAGACATTACAGACAAAGAATTATATCAGTGATGGAAGAGCAAACGGTCAGTGGGGTAGGAAGTGACACAAGCGACTTAACCTTGTGACTGGAATCATGAGTCAGTGGTTTGAATAAATGTAGTCAATTGAGTGGCAAAGAGATAGATGTTTCAGATGCCAGGTGATACTAGAATCATCGTGACAGACATGCAAGAATCCTAGCGTCCAGAGACAGCCAGATGACAGGAAGTGCTAACTCTTATTATCAAGTCCTTGCCTATTAGAACCAGGCTTTGTTCTAAGCATTTTTTTAAGTTATAAAATGCTCTACCAAGATAAGCCTGTGTTATTAACAAGCAGACTTAAAAGCAAACTCACAGGAAGTGGGGTTTAGAATAGACTGTGTTACAGTGTGACACACACACCTGAGACTGAGGGAGAGACTTGGGTGCCAGGCCTGGCTCTGTCACAGGTCCCAGTTGTTCTTTAGGCTAAGTTCCTGCTCTTCTCTGTGCCTCAGTTTCCTCATCTGTAAAAGGAGGGGGCTGGACTGGATGACGTGGATGGTAGTTTTCACGTCTAAAATTGTGCAGTCCTGAGGTTAGACTGCTACTCCTCCTCCCTCTCCTTTCCTGCTCCCCTCCCCACACATAGTTATTGGCTGAAAAAGACAAAATGCGCCTTGGGACAAACACACCCTCCCCCGTGGTGTCCAGCTCCATCCCTGTGGCCTCCGCTTTCAAGGGAGGATCTCAGAGTAGCCGTTTATCCTCCTGGTAAAGACAGCTCCTGGCCCAGGCAGGATATAGAGCTTCCTCTCTCCATAGCTGTGTTTTGAGCCCTGTGCCAGGCGCTGTACAGTGTTTCACCCACATAAACTCAACCCTCAGAACAAGCCCAATGAAGGACCCGTTATCATATCCATTTTACACATGAAGAAACCGGGGCACAGAGAGGTTAAGGCCGATGTCCAGGGTTACCCAACGAGAAAATGGTGCCTCCCACCTTGGGTGCCTTACTCCCCGCCACGCTCAGAATCACACCTGCTTTTCTTCCTCGGAAGCTGAGGTGTTATGGGGACTGCAAGTATCCCGAAGCCGGTGGGGCGTGGGCGGAGACGCTTTGGGGCTGGTTACTCAGAGGCCACCGAGGCAGCGCCCTTGGCAGTTCCCTGTGCACAGCACCACGAGCACTGATTTTCGAGCAAACAGCTCCTCTAAGTTCTCAAAGGCACTTGGCTGCCCTGTCCCTGCATCGCCCCTGCACTGCCTTTCTTCACTGAGCTCCTCTTACGGCCTCCGCATTGGCTTGTCTCTCTGACCCCAGATTCATCCCTTCCAACCCAACCGCGCTTCCATCCCGTCACGAGCTTCCTGATGCTCAGCTGCTTCCTCGGTTGGCTCGTTCTTGGATTGAGCTCACATTTTGACAGGTCATTCAGAGCCTCAGCGTCTGGATGCCAGCACACCCTCTCATAGCACCTTTGTCTTCCCCTCACTCTTGTATCTTCTGATACAACTGCACTAGCATCCCTACAGTTTCTGGACCACACCCTGCCCTTGCCCACCTCCACGTCTCTGCCTACAGCCCAGAATGTTCTCCTACGTTTCTGTCAGTTGACGTCCAAATCAAGCGCCCACCTCTGAGTATCAGCTTGGACACATCTGTTTCTCCTGCTGGATCAAGAGCCCTGGGGGTGGAGATGTGGGCGCCTCTGAGTATTTTGTGTCCGGAGCACTTAGTCTAGTACCTGGAACATAGTAAGAGTACAGTGGATATCTGTTGACTTGAACTGATGTAAGTCAAATGACATAAGGAACATTTTCTTTTTTCTTCCTTCAGACCCAAGGCAAATATGAATTTGCACTGACAGAATATGAATCATACTCAGATTTCGAACATAATGTCTCAAGGACAACAATTAGCAAGTTTAGTTTCAGCTTTGGTTTTAAAATACCTGGGATATTTGAACTTGGCATTAGCAGTGCAAGTGATAACGGCAAACGTTTTATTAGCAGGACCAAACGATTCTCTCATACGGTAAGTACCCTTCGGGTGCTCTTCCATTTCTATGTATTCATTTGAATTTTCATGCCCACAGATGTGTCTGTATTCTGTATTGCTACTAGTAATGGCAGCCAATTATATTTGCTATCTCAAAAAGCTTTTCACAAAAAATACCTTGGCCTTACATTAACTTACTTTTCAGAAAGGCCAGACAGGGGTGGCCTTCTATAATTATTTACTTTCTTTTTTTTTTTTTTTTTAGTATGGCATTGTTTTTGTTTTTGTCTTTTTTTACTATTTTAATTTTATTGGCGTATAGTTGATTTACAATGTTATTTTCTCAGTTTTAATTTTTTTATTGAAGTATAATTGATTCACAGTGTGTTCATTTCTGCTGTACAGCAAAGTGATTCATGTATACATATAAAGACATTCTTTTTTTAATATTCTTTTCCATTATGGTTTACCATAGGTTATTGAATATAGTTCTCTGTGTACTCTCATTTTCTAATGAGCTTTTCCCTTGGTTTTCATTAAGCTAAGAACATAGCTTTGCAAGACTAAATCATCTCTGGAGACTTTTCGACTCCCAGCAATTTGACTTCTGTTCCAAATATTCAGATGAAATTCCTCTCCAGATTGTCACCCAAGACCTCTTCTGGGGTCACCTCCAACTTCTTGGGGGTGTTGTTGTGGTCACATGCCTGTTTCTCCTGCTTGCTTTCTGGTCCGTATCAGTTACTTTCCTTCCTGGGTTCTAACAGCCCCACCTGTTCTCTATTTTCATTTGTGGCCCTCTTCCCTTCTTACTCTACAGCTGCTGCAGGTGACTCTTCTGTTCACCCCGCTCCTCTCCCAGGGCAAGCATGAGCCTTCACCACCGCTTCTCCCCTTTCTGTGAAGCTCAGACCCGCACCACCCATTCCTCTAGTTATCACTACTTAGATGTCTTATGGACACTCCAAAGCAAGTGCTTCCCGCCAAGCTGTCTGTGTTAAATAGCATTCTTTTCCTTCTGCCTTTCCAGGCTAGGAATGTCAGAATCATATTTGGCTCTCTTTTCTCTTCATTCCCACATTTGTTGGCCACCAAATCCTTTAGGTTCACTTTCCAGTATTTCTTCATTTTTTTTAAATTAAAGTATAGTTGATTTACAATGTTGCGTTAACTTCTGCTCTACAGAAAAGTGGTTCAGGTATACATAAATATATACATTCCTTTTTGTGTTATTTTCCATCGTGAATATAGTTCCCTATGCTGTACGGTAGGACCTCGTTGGTTATCCATTCTATGCATAATAGTTTGCATCTGCTAACCCCAAACTCCCACTCCATCCTTCCCCCTGTCCTGGCCTTGGCACCCACAAGTCTGTTCTCTATGTCTGTGAGTCTGTTTCTGTTTCATAGATAAATTCATTTGTGTCATATTTTAAATTCCACATATAAGTGATGTCATATGGTATTTGTCTTTCTCTGTCCGACTTACTTCACTTAGTATGATAATCTCTAGTTGCCTCCGTGTTGCTGCAAATGGCATTATTTCATTCTTTTCATGGCTGAGTAACATTCCATCGTATATATATACCACATCTTCTCTATCCATTCGTCTGTCGATGGACATTTAGGTTGTTTCCATGTCTTGGCCATCCAGTATTTCTTAATCAGACTCTGATTACATCTTCACTAGCCCAGGCCCTTTCATCTCTGGCTTCAGCCCTCCTAACGGGTCTCCTGTCTTCCAACTTGCCCCTTCAAATTTATGTGCTTCCAGAAAAATGTTTTTATGATACTAATCTAATCGTATCAGCTGCTCCCTGTTGCCCATAAGGTGAAGATCAAAGCCCATGACTTAGTGGAAGAGGAGCAACTGGAGTGTGAAGTAAGGTGACAGGCAGGTGGACTTGAAGAATCTTGGATTCCAGAGTGAACGAGGTGCATTTATTCTCTGGTCGCTGAGAGTTTGCAACATGAGCATGATGTGGTAGCAAACTAATCTGAGAGGAGCGTGGAGGAAATTAAAAGTCTACAGCGATTTATGTGAGAAAAAGGGAGTGGTGAGGGGCTCAGAAAGTTCTCTGCTGCCAAAATATTAACCAGCAGAAAATGAGTCGTAAACGTGAACTAGACTGTAACTGTCTCTGCTTATTTTCCTTCATCTTCTCGGCTGTGAACAACTTGGGGACAGAGACTGTTTCTTTCATCTTTAGATCCAGGATGGCGCTCGGTAGGTGCTCAAGACTAAAATATAGTGATGAAGGACAGGATGATTAAAAGGACCTTGCCTTGTTAGGAGAGAAAGAGAGGGGTACCATCCTTTGCACCTTCTCTCTCTCCCTCCCTCCCTCCCACCTCCCTGATTCAAACAGCCAGTTATAGAATGGTTACATCGTGCTAGGCACTAAACTAGACACTTGGGACCTAGAGACAAATATAACACGATTCTTGCCTTCAAGCTCACAGTCCAGTAGGAGAGGTAAACACGTTTGCAGATAACCTAGTCCTGATTTTGCTATCAGTTGTAATATAGCATGGTCTATACTACAAAGGAAATAGGAGCAACACGCAGGGCAATCCTGGGAGATGGAGTGTGTGTCAGGGAAATTCAGGGATGGCATCACATAGGCAGCAACAGGTAAGCAGGGATTTAAAATATAAGTCGGTGTGTGTCAGGCAGAAAAGGGAGGGAAGAGCATTTCTGGCAGAAGGAACAACATGTGCAAAATTATATTATGAAAGAGATGTGGGGAAGAATGAAACGTTAAACGGATGCTGAGGTACGGTGTGGGCAGTGGAGAATAGTAAGGTATGCGGGGTAGGGTGGGGAAAACTTCAGGGTTGTAGAAGATGAAGCCAGGAGGCTACTGGGGGACAGATTGTGAAGTTCTTACATTCAGAGTAAGGGAGTTGATTTTATTCTGCAGGCAGTAGAGAGCCAACGCAGGGTTTTGTTTTAAGCCCAGAAGAGCATTGTAATAACAGTTTTAGGACGTCAACTCTGACTGGAGCATTGAGGGCAGCCAGAGGGAGAAAGGAAATCAATGGGGAAGCTTTTGTCATAACCCAGGCAGAGGAAGAAGGCTAAAATATTTAGAAAAGTCATGAACAGAGCACCTAGTGACTGCTTAGGTTGGAAGGATGGGAAGAAGGGAGTCATGAGTCACTGGGGCAGGACTAGGGTGGGGGAGAGCAGGGCAGGGAGCAGAGGTGGCATGGCTTATAGAGCTGACGGGTCAAGCTGGCTGAGAGTTTTAAGATGAGGGGAGAATGTGTACTTCCCACACATTCACCTTTTCCTCAGCCTTCACTGCAGTGTAGGAACCTCTCGCTTTGGGTTACAGTAACATTCCTGGATGCTTGACCTTCATCTAGCATTACCATGTTTCAGTCTTTCCCACACACCAGGGGTCACGAAACTTTTTCTGTAAAGGGCCAGAGAGTAAATATTTCAGGCTTTGCGGGGCCATAGGGTCTCTGTGGCAACCGCTGAGCTCTGCCATCATAGGGTGACAGCAGTGATAGACAACGCATAAACAAGTAGGCATGGCTGCACTGCAAAAAACTGGATTTACAAAACCAAGCACCGGATCCTGAGTGCAGGCTGAGGTTTGCTGACCGTTGCCATGTGCTACGGTGTCCAGCCTTCCTAAAGCACCACTTCTACTCTTTCTTGAGTGCCTTTTCTTCAGAGTTTAAAAAGCATCAACTGGCCTCTCTCGCCTTCCAAGATGGCCCACACCCTGGCTGTGGAGTGTGTATCTCCCTGAATAAGCCTTCTTTCTCTTTAAAAAAAAAAAAGAAGCGTCAACCAAGAAGTTGCCTTTGCAGGTCCGCAAACCCCGTCTCCCCTCAGTGGTCCACGGGCACCTGCTGCTCCCTGCCTTGTCTGCTTCTGCTTCCCTTTCTCCTTGGTCCTTATTTGCTACTGTAAGGAAGTGAGTGAAGAACAAGCTCTTCCAAGCTGAAAAGTACATCAGAATATTTCTGAGAAATGAAGGCTTGTCAAAGAGGCCACCTTCCCTCAAGTCTCCTAAAGGAATCATGAGTGATGACTCCTGGCCAAGAACACGGGATGGTATTTGGAAAGTTCATCTTCTTATTCCAGATTCCTGACTTTAAAGGTCTGCTTTTCCCTTGTTGGTCTTTCATTTAGAAAAGCGCATTTCTGCATGCACGCTCTGACCTTGAAGTAGCGCGTTACAAGCTGAAACCCAGGAACCTCATGCTGCATTACGAATTCCTTCAGAGAGTCAAGCGGCTGCCCCTGGAGTACAGCTATGGGGAGTACAGAGATCTCTTTCGTGATTTCGGGACCCACTACATCACAGAGGCCGTGCTCGGGGGCATTTATGAATACACGCTCATCATGAACAAAGAGGCCATGGAGAGAGCAGGTACGCTGCCCAAGGACCATGGCTTTACTGATGGGGCACATGGAAGTGTGAGTTAACAGGGAGAGGCTCCTATTCCTTGTTGGGGGAGGCGTTAGGAATTATGCTCTGAGTTTTCCTCATCCCTCCCTGGCTGTACTTTCACAGTTTCATTGACAGATTCCTCATCGTTTCTTTTCTTTTTTTTTGAGTTACGCGGGCCTCTCACTGCTGTGGCCCCTCCCGTTGCGGAGCACAGGCTCCGGACGCGCAGGCTCAGCGGCCATGGCTCACGGGCCCAGCCGCTCCGCGGCATGTGGGATCTTCCCGGACCGGGGCACGAACCCGTGTCCCCTGCATCGGCAGGCGGACTCTCAACCACTGCGCCACCAGGGAAGCCCCCCTCGTCGTTTTTTGAATTGGTTGATGTTGGTCCTCCTTTGCCAGCCCTCTCTCTGGGCAGTCCTCTTTTCTACATAACTCCCTCTAGACAATAGCATCCAATCTCCTGGCTTTAAATGCCTTGAACATGCAGATTATTCCCAATGCATATGTCTATCCTGAATCTCTTCTGTGCACCCAAGAGCTCATGTGGAAATGCCTCTGAGATATCTTCATTTGAATGTCTAATGACCATCAGAAACTTAACATGCCCCAAAGAGAACTTTTGCATATGTTTCTTTGCAGTCATCCGCATCTCAGAATGGTTCCACCATTCAGTCAGTGGCTCAAGGCAAAAACCTAGGCGTCAACCTTGATTATTTTTCTTTCTTCCCAATCTATTAGTAAGTCCCATCAGCTCTACCCCCCAAATTATCTTCTCTTTCTGTCTTGACTGTTACCACCTTATGCTCACGCCAAGACCAGTGTTTCTCAAAATTTAATATGAATGTGAATTATCTATAAATCTTGTAGGAGGTAGATTCTCATTCAGTAAGTTTGAGTTGAGACCCAAGATTCTGCATTTCTAACCAGCTTTGAGGTAATATCAGTGCCGTTGGTCCCTAGACCACGCTTTGCGCAGCAATGTTCCAGATTATTATCAGAGCCTCCAAATTAACACTCAACTCCCATTCCCTTTCTACAATCCATTCTCCGTGCAGATATTACAGGTCTTCCCACTTGCAATCAACTTCAAGTCCAAGGTATGACTTCTTCCTCCCAATCCAGTATTCTTTCCTCCAACATGGCATTTGTCAGGTTAAGTGACCTGCCCTAGGTCACACAGTTTACAGTGGCAGCGCCAGGGCTTGGTTACAGGTCCAGTGTACTTGCAAGAGGACACATGGTGTACAAGGTAAATCTAGATCAGTGTGGCCTCAGTCTTGCCAAGATCTGTCCTCCATACCAGAGGTTTCAAAAGCACTTTTCATAGTTCCTCAGATTGCTTCCTACAGAAAGGTTCTGTGATCAACTTGGATAAACATATAATAGATCCCACTTTTAGAGTTTCACAGGTGTGCTGAAGTCAAGTGACCACTCCACCTCTTTTGATACAACATTTGTCACACTGGCTTGACTGCAAAAGCCTGGTTTCTTGTCATTCTTACTGTTACAAGAATTATAAGAGATATCATCATGGAATTCATGTTTCAAGGAACATGCTTTGGGGAAAACTGATCTGCACCAACATTTCTAGACAATCCCAGGTACCAAAGCTGTTCTCCTCTCCTTTCCCTGGCCTCACAGTGCTACAGAAAGGTGTTTACAAGTCATACCGAAGACTTCAGCAAGCCCAGGATAGGAAGATGCCTTGGGGAGAATTAGAAAGGGACAGATGGGCAATGGTCCAAAAACGGAGAAGAAATAAGGGAAATCAGCTCCTTTTCTTTGCCAGGCACTATACCCGACACTTCGTAAGCATTAACTCAACTAATCAATTAACAAATTCTTTCTACTATATCAAAGAGTAGAGTGGGAAGGGTCAGGGGAAGGGGGACAGCCTGCAGCAGGCTCTACTCACTGGATTCATCCCTAGAGGTCTGATAAGGAGCCACATTTTTAGAAAGTGACTCTGAGCATGTCCTGTCTTTGGAGAGCAGCAAAAACCCTCAGAGTCTTTGAAGAGGCTGAAAGGGGACGTCGATGCTGATCTCTAATGAGGTCTCTACCCTGGTGCTAGGAGCTGCCTGCATTTCTTGCCATCAGGCTGGCCACCCATTAATTTACACCTGAGTCCCTGTGGGCCTCCAGGAAGGGTTAGGCCTCTGGAATCAATCACAGGAAAAGGCACAGGACAAATTACCTTCTAGGTCATGAGCCTCTTTGCTTGCTTCCTTCAGATTATTCTCTTAAGGATGTCCAGGCCTGTGCCAAACATGATTTTAAACTTGGCGGTGCCATAAAAGTGGTCTACATCAAGCTGGGTGTGTCGGTGGCCAAGTGCAAAGGCATTCTCAATGAGATAACAGGTGAGTAGCAAGGGCATGTGACTTCTCTGCTTATCATCCTTCCCTCTCTGGAACCCCAGAGCCAGTCGCTCTTTAAGCTAAAGACTGGGTGTTCCAAGGCATTTCAATTAAAATAATCATTCATTCAATAAAAATCTACCTAGCGCCTCCTATGTGTTGGGTATACAGAAATGAATGAGATGGTCTTCCTATCCTCATGGTACTCACGTGAACTAGGCAAACAAAGAAGCGAGGACAAGGCAGTGATAAGGACCAAACCCGGTCTGGAGCGTCAGGACAGGCTTCCTAGGGCAGGGATCATTTGAATTGCAACTTGAGGTTGTTTCCAGGCAAGAAAATAATCTAACAATGAAAATTTTCTCTGGGGGCCAGGAGTTGGCCTGGCTAGAGAAAGGATGCTCTAGGCTGGAGGGGTAGGAGCCAGGTGGAGGCAGTGGGGGAGACAGGTGAGGCAGCTAGTCCTTACCTGAAACAATGGGGGAGATGGAAACTAGACGGACAGGCTAAGCCACAGATCATGGAGCAGAGTCCACATGGTGGGTTAGACCAGGACGTGAGTGCTGAAGCCAGTGTGTAGAACCAGGTGTCTGGGAGCAGAGAATTTGGAGACCACACAAGGGAGTTGGGAATCGACACAGCGAGTGGAGTAGGAAAGAGAGGCTGGTCAGCAGAGCTCCAATCCTGACCCCTTCTGCACCCCGAGCAGCTCTCCTTCACCTGCTGTACTTACTAAGCTTATCCCTGTATGTGTGATCATACGTGAAGAAAGAGTTCCACAGCCAAGGCAAAACAAAATGAAACAACAACGAAATGACCTGCAGGTCTAGAACACTTTCTTGTGACTGATACATGGTGGATACTGTTGGTTATTTTGGTGGGGCTGGGTTGGAGCACGCATCTTACATAGGGAGGCACGCAGAAAACATAGGTGCTCTTTAAAGGAAACTTGTAAAGTAACGCCCCCATCCAAGTTACTAGATAGAGCACTGCCCAGCGCCCCAAGACCCTTGACAATTACAACTCCACCCTCCCTTTGGAGATAACACCATCCTGACTTCCATGTTAAACACCTCCTTCCTTTCATGATAGTTTCACCACTTACATGTATTGCTAACCAATATGGCTTAGAGCTGCTTGGTTTTGAACTTTGTGTGAATGGAATGTAATCTTTTCAGTTTTTTTTTCATTCAACACCCTGTTTTTATATATAACTATAGTTCATTTCCACTGCTGCATAGTATTTTATTGTATGAATATAACACTTTGTTCATCCTGTTGTTAAATTGGGGTTATTTCCTGTGCCAAGCAATTATAATCAATGCTGCTGTGAACATTCTCACACAGTCATCTGGTGCACATGTGCTAGGGGTTCTCCAGGGAATATACCCAGGAGTGAAATTGTCCGGTTGTAGAGTATGTACTTCTTCCAGACTAGGTAATGCCGAGTTCTTCTGAAATGGTTATATCAATTTACAGTCCGACCAGTAGTATACAAGACCCCCTTTTTATGATGCTCAGGTGTTGCAAACTCAGAGTGGAATGGAATAGTCACTTTCCATCAGTTCCTTTGGCATTGGACACATGGAAAAATTAGAATAGGAATGACTCACTGATAGGATTGGGGGCTTTCTGGCAAACTCCATGAGAAGTCAAAATAATAATGGTAGACACTGTTTAGTGAGTATCTGTTACATCCCGTGCTCACCCTTCACAAATTTTCCCACCTTTGTCATCTGAGACAAAGAAGTGATTTCACTTAGAGCTTGCACAGGGTTATGTGGGTAAATTCCTTCACCCTAGTGCCTAAGATTTCTTATCTGCAAAGTAAGGATTATATAGTTCCTATTTCATAGTGAAGATTAGTTGAGTTCATACATGTACAACGTTAAATTAGTGAATGACATGTAAATGATTAATAATCTATCTCTCTACCTACAAATCTATTTACCTATGATCTGTTCATCTGTCCCTATGTATGTATGTATGTATGTATCTATCAGCTATCTGTCTTCCATAGACTCATTTAGCAACTGGCACTTACAGATGCTAAAAATAAATGTCCCTTTCTTGTCCTGTCCCCAGCTTGTGTCATATATGATTGAACTGCCCTTTTGCCCCTTGCACTGTGACTCCCTTGCTGGCAGGGACTCACACTGTCCACCTACATCTCCTAGGCAAGCTCCATAAATATCATGGTAACCAGGTTGTCAGTTACGTTGCAGTAAATTCCAAGGTGTGAAAATGGATCCCCTGACATGCCAGGTCTCCATGTCCATTCCAGAGAGAAACAAGAGAAACACCATGGTGGATGACTTGGTTGTCCTTGTGCGAGGAGGGGCAAGTGAGTACATCACTGCCCTGGCATACAGTGAGCTGCCGACAGCAGAGCTGATGCAGGAATGGGGAGAGGCGGTGCAGTACAACCCGGCCATCGTCAAAATTAAGGTACGTGCAACTGCCCTACCCCTCCTTCTCTCTGTTCAGAAAACAGCGTCTGAAGGATTGCTCTGAGCCAGGGTATGGAATACAGAGCTCAATAAGACCCAAGCCCTAATCTTGAGGCACATACCTTATACTGGAAAATATATCTGGAGTGAACCAATTGTAATACAATGCTCAACACCAGCTAGAGAACGCTGACTCCCTCTCACTTGGGCCCCCAAGTTGCTAAAGGAAATTAACCATCAGCTTCTAATTCCAGCATTCTTAAATCAAGATTGTTTCCATTTCATCTGGGAATCACTCATTCAGTTATTTTTTCATTTAAACATTCATTCACGCAACCAACAAATTGTAGCTAAGTTCCTGTGATGTGATAGGAACTCAGGCACTGGAGGAAAACAGAGGAGGGTGCAAGGATGAAAAATACAGTCTGTGCTGAACAGTAAGGTGCTTGCGTGCATTGTTATCTTACAGGACAGCATAATACATCATGGTAATCACTAACGTGTTTTGGGCACCTACTATGTTCATGATACTTCTGCCAAGGACGTCAGGAATGTTATTTCATCTAATTCTCATGAGTCTGCAAATTAAGTATGCTTAATTTTGTGGCTGATAAAAATCAAGGTCACAGAGGTTGCATCCATCTGTGACTGCTCGAGTCTCTATTAGGTCCAGACCTGAGAATTTTACCTCTTCCCTCCCCTCCTGTGGGTTTGGTAAATAGAAGATAATGATCCCAACCACCTGTCACCCAAACAACAGCAGTTTTGCAGCCTTAAACTAAAAAGACGTTTGCTAGAACAAGACTGTCATACCAATCAGCAGTGGTAGGTCCTTGCCCGTGGGGACTTCAGCACGGTGTCCATGTCACATCTTACACTGTCCTCTTCTTGCCCTTGTCTGTACAGTCATTGCTGGTCCAACATCCACCCTCCCAGCGATTTACTCTTGCAGCCAAGGAGAGGAGTTAAGAGGCTGGAGCTCTGATGAGGGGCTCTGCAGTTACCAACCCTGGCAGTTTTCCAATGTCTTTATTTATATGTCAAATGCACAGTTTCTGCAGAACAAGAAGGCTGCCATTCATTCCTTTCCTCTGCCACTTATTCAGTAGGGACACTTAGGGTACAGTTGCTGGCAAGCATCGGGAAGGACAAAGTCAGCCATAGCTTGCAGGCAGCTCCAGAGAAATCTGGGATTGGCTGATGGCACGGTGACATTGGTTGGTATCACAGACGGGCATGGGAGAGAACAGAGTTCATGAGAAAATGGGAGAGAACAGAGTTCATGAGAAAATAGATCCCTGGTCTTTGCTTTTTACTTATATCTTACCTGAATCTTTTTTTAAACTTACAGTTAATGGATTGCCCTGCTTACCTATCTAAATAGGTTGGAAGTGCAGCAGCATGTGATATGAAATGGGATGTGTGTTTTGTGTGCACGTGTGTGTTTGTATGTGTGTGTGTGAGAGAGAGATAGAAGGAGGGAGGGAGAGAGGGAGGGAGAGGGAGAGAGAGAGAGAGCACACACATGTTAGCGTGCTAAGCATCTCAAACAGACCTGCCACCATTCTCAGAGATATAGCACTTTACTGAAGGCACAGAGAGGCTTCCCAGCATGTATGTGATACCCTGGAAAGTATCACATCCACTATCAGTGTAGTGTTGTGAAGGGCTGTGGAGGCTGAAAGGGGAAAGACATTAGAGAATCTAAAGAGGAAAGAGATTAGAGAATGAGAGATGTTTCCAGCGCTGGAGGAGGTGAATTTGTTGAAGGTTTTATGCACCTCTTCTGTACATCGGTAACCTGAGGTGGAAACATCTATTGTGGGCATGGACTCTTTCTGGCAAGAGAAAACTGCATATGACTTCACATTATCTCAAAATAATTCTCGGCAGAGTGAGCTTACCAGGTTGTTGGAGCAGCAGTTGCCTTCCAGGAGGGCAGAGACCACTCGATAAGGAATTCCTAGACACAGAGTGTTGGCCACGAGTCTTGAAGATCAAGATCTGAAAACACAGTTCCTATAGGAGCCGGGTAGGCAGAAAGGGAGACCACAGAAGAGCCCATTCACAGTATTTAGTGGTGAACTTTGGTTACAGAGAGACGGCTCTTTGTTCAACGAAGAGGTAGAGAAAGCAAGGGACATATATAAAGAGAACTTTGAACACAAAAGATTGAAATTACATTCAAGATAAAGAAGACGAGGGACTTCCCTGGTGGCGCAGTGGTTAAGAATCCGCCTGCCAATGCAGGGGACATGGGTTCGATCGGTCTGGGAAGATCCCACATGCCGCGGAACAACTAAGCCCGTGCACACAACTACTGAGCCTGTGCTCTAGAGCCTGTGAGCCACAACTACTGAGCCCGTGTGCCACAACTACTGAAGCCCATGTGTCTAAAGCCCATGCTCCACAACAAGAGAAGCCACCACGGTGAGAAGCCCACGCACCGCAACAAAGAGTAGCCCCTGCTCGACGCAACTAGAGAAAGCCTGCGCGCAGCAATGAAGACCCAACACAACCAAAAATAAATAAATAGAATAAAAACTTTTTCTTAATTTTAAAAAGATCAAGACAAGCATACATCTAAAAATAGAAGTCAATTTTAGAATGTATTTGCTCTGTGGTTATAATACAATTAAGGAAAATAAGGAATTTATGAAATAAAAAATAGAAGCTGAGATGTGTAGACACTAATCAGATGAAAGGGGAAATGGCTGAATGTAGGGAGCCAAAAGCACAGTAGTAGAATCAGAAACTACATTGGAAACTATAAAGAACAGAATTGACGCTGCCGGAAATTGAGTCAGTGATGTAGAAGGTGCTATAAAAATGTTTCTTTAATGCAGAAGCAAAAGACAAAGAGATTAAAACAATGATATAAAAGAAATATGATGGACAGAGAGTACAGAAGTGGAAATCTAAAAACCAAAGACTTCTTCCTGAGAAAGATCCAGGATTACATGTGAAGATGCATTAATCAAGCACATAGAAAGGGAAACTTCCCTGAGCTGATAATGCAAAATGAACGGCTCATTGAAAAGGAGGTAAAAGTACTGAAGATAAAACAATACTGAGACACATGGGGGTGAAATTTTTGACTTGGAGGAACAAATAGATCCTACAAAAATAAAAGTCGCACTGGGCTTAGAATTCTTCGCAGTGCTCAATGCCTAAAGATTATGGAGTGACAACCACAAGATCTTGAAGGAAAAAGCTTGTGGCCCAGTGAAATGGTCATTAAGGGATGAAAAAGTTCCCAAGACATTCTGAGATATTAAAGGAGTCACATAGAGGATCGCCAGATTTAGCACTCGAAAATGCAGGATGTCCAGTTAATTCTGAACTTCAGACAGATAAGGAATATTTTTTTTAGGATAAGCGTCTTTCAGATATTTCATGGGATATATACTAAAAAATTATTTGTTGTTTATCTGAAATTCCATTTTAACTGGGCGTTCTGTATTTGACTGGCAACCCTAGTCACAAAGCCTACCTTCCATGTACATTTCTATAGTGGTCGAGGTGCTAGGTTGTGGTCTGGGATTCAGGCTGATGGAGAAGCCATGGTAAGGAGCTTGGCATGGTTAAGCATAGAAGGGAAAATACAGTAGTGAGTGGTTCACCTAGAGGTCAGGAGAGCCTAGGTTATGCAGCAGTGAAACACCCCCAAATCTCAATGACTTAGTTCAACAAAAGTTTATTGCTCAATCACACATCATGTCCAGAGTGTATTGGTGAGGGACCTTTTCTGAATGTCTCTCAGGGATCCAGGTGATGGAGGCTTTGTCTTGTCCTGTGCTCCCAAGAGCACCAGAGCAGTGGTAAGGGAATGGGAAAAGTCACCACACTCTGCTCCCAAAGCTTCAACCTGGAAGGGGCGTTCCCTCTGCTCACCTTTCACTGCTCAGAAAAAGTCGCATTGCAAACCTGCCCTTAAGGATGGTTCAGGGAAAAACAGCCCTGCCGAGTGCCCAGAAGGAAAAGAAGCTGATATATTTGGTAAACAGTGATAATGACCATCACACCTTACTAAAGCAACTTATTTAAAGATTCCCTAAAAGCAAATTACTCTGATTAAGAGAAGGTTTTGTGTTTTTCTTTAACTTTTTATTTTATATTGGAGTATAGTGGATTAACAATGTTGTGTTAGTTTCAGATGTACAGCAGAGTGATTCAGTTATAATGCAGATGCTTTGGTAGCATGACCTGGTAAGATAATGTCAGACTTAGACTGCCAGATCTCACTGGAAAAAATAAATTCTGAATTCTAAATAAGGAAACCCATAAGTGTAATTAAATGGAAATAACACAACAACAAAACAATTTTGCCACACATGAAATCTTTCATGTGTAAGGAATGATACAGTTTATAAGAAACATATCTTAAAGGAAATAGACAACTCTCAGAAGAACTCAGATGATAAATATGCAAAATTTTAACTTCTCTAGGAAAAGGATAATTAAAGTAAAAATACAGTATTCTTTTTTTTTAATTTTTTTTAACATTTATTTATTTATTTGGCTGCGTTTGGGTCTTCTTTCCTGCGCGCGGGCTTTCTCTAGTTGTGGCGAGCAGGGGCTACTCTTGGTTGCGTGGGTTTCTCATTGTGGTGGCTTCTCTTGTTGTGGAGCACGGGCTCTAGGCACACGGGCTTCAGTAATTATGGTACACGGGCTCAGTAGTTGTGGCTCGTGGGCTCTAGAGCACAGGCTCAATAGTTGTGGTGCACAGGCTTAGCTGCTCTGCAGCACATGGGATCTTCCTGGACCAGGGCTCAAACCCGTGTCCCCTGCATTGGCAGGCGGATTCTTTTTTTTTTTAACATCTTTATTGGGGTATAATTGCTTTGCAATGGTGTGTTAGTTTCTGCTTTATAATAAAGTGAATCAGCTATACATATACATGTATCCCCATATCCCCTCCCTCTTGCGTCTCCCTCCCACCCTCCCTATCCCACCCCTCTAGGTGGTCACAAAGCACCAAGCTGATCTCCCTGTGCTATGCAGCTGCTTCCCACTAGCTACCTGTTTTACATTTGGTAGTGTATATATGTCCATGCCACTCTCCACTCTTGGCAGGCGGATTCTTAACCACTGTGCCACCAGGGAAGTCCCCAGTATTCTTTTTTACCTGTCAAATTAATGATGATTAAAATCTGTAATACTCAGTGTCCTTGGGAGCAATGAGATGGGAACTTTTATATGATGAAACGGGAATATAAATTGGTACAACCCTTTAGGAAAAGAATTTAACTGTATATATCCAACACATTAAAAATGTTTATAGCTTTTGATCCAATATCCCTAAATGGAAGAATCGACTAAAGAAATCATTTAAAAAGTTGGTAAAGATGTATCTATAAAGACATGCCTCATTCTATGTTACTGTAATCCTTATCCGAAGTTTCCGTTACTCATGGTCAACTGCGGTCTGAAAATATTAAATGGAAACCTCCAGAAAGAAACAACTTACGTTTTTAATTGCATGCCATTCTGAGTAGCGTGATGAAATGTCACACTGTCCTGCTCCATCCCCACCTGGGATCCCCAACCGTCAACATCATCTGCTTCTGACATCCAACCATTGACATGATCGTGCTTCAGTGATCTAGCACCACCCAAAGCAGATGATCCTTTTGATGATACATCAACAGTAGCCTAACACTATGTCACAAATCCTACGTCATTCACCTCACTTCATCTCATCACCTAAGCACTTTATGCTCTCACGTCATCACAAGTAGAAGGGTAAGTATAGTACAATCAGATATTTTGAGAGAGACAGAGAAACAGAGAGACAGAGACGAGAGAGCACATTCACATAACTTTTATTACAGTGTATTGTTATAATTGTTCTATTTTATTTTTAGTTATCGTTGTTAATCTCTTACTATGCCTAATTTATAAATTAAACTTTATCATAGTATATGTGTATGGGAAAAAACGTAGTATATGTTGAGTTTGGTACTATTCATGGTTTTGGGCATTCACTGGTGGTTTTGGAAAGTATCCCAGCTGATAAAGGAGGACAACCATATTTGTCGTAGCAAAAGGAAAAAGGAAAATGGAAACAACCTAAAGATTCAATAACGGGTAGAGTTGAATACACTGTAGTTCACCAATACAACAGGATACTCAGTAACCACAGAAAATCATTTTATCAAGGATTATTGAATGGCATGGGCAAATGCCATTCGATAATATATGACGTTAAGTGAAAAAAGTGAAATGTAAAACTTCACTTTTCTTATGCCACCAATTTGGTGTAAATATCTGTCCATCTACCTATCCAAAAATATATACTGAAAGGATACAAACCACGATGGTAACAATTCAGATCTTCCGCCCTCCGCTTACTCACTGTGACTCTGGCCAATCTCATTAACTTTTCTGTGCCTCAGCTTTGCCATCTGTAAAGTGGGGATACAGAAGTCTACCTGACTCATAAGATTGTTGTGAAGATTAAGTGAGATAACATACGTATTTGGTTCAGCCCCTAATAAATGGTAGCTATGGCAATAATTATTTGTTATCGTTAAGAACAGCAGTCACCAGGGTCCATTATAGAGAACTGCATGGAGTTTCACAGACAGCACCCACCATCTCTGTGCAGCAATATGACCAATAAAATTTCCACAAGGTCAGGTGTGCTAGGGACCCAATGATCAATGTGAGTAGTTGGGATTTTGTGTTTTGGGGAAAGATGGGGAAGGAAGGAGGAGGAAGGAAAGGAGGGGGAGAGGGAGGGAAGAAGAAGAGGACAAAAGAGAGAAAAACAGGAAAAAAAGAACCAGCGAACCCAGAAAAGGACAAATGAGCCATAAGTTAAAAATGGAGCTGTGGAGGGAACCCTGCAGAATTGCTGCCACGTTCCAAGGCCAGCCATCGTAGAGAACCCTGGGAGAGAGCTTGGAAATGGGAATAATGGCCATTTCTATCGCCAGTCATCATGTGATGAAAAAAACACAGATTTGGGTTAGTTAGTAGGAAAAAACCGACAGATTTGGGGTTAGAATCCTGGCAATGCGCTTTTATGAGTTCCTTGACTTTGTTCAAGTTACTTAACGCTCACCTGAAATGGGGCTAGTAATTGCTCCTGTGTGAGGATGAAGTGGGATCATATGAGTAAGTCGCCAGCACAGCTCCTGGCACACAGTACACGTGGACGGTTTATTCCGGTTCTGCCACTGATCTACTCTGTTTCCTGGAGCAGATCTCGGTACTGGTAGAAAAATGCTTGGGGGGTTAAAGGCAGGTTAAAGGCAGACTCTCAAGGTGCTCTGGCAGGGAGAGCAGGCTGTTGGAGGAGCTCATCGTGGGGGTACAACAATCCCCCATGGAGCCCCGCCCTCCCATGTGTGGCCGGCAGGCCGGGCCATTCTGCAGACAGCCTCTGGATCAATTCAGTGACCACAAGACGGTCAGACAGTGGGGCCACCAAGGGGCCTTTCTTTGCCCTCTGGAGTGAAGGTCTGCATCGGGTGCATTAAGAAATGGAAGCAGTTTTCTTCCCACTGAAGGCTTCTATTAGGCGTGATTGCTTGCATTTAGACAGACCCTAAACGCTCCAGGGCCAGATTAGGGCAGGATCACAAACAAAATCTGGAGACAAACATGGCCCTGGAGCTGAAACTCGAGCCAAGAGGCTCTGAACATGTTTAACTACCTCTTTGGACTTTGCCTCTGTTTTTCCAAGCCCACGAACACTACCACATCTCTCTGTGGCTTCCAGCTCTCAAACACTGCTGTGCCCACTGAGAGCATCACTAACCCTGCTCGCCACACCCTCGCCTCCATGCCAGCTGCTGTTGCCCTAATGAGGCCTCCCATCCCCGTTTCATTCTTCCACCCACTTTTTTTTTTTTTTTTCCGGTACGTGGGCCTCTCATGGTTGTGGCCACTCCCGTTGCGGAGCACAGGCTCCGGACGCGCAGGCTCAGCGGCCATGGCTCACGGGCCCAGCCGCTCCGCGGCATGTGGGATCTTCCCAGACTGGGGCACAAACCCGTGTCCCCTGCATCGGCAGGCGGACTCTCAACCACTGCGCCACCAGGGAAGCCCCTTACACCCACTTTTATTAGCGGCTCTCACTAAGCTTTGGGCGGGACCCCGGAGACACAGCTGAGCAGTATACAGGTCTGATCTCCAGGAGCTTACAATCTAATTAGAGAAGAAGGAAAAAGGACTTCAACCCGAGACGCTGACCACAAAGGAGCGAAGAGGTAGAATTTGCATCAGATGAGGTAGTATAGACAGTATTCTGAGCATCTCGTGGTGGGAAGGTATTCTTTGGAGCTCGGGAATGGCTCCCTAATGGAGGCTCTTGCATGCCACGAAGGATTTTCACAGGTTTGGTTGGGGGTGGGGATGGAGAGTGACGCTGGAACAATGCTCCCATGATACTTTCAAAGAGTAGCTTGCAAACCACCACCCCTCCCCAACCAAAAACAGATTAACTAGCCGCTGCTCTCTACCCATTACAAGTTACCACTGTTACCTGTAACCCCTGTGTATCTGTTAGTACTTTTGTGTCTGTCTCTAGATTCTGAGTTTCTTGGGAGTGGGGATTTTATCTTACTCATTACTTACGCTTCATGCCTGACACTTAGAAGGTGTTCAGCAAGTGTTTGTTGACCTGAACTCTAGTGAGCTTATTTGTGGATGTTGGGTGGGGTGGGAACGAGAAAGGGAAGGGCCTCTATCCAGTTGCCTATGAATCCACTGTGGTCTGCATGCAGCAAACCTGCGCATTCCTGTAGAGCCTTGCTTCATGTTTCTATGTGATGAATGTTTTCTGTTGAAATAAGCGCCTTTGCTCCCTTCCCAGGCAGAGCCTCTGTACGAACTGGTGACAGCCACAGACTTCGCCTATTCCAGCACAGTGAGGCAGAACATGAAGCGGGCCCTGGAGGAGTTTCAGAAGGAAGTCAGCTCCTGCCAGTGTGCTCCCTGCCAGGGGAACGGAGTCCCTGTCCTGAAAGGTACCATTTCCAGTGTCGCTTGTGGCAGACGTCATCTGGAGGGGCTGGCTCTGGGGCCGGAACACGTGATCAAACCCACACACCCTCCAGAGGTGTGTTTCTAGGTCGGGGTTTCCTGTGTATATCCAGGGGAATTTCCAGGTCATTCCCCAGTCCTCTGCCTCAGGCCCCAGGGACTGTCATAAAGCTCCCTTCTTTTTCTCAGAGGAAAAAATGTGAGCGCCCACCCCCCCGCCCCTGGCCATTTGGAGCCTCTTAAAGATGAGCTGCTCCACCTTGACTGGGCATTAGAACCACTGGAGATCTTTAGAACGGCTGATGCTCAGTCCCCAGATGTAATCATTACGTGAGACTCTCTAGAGAAGAGAACTTCATCAGGATGGCTAAACCCTCTTCTCTCCGGGTAGTTCTAACCTGTGGCTGGGCTGTGACTCGCCATGGAGCACCACCTCCCTGGAGCACAGTGAAGTAGGGTTGGACCAAGGAGATGGCTGCACTCAGGTACTACTTATGGCAAGGCGCCTGATGTCCTCTCAGGCTGCACCTGAGAATCACCCAGGGAGCTTTGCACAAACACGAAGCCCTGGGCCTCAGCCCAAAATAGTTAAAGCGAATCACTGGGATTGGCCTCTGAAAAAAAAAAGCCTAGCAGATCATTCATTGTTGAGTGAGGGCTGGGAAGCTGTTCTACAGCTGAATTCACTGACAGACAGGATCCATGATTTTGCCCAGCTTTTAGACTAGCAGGAGAGCTAGCCTTGACCCGAGGGTTGCACCGAAATGCACCAGTGTTAGAAACAGTGTTAGTCTATCTCCCAGGAAGTCAGAATGCAGGCAGCTAGAACAGGCTGCTCTGGCTGTCGGGATACCTAGCTTCTAGCCACAAGGGACCCATGGGTGACAGCAGCATTAAACTGAAGGCAGGAGCAGGCTGAGACTGTGTGGTCTGTAACAAGGAGTGGGGATGGACTCTGGGACTCTGTGCTGGTCAAAGAAGAGGCCCTCCCTGGGCTGAGCAGGGGAGACACCTTGTGCATATCCTGACCAATACATCGTGAGACGATTGGGGGATGGGGGGGTGGCATGGATGGCCACTAGAACTTGACTGCTAACTTGAGGGTCACATCCGGGGTCACTGCATGGGGCAGGGCAAACGTGAGAGAGGCTGGGGCCTGGGATCTTCTGTTCCTGTTGTGATGGACTAAGAAGGAGTCCGGTCCAGCATGATGCCAAAACAGGGCATCAAGAGCAGCTGGGTAGTGTATATCCCAGCCCAGGGAGCCAGCAGGACTCGAGGCAGAACTCACATGGTTGGAGCAAACTCAACAGAGGGGACACGACAGAAGATCTGTTCTCAGGGAGAAAGGTTCCACCTGCCGAGCTGAGATGGAGGGATGTGTGTCTAGCTTCTCAGATGGGATGGAAATGAGCAAAGCAGATGTAAGTGACAGCCTACGAATGGGAAATTCTGCCTGAGGACCAGGACCTGTAAGTGAGGGTCAGTTCAGCAGGAGGTGGGATCCATTCACCGGCACCAGGTTTTGATCTAGGGGTGCTGAAATCCCCCTTGCCTTGTGTGTAACTTGGACCTAGAGACTGGGACCCACTGGAGGCTTTACTTTGGAGGTGATGGAGAAAAGGAAGCCAGAGGCTGGAATGCCGACAGGGCCCAGGCTATAAAGGACAGTCCTGTAAAGAGAGTTCGTGTGATTCAGGTGAGAGAAGCTCCAGGGTGACATGTGACAAATTAACATAAGGAGTAACCTCCAAAATGTCAGAAGTGGCCTAAGGTAGCATGAAACATCTAAGGGTAGTGAGCTCCCCATCACTAGAGATGTTCAAGCAGAGACTAGACAATTACTTGTGGTGAAATTGAGCATCAATGACCACTGGCCCCAGGAACTTCAATAATGTAGCTTCTGACCCCCAACACCAATGTCTAGGTCAAAGGTCAGCTAATGGGTAATTTTCCTCAACAACTCGGCATCATTCCCTGTGGTGGAATAAACACCCTTTCATGAGCAAAGGACCCTCAAGAAAGGAGTGGGTATTCTTGGCACTGAACCTTCTTATTTCAAACCATTCAATTAAACGTTTGCCCTGTTTTAACCTAATGGAAAAGCCGTGATGTGGAGGGAGGGGTGAAGTCTAGGAGCTCTTACTTCATGTGGTATGATTCATACCGTCTCTGCATCTTCTCAGGAACACGCTGTGACTGCATCTGTCCTGCTGGATTCCAAGGCCCTGCCTGTGAGATCACCAATCGGAAAAGTAAGGAGTCTGTGAGAGTTGGTTGGGAAAGGGAAGTCTAGGGAAGTCCAGAGAATAATTCAAAAGAGCAAGAGCAAAGTCGGGGAGTGGGCTAGGGAGCTGGACACTATGACACTTGAGATCCATCTTGACTCCTGATTTTATATTTTATTATTTTCACAACTGAGAGTGCTCCATGTTACAGGACTGCTAATGCATGGCCTCTTCGAGTCATCTCTTTGAATCATTCTGGAATGTTTATCATTTTGTTTATTTAGTGAACTCCTATTCAGCCCTCAAAATCCAACATAGATGCCCCTTCTGTAAAAATTATTCTCATCCAAGAAGAATTAATTTCTCCTGTGGGATCCCATAGGACTTCGGACATGTATCTATTACAGCTCTTAGCACATTCTGTTTTGGGTTGTGTGTGTCTACCTCCCCTGTGTCTGTGATTAGGGATCATGTCCCATTTACCTATGGGTCCTCAGGTTCCCACACAGTTGCTGCAGTTGAATTAATAACTGAACGACTGGACTACGATGAAGATCTCTTCCAGTTCTCAGATTCTTTAGCTGGTTTATTTTTTAAGAATTCTTAGCACTGCCTCCCCCCACCCCCAGCTCCTCCCCTTTCTGTGACTTTTTTTGGTGATACTGTTAAAGGAAATGGCACGTCCAATAAAAACACCAAACATTTATTAAGCGGTCCACTATGTACCAGGCACCTTGCTGAGGGCTTGGACTCAGTGTGGGTTCAAATTCCATCTCCATCATTTAATAGCGAATTACTTGACCTCTTCGTGCCTCAATTTCCTCATCTGTAAAATGGAGATGATGATATTAACTACCTCATAGAGTTGTCTTAAGTTTCTCATAAGGCATATAAAGCACTTGGAAGGATGCCTAACCCATCGTAAGAGCAAAATAAATATTGGTTAGTTGGTTTTAGAGCAAAATAAATAGTGTTACTTTATATTTCACATATATTAAATCCTTTCATCCTCACAACAACCTCATGAAGTAGAAACTGTCAATACCCCCATTTTATAGAGGAAACTGAGGTTCAGGGGGTGGCTAGCTAACTTGCCCAATGGTCACACAGTTAGTAGGTGTAGGGACCCAGATTCAGGTCCAGTGAGTCTGACTCTGTAGCCTTTGCTCTTGGGGCCTGCTCTGCTCCCCTCCTCAGTAAAGTGCTCAAGGGTGTCTCCACTCCCTCTCCTACTACGTCTAAACCAGGCCCCCCACAGTGACCTGCCCAGTAAGAGTGTAACGGCACAGCCACAGGATTTCCACTGGTTGGAGGAGACCTTGGAAACCTCCCACTCCAGCTATCTCATGTTATCAGTGGGGAGACCCAGAGATGTTAAGTAATGTACCCAGAGCTACACTGCAAGTTAGAGGCTCAGCCAGCCGCGTGATCTATCATGGTGGATGTAATTGATTATTTGCCAGTCTCGTCAACAACCAGAAATCCTCAAGGGAAAGGCAAATGTCAGGGAGGGTAGAGCACAGTGTGATTACTTCATTTAAAACGCACAACGGCCACATAGATAACAGAGCTCCCGCTTGATACACTGAGAAGAAGTAAACTATCCAGCATCCTATAGCTGGGAAGCATCTAAGCTGGAAACTATTCATTTATTCCACTAATATGGACTCAGGGACTCCTGTGTGCCAGTTTAGGTGCTGGGGTTCAGTGGTGAGCAAATCAGATTATAGTTCCTGTCATCATGGAGATTGCTCTTTAGAAAGACAGACCAACATCATTTGACTTGTCCCAGAAATACATTTAAAGTTTCAACTGTAAGTGCTACAAAATGCTCTGGGAGCTTAAAATATGAAGTAGTGATGGGGAGTTAGGGATCAGGGAAGGTTTCCTTGCAGAAATAACACTTAAGCTGAGATCTGAAGGGTGAATAGGATTGACCAGATGAATAGAGGAGGGAAGAGTATTTAGGGCAAAGAGAACAGTGTGTGTAAAGGCCCTGTGGTAGAAGGGAGCATGGTGAGCCAATGGCCTGAAGGAAGGACAGTGGACTGGAGTTGGGAGATCAGAGATTCAGACTCTCAGAACCCTAGGGTTTATACACCTTACCCCTCCTATAGGGCACGAGAGTGTCATAAAGGCTAATTAATGTTCATTGACCTTCTTTCTTATAGATGTCCCCATTGATGGGAAGTGGAATTGCTGGTCAAACTGGTCTCCATGTTCTGGAGGACATAAAACAAGACAAAGGCAGTGCAACAATCCACCTCCTCAAAATAGGGGCAGCCCCTGCTTGGGCCCTGCTTCTGAAACACTTAACTGTTAAGGAGGGGAAAGCATCTAGCAGGTGATGCTACTGTGGGCGGCACACAGCAAGGAATCAGGCCAGCTCACCCCCATGCCCGCTCCCATCTGGGGCCCAAGGCGGAGGGCTGTGCCATTCAGAATGCTTAAAATAAAGACATTATTTGTAAAATGCACGCTGACTCGGACAGATAGTAAGTTAAACGATAATTATAGTCTCCTGAAGGGCTTAGCCATCCTGGTAATCTTCACTTCGCTCATCTCTACAATTTTATTTCACTCACATTTACTACCAGCCAGGAACTGTGTTGGGAGCTGTCCGTGTGAAAGTCGCACAATCCACCACTGACCTGCGCATAGTAGGTGCCCAACCATGAATCCATGAATAGATACTAAACTGTTCCTGCCTTGAGGAGCACACTGTCTCATTCAATGGCAATGGGCAGTTCATACTTATTGAATGATTAGCGTGCCAGCCACAGTGCTCTCAGTGCATTCATTCATTCATTCCATCCTCATGACAACCTTATAAGGTGGATGCTTTATTAGCCTATTAAACAGCAGGAGAATCGGCTTAGAAGCGTTAAGTGACTTGTCCAAAGTTACGCAGCTAAGGAGTGGGGGGGCTGGGCTGCAAACCTGGGCATTCAAGCTCTAGGGTTTTAAACCCTTTTCTTTTAAAATTTTATTTATTTATTTGCTTGTTTGTTTATTTTTGGCTGCGTTGGGTCTTCATTGCTATGCATGGGCTTTCTCTAGTTGCTGCAAACGGGGGCTACTCTTTGTTGCGGCGCGTGGGCTTCTCACTGCGGTGGCTTCTCTTGTTGCAGAGCACGGGCTCTAGGTGTGTGGTATCAGTAGTTGTAGCTTGCGGGCTCTAGGGCACAGGCTCAGTAGTTGTGGCGCATTGGGCTAGTTGCTCCGTGGCATGTGGGATCTTCCCGGACCAGGGATCAAACCCTGTGTCCCCTGCATTGACAGGCGGATTCTTAACCACTGCGCCACCAGGGAAGCCCCCAGGGTTTTAAACTCTTAACTGTGATGCTCCCTTCCTCTCAAAATTGGACCTTGGATCAACAAAGAACTTTTTATGACATAAAATGTAGAAGGTAGTGTGTGTGTGTGTGTGTGTGTGTGTGTGTGTGTGAGAGAGAGAGAGAGAGAGATTGACAAATCCCTACCCACTGCATCACAGAGAGAGTGGATCTGGGTTCCTCAGCTTCTTTCGATGCTGAGCACAGGAAGCAAGTGGTTGTTCTGGTGCAGAGCTGAATTATTGTGACATGAGTGGGTGCCCAGAGGAGATGCTGAGCTGGAGACTAGAGCCACGGAAATTGATCACTGAATGAGAAACAGTTTAAAAAGAAAGAAAGAAGAAGAGCAGGGGTTGTGGTGGCTGGAAGAGGAAGCATATCAGGAGATGATCAAGCTGATGGCTGTGGATCAGTGGGCAATGTAAACCTTCCCTACCTCTGTACGTTGTGCTCCACTCACTCATGCTTTTGTGCAAATCCCATTCGGGGCGGGAGGTACTGAAAGATGAGAACAAGAGGGCAGTTGATCTTTACGTTACTAAAATCCAAACTATTTTTATTTTTTAGATTGAGTCAAGTGATCATTTAAGCTTTGTTGCTCTCATTCATTCCTTCTCATTAAAACATCCCTGAATATTTTCTTTGCTCTTGGGCACTTCCTGTCGGATTGCATAACTTCATGTGAATTTGTTGAAATCAGACTGGTGGGGAAAAAAACCAGTTGGTTGAAGGTGAATTGATTCATCCTATGAATTTTCAACCGATTTGTTTTCGGCCACGTCACCTGCTGTAAGTTTGCCGCTGGGCTGGGTGCTGAGACCTAAGACCATAACACATCCATGACACCAAAGCACAGGTCACCAACACCCACCAGTCTGGCCGCCCATCTCTCTGGAATTGAGTCAATAGAACAACCATGGAAGGAGCTGATTCTTTACTGCTTAGGGGTTGCTGCAGCCAGCGTGGCGATTCTGTCTTCCTTCCTTCATCCCCTTGTCCCCTGCAATTGAGCAGACGGGTCCGGGCCCTTGTTTGTATTAATATTATTGCTTTGCCATCGCTGTTATTTCAATAGGCTAATGCAATCATGTTTTATCTCTTTCATTATACCGAGGCCATATAATTTTCTTATGTTATAATCTATCTTCTTTTAAGATTCCCCAGAGATGGGGAAGAGAGGTTCTGTCTCGGGTTGATGGGAGTCTCCCGTGAAGCCGACACGAGCACGTCGAAGCCTGCGCCGCCAAATTAAATTCTGAATCTCAATCACGGCCACCGCTTCTAATGGGAAATTTAAGTTGATTATGGAGATGACAATGCAGGTTCATGTTTATTGCGTTTAGCAGAAATTGTTTATCCTATTAAATATGGTCTTGAAGGAGAGACAATTGAATTGCCGAGCACCAGTGAATACCGGGGTGACGTCCAGGCATGGCTAAACTGTGTAATAATTATATTCTTATTTGTGGGCTGAACGTCCCCTCGTGGCTCTTTTTGAAAACAAATGCATTTAGGAGGAGGCTGAAACACAGTGTAAGGATTAAACAAAATAAATGCAAACTGTGCTTTTGGAAAACCTCGGCAACTGTAGCTTGCACCGGTGTCCCCGTGAAGGAGCTGCGGCATCCGTGGGGCGCGGGCCAGGCAGTGTCGTTTGGCAGTGGTCCTGGAAGCTTGAACACAGCGCAGGATACCTGGGTGTGGGAGGGTTTTGTGTCTGAGAGCATGAACCTCTGAAATGCTGGGAGCTCTGCCGTCTGCTTGATGTCTGGGCCGGGAGTTCTGTGTCTACCAACCCCTTCCTGTGCGACCTTAGGATAATAATATAACTTCTAATAAGTATTATAATTATTTTCACAATAGTAATAGTCATAGCTGCCAACTATAGAGTGCTTCTCAGTTTATGAAGTCTTTTAACCTGCGTTATCTCATTTAATCTTTATTTGAATTTGATGGGGTAGATATTAATACAGTCAGCAGGTGACACGTAGGGAAGGCTTCCAAGGGAAACTTCGTCCTTGCCACGCATGGGCTGACTCTGGAAATCAAGGTGGGACGCTGAGGCTGGGAGAAGAGCATCTGCTGGCAGAGAATCCAGAGGAAAATACCATCTTTGTTTTAAAGGAGAGAACTCTGGCCTGCTCCCAGGCACTCATATAAAAAGCCCTCTGGAGAGAGTGGGGCTGGAGCAGAAAGCCCTCAGGACTCTGGCCAGGCCTCCCTGGGGACCTTCGTGATTAGCATCTTGATGGACATATTTTTGTTTTACAGATTGAAGATGTCCTTAATGACAATATGACTGTTTGCCAATGTTTCCAGGCTCTGCGGACACTGTATTATAATCTATTTGTTTACTGTCTCCTATTCCTGCTCAAATATCGCGTTCCTGAAGGCAGAGGTAGTGTCTGTCCACTGCCCTCACTGCCAGGGCCCAATACAGGGCCTGGCACGAGCAGGCAACAAGAAATCATTGTTGCATGAATTAACGAACTAATGAAAAGGGAGGTGAGTGCAGCCAAGGGCAGAGCCATCCCAGGCCAGGGAGAAACTTTAGTGAATCGGTGGTACATGATGGTGGCATCATGAAATTTGGGATACAGCGACCTTGAGATGAGGGCAGCCACACAGCACTGGCTGCGCGAGGCGTGTTCAGCCTGCTTGGTGGGCAGCAGTGCAAAAAAGAGTAAAACGAAAGAGGCAGAAAAATAGCTGATGTCAGGTAGGGGCTGAAAGTACAGTACTTGTTAGGGGACTTGGTGACACCAACTGGGGACCACCAGAAATCTCCAGGGAAACTTTACAGAGGAAGGGAGAAGAAAACTCTGTCATCTTTGGTGGGGTAAACCTGAGAAGCATATTTATAGGTTGAGGAAGAAATCAAGTCTCAAGAGGGTTAAAAAGTCTGCCCAGGACTTCCCTGGTGGCGCAGCGGTTGAGAATCTGCCTGCTAATGCAGGGGACACGGGTTCGAGCCCTGGTCTGGGAGGATCCCACGTGCTGCAGAGCAACTAGGCTCGTGAGCCACAACTACTGAGCCTGCGCGTCTGGAGCCTGTGCTCCACAATAAGAGAGGCCGCGATAGTGAGAGGCCCGCACACTGCGTTGAAGAGCGGCCCCCGCTTGCCGCAACTAGAGAAAGCCCTCGCACAGAAACGAAGACCCAACACAGCAAAAATAAATAAATTAATTAATAAACTCCTACCCCCAACATCTTCAAAAAAAAAAGAAAACCACAGCTTTAAAGAAAAAAAAACAAAGCCTGCCCAGTGTGCAGTAGAGGTAGGCTATGAATAAAGAAAAACTTAGGGGAAAAAATGCCTTCCAACATTCCACCTTCACCTCATTTTCTCATTTGTGGATTCATTTTAAACCTACTACGACCACCTAAACCCTAACGGGAGCACACTGGAATAGTACACTTTACATCTTTGAGAATCCCTCCTTATTGAGTGCCTGTCATGAAATCAGATTTTTCTGTATGGTGTCTTCCTCTTTGAGTTGTCTTTCTGGAATGTTAATTCCAATATTGAGGGATGAGGGATTCAGAACCTCAGGGGTGGGGGAAGCATCACGACCTCTCAGGTAGAACTGGAAACAGATGCAGAGAGGCTGAGTGGTACTGTGCTTAGACGTGTGTGCCCTGGTGCCCTGCTTCCGCCTTTGTGGCCTCGCCTGGCTCCGTGACTTACTAGCTTCGTGACCTTAACACACGTTCCGTACCCCTGTGTGCCTCGTTTTCTCATCTGTAAGATGGGGATGGTGACAGCGGCGTCCTCCTGGGGTTCGGGAGGATGTGAATTAACCACGCCCAGGAGAGTACCTGGGACAGTCAGCACCCCACAGTATCGCTGACATCACCGCTCCTGGGGATTCCTCAAAACATCGACGAGAGCTATGGTTGGCGTGTTTGGTTTTCTAAAGTCGTTTAAGACCGCTTTCAACTGGTTTAGTACATTTCGGTACTAAACCCACTATAACACATGAGAACAAGAAAGACATAAGATAGCTTAGCCCCTAGGACGTGTCTTAATAAAGGACATGGAAGGCTTTTATATCCCGAGCTCTGGGTTATTAAGGGAAAATGTAACAGCGTAATAACTAATATTTGCAGAGGGCATTACCAGTTATAAAGAACTTTCACATACCTAATCCAGCTTAATCCTCTCAATGCCTGAAAGAGGAAGGATTTATTATCTGCCTTTGACAGGTGATGAGACAGAGCCTCGGAGAGACTGAGCAATTTGCCCAAGACCACCCAGCTCGAAAGTGGCAGAACTGCCTCAGTCCGAGGGTGGCTGCCACGGGGCTCCCCAACGTCCTGCTGCCACAGGAGCGGGTCCAGTTTCACTGTAGGGTGGGTGCATGCCCACCTGCTCGCTTGCACAGAAGAGAGAGAAAGGCCTCTAGTCTGGCACGTCCCTGCAGCGGAGAAGCAGAGCCGTTTAGAAGGCTTTGCGGCAGAGGAACCGAGGGATCAGACCCCACACCACCACTTCCTAGCTGAGAAGCCTCGATGATGTCCCTTATCCTCTCCATGCCTCAGTGTCCTCATCAGAATATAGGGCCAATAATCGATGGCCCAAGCACGAGGCTTGAATGACACGGCATACGTAGAGGGACTGCTCTCACCCCAGAGTGCCTGGCACATGGCGATGCTCAACTGCCTTCCCAGGCGTGGATGCTGAACCAGCCCTGCCTGACATCTGGCCCTTGGTACCCTGCCTAGCAGCTCTCCCTTGTTGAGCGTGGAGATTGTATTTTACGGAAAGGAAGACGAGAGGGAATCGGACTTGCCTTTGCAGCAGTGAATCTTGGAGGATTGTCAAAGGAAGTCAAGAGGCTGGTGTGACATTCACCTCTGTGCAGGAGGCTGCTCCGGAGCCCAGGCGCTCCCATTATCGGAGGCTGCGGCCACCAGTTACCTCGCGTCTACGCCTTGCAACCCCAGGCGCTCCTTCATCCGTCACTGGCCATTGTCTGGTATCCAGCCCTCCTTCCCCCACCACCTCCCGCCGAAGGGGCCTCCTTGTTAATAAGCCAGTTTGTTCAGATCCTGAAACCTATCTGATTCTGGCCCCTTTTATCCCAAACACCATCCATCCATCAGCTGCCTGCTCTACATGCTTGGTTAGGAAAATGGGAATGGGAGAGAGAGACAAATAATAGATGAAACTTCTTAGCTGCTACCTCTAAAGAAATAGAATGGAGAAATAGATCCGTCAGACATGTATCATGCCACTGGACAGCCAAGTCCGTTCGTGAAAAAGAGGTTAGGATGGGAGGATTTATCTCACATTTTAAGCTGTTAATATAGAAGGGAAACATATTTTCCTTTCTCTCTCCCTGAGGAGCGCGGAAAACCCCTGGGCTACGAATGCAGAATTTTTAACTCAATTTGCTGGGCTTTCCTTCACTAAGGTGGAAACAGTGGGCTCTCTCTTAAATGTATACAGTCTCTAAGAGTAGCACGCGCTGCCCTCTGATGTACCAGGAAGGTTGTAGGACCTGGGAGTCCTGTAAAAACGTCTTCCATGGGGTTGTCTCTCACGAGTTCCTACGTACTCTGTGCAAAGACTGTTTCAGAGCCTTTGCCTCTAGCACGGAGGGGCCAGAGAGAGAACAGCATCCTTTTACTGGGAAACTCCTAGGTATTTAAAGTGCTATGCTAGGTACTGAGGCTCCGAAAGTAAATCTGAGTCCCCATCTGCCCTGCAAGGTGTCACCGGGTGGGGGAGACTATAGTGACAGAATAAGGTGCCTACAGTGATAGGGTATGGACAATGCTCCGTATCAGGGAGTAGCGCCTGATGAAGTATGGGGGAGCGGGAGGGGTCAGGGTTGGCTTTCTGGGTGAATGGATACCTAATCCATACCCTGCAGAGGGCTGGTGAAGAGCTGGGAGAAGATGGGGGCTGGCAGGCGCGGGTGCTTCTAAGGTAGTGTGTACAAAGGCCTGGAGGGGACAAAAGACCTATTTGAGGGATTGAATTAGAAGTACCCCCTCCTAAGGCCTCCTAAGGCCAAATACTGTTCTAGATACTGGGGATCAAGCCATGAAAAAGCTTGCATATTAATGGGGGGGAGGCATACCAAGAAAAAAAATCTATAATCTCAGGTAGTGATAAGTGCTATACCAGAAAAAATAAATGAGGGTAAGGTCTTTGGAGGGGTATTATTTGAGCAGAGATGTGAATGAAACAAGGGAGTGATTCTTGGATGAACTCCTTTAGAGGATGAACATTTCAGGTGGACGAGAAAGCAGGTGCAAAGGTCCTGAGGCATGAGAGTTTGGCATGTGTGAGGAATAGCAAAAAGGCTTCCATGGCTGGAGCAGCGTGACAGTAGGAAGAGTAAATGGGAGGAAATGACGTCAGAGAGAGGTGAGAGCTAGGCATTCAGGGCTTTGTTGTCCTGTTAGGACAGGTTTTTAGTATACTGGCTCATAAAGTCTGCAGAGGGAAATAAAGATGGAGTGGTACGCTGACCTCAGACCAGAGCAAACCTTGTGAATCCAGGTTAAGATTCTTGTGCTTTAAAATAATGGCTGTGGACGGTTGAAGCACCAGGAGCTCCCAAGGAGAGCAGGGACGTGGGTGGAAAGTGACCATCTGTGGAAATCTCCCCAGGACCACATACTGCTGCCCTCAGGAAAGGCCCAGTGACCAAACCAATGCTCCAAACCCAGCTCTCCCCAGCCTGAGGGGCACCAGCGACCACCCCCAGGAGCTGAGCAGTAATTACTTTCCACCCACCTCGTGGTTTCCCACCTCTCGACTCTGCACATACTGTTTCCTCTGCGATGTCCAGGCCCTTCTTCCCCTTTGTCTGCTTCTTAAACTCCCACTCATTTCCTAGACTCTGCTGGCCTCGTCTCCTCTCCTATCCAGGCTGTCTTCCTTCTCCCCAGCCTGGCTTCCTGCTGGTATGGGACCTGGGGCATGGTTCACAGGCCTCCTCCATCAGGCCAGGCAATCTTCCAGCGCTGGGACTGTGTCTGATTCATTCCCGGCCCCCCAGCACCCAGCCCGGGGCCCAGCACAGGGCTCCCCAGAGTGCTCACCCATTTCCCAAGCCAGGGGATAGAAGCCCCAGTTTTCTTCACGGAGAAGCGTGCTTCTGCTAACCTATGTCACATACCTTTCCTCAAACAGTACCCGGTGGCCTCCCTCTGCCGTCTCTCATTTCTGCACTGTGGTTTTGAAGGCTACCCTTTCTGTCCATTTTCTTCACCCTAAAGCCATCCAGTTCAGAAGAGATTCATTGAGTGCTGAACTCTTTAGATCTTCCTCTATCTCAAAGCAGAAAAAAAGAAAAAAGCCTCTTCTTAATGCTTTTCATTCTGTCATTAATTTACTTTTCAAAAGACACCTTGTCAAGCTGAAGATTATATCGTTAAACCGTGTTTTTACATCCACTACCTATAAAACCGTAATTATAGATCTCCTGAAAAGTCCTGAGGGAGAATACATTTGGTGGGTTTTATGCCTTTTGCGGGGTGAGAGCCAGGCATCCTTGAAGAGGGAGAGGCGCTGATCTGGTGAAGGGTGGCTGCTGCGGAAACTGCTACTGCCGCTGTACTGTCATTTCTAAAGCTGCTGGGGATGCAGCATCCTCAGAGGAGCGGGGCGGACACTGGCCTTGGTTCTGTGGCTCAGACGATGGGAAGATGGCATTGCTCGGCTGGTTGTTTTGGCTCACAGCTGATCCAGGCCATTGTTTAATCCCAGCGTTCTCATCTCGCATCTAAAGGACTACACGTACTTCCATGAGCTTCCTGGCCTCTGGTTTCTTCCCTCTCCTCTGCGCCCCACACACAAAATCCCTCCACTGGCTGACAGCCCAGAGCAGAGGTGGGGGTGCACGTGCTTGATGGACTGCATTCACACCCTGGCCAGCCTGCCAGCTCTGTGACCCACCAGGCTCAGCCTCGCAGAGACTCTGTTTCCTCATCTGTAAAATGGGACTCAGAAAACAAATCTTAGAGATCCTTGTTAAGATGAGATAAGGTACGCAGATAAACCTTACCGTGGTGCCCTTTTGTTACACACCCGTGAACGTGTAGCTCTCAGGAATTCTCAGCCTTGGCTGCATTGGAATCGCCTGGGAAGCTTTTATTTATTTATTGAAGTATAGTTGATTTACAATGTTGTGTTAGTTTCAAGTATGCAGCAAAGTGATTCAGTTTTATATACGTACACATGCACATACACATATATTCTTTTTCAGATTCTTTTCCATTACAGGTTATTACAAGGTACTGAAGATAGTAAACTACTGATGTCTGGCTCTCATCTCCAGAAATTTGGATTGAATTGGTATGGGGTTCAGCCTCTGGACATCAGCGTTTTTAAAACTGCCCACGTGATTCTCATGCTCAACCTAGGCTGAGAACTACCGCTTTTAGATCAAGCTTGAATGTCCTCTGTAAACTGTCCACTTGGCCTGGCCAATCTGCCTCTCAACACTTCCTAGGATGTAACTACTGCTCCACAGTAAATAACGAATGGAAATTAATTATTCATGGACATTAAAAAGTAAATTAATGACAGGATGAGAAGGAATATGGGAGTCCTTTTTCCTTCTCTCAGATCTAAAGAGTTCAGAAACAAACTTCTAAACTATAAGCTTTAATTAATAATAGTAACAATAAGAGTGATGCTAATAATTTTGCACGTGACAGGTATTGTGCTAAGTATTTTATATAACTTATTTTATTCCCACTCCCTCTTCCAACACATATACACCTACATACACCCCTAATATTCTTTCTGAGGTTCAAACTTTGTGACATGCTGTTTTCCTATCTAAAGTTCTCTTCCCTCTCTGCCTAGTTCAAAAATCCCTCAAGGTCTAGGTCAACCCCCATTCTGTATATTTAATACAGGCAAAGAAAGGTAAATCTGTCTTCCACCTGGCCTCCTTTGTGTGCCACGTAGTTTGGCATTAACTCAGCAATTCACTTCCTGTGTCCCTAAAACTGCTTCTAATTGTTTCATGTGTGTGCGCGCGCGCGCGCGCGTGTGTGTGTGTGTTTATGTCTCATTATCACCCAAAAAAGATTGAGGATTCTGGAAGGATAGGGAGTGTTGACTGATACACATATATCAGTCAACATATGTTTCTTATACCAACTGGGACGGCAGATTCCACCTTCAAGGAGCTCACAATCTATAGGGGAAACCTATGGGTCAACAGAAAAGTCAGTGCAACACACACATTCTCTCTTTGAGGCCTGATTGGAGTGCTGTGGGGACACTGAGGCAGGCGGATGTGACTAGCTCTCCCACAGGTGGGCCCGGGCACATGAACTGATCGGCCCCCCAGATCCACATTCTACTCTGGGAGGCTGACTAAGAAGGACCACATTTTTGAACTGACTCTTGAGTTCATTCCCTCACTTCTCGCACAGATGCTTGTTCATTCCCTCCAATTCAAGGCACAGCCCTCACCTCTGGGGATGCAGTGCTGAACCAGACGAAGCTGATCGCTGCCCTCAAGATTGCCGTCCATGGGGAGACAAGTCATAAATAGTCACAGGAGGTGTGGGACCCAATATGTAATTGCTAATTACGAAGAAGGCGATGAAGGAAAAGAATAGTGTGCTGTGAGCCAATTATTAGTGTGCCAGTTATTTAATTGGGAGAACGGTGATATTTGTGATAAGAACTCAAGCAAACAAGAGAGATTAATTGAAGGAATACGAGAATATGTTGAGTCCCAGTGAAGGAAAAGTGAAGGAACTCAAGGCATCTTTAATTTTTCTCCTTGTTTCAGTATGTCTGCTTATCTTACAAACTAATAATCGTTTTCTACAAATGAGCAAATATTGTTATCAAATAACTGAGATCGTTCTCACGGTACTTTGTTTTGTTGGCTACGGATAGTTTCAAGAGCGTCTGCCTGCCTTATGCCTCTACCATCCTATAAGTTCCTCTAAGACATGAATCGAGATTTCTTCTTTTCTTTCTTCTTTCTTTTATTTATTTATTTTTTAGATGATCCAAAGCTCTATGAGCCATTAACACTCAACACCCAATTGTGACTGAGTTTTGTGGGTAATAGAACAGTTGGTTGTTGATGGCATGGCCTGGTCCAGGACAAAGAAGAAGTCCATGTTGATTGGCGTCTTCTGTCAGCTGAGTGAAGTCGGTCGGTATCCAGTGGTCAGCTCAGGCAGTGACATCCGCTGCCTCAGCTGCAGCCTGTGCCCAGAGCTCTCAGCATGCCTGGGTTTGCACTCTGTGGCCCGGACACAAGGTACCTCCGTTCTGGGGTGCAGGATTGTTACACTCTCTCCTCCTTTCCCGGGTGCCCGATTTGCAAGCAGACCATGAGCTCCAGCAGCCCCAGTGACCATCCGCCTTGTCTCCTGCATGGATAATTTCCCAGGGCACAAGGAGGTTAGCATACAAGCGGCAGCTTGGCTGGTTGAGTGAGGCCCATGCCGCTGCCCTAGAGTGGTCTGCAATCTCTCCTTGGGGAAATGCCTCCGCGTAGCCAACCCAGACCTCTGTCCTCACTGCCTCGCACTTAATTTGAAACTCTGGATGGAGTGAGAAGAGGCCGCTGGGAGCCCATCTCATGAAATTAGAACCTGCGGTTCCACAGAAGATGGATAGCGGAGGGAGGCAGGGAGGCGTGCATCTCTGGAAGAATGACGCTGAGCCAGTGGTGAGTGTACAGACAGGGAACTCACCCCAGCTGGAGCTTCACAAAGGCCAGCCAGACACCCTATGCAAAGGATAGCTGGGCTTTTAAATGAAGGTTTGCAAATCAACCCCACTCAGACTCCAACGATGGGGCCACGGTGGGTGACAGATGCTCTGCACAGAGTATCAGAACACATGCACTGACCATGGGCTGTCTCTAGAAATCCAGTTGATACAATCCCTCTAGCCTGGGGCTGCTGCCTCCTACTGACTCTGTGCCTTTGGACCATCCCATCTCCTCTCTCAGCCTGAGCTTTCACCTCTGTAAAGGAAAAGGGTGGACTGATCCAGTAGGGTTTTCCATCATTATTTTTTTCATTACTGTTTTTTTTTTTTCTTAAATGAAATCTTCTTATGTGGGCCCCAGCATGGAAGTCAGATGAAAGTGAAGCTGTTCTATTTGAAGCTGGGTGTCTATCAGGTTTGCCCTGCTCCTCTGGGGCAGCCCCTAGGAGACCCCAAGCTTCCTCAGATCTCAGTGTGAATATCATTGGATTAGATTATCTTCAAGGCCCTTCCAGCTCTGTCATTACACTCCCTGGTGGGGCAGCCACAGAGGGGTTCTCTATTTCTCCCACCTCTGTGGCTCGGTCCCCACAGGCAAAGATTTGCGGGGAAAATCCCTCGGGACCTACGACAATGGGTCTCCATGGTGGCTGACTCCCCCACCTTAGACTTCCTTGTCAGATCCATCTCTGTCTGGCTGAAAGTTTAGTCTGATAGTCCCAAGGCCACCCGAGGTCCATACCCCTCGGGCATGGAACAAGGTTAATGGAACACCCGGGAGCTGCCTGCAGCTGACTGTAGTCATGCAGGAGAAATGGGACTGTGAGGACGACCCAGCCCTCTGCGCCCTGCCACCCCCCTTGATCATTGACATTGTGTCCCCCTTCTCCAGTGCCCATCATGTGTACATATGACTTAGCATGGCCACCACCAAGCCCAGCACTGGATCATTGGAGAGGCACCTCTAGGTAGTCCACACTCCTTGTTCACTTTGCTCTATGCTGTGTGAACAGGGATCCAAGCAAGTCACTGGCTCTGAGGGCCCTTGACATGCTCTAATTCTAATTACCCAGGCAGAGCTCATGTCTGTCCCTTTAAGCCAGGTCAGCCCGATAACCAGGACCTGGGCCATACCCTCCCTCTCCACTCCCCAAAATGATAGTCAGTGCAATCATCTCAGACCCTCTACCCCCATTCCCCAAATTTCCAGACTCTTAGGATGTCAATTAGTAGAATGTAACAGTTAAGAGCTTGGGTTCTAACATCAGACCACCTGGGTCCAAATCCTGGCTTTGACACTCCCCAGCTAGATGACTCAGCGAGTTATCTCCCCTTCCTCCTGCCCCTGTGTCCTCATCTGTGAATTGGGGAGATAATAGTATTGATATTTATCTCATCACATTCTTGGGGGAATAAAGGAGTTCGTGCACATAAAGTGTTGCAATAGTGCCTGGTACAGAATTTGTTGTTCTTTCTGTTCAGTGACCTTTGGTCCCTCTAGAAAGTTGCCTGGCCAATGAGGCAAATGGGGCTGAAACCCAGTCCAAACTCTGCTTGAAAAGTCAAGAAATCCCTGGGTCTGGAGCTGGGCAGTATCAACCCCGAGTGGTTTTCTTTGTTCCTCCCAATTTACCCACCTAACAGGCAGTTCCTTTTTTCAATTCACATGAGGAAACTGTACCAGGCTTGGCCCTGGTCATTGTTCTGCTTGGTTTTTGTTCTCTGCTTCATAAGGACTTCATAAGGACTCTGGAATTCACTCACCATCCTGGCTCACCCCTTTCAGAATTCCTCCTACAGGATACCAGGCATCTTTTTGGGACCCAATTTGTACTCCCTTCACCTCACAAAGGAGGGATTTAGATGTGGCCCCAACCCAGGACAGATCTTCTACCAATAGGGCTCTATCTTCTTCTTACTTATTAGAATTGAGCTTGCCACACAAGTTAGCTAGTTTAACCCTCAACACAACCTGTGATGTAGGTACTGATATCATCCCCATTTTACAGGGGAGGCCCACCCAACATGCAAATTGGCAGCACTGGGATGTGAAGGCCTATTTGACACCAGAGCTATGCTATCCTGCCTCCCATTTAGAACGACTCTCCCAATGAGAAAATTTTAACCCACCGTCATCTCATTTTAAAATCAGCCTCCTATCCCATCTACACTGTGCCTCTGCAGTTTGTTTTCCAGACTTTTTTTTTCTTTACATTTTTTTCATCGCAGTTGCCAAATGAGATTGATTTATACATTGATTTGGTAGCCCATATTTTTGCCATCATTCTATGTACCAAGTATGCGTGGAAAATTGGAAGCTTAGGGATTAGAACATGCATAGAGATTCTTGGAGCTCAAAGGGAAACATAGATGAGAAAGGCCTCAGAAAGAAGAAACAATTAACTGGTATCTCAGTAAGTTAGTGAAATAGCTGCGATTCACACCCAGGTCTCTAGACTTCTTCATCTCTAAGGGACATGGATTTCTAACCCTCGTTTGAGAACCTTCTTTTCTGATACCCGTTGGTTTGTGCTGCAGCTTAATATGTTTAAACGTTGAAACATTAAGCTTTATGTTACTTGCCCCAACCTTGTTTTTAGTCATGACTCCTTGTGCTATAATGACAACTTACTTATCCCTTGTAATGGGTTGTATTGTGTCCCCCAAAAGATAGGTTGAAGTTCAAACTCCATTACCTGTGAATGTTACCTTATTTGGATATAAGATCTTTGCAGATAAACTCAACTTAAGATGATGTCATGCTGGATCAGGATAGGTCCTGATCCAATGACTAGTATTCTTATAAGAGAGAAAGCAGAGACGTAGAGTGGAGAACACCATGTGAAGACAGAGGCAGAGACTGGAATGGCGCACCTACAAGCCAAGGAATGTCGGGCATTGCTGACTCATGCCAGAGGCTAGGAGAGAGACCAGATTCTCCCACAGAGCCTCCAGAAGAAAGCCACCTAGCCAGTACACCTGGATTTGGGATTTCTAATCTCCAAAAGTGTGAGACAATACATTTCCATTGCTTTAAGCCACCCAGCTTTTGGTAATTTGTTATGGCAGCCCTAGGAAACGAATACATCCCTCCGGAAATGAATCCTGTTGTCCATATACACCTTGGTAAAAAACAGTCGTCATCTGAGAGGGTCCTAATGGCAAGGAGAAAGCATAAAACCCAGTAAATGTAGGGGGTCAGCCATAAAGCTCAGAATGTGGGTTCCTAGAGCAATGGGCAAGAGGGCATAGAACAGAGAGGCTGGGAACCCCAAAGGTCCCTTCTGTGCTGGCCCCTCTAAGCCGAGATAGGCTAGAACTTGAGTGAGGATGTGCGGGTCTTACCCTCTGACTCCATTTGCTCACAGGCAAGGCCCTGGCGACCCAGGGGGCACTGACATGTGCAGCTGGTACCATCGAGGATGGGCTTCCCGTTGTTGAAGCAGGGCCCACAGCGGCAGGCATTGAATTCCATCAGGTACTGGTCCAAGGCTCGCCGCAGGTTCTGACGCTTGGTCTCCAGAGGCCCCAGGTTCGTGTGCCGCAGTATCTCATGGATGGGCTGCAACTGTGGGCACAGAAAGAACAGAGGGCCCCTCCCTGGGCTCTGTCCAGCTTCCCAGAGCCCAAGAACTGGCCTTCAAGCTTCTGGAAGGCCTGCTACATGCCAGGCACAGAGCCAGACACTCAACTTTATCCAGTTGTATTGGATCCTGAATCCCCCAACCCATGGATGAAGAAGCAGAGGCTCAGAGTGTTTGAGTGACCAACTCAGGACCACACAGTGGACCATGCTGAACACCAACCTACTTAACTTTGAAACCTGTGGTCCCAGAGGAAGACAAGAGCCCAGAAGCTATCTGTGCCAACTCATCTGCCCCCCTCCAGCACTTTCAGGAATCAGGAAGAGTATAAAGTATTTATATATTTGTGTGTGTGTGTGTGTGTGTGTGTGTGTGTGTGTGTGTGTGTGTCTTTTATTGTCAACGTTCATTGCAGGAATTAGTAAAGTCCTTAATGCATTATGTTGCCACTGCTGAGCACCGCCCCTAATGGTGTGAATGTGGTGTTTGCCTGTGTGTATTTGAGGGTGTTGGGGGGATGATGGTGGCGGAGTAATTCACATATGCCCATTCTAGGCAGGACTGTAGTCTAGGGTTTCTTAACCTTGGCACTATTGCATTTCCTGCTGGACAATTCTTTGTTGACAGGGGCAGACTGGCCTGTGCATTGTAGGGTGTTTAGCAGTGTCGCTGGCCTCTACGCACTAGATGCCAGTAGAACCTCCCAGTCATGAAAACCAGAACTGTCTCCTGACACCAGATGTCCCCTGGGGCGGGGGTGTGGGGGAGTCAACCCCTGCTTGGCAAGTAGTAGATGTAGCAAAGAGCATTGACTCTGCAGCTAGAAAATCTGGCTTCAGGTCCCAGCTCTGTAACTTGTAGCTGTGTGATCTCTGTCCCATTACACATGAAGCCTTCCTTCCTCATCTGGAAAGTGAGAACAATAGTCCTACACTCCAGGTTTACTGTGAGGATTAAAGCTGAGAGATGGGGAAGACCTGTCACATAGTCAAAGCTAAATCAATGCTGCTCGCTTCCCAGCTGTGTGGCCCAGAACTCGTAACTTTCGCCCCCAAGCCTGAGCCCTGTTTTCTATAAAATGGGTATAATAACCTACTTCTTAGAATTCACGTGAGGATCTAAAAAAGTAATGAGTGTGAGATATCACTGCAAAGAGGAAGAACAGTATAAAATAAAGCACCATTTTTATTAGTTAAATGTGATGATAGTAAAAAAAAAAAGCCTATATTTTTCAAATTGCATGTATATATGGTTGTCTTCAGCATGCTTATAAGGCTATGTATTTTAACACATAACCATCAAATGAAATCTCTTTTCCAGATCTCTCATTTTACAGGAGAGTAACCTGAGGCTCTGAGAGGGGAGGGATTTGCCAAGGTCACAGAGCCATTCAGAGATGGGACTGAGCTCCACTGGAGCAAACTCACTTCTCAAGAATCAGAGGTCAGTAGGGCACTCGCCATGCTTTGAATGGGTTCCTGGAGATGTGTACAGAAAGACCCATGGCAAACAAACCTTGACCTGTGGCCAGGGGGCTGTGCCTGAGGTCACCAGGCTGCTCATGTCAGGACTGGCTGGGCCCCCCGCCAAGGGGAGAAGACCATTACTGGAAGTTCAGGGAATTTGGCCCCATTGTTAGGAAATCAGTACAGAAAGGGCTGCCCCGGTTAAAGATGACTCTTAGTTCCAGAGAAGGCCAGGACCAACGGGCAACTTCCCTTTGACCTTCCAGGGGAGGTCAGCACTCAGACCCCCATCTCTCCTTTCTCATCCCCAAATCCTCATGCAGAGGATTGGGAAGGGCTGTGGAACTTAAAGAGGGAAGAGGGATGGAGAAATGATTCTTAAAATGTTAGAGCTTGAAAAGATATTGGCAACGGTCTCGTTCCCATTTTACAAATGAGAGGAAAGATTCAGAGAAGGCAAGTAGTGTGACATCAACACACTATAACATAACATATAACATAGAATAATATATACCATAACAGCGTCATCACACAGCATGATTCCTATGTTCACTCAATCTAAGCACCTGCCATAAATAGGCACTGCTGAGCTCTGGAATAGGCAAATGAATAAGACTCCACTCCGAGCACCAGGTTCCACATAACTCCCTAACTGGCTTCCTCTCCATGGCCATAGTCTGTCTGTCTGTCTCTCCTTCATCCTTCATACCTCTGTGAGCATTTTCCTTTCAAAGCACAGCTCTATCTGTGTCACTCCCCTGCTCTATGACCTGCCAACAGCCTCATGATTCGAAGCCAGCCTTCCAGGGGGCATCACGGGTTGCAAAGAGATCATGAACGTTAGCGTCAGTCAGTCTTGGCTCCAGTTGGGCTGTACCATTTCCCGGCTCTGAGATTTGGCCAGCTAACGCAACCTCCACAAACCTGCTTCCTCAACTGACATTTACTAAGTACTCACTTCTCTCTCCCTGACCTTGGGATGTAACATTTTATTATGCCCATATTACAGAGCAGAAAACGGGAGCTCAGAAAATGAAGTAACTCATCCAAGGTCACACATCAAAAAGGTGGCTGACCCATGAGCCAAACTATATCTTGTTCACCTCATGCCCAGGCTCTCCCAAAAGACAGAATTGGGTCTTCTCCAAGTCACGAATGTCAGTCTTCCCCTTGGAAGTTTTGCTCAAGGCAAACAAAGAGCTCACGTCTTGACCATGAAAGTTTATATGTTACTCCTGATAGCAATTTTACAGTTTTGCCCAAATCACTAATAGCTTGATGATAGCAATTTTTAGACCCTATGTGAATTACAGGTGTGTGAAAATGGTCCCTTAATGCATGGAGAAGAAATGCAATCAGGGTTAATCCATCTGACCTCTTTCTTCATAGAGAAGAGGGTGTTATAATAGATTTTTAGGTTTAACTGTTGGTATATATTTTAAGAGAAGGAATGTATCCACACCTGGAATTTTTAACTCTCTATAGAAAATGAGCAACGTCAGGGAAAATGGCCAAGAAAACAATAATATTTTATTTAAAAGCCCAAAATATAACTCTTTTTTCTAATGAACTACGCTTGCATATGAATTGAATAGTGTGACAATACTGGTAGAACAAGCCACTTCCTTTGCAGTTTGAATACCATTTTACTTCCTTTGTGGGGTTAGAGATTTAAGGCAAGCTTTCTCAACTTTGGCACTGTTGACACTGGGGGCCAGATATTTCTTTGCTGTGGGCAGCTATCCTGTGGATTAGGGGATGTTTAGCAGCATCCCTGGCCTCTACCCACTAGATGCCAGTAGCATCTTCTCAGTTGTGACAATCAAAAATGTCTTCAGGGCTTCCCTGGTGGCGTAGTGGTTGAGAGTCCGCCTGCCGATGCAGGGGACACGGGTTCGTGCCCGGGTCCGGGAGGATCCCACGTGCCGCGAAGCGGCTGGGCCCGTGAGCCATGGCCGCTGAGCCTGCGCGTCCGGAGCCTGTGCTCCGCAACGGGAGAGGCCACAACAGTGAGAGGCCCGCGTACCGCAAAAAAAAAAAAAAAAAAAAAAGTCTTCAGACATTGCCAAATGTCTCCTAGGGGAGCAAAATTGACCCCGGTGGCTGGGAACCATGGCTTTAAGGCAGGTGCTAGGATAGAGGGAAGAGAGAACTGGACATTAAGTCCAAAGGTCTGGGATCCAGGTACTGCCACATATGAGCTCTGTGACCTGAAACGATTCACTTGATGACTTGGAGCCTCAGTTTCCTAATTATTCGATGGGGAGAATCCCATCTGTGCCAGAGGTCATTGTGATGAGACCACGTAGAGCAGGGAGGGGCAGCAAACTATAGCTTGAAATCATACTCAGCCCACGGCTTGTTTCTGTATGCCCTTTGAGCTAAGAATGATGTTTACATTTTTACAAGATTGCAAAAAAAAACAAAAGTAGAAGAAGAACTTGTATGGAAGGGACTGTATGTGGCCCACAGAGCCTAAAATATTTACTATCTGGTCCTTTACAGAAAAAGTTTGCCAACTTCCAACTTAACAGATGTGATTTTTAAAGTCTTTTATGTATGTGAGTTGTTATTTTTCTAAGGTGGCTTAATCCCGAAGAAATTCTGGGACTACGAGTGTAAATCTAGGCCCTGGCCGGATAGTAAGCTTGTGATCCCAGCTCTCCTGTGGCCTGAGTCTAGAGTCACGTATCCCCGTAGTCAGACGGGGAAGGCCACCAGTTCAGCGTGCCGTTACATTTAATCTTGTTCTCTGATGGGCTTACAATAAGAAATATGAAATGATATGGTCTGCTTCACTTTCATTCCTCGTGAACGTAGAGTTTCTTCAACTGCGAAAAGACTTACCTCAAAATCAATAACAACAGGGTTATACTTTAATGACCTCCCCCAGGAACGATATGTAATGATGCTCCTGTCTTGTGTCAAGCCACCTGCCCAGCCAGGGTTGCCACCTTGCACCAGAGGAATGATGTCTTCCACACCCACTGTCTTGTTGTAATCGTCTGCCATCGAGAGAATAACCACATTAGCTCATTTCCTAAAACGCCAAGCTCTGCTAATGAGATTTGGAACAAAGTGTAAGTGCTCTCCTTAGAGCTGTCTCCCACCCTTCTACTTTGCTCGGTTAACTAGCAGGACAAGGCAGAAAAGAAGCACCGAGACTTGGAAACAGATCCATCCTTTGGATTAGAGCAGACGCTGGGAAGACAGCCCAACCCAACATGGAGGAGGGAGAAGATGGGAAAGTGGATGATGGCTCATTCATTCATTTATTCAAATATTTATGTCAGATGTTTACTTGGTGCCTGCTACATGCCAAATAAGTGCAATCGAATATTGTAAGTGCTGTAACAGATTTCTCTCTCAGTAGGGGTGCAGAGAGAGATGTGGTCAGATCTATAGTAGCAGTGGGGAGGTGGTCAGGAAAAAAGGTGAGTTATCTAGAAGAATGGATAAATCTTGGCAGGTAATTGGAAGGAGGAGGGAAGGGCATCAGAGAGAAGAAGGATTTGACTTAAGGCCCTGAGACATGAGTAGCCCAATGCAATGGGAGTAACTTGAACCTCATCTACTCATCCACTGTACTATAAACTATTTCGTCATCCCTGCATCCTCTGTGTCTCCCACCTGGAAAAAATTACTCAATACAGGTTGAATGAATGAATGAACACTCGTAGTGACCTGTGTGGGAGATGTTACAGAATATTCTTGTACAATCTTTCTCTAATAATTATTCTTTGGGCTTGGACTTGATAACCCATTTTTCTCTCTCAGCAAACTTGTTTCCTCCCTCGGGACTGTACCTGATGGGACTTTATCCAACAGTCGACTTTCCAAGTTCCATCTGCACATTCCTTTCAACCCAGCTCTTACTTAGATCTTTGTCTAGTGCTTGAAATCTAGGAGGGTGCACCATACGAAGTCAAGTATTTCTAAGGTGATCTCAGCCTATGCAGAATTCAAAATAAGCCCACTACAGGTCATTGGTTTGGGGTATTCAGCAGATGTGCAGTGTGACCATTGACTGAAATGGAATCAGTTGGTGGGGGGGGGGGGGAATAGCGTACATGCCCCGATTTTGTGTCCAAGGGAAAATCTGGCTTCTCTTTTTTGGGAAGCCCATTACTAAATACTTGCCTATTTTGCCCCCTCCAAATTTTTTACAATCTTCTCCTGATAAACGTCCTCCAATTTGTGTTGTATCTGTGTACTCATAGTCGATGCCAAAAGAGCCTCCAAAGCATGTCTTGATATCATTGCTGGAAACACCTGCAACAGGGAGCAGAGAAACAGAATGCTGAGACGCTGAAAGACCATGAATATGTACAACCAGCTCATAGTAGTAGCTCACAGCTCACTAGCTCACAGTAGTAAAAGCTAGCTTGTATTTTGCAGTCTAAGAGGTCTGGGTTGAAGTCCCAGTTCTTTAACCCAGTTTCAGTGTTCTCTTCTGTCTGGTTCCAGTGCAAATATTCTTGAAATGAGAAGGAATATGTATTGCACACACTAGTTGGTGAAAAGTGCTTGTTCCCTTTCCTTTGCACGTTCTCCACGGAGCCTCCTTGAGACAGTGATTCTATCTCATCCATCTCCATATACCCCTGTGCCTAGCACAGTGCCTGGCCCAAGATTGGCACCAATTTTGCATTTGCTGCCGTTCCTCTCTCCTTTTTCACCATCTTTCTAAAGTCTACTCAAGCTCCAATTCAAATATCATTTCTTCCATGAAGCATTTTTGGATCAGAACACTTCCCTCTTTCTTCAGAGCTACCCATGTGCTTTGTTTAGGTCTGAATGATCATATGTGTCCCAATTCTTTTTGCCCAGGTCCTCTTTGCACCCCAGAGAGGCCAGAGTGCTGTCAGAAGGTGGATAGATCTCCCTGGGGAGGCTGCTTGGCTTCTGGCCCCATGAGAACTGTGAGGCCTACATTAGTTGTCTCTGTCTCTATCTGAGGAGTTGCTGAGGAATCTGCATTTTGCAGATGAGGAACATAATTCTCAAAGGCATAACATCATTTTTCCCCGATCCCACAGCCTGTAGGTGAACAGAACTAGGTTTCCAACCCTTGGTCAGCTGGCAAGATAAGGCTACAGAAGCAGACTGGAGCAAGATATTGACCATTGCTGCAGAGTTCAGCTCCCTCTGTAGCTGAAGGCTTCTGAAGGTTGTGAACTGGAGTTTGCATTGGCAACATGTCATTACTTTTCACTGCAACTATACAATAATTATGACCAGTCAGTGTCTTATTCTGGCAACCACAAAGGAAAAATAATTTAGGCTGTAATTCAGTTAAGCTAAGGATTAGATTCAATATTTTTAAGGGAGTATCAGGCAGCAAGTTTACCTGCCAGCCTTTGCATGAAACTGCAGACTCTATGGGGTCAAGGACTGGCATCTTATTCACCACTCTCTTGTCAACGTAGCAGCACGATGTCTGCCATGGGGGAGGAGCTCAGTGAGTATTCTCAGAGTAAATGATTGATGAATGAGAAAAATGAGTGAATAAATGAATGCCAAGAGTCCTTTGGTAAGGGCTTCTAATGGAAAGAATCTTACAAGTCAGGAATCCTGAATTTAAGTCCCAGTCACTCAGATGAATGGATAAAGAAATTATTATAGATATAATTATATATAATTTTAATACATAATTATTATATATAATATAAATAAAATATATAATAATTATATATAATAACAAATATATAATTATTATATATACAATTGTGTGTATATATGTATATACTCTCTATATATCCCACATATATACCCTATATATATATTCCACATATATACCCTATATATATATCACATAGATCCCATTTATATATAAAATAATTATTCAGCCTTAAAACATAAAGAGATCCTGCCATTTGCGACAACATGGGTGAAACTTGAAGACATTATGCTAAGTGAAATAAGCCATACCCATAAGGAAAAAAAACGCCTGATCTTACTTATACGTGAACTCTACAAAAGTCCGATATATAGAAGCAGAGAGGAGAACGGTGGCTGCCCGGGGTGAGGAGGTGGGGGAAAAGGGGAGATGCTGCACAAACTTGTAGTTACGTAGGAGGAATAAGCCTAGAGATCTAATGGACAGCTTGATGTCTACAGTTAATATCAATAATATTGTACTGAATACTGGAAATTTGCCAAGGGAGTAGATTGCAGGTACTCTCGTCATACGCACGTAACGAGAGATATGTTAATTAGCTTGAATGTAATAATCATTTCACTTTATTTGTATCAAATCATCGTGCTATATACCTTAAATATATACACATTTTATTTTTCTTAAAAAGTAAAACAAAACGCGTCCCAGTCCCTGACACCCTGTATGAGCTTAGAAAAGGCCCATGCTCTCACTGGGCCTCAGTTTCCCATTTATGGAGAGAAAGGGTTGGACTTGCTCGTCCTGAGTCCCCTTTCGGCTGCAGCCCTCTGTGCCTCTGTGCACAGCAGCTTCTGGATAACTCCGAGGTGAGAGTGCCCGGGAGAAGTGATGCTTTAAGCATCAGCACTCAGCGCCGAGCACAGGGTTTCTTCTGCCATTTCCGTTCAAGTACTTTTAATTTTTAGTGCACTACTAATTGAGGAAGATTTAGCATATCTAATTGTTTTGATTAAAAAACGCTTCAACCGTGATAAACAAAAGTGGATGAAAGGAATTCATGGGCAGAAGCCAGAGTGATTACTTAGGTGAGTGGTGTAGTGCTGCCCAATTAAAGTGACGGGCCGGGCCGATTAGTGGGGGCTGGAGGATGCCTGTGGAGTGATTATACTCATGAGGGGTCTGCAGACAGCCTGCCACGCGCTGCTTGGAGAAGAGAATTCCACCTTGATCTCAGCAGCACGGCTTGACTGCAAAGGATCGCCTCCCGAGGACCCTGAAGGAGGGTACCAGCCAGCAAGGGGAGGTCTGTGACCTGAGAATCATACAGCATGAGGGCTAAATTATCCTTAGTCACCTACCCCATACTTCTTATGTTTACTTGTGATGCCCTTGGTTCATAAAGATTAATTATCTTGCCCAAAACCATATAGCTAAAAAGAACAGTGGAGCTGAGATTCAAACTCATCTTTCTTGCTTAGAAGAATTAGCTAATTCTATTTATTGCATCAGACTAAATTCTGCTGAAAAATTTAGTAAGCATCTACTATGTACCATCCCAGGCATACCGTGTGTTGGACAAGGTAGACACTGTGAGAATAAAACTGGTATGAATATGATGCAAATCTAAATTACAAGGTTCTGGCCTTGAGAAGCTAGCAGGTGTGGGGCAACATAGTAAATGGAGACGGATTTGGGTCCTGAGAGTTGCTTATTTCGTGGAAGACAATTTTTCCACGGATGGAGTGGGGGGATGGTTTCGGGATGATTCAAACGCATTACCTTTATTGTGCACTTTATTTCTATCATTATTACATTGTAATATATAATGAAATAATTACACAACTCACCATAATGCTGACAGGAGGCAGAGCTCAGGCAGTAATGCTAGTGATGGGGAACGGCTGTAAATACAGATGAAGCTTCAGTCCCTCGCCCACCGCTCAGCTCCTGCTGTGCGGCCTGGTTCCTAACGGGCCATGGACCGCTACCAGTCCATGGCCCGGGAGTTGGGGATCCCTGGACTATAGGACCAGGTGGTGCTCTGCCAGGGCTCCACCCCATCCCATCAGCTCCTTAGAGTCAGCTTTGGACCAGATCAAACTGCCGTTTGTTTTAGACTTTCGTGCTCAGTAAACAGGAGTTGATGTTTGCCGAACCTGGCTACATATTGAGATCATCTGGAGGGCTTATTAAAAACACAGGTTCCTGAGCCCCACCTCTGTCAATTCTGATTCTGTATTTCTGAGTAATCAGCAATCTGTATTTTAAATAACTATCCCAGATGAAGCCTATGCAGTGCATCTGGGATGAGATACTGAGTACCACGGTCCTACAGAGAACCTCTGGTGGCCTGTCACAAAGCCGGCCTCCATACTAACCTAGTCGGTGCCTTTGTCAATGCCTTGGATATGGACTGAGCAGCCACGCTCACTGTATCTACCCAGAGGAAGAAAAAGAATCAGGGTCCAAAAAGCCCTCAAAGGGCTGATGGACAGACAGACCAAGCATAGCAAAATGGGACTCAGTTGGAAAAGTTGTAACATCCTGTCCTGGGGATAAAATACCAAGTGCATGAGCACAGTAAGGAAGAGAGCCAGCTTAGCCGGAGAACAAGAGAAAAGGCCCAAGGGTTTTAGATCACTTTCAGCTCCGGAGGGCAATGAAGCCAGGTGAAAATTATGATCAATAAAGTAAAGGCGGGGATAATCTCATTCCCTCTGCGCAGGTTAGAGAAACCCAGAACCTGGTGCCGAGTTCTGGGAGCCACACTTTTAAAAGGAAATAAGAAAACAGAACATTCACTGGACATCATCCAGCCTCTGAGAAGAAGGAAATCATGCCACGTGCAACAACGTGGATGAACCTGGCGGACATCATGCTAGGTGAAAGAAGCCAGTCACAGAAGGTCCAATACTGCATGATTCCACTTATATGGAGTATGTGAAGTAGCCGAACTCGTGGAAGCAGAGCATAGAATTGTGGTTGCCGGGGGTTGGGGGAGGACGAGGAATTGCTAATCAACGGGCATAAAATCTCCACTATGCAAGATGAGTAAGTTCTGGAGATCTGCCAGAACGTTGTCCCTATAGTGAAGGATTCGGTATTGTACCCTTAAACATTTGTCACAAGATTAGATCTCATGTTAAGTGTTTTTACCACAATAAGATTTAATAAAAGAAGAAAATGGGGAATGATTGAATGAGAATGAGCATGAGGGTGAACAAATGTAAAGCCAAATCCTTTGGGGAATGTTTGAGGGGATGCAGGATGTTTACCTGAACAAGAAAGGAGACGTTTCTCTTTAAGAGAGGTCAGTAGGATTAGATTCAGCCCTCCAGAGGGTTGTCTTGAGGAAGAGGAATTAGGCTTGTTTGTGTGGTCACAAGGGCAAGAACTAGGACCAAAAGGGCAGATACTACAGGGAGATAGATTGAGGCTCAGCTTAAGGTAAATCACCGCAACACTCAGAGGCCAAGGAGATAGGAGTTGTTTCAGGAGGCAGTGAGCTCCCCGTATCTGGAGGGTCCCAAGCAGAAGTTAGCTGTTTGCCTGTGAGTAGAAGCATTTGCAGAATTCACAAGATGTCTTTTAAGAGCTCCTCTAAAGCCAAGATTCTGAAACTTTAAGAAACACACCGGAACACTTGAGGAGCATTTGAGATCACTTGGTTACGTCCTTAATGATTTCTTATTGTGTTCCAGGTATCTGGGAAGTGAAGAGGGCTAAAGGGAGTGTTTGCTGTCAGTGAGCTTACAGCCAAGTGTGGAGACATGGACAGGTAAGCTGATAGTTGTTGTACTGTGTGTTGAGGACTTTGAAAGAAGGCAGCAAGCTCGGGGCAATCTTCCTTAGGGGGTCAGAGGAAGGATACCAGAGGCAAGTGTGAAAGGATGAGTAGGGATTAGCCAGACAAAGTGGAGAACATTGAGAGCAAAGGGAGGCCGCGTGAAGGCCTTGTGCCCCCAGCAGCAAGAGTCTGCTCAGAAAGGCCAACATGGTCTGAACTCCAGAGTGGAAAGGAAGGAGGTGCAAATCAGCCAGGGAAGTACTGGGAGACCCTTGGGGTCCTTCCCACTCTAGTGTGGTCCCCAGAGGAGCTGTTGTGCCCGCCTGGCAGGCCAGGAGCCCGGGGGACACGTCTCTGGCCACCATGTCTACTGCTTGTTTCACACCTGGTCTGGGCTGTGGTGCAGGTGTGAGAGCTGTCTTCACACCTCCGTGGAGATACTGCATCCATGTGGCTCTAAGGCAGAGCCAGGCAGCCTTATTTCTGAGGTGCCAGAATCAGCAAGTCTCTGTCGTTCCTCAGATGACAAGCATCAGGTGGAAAAGAGCAGGTGTGATGCATTATTTATCTCTGTGCAGCAAACAGATGCCATTTAGGTTGCTGCTGTGATCTGTGTGCTATGTTGCTTTGCTATGTTGGTTGCCCTCAAGGGAGAGGAAGAATCATATAGCCTATTTCATGCCATAACATTGGAAAAGATGATTGTTTAATCTGTGACTGGATGAGCTGGGAAGCGTTGGCTAACTTCCCTGCCCCCAGGTGCTTCTGTGTATCCATTAAAACACATGCTTCTCCACCTAGAAGGATGGGATAGGGAGGGTGGGAGGGAGATTCAAGAGGGAGGGGATATGGGGATATACGTATACATATAACTGATTCACTTTGTTATACAGCAGAAACTAACTCAACATTGTAAAGCAATTATACTCCAATAAAAATGTTAAAAAAATGCATGTTTTTTCCCAACCACCTGAGAATAATAGTACAGGTACCTCTGTGCCTTTGCATGTGCTGTTCCCTCTGACTAGAAAGTTCCCTTACCTCCTTCACTGAGTTTCTCCCACTCAGCTCTAGAAAACATTCCCTCACTCACAAGGGCCCTATATCTGTGTCCCCACAGTATCCCTGTGTGTCCTTCATGGTATCCGCATGCTTCCCTATAGCACAGTATTTAGCACACTATAGTAATTGTCAATTTCTTGGTCTGTTCTTCCAATTATCCTGCAAACTTATGAAGTCATCTCTTGGGTTTGCAAGGCTCGGCATGTAACAAGCCCCCAGAAGTGCTCAGGGATGGGCTGATTCCAACCCATCTAGACAGTACCTCTAAAATGTTTTGAGAGTCACAGGTCTTCTTTTGGGTGACAGTATAAATCATATCCTTGTAATATCTCATGCTTGATTAAGAGTTGATATTTTATAAAGCTCTTTCATCTGCATTATCTCATTGGAAGCTCACAATGGGGCTGGGAGGATTTACTCCTTTTGCAGGCAATCTGGGGTTGGAGAAGGCAGGAGCTGTGGTGGTTAAGTGTGTGAACTCTGGAGCCAGAGTTCTACCCTTCACTGGGAGTGTGGCTTTGGATGAGTGACCGAACCTCTTTGTGCCTCATGTTCCCCATTTGAAAATGGAGATGAAAATGGTTTCTATACATGAATCTCTAAAACTGGTGTCTGGTACAATTAAGTGTTCAACAAATCTTATTAGTTGTTGCTATGATTGTTAGGTAACTTGCCCAAAGTTCCATGACTAACAAGCCAGGAATCGGGGTTTGATGCCAGGTGCGCCGTATCCAAACTCGGGGCCCGCGCCATCTCATCAAGCCAGTCTTACTCTGCAGGAAACTGTTCATCATGGGCCATGAGTAGCAGTGGCCTCCCCAAACCCCTCATTCCACAAAGCAACTCAGAAAAAGGAATCCATGCTCCCAATGGGCAATGCTGGGGCTGCGGTCTCAGGTCTCCCTCCACCTGATAAAGGGCTACCTTCAGGGACTCTGACCCGCTAGATGATTTTGGTCATGATGGGAGGCAGCAGTATAGCTGAGGGCCAGGCTGTGAAATGGAAACTGCCTGAGGTGGAAATTTCCATGCTCACTTACTGTCTGAACCTCCCTGTATCACAGTTATCTCATCTATGACATGGGGATTTTAACACTGTCTACCTCATAGGGTTGCTCTGAGGGTTAAATGAGTTAATCCATGCCATGTACAGTGCTTAGGATACTCCCTGGCTTGAAACTAGCAATAATGGTCAAGTATTACTATCATTACTGCTGCCAGAAAGGCCACAGCATCCCTAGACTGGGCTGTTGTTTCCTGATTCTGAACTGGAAAAATTGGAGAATACGGGAGGCTGAGGAGTCTGTGAACACCAATTTTCTTAATCAACTTCTCTGCAGGATAAACTGTTCTATTAACTGAGAGGGAGTGAATGAAGAAGATGGAGGGAACAATGTCCACATCATGTGCTGGGCAAAGATTTTCCAGGCGTTATTTAATATTCACACATCGTTCCACAGCAAGTACAATTATTCCCATTTTAGAGATGAGCAAATCAAGGCTTAGGTAGTTTCAGTCACTTGCCCAAAACGATACAATAAGTAAATAGTAGAATGGGATTGAACCAAGGTCTGTGTCCAAAGCCCATTTTCTTCTTGCCACATTATATCAGTTGGGGAGAGGGAGCTAAGGGTGGTCCTGGGAGTAATTTTGACATTATCACACCTTTTTCTCCTTTCAGGCTGAGGCTGTTTTCAGTGATAGAGGTGGAAAGTCAAAATCAGGACAAATTCAGGAGGAGGGTGCTGAGAGTCTCAGTTCCATGTGTATGCAAGTGACTTAAGGGGGGTGGGGACAGAGCCAAGACACCAGGAGTCTGTCAGTCATTCAATACCATCCATCGCCGTGAAGCCTGGTTGTCATGGTAACTGGGGTAAAGCCTGGAGCTTGTTAGAATCTAGTGCCTGTCTGTTCAGGATGATTGGTTGGTTAGCAGACACAGCAAAAGACCTTTTGGGCCAGCCCAGACTACTTAGCCATGAGTATAAGACTCTTCACAATCAGGTTCCTGCCCACCTCACCATCCTCACTGTTCAGTCCAGCTGAGACTGTTTAGAAATCCACCCTTGATTCTTCAGAGTGTAAGAGAAGCTCCAGAGGACGCCCAGCACCTATGGGTTTAGATTCTGAACCAGCCCTGCCAGAAAGACACTGAGCCTCTACTGTGAGTCAGCCTCAGCCTGTGGACAAAACTCCAGAAACACATCATTCACAAGATGCACTATGGAAACAGGCAGTTGTAATAGTGTGATATACAGAGAGCTGTGTCCTGGGTACACGGAAGTATTGGGTCAACCAAAAGGTACGTTCGAGTTTTTCCATAAGATGTTATGGAAAAACCCAAATGAAATTTTTGGCCGACCCAATACCTAAGACAGGTTCCCAACCTGGAACTGGGGAGACAGAAAGACTGTCTGGAAAACCCTGTTTAAGCAGAGACCAAAGATGAATAAGCATTAGGCAGGTGAAGAAGAGAGGGTGGGGAGGAGAGGGGAGCAGTGTTCTAGGTAGAAGGAACAGCAGCAAGAAGAAAGTGAGTATGATTAAGTCAAGGGACCAGCATTTAGCTCAGTACAGCCTAGCCCCGCAGTGAGCAGTGGGCTGGAGGGTAGAGCAGGGCCAGTGCACGCTCCCTTGAAGGCTGCGCATCTGGTCCGGTGGCAGGGACCCTCCTGTCTCAATGTTCACCTTTGCGTGGCTCGAGCAGCTTGCCGTTCTGCAGCTTGTCATCCTCTCTGTGGCTCCCTGGAGGCCAACACTGACTCCGTTTCCAGGTTACTGATATCAGCACTCGTCCTGCCATAACCCAGCCACTGGATTGTTCTCACGTATGCACCGGCCTCAGGGGCAAGCCCTCTACAAAGAGTCTGGCCTTTGGGTGAATCACTCATCTCCTACTACTGACCCTCACCACTTGCTGCTTCAGCCACTCCCATGCAACTCTCTCCTCTTAGAAAGCTCCAGCTGCGTTCTCCAGCAGGCAAGCTCCCATTCCTACTAACGTCAGAAGATCAGGTGTGAATGTCTCTGGAGTCTAGAAAATGGGAGGGGAAGAAAGGGTGGGTTGCTCCCTCCTTTGTGCTTCTACTGTATTTATTTCTAGTCAAGCATTTATCGCATTGTATTATTCTTAGCCCCCAACTGACTGCACATTTCTCCAGGATGGGAATCTGTGTGTTTCACTCCTGTGTCCCTGGAAATCATAGGTTCTCTCTGAGTATTTACTAGGTGAGTGGATGGATGGATGGACGGGTGGAGATTAGATTATGAGAAGGGTTTTCCTCGGAGATTGTTTCCTGCCTGCTACTTTGGGGAAGAAGGGAAAATGCTCTGCTTAGAACCTTCCTGAAAGGGAATTGTCAGCAAACAACATCAATAATATATAAATGTGATGGAATGTATGAAAAATTTGAGGGACTTAATTTATACACCCATCTCATCCCAGTTACTGTCCATACACAGCTTAATCATCTGGGCTGCCTTTGTCTCGTTCTACTAAAGGAATAGAAAACACATAGCTCAGGGGCCCTTAATCCCTGCTCAGACCCATTAGGAATCCACGACTCTCCAGAGTGTAAGTAAATCTCCAGAGGATGCCCAGGATTGATGGGCTTGGATTCTGAATTACCCCAGCCGGAAAGATACTGAGGCTCTACCATGGGTCAGCCTCTGCCTCGGCTAGACATCACTAATTGATCAGTTCTTTCCGCCTGAGCCCATATCTGGTGTCACGGTCCTCAACTCAGTGGTCCCGGTAGCATTTGCTATTGAAACCACCTGCCATTGGTGGCTTAGATACATTTTCTGGCCTATAGGTCTTTAAGTTTCGCTTTATTGAGTGCCTTGGGTGCCAGCACACCATGCTTGTTCTTGGCTCTGTGAATGTACCTAAGCTTCGGAACAGACCGTCACAAGCTGGTCAGTTTAACCTTTAACAGTTCTCTGTGACAATTCCCAGTCAAGGGTCAAGCTGACCCAATATTGCCCTTAGGAGTGAATATTGAGTATAATACTCCGTTAGGTATTTTTAAAACCTGATTTATCCACTTTCAAAGCTATCACAAGCAGTTTAATAGTTTTTTAAAAAAGAAAATAAGTGAAATAAATATCCAGGGGTACCACAAGAAGCACTGAAGTTGGAATTAGAAATCTTCATTTCAAACCTTACTCTGCTTCTAACCAGTGGTGTCACCTTGGATGTGTCATTTATCTTTCAGTGCCTGGTTTTCATCATTTGTAAAATGGGTACAGCCATAAAACACAGCTCAAAGCATTGCCAGGAAGCTTAAATGGAATGAGATGCATGTAAGAACTCAGTATGCCGCCTGCCACAGAGTTAGAACTCAGTGAATGCTTGTTTTTTTCATCTTCATTTAGATAAGCTGTTTCATTACATGAGACTTCACACACCTACCTTGGCAGTTATTACTCACATCTGCCTCTGCCTTTCCCCCTTGACCACCTTCCTGTGATGGTTAATTTTATGTGTCAGTTTGACTGGGCCAGGGTGTCCAGATACTTGGTCAACATTATTCTGGGTGTTCCTGTGAGGGTGTTTTTGGATGAGATTAACATTTAAATCGGTAACCTGAGCAAAGCAGATTGCCCTCCCTAAAGTGGGTGGACCTCATTCAACCAGCAGAAGTTGTGAATAGACAGAAATCTTACCGTCCCCCGCGTAAGAGAGGATTCTTCCTGCCTGACTGCCTTGAGCTGGAAAATTGGCTTTTTTCTTGCCTTCGGACTCACACTAAAACGTCAGCTCTTTCTGGGTCTCAAGCCTGCCAACCTTCAGACTGGGACTACACCCTCAGCTCCCCTGATTCTCAGGCCTTCGAAATCAGACTGGAGCTAAACCATCAACTCCCCTGGGTCCACAGCTTGCCAAATGCAGATCTTGGGACTTGTCAGGCTCCACAGTTATGTGAGCTAATTTTTTTTAATAATAAATCTCTTTACATATATATGTAAAGTGTATGGAGAACCCCAGCTAATATACTTCCTAATGCCTTCATTATGGCTATTGATGATTTTCCCTTTATTTAAAGTGATTAGATACATGTCCACAGTCCGTGGAGCACACTGGGTTCAGACAGTGTGTCTAATGCGTTTTTGACTACCCCCAAAAGTAAGCAATACATTTTAGATCATGACCCAGCCCACTGACATCCAGCTGAAATAAGTTGCAATACTTAACCATGCTTTGTGTGATGCTCTCTGAGGATTTCCCTCTTAGTGTATTCTATTTCATTTTGTTGAATGCTGGTCATGACCCACTAAATTTCTCTTACAATCTGCTAATGGGCTGTGGCCGGCAGTTTGAAAAATCCTAGGTAAAACATCTCTGAGGCATTACAGCGTGTTGGTTTACATCACAGGTTCTCACGTGGACGTCTGGCTCCACCCATAATAACAAGATGACCTCGACCTTGCACAAGTTATTTAACATTGCTGAGTTTCAGTTCTTCATTTGTAAATTGGGGATTATAGTATCCTCTTCCCCAGTCTTTCCTGAGGATTAAATGAGATAGTGCATTTAAAGTGCCTAACTCAGTGTCTGCCACATAATGAAATGTTCATTAACTGTTGGCCATCTTACCAGTGCTGCTAGAGTCTAAGCCCCTGGAATATAGTATCAGAATGAATGACAGAAGTGTGGGGAAATGGTGTGGGACAATACACAAGCTCTACATCAGAAGACCTTAGTTAAAAACTAACTGAATCATGTTGAGCCATTTACTTTGGGGCTTTGGACCTCAGCTTTCTCTCTATAAAATTGGGAAAAATAATAATATAATTCCTCAGAAGCTATTATGAAGATCATCTTCAATACCAGATGTGAATGATTACATTTTACCAACCTTAGGAGTTTTTATATGTAAATATATTTTATTAGAACCAGTTAATTCTAAGTACAGTGAATAAAAAGATAATTTGTTAATCCATTTTAGGTAGTAATCAGTTTGGTTGTCCTTTAATAAGTCATCCTGACTATAATCAGATGATTATAACAGAGAAACCCCATTACCTTCTATATGAGATAAGGGGACCCATGTTGGTAACTAGACAGTGCTTACCATGTTATGTGGGCTTAATAAATGTTGAATGAAAAACTGAAGGAATGAATAAATAGAGAAAAGGAAGATGGAGGAAGAGAATGTAGAAGTATAATTGATATCAGCTTTAGTGAGATTTTAGTCATGTCGCTGTGACTTTTTCTACCCAGTGTGTTAGGTGGTAGACCAGTTGGCCAAGGACCCCAGCTAGAGGGCAATGACCAGTAACTGGCTGAATGTACTGTACTCTCACTAGAAGGATCTTTTCCAGCGTCACTGTTATCTGGCAGCCATCAAGGGGAGGCATAATGGAATGCAGGCACTGATTTAGGCAGAGTTGTTACCACCTTGAAAGATAGTGATGAGAATTCAAATTGACCTTGATCAATGGGAGGAGCAGTCCCTCCAAAACGGGATGAAGCTCTAGAGAAAGAAATGAATGACTTTGATTTAAAAAATGGGCAGGTGGGGGAGGAGGCATGATTGATGAGTCTCCAAGTCTACAGCGGAAATATTGCCCACTGCAGGCTGGACATGATGATAATGATTTCCCTTCCATTTGAACAGTGTTTCAGAGCTGACCAATTGCAGAGCCCTATGAGATATGTTGTCTTATTGTCCCCACTTTACAGATGAGAGGACAGTTAACATTATAGAGTTAATAACTGGAAAGCAGGGAATAATAAATATGGTAATAGTAACATCAACATAGTGCAGCAATAATAGGTACCATTTTTAAACTCTTACTCTATGCCAGGCCCTGGGCCACCTGATCACACAGACTGTTTCATTTCATATTCATAACAATCCTATGAAGTATTACTGTCATTGTCTCATTTAGGGAAACAGGAAACTGAGGCATGAAGAGGTTAATTTGCCTGAGGGTCACATGGTTGATAAGTGATGGAGATGAGATTTGAGTCCAAGGAATCTAAATTAGAACCTTGTTCAGCAATTGATGCTTATCGAGTGCTCATTAGAGCCTGAGCATTACACTAAATATTTTCTGTAGATAAGTTCACTTATTCCTCACAATTACTCTATCAGTTAAATGCCATTAATACCTCCAGCTTAACAGGTGAGAAAATTGAGACTTAAAATGATTAAATAATCTGCTGGTAATCACACAGCTAATAAGTGACAGAACCCATATTTTCAAACACTAAGCTATCCTAATATCCTGCATTAAAGGGAAAGCTATCTGCTTAAACACTTATCATGCAAGATGTACTTGGAATTATTCTCAAACAAATCCTTGTTATCATTCCTATTTGGGTCTTGAAAAAACTAAGGTTCAGAGAAATCAAGTACCCTGATCAAGGTCATACAACTGTTAACTAGTAGAACCAAGATCCCCACCCAGATGTGTCTGACTCCAAAATCTGGATTCCTTGCTACCATCTGCCGGCATATTTTTTCATTCCACAGTCCTTGATCAAATGATATTTGCTACTTACAATCCCACCTAAAACTGTAAACCATAATAGTAACTACCGTTTAGACCGTGTTTTATTTATCACGTGCTTTTTAGAGTCAATTCTCATAAGAGCCTTTTGCAGTAGTTTATTATCCACACATTAGTTATGGGAAAACTGAGACCCAGAGATTCAAAGTTTTAGCTTTTAAATGGCAGGACCTACATGAAAAGCAAAGACATCTTTGTAAAAAGAACTCTTTTTACTACCGCGTTGCCTAATGGCTTTTATATGGGGCCATGAAATGCTACTGGCTTCTCACCAGCAGAGCATCAATAGAAGTCATGTTTTGTTAAGGTCTTTGCAGAGCCCTTTCAATATGGCCCCAAACTATAGAATCATGAACTTTTAGAGCCTTGAGGGCTATTAGTTTACTTTCTATTCCATGCATGGTTTCTATTACAGCATCCCTGATGGAGGTATCTTATCAGATTTACTTAGATTCCTTAACTGCTAAGAAACTCTACTTCATGTTGCATGTTGAGAGACATCTCTCCCAGGAAGCTGGCCCTCCCAGGCAAACTCATCATGTTCTTCTTGCCCTAATGTGTGTGTGTGTGTGTGTGTGTTAGAAATATAATGTAGAACGAAAATAATGTAATGTAATGTAATATAATGTAATGTAAATATAATGTAATGTAATGTAATATAATGTAATGTAAATATAATGTAATGTAATGTAGAAGGAGTACACCTCACAATTCACACCCAGGCCATCTGCAAATTATCTAAACTCTGCTTTCAAAATATGTCCCTAATCAATCATATTCTTTCATCTCCATTCTTTATTCCCTACCTGGATGTCAACAAGAGTCTTCTAACTGTGCTCCCTGAGTCCACTCTCAACGCATGTAATCTGTACTCTGTATAGTATTGGAACGACCTGCTGACACAGAGATTAGACCCTGGCAGTGCCCTGCTGATAACCCTGCAGTGGTTTCCCGTTTCACTGCAGACATGGTCCATACTTCTTACCATGACCAGCAAGACGCTCTGCAGCTTCTTCCAACCTCAGCTCCCTCCATCCTCCCCTCACCTGCGGGCTTTAGCCACACGTTGCTTATTTCAGTTCTCAAACATGGCAGGCTGTCCACTCTGCCCAGGACATCCTCCCTCTTTCTTGTCTTTGGAGTCTCCTTCTGAATCTTTTGGACCTTATCCCAGTTAATCCCAGACACTTTCCCAGATAATCCTAAACTAAGTGATTGTCTTCTCCTTCTCCTCTCACAGTTATTCTCTATTTCTACGACCTGTTCATTTTCTAGCCAGCTCTTATCACAGTTTGCAATTTTATATGTATCTATTCATTAGCTGACTCAACAGAAGTTATTAAGGCCAGGCACTGTTCTAGGAGATGAATATATAACAGTGAACAAAACATATGAGACCCCTGCTTTCATGGAACATGCATACTAGAAGGAGGAGGTTGACAATAAACAAAAAGGCATGTGAGCGTGGTAATTACAGAATATATAGTGATGTTCTGAGAATTAAAATAGGGTGCTATAACAAAGAGGGACTTGCCACATGGTCAGAAAAGGCCTTTCTGAAGAGGGGGCATTTAAGTTGAGATCTGAATGATTAGAATACAGCTATGCAAACATCAGAGAGAAGGATAGCCCAGACAGAGAGAATAGCTAGTACCAAGGCTGTAGGCTAAAATAAGCTTGCTGTGTTAGAGTGTGAGCGGGACAGCAACGATGACAACAACAAGAAAAGAACACAGAGGAAGAAAGAAAGGAAAGAGAAAAAAGAGAAAGAAAAGAAAAAAAGCCATCATATTCTAGCAGTGGCCAGATGAGAGGTCATAGTTGTTTGGACCAGTTAGATGGTAATAGAGATGTGGACAGATGCCACGTATGCTTTAGAAGTAAAGATGACAGGTCTCACTGATGAGGGGCAAGAAGTAAAGGAGGAACCAAGGATGACATCTGGGGTTCTGGCTGTTTATTTAGTTTCCTCCCCTAGACTGTGAGCTTTGCAAGAACCGGAACCATGTCGATTTTGTTCACCTGGCACATGATACAAACTCAGTTAACATGGTTGATGAATGCATGTCTGAACGAACAAAACTATGGAAGAATGTGCAGAGGAATATCAGGGCAGGTTTCAGGGAGGTGGGGCTGCCCATACAAGTTCAAAAGAATGAGTTGGAATCTGTCAGGTTGGCAAGACAGGAAAGTGCTTTGGAGGCTGACAGCACAGCATGTGCCAAAGAAGGCAGGAAACGTACATGAATAGAATGGTGTCACTGAAGTACTTGCCCTGTCCTAGGTAAATTATCAGCTCTGTAATAGGGCCAGACTCCAGAGCAGCCAGATGGTGAATGCACTATTCTCTTTGTCAGATCTTTATACAAAGACAAATAATAGGAGATCCAAAGAAGGGATGAAGGAGAAAAAAAATCTAAATCCAGAAATTCAAGCCCCAATCCATACTGTTTCCTGTAGAAGGTAGAAAGCTCTCAGCAGCAGCCCTTGAGGAAAGTCTAGGGTCCCACTGAAGTCTAACATCACCTCCCCAACATCCAAGACATCCCCTGATTTTTGATGGATGGTTTCATGCTCTCTTTGGGGGAGAAGCATTTTATCTAAAGAACACATTAGAAGAAAACAGCCTTGTGCGTCCTCTGGGATGAACCCATAGAGAATCTGAGGCAAACCCAAGGACAAAAGATCCCCCCAGAGCAAACCAGCCCATGTGTTCACTTAAATCATTCCATTCCAAGCTCAGCTCTTTGAGGACATGAATGTATACCACACGGGGTATTTCTTAGAAACAAGCACTTGATAGAATATAAATATTGTTAAAGTCATTAGATCAAAGATACACAGAGAGAAAAAAGACATTGAAAAAGAGGAGAGAGAGAGGGAGAGGGGAAAGGGAGTGAGAGAGAGGATGAAAAAGCGACAAAGAGAAAATTAGACAAACATCAAACATAGAGAGAAGGGTGTGCATGATTCTATTATTTGTCAAAGGGAAAGAAGGTAGATGTTTTTGTTCTTTGTAGGTTAATATGTAAATGACATTCTGATTTATTAGCAGTCTCCAGCAGATGAGGTGATGATTAGCACATTTCCATATTTATAGAAAAGCAACACTAACCTTCCGGATTTATAGAAAATCAGCTCTTCCCAAATAGCAAATTGTGCTATTATCGACATATGGTTTTCTATAAACAGAGCTGAGGTAATTATCCCTGGGACAATTCGTTAGTGGGCTCCTTTTGAATATTAACCACATTGGAAGCCCATTTCTGCCTCACAGATTTTAAAGAGGAGGGGCTCGAGATACCCCAGGCAATTAATTAGTAATCCACCACCAAAGACGGAGCCTAAATGAAAGGGTCTACCACAGCCATGTGGTGGAAAGACCCCATGTCCAGGGCTCTGACGCCAGCTTCCTGCAGCCCTGGGCCAAGTAATTAACTTCCCTAAGGAGCCTCAGCATTTCTGGGGCTAAAACTAGAATTACACTAACCTCCAAATGTTGTCAAGAAAATTAAATGAGAATGTATACAACAGTCCTGGAACTTAGTAAGTACTCAGCAAACGTTAGCTCTTTTTCCTTCCTCATGTTTTTGAGTGACTCTAAAAAGATCCACTTGAATTAACTTTTTCAAACTCTTTTTACACTGATCTCTCCTGAACTATTTATTTTGTATCATGACCCTGTCCATGTGTACATGTCTTTAACTGGCAACATTTTCTTGAAGCAATAATTTATCTTCACTACCTACAACCCACTATGATATTTTTTGTTCTGTTCTGTGTTGTTCAAAATGTTTGTGTTCCATACATTGATATCAAGACCTACTATTGGAGAGACACAGATGTAGAGAACAAATGTATGGACACCAAGGGGGGAAAGCAGGGGGTGTGGATGTGGTGCTGGGATGAATTGGGAGATTGGGACTGACATATATACACAATATGTATGAAATAGATAACTAATAAGAACCTGCTATATAATAAATAAATAAATAAAATAAAATTCAAGAAAAAAACCCCGTAAAGTTCTCCCACTCAAAAAAAAAAAGACCTACTGTTGGGTTTCAATCTGCAGTTTGTATTGTGCTACAAGATGTTAAGGACCGTATTTAGATTTGCTCACCTTTGTATCCCTAGCACAAACACATAATAGATACCCAATAGATATTTGAATTATAAAAGAATGGATACATGAATAGATGGATGACTTAATGAATGACCCTAGCCAGGAATCTCAGTTAATGCCCGCTTTCAAACTCCATGTCTTGTTTTGTCCGCTCACCCTGCATTGAGTGCTAAAGAGGTGGAAAGTTGTCAGACATGATGCTTGCTTTCAAGGATCTTGCTGTCTAGATTAGGAGAGAAATATTAACATTTGGAAAATTGTTTTTAAAGACTAAGCAGTGTGGAATGGATATGAATGTGTTGAAGGAAGGAAGTGGCCAGCCTGGGCTGGTGGAGTCAGGGAGACTTCTTGAAACTTGCAAGTTGAACTTGGCTTTGAAATATGGATACACCTCTCACCCTTCTACTCAGTCGTTGTCTGGATCTGTGGTTCTCAAACTGTATTAAGCATCAGAATCACCTGGAGGGCTTGTCAAAACACACTGCTGGGCCCACTCCCAGAGTTTCTGATTTAGCAGATTTGGGATGGGAGCCTGAGAATTTGCATTTCTAACACGTTCCCAGGTGACACTAATACTGTGTGTTGGAGTCCACGTGTTGAGAACCACTGTTCTAGCAGTTTGGAGTGAGACCATGAAGATTGTTGATGTCAGTGTTAAGGAGTTTAGACTTTAGTTTAGCCAGTCAGGATATTAAGCAAGGAGGTGATGTCATAAGAGCTGTGAAGCAGAGGATCCTTCTAGTGGCAGTTGTTGAGAATGGATTGGAAGGGGTGAATCTTCCCTTAGAGACCATTTAGGAGATGATGCAGTAGTAAGTGAAAGATGGGAACCCAGCCTACCATTGTAGGAGGGGATGCAGAAGAAGGGATGTTGACAAGAGCTGCTCAGGAGAGAGAACTGAAGGGTCTTAGAGATCTACAGGGGTGAAAGGGAAGAAGGGATCTGGGATGACTCCAAGTTTCTGTCATCACTGACTGATTGGATGGCAGTTCCATTAACCAAGAATCTATATTTAAAATGTTTTAACATTTTAAATAGCAAAACCCCAGAGATCCTTTATTATTGAAGAGGTAACTATGGTGCAATAGAAAACACGTGGTTCTGGAGAACCAGACAAGTCTGAGTTCAAATTCTGTTTGTAGTGCTTACTAGCAAGTCATTTCACCCTTTTGAACCTCAAGTCCCTGTAAATAATAATACTAATGCTACCTTATAGAGTTGTCATGGAGGCTAAATGAGTTCATGCGTGGCTGACAGTCAGTGCCTAGAAAATTTCAAACCATGTCTGGCGTACGCATCGAACACTGCGTGCATCAAGCATCCGCTCTACTTACCAACTGTTTCCATTCTTTCTTTGTTAAGCACCAGGATATATTCATAAATGCCACCCATCGTTCCAGACGTTATGTAATGGGTGCCGTAGTCATCGATGAACTTGGCGTACATGCCGTAATGGTACTGCTCTGGAAGTTCCAGTAATGACTGCAGCATAACTTCATCCAACATGATATTCTCCCTCCTCATCTTGAAATGAGCAGTCTGCACCTTTGTGAAAATTCTCATGAAGGTATATTTCTGCCAGTAACAACAACCGCCATTGAATGAAGGAAGAGAACAAAGAGAGTATACATTTTACTACATGAGATCATGCAAAAGGGCAGTATTTAGTACCTGTGGGAAATATAAATATATTCACATGTAACTGTATGAACATAAATACATATAACAGAGTATTATTACATTTTGCAAACACATATTAGACACCAGCCTGGCTTCTTCTCCCGCGTCTGCATCTCTGTTCCCACTGCCCCTGTCCAGGTCAAGTTCTCATCAACTTTCGCTGGGTTGGTGACTACAATGTGTTTCACTGTGCTCCTCTCCTCTGTCCGGCCCCCAGTCCATTCTCACCTCCACATTTCTCCCTGCTCTAATTAAAGCACTGCATTATGCAACCTGCTACACAAGTGTTAGGTATCCATTAAAAATTAGGCTTAGGAATATTTTGATGACATGAGGAAATGCCAATATCATTTAATTTATTAAACAAATACCTTTCAGTGCCTACGGTCACATGCATTATGCTAGGTGCACAGGACATGATCTTGAATGAGATAGGCCCCTGCCCTCATGGAGATTACATTCTAGTGGTAGTCTTGTACTGTTCGGTAATCAAGAAAAGCAGGATCCACTGGACAGGGTGAGGTTGGATTGGTTTAAGAGGAAGGGGGTCATGTACGAGCCTTACTTGCAGGGAATGTAAACCTTGATCCGAAGTGATAGTGAAAGTTGGAAGAAGCCACCTGCTTTTAGAAAAGTCCACATGAATCTGTGACAGTCAGATCTCAGAACAGTACTTTCCCTTCAGTAGCTTATTCATGGCAAAGCTCCAGAATGTAATTTATATATATAAATTTTTTTAATTTATTATTTATTTTTGGTTGCATTGGGTCTTTGTTGCTGTGCATGGGCTTTCTCTAGTTACAGTGAGCAGGGATTACTCTTCTTTGAGGTGCGGGGCTTCTCATTGAGGTGGGTTCTCTTGTTGTGGAGCACGGGCTCTAGGCATGCGGGCTTCAGTAGTTGTGGCACACAGGCTCAGTTGTTGTGGCTCACACGCTCTAGAGCACAGGCTCAATAGTTGTGGCGCCCAGGCTTAGTTGCCCTGCGGCATGTGGGATCTTCCCGGACCGGGGCTCGAACCCGTGACCCCTGCATTGGCAGGCGGACTCCCAACCACTGCGCCACCAGGGAAGCCCTGTCATTTATATTTGTTGAGGAAGTTAATTTTTATAACTGTATTTTCATCATCCAAAATAATGTTTTGAGCCCTAACTAAATCCCCAGTTCTGGTATCAGTGTCTTGAGGCTTTTGGTAAATTTCTGATCAATTCAGTGAATATTTCTCCAGCTCCTGATTACCTCTCCATCCTCATCACTCCCTCCTTTCCCTTCCCACCTGCGCTTCAGCCAGCGGAAGTCCTTTCAATCCCACATTTGTGTGAGGCAGTCTCTCGTCTCCAGGCCTTTGCACGTGCTGTTTCCCAGACCTAGAGCAGCCTTCTGTTAACTTCTGCCCCCTTTCATCTGGACAACTGGAACTAGTCTTTAGATCTCAGTTTAGACAGACTTCCTAACTTCCTCAAGGGTGCACTGTCTGACCTCTCCGGATAATAGGCAGTTAATGGTAAATGTTTGATGAAGAAATGAAAGATTCATTAAGCAGGCCAGCCCTCCCATCTACTTGGAAAAGCCGGGCTTGCTTTAGAATTCTTCCAAGTCTGGTTTAGAGGGCTTGGCTGTTTCTCTTTAAGACATTACCCTTCTAAGTATTTCCCTCTGTGCTCCAGGTAACCATGAAAAAGGATGGGAAAAGTGATAAGAGTACTAGTCTTATGGTGCAATTTTATTCCCTTTGTGATGATTCTGCGTGGGAAAGCGTAAGAAGAAAAACAAACATGATTACTACTGATCAGACATGTCCAATTACACAAGCAAATGAAGGTTCAATTACTAGTGTACTTTTCAATGCAGTTAAGGTAATACGTGTTCAGCATAGATTATGGAATACTGTGTGACACGGGCATTATGTTTTAATACCTTCTGATTATACTTGCTTAACATATTCAAGACCGAACTGCCTCGTGACCCAGATACACCTGCAGTCACAGTAAATGGGCTGCGTACAGGGCCCACACCAATGGTCACTCCAGCCGACACAAACTTGTCATTTTTCACTTTAGAATAAAGGTGATTTGCATCATCGTAGGACTCTGAGGAGACTGTAGTATCTGCCAGGGCCTGAAAAGCATCACATAGATGTTAGCCTTGTGCACTAGCGTTATATTCCAGTTCATACTTAATATTTAAATCTTTGCTTTGTAAAATATCCGAAGTTTCAGATTATTATAAATAACTCTTTTAAAAGGCTATTCCAAATTGATACGAAAATACAGAAAATTCAGCAGTGCTTAGTATTTAGTGGTACTGCTAAAATATTTATTTAAACACACACACACACACACACACACACACACACACACACACACACACACGATTCTGATAAAATGCTATATTGTTCTGAGCATGCATTTCTTTCCAGCGGGCTTATCCTTCTTGAACAGATGGTTGCTTGGCTCTGCAGTGGAGAGATACAGAAAGCCATGTCTAGGCGTGGACCTGGGAGGAAAGGGGCAAAGGCATGCAGGTGGAGATAGTTCTAAGCAGAGGTATGCTTAGGGACCACCCACAAGTGTTTGATTATTTCATTCCAGGATTGCATTTCTCTGCTAGCTTGACCTGAGGCGTGGTCTCGTGAGCCAAGGAAATGAGGGATAGGAGCCTATGAGGGGTTTGCTCTGTAATCACGAGAGCATGTGTTGAGTTGGAGGCTCCATCAGTTTGGGTCCTGAGAGTCTGTGATGATGAGAGTTTCTTTTCCACCTTAGGAAGGATGAGTAGAATAAGTAGGGCATTGATGCTTTAAAGCACTGAGATTTCAGAATCCTTTTTGCCACAGCATAACCTAGTCTCTCTTGCCTGACACGTAGGCCCTAGACTGTCCTCCAGTTTAGAAAAATGACACCGTCTATGCCTTCCAGCTCGTAGACGGAGCCTGATGGCAGAGGTGGAAGTGGGGTGGGGAGAGCCAATTTCTTTTTTTTAAACTGTAGTTGACTTACAATATTGTGTTAGTTTCAGGTATACAGCTTCAGATTCTTTTCTATTATAGGTTATTACAAAGTATTGAATATAGTTGCCTGTGCTATACAGTAAATTCTTGTTTATTTTATATATAGTAGTGTGTATCTGTTAATCCCATACTCCTGATTTATCCCTCCCACCCCCTTTCCCCTTTGGTAGCCCTAAGTTTGTTTTCTATGTCTATGAGTCTGTTTCTGTTTTGTAAATAAGTTGATTGGTATTATTTTTTTAGGTTCCACATATAAGTGATATCATATAGTATTTGTCTTTCTCTGTCTGGCTTACTTCACTTGTGCGATAATCTCCAGGTCCATCCATGTTGCTACAAATGACAACATTTCATTCTTTTTTATGGCTGAGCAACATTCCTTTGTATATATTCAACACATCTTCTTTATGATGGACCTTTAGGTTGCTTCCATGTCTTGGCTCTTGTGAATAGTGAGAGCCAGTTTCTTAAAAACAGACTCAATAAGCCTGGCCTTATCCTCTGTCAATATTTTTCTCTTGAGAAACTTGGGGGAGGGAGGATGTGACTAGATAACTGTTCAGAGTACTGGCATCCTATCATCTCTCTCTATAGATAGAATGTGGATGACTCATAGATAGAATTTGCATAATCTAGCCTCCCTTCTAAAAGATGTATAGCCAGGCTTAGTTCAGATAGATCTGGATTTAAATCTTGTCTGGGCTTACCTACTGAGCCTGGCGCTTTATCCCTCTAAGTCTCTGGGGTTTTTAATATCTAAAATGGGCCAATAATAATATCTGATGCATCGTCTTGTGATGAGGGTTCGGTGGGAGAATTTGTGTGAAAATAGAAGAGCTGACACATGGTAAGCCTCCAGTGAGGTTTGCTGTGTAGACGGCTTACCCAGAGGGTGAGGGGTGAAGAAAGGAATGGCCAGGCTCTGGAGCTTGTTGTGAGCTACAGGGTGACCAGGAGACTGCAGAATTTTAAAGAGAGAGACTCTTAGGGATCATCAACAGTTTGCAAGCACTTTGCAATAGCGGAACCCTTTCTTCCAACAAAATCATGGACAGAAAGTCAAGAGATGAAGGTCACCAGTGAGGACCAGCTCCCGATGAAGCAGGAGCACAGTTCTCAGAACCCCCAGCCACCTCCTCTCCTGCCCCCACTTTACATCTTAATAACCTGGGCCCGTGGAGGGGCAGTGAGCTGCTCAAGGTCTGATATACATCTATTCTAATAGAGTCAAAACCTGGAAATAGGTCTTCTGACAAGCAGCCTAGAAAATCAGGCCCCGAATCTATTTTATTGACTTAGGACTGGAGCCGAGATCTAGCAGGGGCTGGTCCCATTTACAGTATGCGGCTCACTGGCCCTGCCGTTGCCTCTTCAGCACTAAGCATGCGTGAGGGCAAGTGCAGTGGGACCTTCAGCCACCAGCAAACCCCACAGGAAATAAGGTCTTCCAAAGCAAGGCAGCTATCTCCACCAACAGCTTCCCCTCCCTGCACCCACCCAGTGGCCTGTGAGCACCCCTGTTCAGACTTACCTCAAAGTGGTACTTCAGGAAATTGTAGGGTTTCCGGAAGTACTTCTCATCATCTCCATAGTAGAGACGCTCACAGGTGGGGTCGTACCGAAGCTCTCTCCATTCCCCGTTGTATACGGTCTCACACTGGCCCCCATAATACCTGACATCGTATACGCTCTGAGTTTCTTTCTGGGTCAGGACATTATACCTAAATTGAAAAGGCAAGCAGCTTCTGGGAGAGAGCATTGGAAGAGCAGAGATAGCACAAAATATCCTCTGGACCATGAGTAGCTGGTGGGCTGAGCAGCATTTCTCAAACTGTGTTCTGTGGAACCCCAGATTTCCTTGAAGTACCTTAAGGGCCACTTTGGGCAACAATGGGAGACTGAGTGGACTGGGCCTGGGCCCCCAGGTTCCCTTAGACCAGATCAGCCAGACAACTCCGTTCAGCATCTATAACAGTGCTCCCACATGGGAGGCACCTCTAAATATTTGTTGAGTAAATTGAAGAAGAATATGCATGATTATCAAGAGTCCAAGCACAGGAACCAGACAGTCTGGACCCGTTTCCTATCTCTGCCACATCTAGCTGTGTGACCTTGGGCAGATCATTTAACCTCTCTGTGCCTCAGTTTAATCATTTGTAAAAAGCAGCTAATACTACTGCCCTCACAGAGTTAAACAATGAGTTAAAACAAGTAACAGTACTTAGCATATATGAAGTGTTAAATAAATGTCGCTGTTGTTTTTGTTAGTATGATTTCAGAAAAGGTTTTGCTGCTAAAAAATAGGTTTGAAATATTGGGTGTAGTTCATAGTGGTAAGCTGAGGATCTAATCCTCAGAAAGGCCTTGGCGTGGAGGAGGCACAGTGTGGAGGTCAGGGAGACGCCTGCTTAATTTCCAGCTCTGTCATTTACTAGCTGTGTGACTTTGGACACATTCTAGAAACTTCCTGAAGCTCATTTTCCTCATTTGAAACACAGACATAGTAAAACTACCTCTCCTGGGTTTTGTGAAGTCTAAATGAGAGTATCAGAATAAAACAGAAGTACAGTTGATAGTAATACTTCTTTTCCCCTAGCCCAATACCTTTCCAGAAATATTTCCCATACTTTCCTCTCTGGGCTATTTCAGATCTATCTGCCCAAGTTCTCTGTTTTAGGTCATGGATGGCTTAACCATATTTAGGTAAAAATCATGTGAAACAGGTGAAAATCTGCTTTAATCTCATACAAAGAGAAAGTTAACCGAACAAATCATTGAAAGTTGGCTAAGAGTTATAAGACCTAACAATCTAAGCCTCATATGTTGTGGATAATAAAATGATTGCTTGTCTTTGCCTCTCAAACTCCTACTCAGCCTTTAAGACCCAACTCAAATGTTGCGTCCTCTGTATTGCCTTCTTTGATTATCCTGGACAGACGATTGTCCTTCCTCTGTGTTCCCATGGCATTCAGTGATCGCCTCTGGCGTGGCATTTGTCATGTTCATTTATGTCCTCTGTGAAAGGGCACAAAGGCAGATGAGCAGGGGAAAAACTGTGAATAAAACCTACTTCAAAGGAATAAATGGATAATTGTAGAGCACCTGGCATATAGTAGAAATTCAATGTAAGTTCACTTCCTTCTTCTCTTCCTTTCCGCATCTCTTTCTTCACATTAGTGGAAGTGATGTAATAATAGCTATGATGAATTGAATACACACTATACCAGACATTTAGCATACATTAACTTTCAACCTCATGACAATTTTGCAAATGCAAAAATTGAAGCTCAGAAAAATTAAGTACCTTGCCTATAGTCATAGCTGGATTTTTTTCCTAGATTTTTTTGGGCACTACAATCTGGGTTCTTAGTCTTTACCCTGCAGTTTCTATCTTTCCCCCTGTGGAACATGTTTCTGCCTGTAGCTGATGAATACAGGCCCTCTAATGGGCCAAAGAAAAACTCTAAAGAACAATAAGCCCTAAGATTGTAATGTAACCTCTAACCGTAAGTAAATCCTATGTATATTTTAAAAATGTGATTGCAGAAGCCCCAGTGAAAATACAGAAAGACATTCTACTTTTCGGAATTTAGAAATATTCACACATGGGTATAAAATTATGTATGTAAGAATGTTCATTGCAGCACTGTCTATAAGAGAAAAATGGAAAACAATCTATCTTTCAATAGGAGGTAGCTAAATAAATTATATAGTTATACTATAGGAGAATTGGGAAATCTTATTTTATTTTTTACAAAGGGCCAGAGAGTAAATACTTTAGGCCTTGTAGGCTACGTAGGTTTCTGTTGCAACTACTGAACTCTTCCACTGTAGGGCAGAAGCCTGTGTTTCAATAAAACTTTATTTAAAAATAGACAGCAGGCTGAATTTAGTGTTCAGGCCATAGTCTGCTGACCCCTGTTAAGGAACACTATGCTGCCTAGAAAAAGACAATAGAAGATATGGGAGGAAAATCTTCAAAATATATTATTAAGTGAAAAAAGCAAGTTATGGACAATATGTAGTCTGATCACATTTATGTAAAATACACTTATGTCTGTAATGCACAATACACCTGATAGGCATACCTTCCATACAGTGTATGTTGTCAGTGCATTTTTACATGATTGCGAAATCATGTAACAGGGGTCAGCTCTAGGGAGGGAAGAGAGAGAGGGTGAGTGGGTGGGAGCAGGTGAGGGATAGTGAAGGAAGAATTTCAGTTTTTACCTCAAATAGGCATTACTTCTGTAACAATAAATAAAAATTAAAAACTGGGAAATGCCTAAATTAGAAAAAATAAGATATCAGGAAAGGCCTCTGAGATCTTGAGATGAATGAAGAAACCACCATAATGTCAGCTGCTGGGAGTGGAGCTGGGCCCATTCTACTGGTTTCAGTGTTAGGTGTGGCAAAGCACACGGATCAGCAAGTACCTTTGAAATCTCCTGATTGAATCATATGAGAGCAGGGTCATGGTCTGTGATATTTTTGTCAATTATGAGGGAATTGTTTTTCAAGTCAAAACCTCAATATTTCATGCTTGTAGTCTGTTTATCCCACAGTCACTTTCAAAATCAACAAGAATCCCCTTTTATTGGTGTTAGAGGCTGAAATATGTTCTCCCAATATTGTATGTTGAAGTCCTAACTCCCAAAACCTCAGAATTTGACTGTGTTTTGGTGATAGGATGCTTAAAGAGGTAATTAAGTTAAAATGAAGTTATTAGGGAGGGCCCTAATCCAGTAGGACTTGTATCCTTCTAAGAAGAGGAAGTTAGGACACAGCCATGTACAGCAGGAAGACCATGTGACGACAAAGGGAGAAGACGGCCATTCACAAGCCAAGGAGAGAGGCCTCAGAAAAAGCAATCCTGCTGAGACCTGATTCTGAGACTTCTAGCCTCCTGAGAAAATAAATTTCTATTGATTAAGCCACTTAGTTTGTGGCACTTTGTTATGGCAGTCCAAGAAAACTAATATTATTGGTCTAAAAGAAACAGGAATTTGATCATCTTTTCATACGTGTGTGTCTACATGCATTTACAGGATTCTGTCCTACCTTGTAGGAAATCTTATTTTATTTTTTTTAATTTAAAATCTTATTTTATTTTTTACAAAGGGCCAGATAGTAAATACTTTAGGCCTTGTGGGCTGTGATCTGAACGTAATTAAACCTCAATGAATGAGAGCTGCATTTTACAGCACCCACACCTGACCCAGAGTGGGCTGCCATGTGGCTGGGACACTGGGTGATGAGTACTGTCTCTCTCTGTTTCCTCATCTGTAAAGGTCCAGTTGGTCATATTGATTTGTTTCACTGCAATCAATACTCAGTGAGAGGCTGTTATGGGGAAAGCTCTGACATAAGGGCTGAGGAGATGAAAAAGATGAATCAGAGCAACCTCGGCCCTCAAAGAGTTTATACTCAAGTCAGGGGACAAGGCCCAAAGCAAAGTGTCAGGGAACTAACAATACCATGTGTCACTATGAGTGTGGCCCTGTGCTGGATGCTGGAGAAGCAGAAAATGATGAGGACCCCTTAGCTTGGGGAACAGATGTCTCTGCCCTGTTGGATAAATCCTGGGAGAGTAGGACACACAGGGACGCTGGGAACAGTAGGAGGGGACTAAGCCAGCCTAGACAGTGTTGAGAGGAGGGGAGGGGGTGTCAAAAAAGACCAGCTAGAGGAAGTGATGCCTAGGTGTCTTAGCTGGGCTGTCATAGCAAAGTACCATACCCAATACAATACCCAAGTCTGGATGACTCGAAGAATAGACATTTATGTTCTCTCAGTCCTGGAGGCTAGAAGTCTAAGAGAAAGGTGCCATCAGGGTTGGTTTTGGTGAGGCCTCTCTTCCCGGGTTGCAGATGGCCACCTTCTCGCCATAGTGTCACATGGCCCCTTCTCTGTGCACATGGTGAGAGGTGAGAGAGAGCTCTCTGGTGTCTCTTCTTCTTCTTACAAGGACACCAGTCCTATTGGATTAGGACCCCACCCTTATGAGCTCATTTGACCTTAATTACCTCTGTAAAGGCCCTATCTCTAAATACGACCATATTGGGGGTTAGGGCTTCAACATACAAGTTTTAGGGGGATACAGTTCAGGGCACAACACTAGGCAAAAAGTTAACCAGTTAGGAATACAGGGAAGGACATTTCAGAAAGAAGGAACTAACTTTATGAAGTGAGAAGAAAAGAGTATTATGTGTGCAAGGGACTAAACATGAACATAAGGTGCACAGTGAAGTAAAGTTAGAATTGAGGCTGATTGAATCTCAACAGATAAAGAAACTGGCCTGAGAGTTATAAGCCAGCAATGGCAAAGTGGAGATTCAAGCCCCACCCCATCTCACCCTAAAGCCTTGGTTATATCAGCAACCACTGTGCAAAGCAGAGTAAGAACAGGGCTACTGGAAAGTGCACTTGGGCCAGAGAAGTGCTGTCTTTTGGGGATATTGGAAGCCTTCATGGAAGGTGTAGCCTCTTAAAAGGGCCTTGGAAATGGAACTGGGGCAAGAGGAATGAGCAGTAGAGTGGGAAAGGGTGAAAGGAGGACCCTTGGGCAGAGACATAAAGGGGAAAACATGAGCTATGTCCTGTAAAATTCATATGTTGAAACTCTAACCCCTCATGTGGTGGTATGTGGAGGGAGACCTTTGGGAGGCGCTTAGGTCATGAGAGTGGAGCCCTCGTGAATGACATCAGTGCTCTTATCAAGGAGACCCCATAGAGCTCCCTAGCCCCTTCCACCGTGTGAGGGCACAACGAGAAGTCTGCGGCCTGAAAGAACACCCTCACCTGACCAGGCTAACACCCTGATCTCAGACTACCAGCCTCAGAACTGTGAGAAATACATTTCTGTTGTAGATAAGCCACCCAGTGTGTGGTATTTTGTTAGAGCAGCCCAGATGGACCAAGCCACTTAGAGGGATGGTGAGGACGGCCTCACAGGATACACTCCAGAGAGATTCCCCCCAAAGACCCTCTTCTTTCCCTGAAACTAATACTCATGATTGGAGAGAAATCGTGCCCTGCTCCCGACAGCCAGCCGGCAGCGACTCACCCCGAGGCCACCCTCTCTGATCCTGGAATCGGGTCATACTGGCTGCAGTCATCTTCCAAGACCCTGATGTCTTCACAGTTGTCCTCATCAGAGCCATCCAGGCAGTCATTTTCTCCATTACACACCAGGTGGCGTTTCAGGCAGCGACCTGAGGAGAGGCCGTGGATGCTTCTAGAGTGTCCGGGACTCCTCCCCCTCCCTCATGACCTGCATCCATAGTCACCATGTCCGTTCCACCCCTGAAATAGCCCTTCGCTCCTCCCAGTCCTGTTCCATCCTCCTTCCATCCTCACTGCCTCTGCCCTCCCTCCAGCCCCCATGTCTCTCACCTGTAGCCCCCCAGCTCAGACCCTGCCCCAGGCCTGCTCTTTCTAATTCAGTCTCCACATTGCAGCCCCAGGGATCTTTCTAAAATTCCAGTCTGGCCATGTCATCCCTTGCTCTGCATCCTTCAGGATCTCCCCATTCCTCTGCTTCCAAATGTCACTGTCTGGCCCCCGGTAACCTACCTGGCCCATCCCCTGCCTCTCTTCCCAAAGCACTTATTCTGGGCTCGTTGTGAGTCCCTAAATCTCTGCGTTTTTGCACATTCTGTCTCCTAGCAAACTCTTTTTCATTTTCTAAGTCTCAGCTCAAGTACCATTTTGAATCCTGCCCTGACTGCCCAAAGCAGATTTAGGCACCCCCTGCCAGAGTCCGTACATTGGACCCTGTACATACACCCATTACACTGGCTATCACAGGACACTGTCATTGATTCCTTATAGGTCTGTCTCCCAAAGAGACTAGGAGTACTCTGAGATCAGGCACAAGGACTTTTCACCTCTGCATCACCAGCAGGTAGCACATTGTCTGGCCATCATATGTACCCAATCAGCATTTACTCAATGAATGGATGGATGAGTGAATTGTACCTTTTCCAACTCAACGGGTGTTCCAGCAAAGTTGCCTCAAATTTACTTGGGCTGCTGACTTGGCTTAAAATTCAGCTTCCTGGGTCCCATCCCAAACCCCAGAACGACAACTTCTAGGGGAAGGGCTCAAGAGCCTGCATTCTAACAAGCTCCTGGAGAACTGTTTTGCATATTAAGTTTGACAGGCACAGCTGTTATCCTTCTGAGATGCTACTCACCTGTCTCCTTACACTGGAAATCCTGTCCACACTGTGCTTGCTTCACACAAGCTGTGGGACTGTGACAGCTGGCTTGGTCCCAGACAGTCCCACTGCAGATGGTTCCCCCGAACTTGTTAGGCTGCAGGAGGCTCCGGTATCTGTACTAAATCAGATTTGGAAGCAGACACATTCATTGTCTATCAATCAACTGAGATTGGTGCAGGCAGGTCTCAGCTTAACATAAGGAATGACTGTCTAATGATTGAGAGCTGCCTGCAAAGCTGTCTTTTGCGGGGATGAGTGATCATAAATGGCGGTGTTCAACCAGAGGTGGCACTGTCACCAGCTGGAATATTGAGTAGGACCTCCAAACATCAAATGAGAGGTTTGGACTAGTTATTTCTAGGGTCTTCCTACTTGCTAGAAACAACCTCTGTCTCCCCCTTCTGAAGCCAGTTAGTACCTATTCATCTTTCAAGACTCACGGTTTACCTCCACGGGAACAGACTTCCCTAACTAAGTAATATATTCTCAGTTCCCTATGTACCCTCTCTCCTAGCACTTGTCGTATAAGGTTGTGATTGATTGTCCACTTCTTTGTTTACGTTTCTCACTAGTTTGGGAACAATTTGCACATAAGGTTAGGGTCAGCAAAGGGAGGCCACGTCTTATTTGGCTTCATATACTTGGCACTTGATCTATGGTCAGTTACATGGTAGTCACCTTTACAAAGATGTTTATCACTTTTCCTTTGAAGAATTTCTTCTGGTCATGGCATTTCCTCTTTCCTTGTGGCATGTCTCGTATGGTTCAGGTGGGGGTGACGTCACCCCCTCAGTCACAGGACGTGTGGATGTGAACGAGGCAGGGCAACCAGAGTACCAGTCATCTGCCAAGTTGCAATGATTGGTTCATGACTCAACCTTAGGGCAATCATAGTCATCTCTGGGAAGTTTCTTTCAGAACTATTGGAAAAGATAGTTTCTTTTTAGCTGAAGTTGCTGGGAATTGTGGGTATCAAGTGGTCATCTTGCCTATTATAGAAAGAGCCCATCCAACAATTAGAGAGACAAAAAGAGCTCTGAAGACATCATCTGAGACCCTGTGTCCAGCTCTGACTGCAGATGAATAAATACTTACTGAAAGAAGGAGCGAAAGAATAAAAAATGCATACCAGTCTTGGGCTCAATGTTTTTATGACACTGTCTTCTCTAGGGTGTACAGTGTTAGATACTAGAGTATCAGGAAGAAGCTGAACAGTAAGATATTCCAAGAAATTGAAGTTCCATCCCTGTCTTTAAGAAGCTTAGAGATGGTTGAGGAGATAAAAAATATAACAATATAAAACATGCTGTATGAAGAGCTTCACACGGAGTGTCAGTCAGCACCATATTTTCTGCCGTCTCTTAGCCCATAGGCCCTAGCTTCAAAACTGTTAATAAGTAAATAGGAAGGCAATGATTTGAGAAGTAAGCGAATTGAGTTCCTGACCTGAATCTATTTATTACTTGCTGGGTAAAGTTATCAGAGCCTGGCACTTTCTGCCTCACTTTCCAAATCTATAAAATGAGGTGGCTTCGTTGACCTCACTAATCACAATTACTTATGATTCCTTCACCTGTGTCCTATAGTTGAAAGAGCACAAGCATGAGATTAGACCAATTTAGGGCCAAATCCTGGATTCGCTGACCAACTGCCCATGAGCAAGTCACTTATCTTTTCTGAGCGACCACTGTCTAGTATGTAAAATGGGTATGATGGGACCTTACCTCAAAAGGGTTTTGTGAGAACTAAGTGAGAGAAGGTCTGAGGACACACCTAGCCCTGGGCCTGGCATATCACTGGTGCTCAATAAATGGAAGTGGTTTCCACATCATTATCAGTGCAGCCTTTTCCAGATGCTTCCAGGGCTGAGTGTGAAGCTTCCCCTCCCTTTCCTCCTGCCCACTTCTGCCTACTTAACTGCCTCTTAGCAAAGAGGCAGAGGTAGCAAAAAGAAGTGAGGATCCAACCTGCCCATTTACCTTCCCTGACTTTTAGTTAATAACAGCAATAAAAGATTTGTAAACTAGGTGAGAAGAGATTATAATTAGCGATCAGTGTGGGAATAGGAGGATATTTTCATTTTCTACCCACTCTCTTGCCCTACAATGCAGTAAATAAAAGAGAGCTCATCATACAAATGTATAGCCAATTCTCTTTCTCAACCTTGAAAACATTCATCAGTTATAAGACCTGAAGTTACCATCATGGTGATGATGGTGATGGTAGCTACCAGTTATTGAGTGCTTATTATGGCCCAAACCCTTTACATTCTTTATGTCAGTTAATCCTCACAAGTCTAGGGGGTTAAGTACTATTAATGATCCCATTTTAAGCTGGGTTAGAATTTCAGTTCTGCCACTTACGGTATATGTGTCACTGGGTAAATTACTTAACGTCTCTGACCCTTGGTTTTCTCATCTGTAAGATGAGAGAGATGAGAGTGTTCTGAAGATTAGTGATAACACAGGTAAAGACATCAGCATTCTGCGTGGTTCTGGTATGCGCTTAGTAATAATAGTTATCAACGTCGTCATCATCCTCGTAGCCAGCTGTTGGGCTACTCTGGAAGGATTATGACTGAGTGGGAATTGGATTAGGTGACCTCTAATATCACTTACTACTCTCCATATAGCTCCGGGAGAGGCAGGAGAGGCATATAGCTCAGGTTCACGGGCATTTTGGAATCAGACAGACCGAGTTTTAAATCGAGGCTCCGCCACATTCTTACTGGGCAAACTAAGCAAAGGGATTGAGTGGTGTCTGTCACCTACTGTTGGCTGTGGAAGTCAAATAAGAAGATGATTTATTTAAAGCATTAGCACAGTCCTTGGTATACAGAAATTATTTAATAATGGCGACTATATATTGTCATTATCATCCTTCCTGTGGTTTCTGTACTTGGAATGATGGTGCAGACATGAGGTTCATTCCCACCCGCTCCTTATTTTCTAGGTTGTTATCAAATAAGGAAGACATTGTATTGCAGAAAGGTTGGTAAGGATACGTCCCTAGGGACCTCTCCATGCCATTACCCGTGGTTGGTATCATTAAGACATAATTTTCTTTTCTAGCTAGTAGAAAATGTTTCTTTCCAGAAATGCACGTCATTGATTGCGTGATTTTGAGAGGAAGAAAAATATTAATAGAAAGAAACTCAGATGGCCTTTCAGTTAAAAAATTAACAGAATTTAATTATTTTAAGGATTACTTTAAAGACACATGTCTTTTTGAGTCCCTAAGAAAGTAATAAACGTTGATTTAAACTGTAAGTCATTCACCTGTGCTCTCTGCTATCTAAACTGCAGCACAAGAGAAAAACGTAGCTTTAGGCTGCTGTTTAAATGTATAATAGGTTGACTAAAGGCCATGCAAAGAAATTAAGTCCTAATTCTTGAAAGTTGTAAATGTTATCTTATTTGGAAAAAGGATCTTTGCAGACATCATTAATTTGGAGAAATTACTCTGGATTATCCAGGAGGACCCTAAATGCCATCACAGTGTCCTTATAAGAGGAAAGCAGAGGGAGATTTCACATAGACACATAAAGGAGACACAGAGAAGGGAAGGGGGGATGCAGACAGGAGCAGAGATTGGAGCAAGGCAGCCACCAAAAGCTGGAAGGAGCCAAGAACGGCTTCTCCCCTAGAGCTTCCAGAGAGAGCCTGGCCGAGCTGACACCTTGATTGCAGAACTCTGAGAGGATACATTTCTGTTGTTCTGAGCCAACCAGTTTTTGGCATTTGTTACAGCAGGCTCAGAAAACGAATCCAGGATGTCAAAGCAGAATGAGAATTGGGGGCCAGATATTTTTAAACTGGGACGTCTAAGATTCTTTGGCATATCCTAGAGATGGGAGAGGCAAAATCATAAATTTTAGCCTTCAAAGTTGAATAAACGAGCTCCAAATGGTGTTCTGCCGGTGTCATCAAAACTTCACAGGGCACTTTTTTTTTTTTTTTTTTTGCGGTACACAGGCCTCTCACTGTTGTGGCCTCTCCCATTGCGGAACACAGGCTCCGACGCGCAGGCTCAGCGGCCATGGCTCACGTACCCAGCCGCTCCGCGGCATGTGGGATCTTCCCGGACCGGGGCACGAACCCATGTCCCCTGCATCGGTTGGCGGACTCCCAACCACCGCACCACCAGGGAAGCCCCACAGGGCACTTTTGCATTTAACTGAGGAGGGGGTCTGGAGGCAGGAGGACTATCAGTGAGAGAAGAGCAGGGCTTGATTCAAGGCAGTGGGAGTGGGGTTGGAGAGGAGGGCACAGATAGGAAGTATAGAAACAGCTCACATTTATTGAACACTTACTTTGTGCCAGATGCCATGAAAAGCACTTTGCATGCATTACTCATTTAACGCTCTCAATAACTCTATGGTGTAAGTACTGTTTCTACTCCCATTTATAGATTAGGAATCAGAGGCACAGAGAAGGTAAAAAATTATGTCCAGAGTAACACAGCAAATAAGGTGCAAGCCAGAATCTAAGCTGCAGAATCGAAGCTAAAAAACAGGCTTGACAGCAATAGGCTAATAGACAAGGTTCGGCAGTGGTGTACCACGTCTGGGCTGCACCCACCCTGGGTGCATCCAGTGAAGGCATGTGTCGTCTGCAGAGATTTTAAAATACTAAGAAAGCAGGGCTTCCCTGGTGGTGCAGTGGTTGAGAGTCTGCCTGCCGATGCAGGGGACACGGGTTCGTGCCCCGGTCCGGGAAGATCCCACATGCCGCGGAGCGGCTGGGCCCGTGAGCCATGGCCGCTGAGCCTGCGCGTCTAGAGCCTGTGCTCCGCAACGGGAGAGGCCACAGCAGTGAGAGGCCCGCGTACTGCAAAAAAAAAAAAAAAAAAAAAAAAAAAGATAAAATACTAAGAAAACAGAATAGAAGTTACTCTTCTTTCTATTGTCACCATGAGCCAGTGATTCCGAACAAAGACAGAATTGTAATACTCCTCCCTGACAGAGCCAAGTGCTCTCAACATCCCCCTTATGCCACTGAGTTTAGCGATCATCTTGGACCAATTAAAACCACTTAGATGGGCAAGATAGATACACATCTGTTCATTGGGCATGTCAGCCTTTTCAGTGCATGAAAGTGAAATCCTCAGGAACACCCTGTGTGACACGCTTTGGTTTATCTCAGTTCCTCATAGGTCATGGACAGCTTGGCATTTTGTTCCTAAGCCATTGGTCCCTCCAGATGACCCTCATTGGAAGGTAATACATAGGCCAGGACCCAGAGTGGCCAGTGGGGATCAGTGTGCCCATGTCCGGAGTGCCACTTTTCTGCATCTAAGCCGTAACATACACATCTTTTGCAACCTCATCCAAATGCCTTACAAACAAAATCAGAAGAGGCAGAAATAAGTTCCACCAGCCACATGCATATGGCTTCTGAATACCCTTTTCTCCCCAGGCCTCTAGATTTATAGACGTGACTGTTTATCTCCATTTGAATGCCTAGTACACAATTTAAATGTTAAATGCTCCAAAATTGGTCATAAATGTCTCACCTTTTTCTCCTGGCATGGAAAGCAATCTGTCCACTCTCCCCAGTTGCCCAGCTGGCAGGAAACAGCTGTGGGAGTAGAACTCTGAACAGCCCGACTGACTCTCCTAAAGAGAGAAGAGACCCCTTGCTTCAATTTTTAAATTTTTTATCATGATCATTTTAATTTTTGTAATTATACATTCAAAAATGTCTTTTAACATGACAGTATCTTAATAATATGAAAACAGGTGCTGAATTTTTCTCCAGCTCTATTGAGGCATAATTGACAACAATCGTATGGTATATTTAGGATGACCAACGTGATGGTTTGACATACATATACTTTGTGACATGATTATCACAACCAAGGGAAACACATCCATCACCTCCCATAGTTGCCTTTTTTTTCTTTCTTTTTTTTTTTTTGTGTGTGGTAAAAACACTTCAGATCTACTCTCCTAGCAAATTCCAAGTGTACAATACACTATTACTAACTATAGTCACTGTGCTGTGCATCAGAACCCCAGAACTTTTTCAGCTTATGACAGAAAGTTTATATCCTATGACCAGCCTCTCCCCATGTTCCTGACCCCGCAAGCCCCTTGTAACCACTATTCTACTATCTGGCTTTATGAGTTAGACTTTTTTAGATTCCACATATAAGTGAGATCATGCAGTATTGTCTTTTCCTGTCTGGCTTATTTCACTTAGCATAATGTCCTCCAGGTTCATTAACGTTGTCACAGATGGAAGGATTTTCTTTTTTTATGGATGCTTAATTTTTTAATTTATAAAGGTTACCCCTTGATTTGGGCATCTTGGTACCTGTAGCTGTAGAACATGAAGCAATATCACAATATATATTCCCTTAGCCTTAAAGTTATCCGGAAGTGGGAGTGGGGATGGAGCAGGGAAAGGAGAGGAACGTCCATAAATGCAGTTATTTTTACTTGAAACACTGGGCTGTAAGGGTACTTCTAATACTAGAATGATTCTATCTTCCTTCTTAAGAATTGCATGTGCTGTTTTTAAAACAAAAGTTAGATGGCCTAATGCTCTTTTCTTCCCCAATATTTTATTGTGGTAAAATACATGTAACATAAAATTTACATGTTACCGTAACCATTTTGAGGCTTACAGTTCAGTGGCATTAAGTACATTCATATTGTTGTGCAACCATCACCAGTTTCCATCTTCAGAACTCTTTTCCTTTCCCTGCATCAATTTTGAGATGTAAAATTTAAGCAACAACAGCAAAAGAGTTGTGCACGTTTTCCCTCCGATCATTTCCAGTTTTAAGAAATGAAGAATAGGGCTTCCCTGGTGGCTCAGTGGTTGAGAGTCCGCCTGCCGATGCAGGGGACACGGGTTCGTGCCCCGGTCCGGGAAGATCCGGCTGGGCCCATGAGCCACGGACGCTGAGCCTGCGCGTCCAGAGTCTGTGCTCCGCAATGGGAGAGGCCACAACAGTGAGAGGCCCGCGTACCGCAAAAAAAAAAAAAAAAAAGAAATGAAGAATAAAAATCTATTGTGCCTCTACTGTATGCAGGGATGATGCTGTAGTACTTCAGAACTCATGCTAATTATGCTGTGAACTGCTGCACGCGATGAATGATGCCCCCTATGCTGAAACCCCAAACAGGAAGCTCTAGGATCATCAGGAAAGTGATGTTCACCTTTATCACTGGTTCTCAGACTTTGGTCCCAGGAACATTTTATACTCTAACAAACTATTGAGGACTCTGAAGAGCTTTTGTTTAACGGGACTGGGTCGATCGACAGTCACAGAATCCAAACATCAAAACTGAGAAATTTCGAAATATTTATTTATCCATTTAAAATTACAACAAAACCATTACATGTTACCATATATGTTTATTTAAAAATCCATTTCCAAGAAACATAATTATTGAAAAGAGTGTTACTGTTTTATGTTTTTGCAAATCTCTTTTGATGTCTGGTTTAGTAGAAAGCAGCTAGATTCTCATTTCTGCTTCTTCATTCAGTACGTTGCTTTATGTTGCTTTGGTTGAAATCTATGAAGAAACTCCAGCCTCATACAGTTATGTAGTTGAAAAAAATTATGTAGTTGAGGAGTGTTGTAATAGTCTTCTCAGATAATTTTGGATGTTCTTTGACGCTACACCAAATCTTGAAAAGCAGTCATTTCTTAAATGTTAATTGCACTTGGAACCTGAAATCCTATCAGTGAATTTTTTATACTCTGTTACATTAAAACCCATTGATCTATGTATCCTTTAAATGTATCTGGTACCCATACATGATTTTTATAACATCAGACATTGGAAATTTACAAAACAATGGTTCTCTGAGTGTACATATCTTAAAAATACTCACACATTTCACTATAACATATTAATAAGTCAAATTTATTAATATTACCAGTGATCTCAAGTTCATGGTAGTGAATATGTTTTCCAAAATTTTAATTTTCATTTGAAAGCCCAAATTTTGTCATTGGTAACAAATAATGCCGTTTGTTTTCCTGGAAGTAATAGGCCCTCTGCTCATTTTTGAGACAGTGTCTGCCAAGTATCTTAGCCTGAATAACCATAGTTTGTTTGGCAGTTAATCTGTCAAGTAAAAACAGTGTTCCAGGAAAAAGGCATCAACACTGACTTACAACTCAAACAATTGTTTTTTCTCAAGAAAAAACATGTACCGTACCCTCATACTTAGGTACAGTAGAAGTTCTTTATGCATCTTTTCCATTTTGCCACAAATAATATTTAAGTAACATGTATTCAAAGATTGGGTTTTAATAAAATTAACAATTTAAACTATTTTCAGGACTTTTCTAAGTGAAACAATTTCTTTCCTGTGAGTTTGGTGTCAATGCCTTGATTTGCATCAAGGTTACAGTAGTTTTAGCCACCATTACTTTTTTTTTTCTTTTTAGTTTTTGAATTTTATTTAATTTATTTTTTTATACAGCAGGTTCTTATTAGTCATCCATTTTATACACATCAGTGTATACATGTCAATCCCAATCTCCCAATTCATCACATCTCCACCCCCTGCCCCCTCTGCTTTACCCCCTTGGTGTCCATACATTTGTTCTCTACATCTGTGTCTCTATTTCTGCCGTGAAAACCAGTTCATCTGTGCCATCTTCTAGGTTCCACATATATGTATTAATGCATGATATTTGTTTTTCTCTTTTTGACTTACTTCACTCTGTATGACAGTCTCTAGATCCATCCACGTCTCAACAAATGACCCAATTTCGTTCCTTTTTATGACTGAGTAATATTCCATTGTATATATGTACCACAACTTCTTTATCCATTCATCTGTCGATGGGCATTTAGGTTGCTTCCATGACCTAGCTACTGTAAATAGTGCTGCAATGAACATTGGGGTGCATGTTTCTTTTTGAATTACGGTTTTCTCTGGGTATATGCCCAGTGGTAGGATTGCTGGATCATATGTTAATTCTATTTTTAGTTTTTTAAGGAACCTCCATACTGTTCTCCAGAGTAGCTGTATCAATTTACATTCCCACCAACAGTGCAAGAGGGTTCCCTTTTCTCCACACCCTCTCCAGCATTTGTTGTTTGTAGATTTTCTGATGATGCCCATTTTAACCGGTGTGAGGTGATACCTCATTGTAGTTTTGATTTGCATTTCTCTAATAATTAATGATGTTGAGCAGCTTTTCATGTGCCTCTTGGCCATCTGTATGTCTTCTTTGGAAAATGTCTATTTAGGTCTTCTACCCATTATTGAATTGGGTTGTTTGTTTTTTTAGTATTGAGATGCATGAGCTGTTTATATATTTAGGAGATTAATCCTTTGTCCGTCGATTCGTTTGCAAATATTTTCTCCCATTCTGAGGGATGTCTTTTCGTCTTGTTTATGGTTTCCTTTGCTGTGCAAAAGCTTTGAAGTTTCATTAGGTCCCATTTATGTTTTTTTGTTTCTATTTCCATTAGGAGGTGGATGAAAAAAGATCTTGCTGTGATTTATGTCAAAGAGTGTTCTTCCTATATTTTCCTCTAAGAGTTTTAGAGTGTCCGGTCTTACATTTAGGTCTCTAACCCATTTTGAGTTTATTTTTTTGTATGGTGTTAGGGAGTGTTCTAATTTCATTCTTTTACATGTAGCTGTCCAGTTTTCCCAGCACCACTTATTGAAGAGACTTTCTTTTCTCCATTGTATATCCTTGCCTCCTTTGTCATAGATTAGTTGACCATAGGTGCGTGGGTTTATCTCTGGGCTTTCTATCTTGTTCCATTGATCTATGTTTCTGTTTTTGTGCCAGTACCATACTGTCTTAATTACTGTAGTTTTGTAGTATAGTCTGAAGTCAGAGAGTCTGATTCCTCCAGCTCCGTTTTTTTCCCCTCAAGACTGCTTTAGCTATTAGGGGTCTTTTGTGTCTCCATACAAATTTTAAGATTTTTTTGTTCTAGTTCCGTAAAACATGCCATTGGTAATTTCATAGGGATTGCACTGAGTCTTTAGATTGCTTTGAGTAGTATAGTCATTTTCACAATATTGATTATTCCAATCCAAGAACACAGTATATCTCTCCATCTGTTCGTTTCATCTTTAATGTCTTTCATCACTGTCTTATAGTTTTCTGCATACAGGTCTTTTGTCTCCCAAGGTAGGTTTATTCCTAGGTATTTTATTCTTTTCGTTGCAGTGGTAAATGGGAGTGTTTCCTTAATTTCTCTTTCAGATTTTTCATCATTAGTGTATAGGAATGCAAGAGATTTCTGTGCCTTAATTTTGTATCCTGCAACTTTACCATATTCATTGATTAGCACTAGTAGTTTTCTGGTGGCGTCTTTAGGATTCTCTATGTATAGTATCATGTCATCTGCAAACAGTGACAGTTTTACTTCTTCTTTTCCAATTTGTATTCCTTTTATTTCTTTTCCTTCTCTGATTGCCATGGCTAGGACTTCCAAAACTATGTTTAGTAGTAGTGGTGAGAGTGGACATCCTTGTCTTGTTCCTGATCTTAGAGGAAATGCTTTCAGTTTTTCACCACTGAGAATGATGTTTGCTGTGGGTTTGTCATATATGGCCTTTATTATGTTGAGGTAGGTTCCCTCTATGCCCACTTTCTGGAGGGTTTTTATCATAAATAGGTGTTGAATTTTGTCAAAAGCTTTTTCTGCATCTATTGACATGATCATATGGTTTTTATTCTTCAGTTTGTTAATATGGTGTATCACATTGATTGATTTGCATATATTGAAGAATCCTTGCATCCCTAGGATAAATCCCACTTGATCATGGTGTATGACCCTTTTAATGTATTGTTGGATTCTGTTTGCTAGTATTTTGTTGAGGAATTTTGCATCTATATTCATCAGTGATATTGGTCTGTAATTTTCTTTTTTTGTAGTACCTTTGTCTGCTTTTGGTATCAGGGTGCTGGTGGCCTTGTAGAATGAGTTTGGGAGTGTTCCTTCCTCTGCAATTTTTTGGAAGAGTTTGAGAAGGATGGATGTTAGTTCTTCTGTAAATGTTTGATAGAATTCACCTGTGAAGCCATCTGGTCCTGGACTTTTGTTTGTTGGAAGATTTTTAATCACAGTTTCAATTTCATTACTTGTAATTGGTCTGTTAATATTTTCTGTTTCTTCCTGGTTCAGTCTTGGAAGGTTATACCTTTCTAAGAATTTGTCCATTTCTTCCAGGTTGTCCATTTTATTGGCATAGAGTTGCTTGTAGTAGTCTCTTAGGATGCTTTGTATTTCTATGGTGTCTGTTGTAACTTCTCCTTTTTCATTTCTAATTTCATTGATTTGACTTCTCTCCCTCTTTTCCTTGATGAGTCTGGCTAGTGGTTTATCAATTTTGTTTATCTTCTCAAAGAACCAGCTTTTAGTTTTATTGATCTTTGCTATTGTTTCCTTTGTTTCTATTTCATTTATTTCTGCTCTGATCTTTATGATTTCTTTCCTTCTACTAACTTTGGGTTTTGTTTGTTCTTCTTTCTCTAGTTCCTTTAAGTGTAAGGTTAGATTGTTTATTTGAGATTTTTCTTGTTTCTTGAGGTAGGCTTGTATAGCTATAAACTTCCCTCTTAGAACTGCTTTTCCTGCATCCCATAGGTTTTGGAGCATCGTGTTTTCATTGTCATTTGTCTCTAGGTATTTTTTGATTTCCTCTTTGATTTCTTCAGTGATATCTTGGTTATTTAGTAACGTATTGTTTAGCCTCCATGTGTTTGTGTTTTTTACATTTTTTTCCCTGTAATTCGTTTCTAATCTCATAGCGTTGTGGTCAGAAAAGATGCTTGATATGATTTCAATTTTCTTAAATTTACTGAGGCTTGATTTGTGACCCAAGATATGATCTCTCCTGGAGAATATTCTGTGCGCACTTGAGAAGAATGTGTAATCTGTTGTTTTTGGATGGAATGTCCTATAATTATCAGTTAAATCTATCTGGTCTATTGTGTCATTTAAAGCTTCTGTTTCCTTATTTATTTTCATTTTGGATGATCTGTCCATTGGTGTAAGTGAGGTGTTAAAGTCCCCGACTATTATTGTGTTACTGTCGATTTCCTCTTTTATAGCTGTTAGCAATTGCCTTATGTATTGAGGTGCTCCTATGTTGGGTGCATATATATTTATAATTGTTATATCTTCTTCTTGGATTGATCCCTTGATCATTATGTAGTGTCTTTTCTTGTCTCTTGTAACATTCTTTATTTTAAAGTCTATTTTATCTGATATGAGTATTGCTGCTGCAGCTTTCTTTTGATTTCCATTTGCATGGAATATCTTTTTCCATCCCCTCACTTTCAGTCTGTTGTGTCCCTAAGTCTGAAGTGGGTCTCTTGTAGACAGCATATATATGGGTCTTGTTTTTGTAGCCATTCAGCAAGCCTGTGTCTTTTGGTTGGAGCATTTAATCCATTCACGTTGAAGGTAATTATCGATATGTTTGTTCCTATGACCATTTTCTTAATTGTTTTGGTTTTTTTTTTTTTAGGTCCTTTTCTTCTCTTGTGTTTCCCACTTAGAGAAGTTTCTTCAGCATTTGTTGTAGAGCTGGTTTGGTAGTGCTGAATTCTCTTAGCTTTTGCTTGTCTGTAAGGCTTTTGATTTCTCCATCGAATCTGAGATCCTTGCTGGGTAGAGTAATCTTAGTTGTAGGTTCTTCTCTTTCATCACTTTAAGTATATCATGCCACTCCCTTCTGGCTTGTAGAGTTTCTGCTGAGAAATCAGCTCTTAACCTTATGGGAGCTCCCTTTTATGTTATTTGTCAGTTTTCCCTTGCTGCTTTCAATAATTTTTGTCTTTAATTTTTGCCAATTTGATTACTATATGTCTTGGCGTGTTTCTCCTTGGGTTTATCGTCTATGGGACTCACTGTGCTTCCTGAACTTGAGTGGCTATTTCCTTTCCCGTGTTAGGGAAGTTTTCGACTATAATCTCTTCAAATATTTTCTCGGGTCCTTTCTCTCTCTCTTCTTCTTCTGGGACCCCTATAATGTGAATGTTGTTGCGTTTAATGTTGTCCCAGGGGTCTCTTAGGCTGTCTTCATTTCTTTTCATTCTTTTTTCTTTATTCTGTTCTGTGGCAGTGAATTCCACCATTCTGTCTTCCAGGTCACTTATCCGTTCTTCTGCCTCAGTTATTCTGCTATTGTTTCCTTCTAGTGTAGTTTTCATTTCAGTTATTGTATTGTTCATCTCTGTTTGTTTGTACTTTAATTCTTCTAGGTCTTTGTTAAACATTTCTTGCATCTTCTCGATCTTTGCCTCCATCCATTTTCCAAGGTCCTGGATCATCTTCACTATCATTATTCTGAATTCTTTTCCTGGAAGGTTACCTGTCTCCACTTCATTTAGTTGTTTTCTGGGGTTTTATCTTGTTCCTTCATCTGGTACATAGCCCTCTGCCTTTTCTTCTTGTCTATCTTTCTGTGAATGTGGCTTTTGTTCTACAGGCTGCAGGATTGGAGTTCTTGCTTCTGCTGTCTGCCCTCTGGTGGATGAGGCTATCTAAGAGGCTTGTGCAAGTTTCCTGATGGGAGGGACTGGTCCACCATTACTTTTACACTGTCAGTGCAAACATAAACACAGTGAAAAGAGCGAATAATGTCTTAGTATTATTGTAAAATTGTTTTGAACACTCAGGCATCACCCTGAAAAGATCTTGGGGACTCCCTGGAGTCTGTAGACCACACTTTGAGAAAATCTGATCTATAAAATGATGCTAGTATAGAGCGCCAGCCCTATTATCCCTTCAAAAAAACTTCAGTGCTCAGCTCACCATCTTCCTCTCTACTCCAGTTCCTCTCATCATGCTGGGAGACCTCAGCATCCCTATAAATGAACCATCCAATGCTCTGCACTCTCAGTTGCTCCTTTTCTTCCTCTCCAATGACCCTTTTCTTCACTCTATTATCTTCCATGTTTTCATCCTGGACTTTCTTACTGTCTGAAACAGCTTCTCCTCCAAATCACTAATTCATGAGTCACCTGCAAATAGTTATCTGGGGCTCCACAGCCTCATCTCCTTCTATATCTATATGCTCAAGGATTCCCATGCACTTTTCTTGGACCTCATTGTGGCCTCCATTGACACCTAAGCTTTCTCTCTATCAGTAAGACCTCTCCTATCTTCATTTTCCTTTATAATCAGTTTTGATTTCATGATCCATCATTTTAAAATTTTAATTATGTCCTGAATTCCTGGACCCCACTGTTCCCTTGATCACAACTACCTGTAAAACCCAATCGTGAAAGAATCCAACTACCTTTCTCCTGGGCGACTCCTAGGTATCTTTCAGTCTCATCATAAACATCGGTTCCTTAGGAAAACATTTCTCAACACCCAGACTGATAGATATCTCCCTTCATATGATTTGTCAATCTCTGCACATCTTCTTCTCAACACTTAATTTTCATACTTATAATGTTTGTATAATTTCTGCCTTCTCCACCAGATCATAATCTCTATGGAGGCAGGTACTTGTACTGTTCATATGTTTGCTACTGAACTCCTGGCACTTATCATGGTGCCAGACCCAAGGAAGGTGGTCAGTAAATATTTAGGAGAGGAAAGAAAATAAGGGAGAAAAGGAGGGAGAAAGTGAGGGAGGGAGAGGGGGGAAGGAAGGAAGGGAGGAAGGAAGGAACGAAGGAAGGAAGAAAGGATAAAAAGAGGATAGAAGGAATGAAACCAATGTATGGGAAATAGAATGACATTGTTTAGAAATTTATTTGAACCTAATTTCCAGTTAGAATCTAATTAAATTATCCTGGTGTCTAGACATTCAGATGGCTCAAGGTTTGGTCCATATGTCATTTTTCTGATAGATTGTCCTAATAATAAAAGTGTGAAGCATAGAAACACGGAGAAAAACAAGAGTTCTGATCACTAAAACGTGGGAGAGAAGTTACAGGGAGGAGGTTTGGGAGCAGAAAATGACTCTAGTGTTAGTTCTGCGTCTCACTGTAGAATTGTCAAGATAATATCATTGTAAGCCCATAGAGACTGCATTATGGTGTCAAAATGGAAGGAAACAGTGTTAATAGATGGAAGCAAAAGCTTAGAGCAGCGCTGTGTTGCTGTAGTTTTAAAAGCTTTGTGACGTGATGTCTAGACAGAGGAACACACAGTCATGCTATCACTGAAGCAAGGCTACAGAAGGTACACAAGGACCATTCATTAAGTCATTACAGGGCTCCAACCTTTTAGCCAATATCCGTATGACGGGCATCTTCTCTTATCGTTCCAATGCATTTTTTAAGGTAGTTTATTTTTTGTTGATTATAAAAGTCATACGTTCTCCTAAAGAGAACATCGAAAAGATTATAAAAGAAAAAAAATGCCCCACATTCCACCACCATTAATACTTTGTTATATTTCCTTTCATTCTTAATTTTTATAACATAGTTGAGGTCATACTATTACATTTTTATATCTTTATTTTTCCATTTAATATTATCAGAGAAATGTAAACTTTTTATGATGACTGCACATTGTTCCATTCCACTAACATTAAACAATTAGAGTACTGAGCACCCAGTTTTTCTGTATTCTAAGTTACTTACTGAAGATACTTCCTGTAGAATAGGATGGCTGGGTTGAAGGATACAAATGGTTTCAAAGCTTATGACACATACGGCCAAATGGCTTTCCAAAAGAACCGCATCAATTTTTCAATTACTTCAGGAACATTTAATAAATCTGTGGCCTAGTAAATCTTGGCAAATAGTTTGAAAGCATCTTCCAGCTACTGAAAATTTACTCAAGCAGGGAGAGAGTTAACGTAGAGCAGTAAGATTCAGGAGTCTTTGATTCTAGTCTTTAGCTGGCATCTACCTTGCTGTGCCACTATGAGCAAGTTTCTTTAACTGTCTGGCTATTAAGTTTTTCATCTGTAGAATCACCACAAGGGAATATAGTGCTATGTGCAGGGTTCCCAAAGTATGCTCTGTGGAGTACTAGTTCCTGAGATATGCACCAGAGGTGAGGAGGAAAAGAAGTAAAGTTACCTGGTCAAATACATTTGGATAAATTGTATACAACATACTGCTCTTGGAGATTTAAAATGCCCAACAACACATTAAGGCTCTGAAAAGTTCTGCATTTTAATTTACTTAACAGAGAATTTACCCAATTTGTGACTATAGGTCATTTTTTTCTTTCATGTAATATCTGTAAGACTATTTAACACAGTTGAAGAAGCACTGATGTAACAGAAAGGGCTTTCGAGTCTACCAAACATGCATTTAAATCCAGTTTCTGCTATTTATAGCTAAAAAACAGAGATAATAATAACTTGTGAGACTGTTTTGAATATGGAGTGAGATTACATATGCAAAGCATGGAAAGCCCCAAGCATCAGCCTGACTTACATGTTAGTTTCTTCTCTCTAACCTTCTCAACCCCAGACATGCGCATTAAACCTCTCCATCTTCATCAAAAACATATTGAATGCCTGTGCTGTGGAGGGCTGGGGACTAGTGAGATGCTTTCCATCTGCCTTTTTAGATAGGGTGGCATTTGGGGCAAAAGGCCTCAAATGGCCTAAAACCTAGACTTGAACATGTAACCTGTGAGTCAAATGCTTGACCGTAGAATGTGGCCACCTCAGCGATTTAGATCACAAAATAATTAATTAGCTACCCATCCCAGGCTAGGTCAGAAGGCCCGACCCTGATTATTTCCAGTGGGTCATCCAAATAAATAGGCTCAGCTTATATTCAAGACTGATTGTCACTAATTATATAACCTGGAGCTACTCCCATTCAGTTACATGGGAGTGACATCATGAAACATATTTAAAATTTGACCTTGAAAGTGCTGAGTCTCTAGTGACCTCCATGTTGCTAAATCCAGGGGAAAGTTTTCCAGCTTGGTCTTAATTCCCCTCTGTTAACCATTGTTCCTTCTTGAAATCTTTCCTCGTACCACACTTCCTTGCCCCCTTCCCACCTCTGTGGCCAGTTCTCTTTGATGTGTCTGAAAACTAGAATTCCTCAGGGTGTAGTCTTGCCTTTCTTTTTTTGCTTTTCTCACTCTTAAGAAGGTGATACCCATTTCCTGGGTTTCACATACCACCTATGCTAATGCCTCCTAGATTTAGATCTTCAACCTGGACCACTGCTCAGAAATCCTGTTTTGTTTATCCAACTGCCCCGTTTTATATCTCCACTAGGTGCCTGTCAGGCATGGCAAACTTAATGGCTCTGAATCGAAACTCTTAATTTTCTCCTTTTAACTGTTCCTCTCTCAATTTTATCCACATCAGTAAGTGGAACTACCCTAACACACAGCTGCTTAAGCCAGATACCTGACAGTGGTCTTTAATTCCTTCCTTGCCCTCACCCCCATATCCAGTCCTTTGGAAATTTCTGTCAATTTTGCTTTCAAGATATATCTCAAATATCTTCCCTTGTGCCTGCCTCAGCTGCCCCCGTCCTAATTTAAGGCACCGTTATCTCTCACCCAGATAATTGCTATGGCCTCCTATGGTCCAAGACATTCCACTTCAATTTCCTCCAATCCCTTCTCTGCACAGACAACAGGATGATTTTTTAAAATTAGAAATCAGATAATATCCCTCCTGTATAAGATCCTCCAGTTATTTTTGTTTGTTTGTTTGTTTGTTTTACTACACATAGACTAAAATCAAAATTCCTCACCATGGTGCCCAAGGTCCTCTGTGGTCTGGCCCCTGCCCACCTTTCTGACATCCTCTCAGGACTCTATCCCCTGGTCTCACGCTGCTCCCATCCTGCAGGTCCTCAAATGTGATGAGCCATTTCCTGCAGGGGGATCTTAGCATGTGCTGACCTCTCCACTCTCCCTACCCTTCACTTGGTTTCTCCTCACCATCCTTCGTATCTCAGCTTAAATCCGCCTCCGTAGAGAAGGCCCCAACCTGCCTATTTTTAGATTGCTCGATAGCCTCTATCAAAGGACCCTGTTTGCTTCCTTCATACTATTTATCACAATTTTTACTGAAATGTTTGGTTTACATGTTTATTGACTGATTCCATCACTACACTGTAAATTCCAGGAGGGTAAGGACGTTATCTGTTTTGCTCATCACGTAGCATACCTGGAATATGTATTGAATGAATGAACAAAAGGAATGAATGAATGAATGAACAAATGAAAAAAAAGTGTCTCCTGTGTTCCAGGTACACATAGAATTCCACACAGAACTTCTGGTTCTAAGCATGTTCCAGGCTCTCCTGCACTATACGCATAATGCTCTTTCCTCCACACTGAATAATCACACCTCATCCATCCGGTCAGACCTTCCCAGTTCAGTTAAGTCTCATGTCCTCCAGACGGTTTGCCTTGCCCTATGCTAACAAATGCCACATATGTAGAGCCTCCTACACTTTATTCCCACCCTTAGACTCCAAGTTCTGCAAGGCAGGGGTCTTGACTCTGCTGATCACCACGGTCCCCTGAGCACAGTACCTGGCATACAGTGGGAACTCAATAAAAACTTTTGTATGAATATATTATCTCATTTGATCTTATGTTATATAATTTAAATTTTACTAGACCCCTGTGGAGTAGGAATTATTATACCTATTTTATAGATAAGTAAAACAGATTCAGAGGAAGCTGAAATAATGTGCTTAAGGTTATATAGACAGTAAGAGGTAAAGCAAGAATTCAAGGGGCTTCCCTGGTGGCGCAGTGGTTGAGAGTCCGCCTGCCGATGCAGGGGACACGGGTTCGTGCCCCGGTCCGGGAAGATCCCATATGCCGCGGAGCGGCTGGGCCCGTGAGCCGTGGCCGCTGGGCCTGCGAGACCGGAGCCTGTGCTCCACAACGGGAGAGGCCACAACAGTGAGAGGCCCGCGTACCGCAAAAAACAACAACAACAACAACAACAAAAAACCCCACAAAACCTTTGGGTGTCCTAATTCCAAATTAAATATTTATTTTGCTTTTTTAAAAAACAAATTTATTGGAGTATAGTTGATTTACAATGTTTTGTTAGTTTCAGGTATACAGTAAAGTGAATCAGTTATGCATATACATATATCCACTCTTTTTTAGATTCTTTTCCTATATAGGTCATTACAGAGTATTGCATAAGTTCCCTGTGCTATACAGTAGGTCATTATTAGTTATCTATTTTATATATAGTAGTGTGTATATGTCAACCCCAATCTCCCAATTTACCCTCCTTCCCCTTACCCACCTGGTAACCATAAGTTTGTTTTCTACATCTGTGACTCTATTTCTGTTTTGTAAATAAGTTCATTTGTACCATTTTTTTGGATTCCACATATAAGCGATATCATATGGTATTTGCCTTTGTCTGACTTACTTCACTCAGTATGATAATCTCTAGCTGCATCCATGTTGCTGCAAATAGCATGATTCCATTCTTTTTTATGGCTGGGTAATATTCCATTGTATACATGTACCATATCTTCTTTAGCCATTCCTTTAGCCATTCCTCTAGCCATTGATGGACATTTTGGTTGCTTCCATGTCCTGGCTGTTGTAAATAGTGCTTATCAAAATGGGTGCTCAGTTTTGAAAAGATTTTTTTTTTTCTGGTGGGTGAGGGTAGCAGTAATGGTGTAATAACACTGATCTGGGGATTAGAAGGCCTGACTGTACAACTAGGAAACTGGGTGACTGACATATCAAATTGCTTTGTTTCCTCTCTGGCTCTCAACTGGAGGGGATAATGATTACAACAGTCTTAGAGGGACATAATGAGGTTTAAATTGGTCAATATTCATAAAATGCCTAGAGGAGTGGTCTGGTTGTTATTTAATATTCCCCTTCTCTTTCTGGGACTCAATTTCCTTATCTGTAACATGAGTGGATTAAATTAGATGTCAAAGTCCTTCCTAATTCTAAAGACCTATGAAATAAAAGTGATGGAAGTAGCAAACAAGGATTTTGAGTTATTTTAAGTACATTAAAGTAAGGGCAATCATGGACATGATGAGAAGTGAAAGATATAAAAAAGTACCAGATGAAAGTTTTGAAGCTGAAAAATTATAAAAACCAATATGAAAGATCCATTGGATGGGCTAAGAAACAGATTAACTACTGCAAAAGAAAAGACCAGTAAACTTAAAGATATAGAAACTATCCAAAATGAAACAGAGAAAAAATACTGCCAAAAACAATAAAAAAAGAACAGAGCCTCAGTGACCTGTGGAATAATAGCAAGGAGTTGGGCATACCTGCGATAAGAAGCAGAGGAGAAAGTATGTGGCAGAAAACATGTTTGAATTAATAGTGGCAAATTTTTTTTCCCCAAATTTGATGAGAACTATAAACCCACAGAAGCACACCTAGGCACATCATAATCAAACTGCTAGAAATCAATGATAAAATAGTAAAGGAGTCCATAACAAAGTGGATCTCTCCTCAAAGATTATACAAGCTGAAGATAATGGAATGATATTAATGTCTGCAAAGCGATGTGGGAGGAAAAAAGGAAGCTTTCCACTTAGAATTTTATATTCATCAAAGATACCCTTCAAAATAAAGGCAAAATAAAGAGTTCTTCAGACTAACAAAAATGGATAACTCCCTCACCAAAATTCATTCTGCACTATAAGAAAGGTCAGAAGAAGTTACTCAGGAAGAATAAAAATGGTGTCAGAAGTGGTATGATATCATTGGAAGGTAGGCTGTGATAAGTTAATGATGAATGTTGCAAAGCTTAGAGTAACAACCAAAATAAATAAATAAACAAAGTAGAATTGCTAACAAATTATTTGGAATTAGAAAAAATATGAAATGCAAAAGATGACCAAAAAAAGGAGAAAAACAGAAACAAAGAACAGATGGGACAAATAGAAGGATGGCAAACCCAAACCCATGCATATCAGTAATTACATCTTATATAAGTTGTATAAATACTATGATTAAAAGACAGAGATTATTAGACTAGGTAATAAAGTAAGACCCATCTATATGCAATCTATATGAGGCATACTTTAAAATATAAAGAGTCAGATAGGTTAAAATAAAATATTGGGGAAAAAAATTGACCATGCAAACCCAGGGATAATGAAAGCCTTTCATAATGATAAAGGGGCAGATCATCTACAAATCTGTATGTAGATAGATAGATAGATAGACATAGAAAGACAAGTAGATAAACAGATAATAACAGCTTCAAAATACATGAAACAAAAACTGATAGAACTGAAAGGAGAAATAGACAAATACACAAATATACTTGGGGATGCAACATTCCCCCCTCAGTATTTGATAGACAAGGAGGTGAAAACTTGAGCAGCATTAATAACCAACTTAATGACTTAGAACTACACACAACAGACGAATACACACTTTGAAGTGCCTGTGACATATTCACTAAGATATATTCTTTGTCATAAAACGAATCTCAATAAATTAAAAGGATTGAAATTTTTTTTAACTTTTTAAAGCAACACACATGCTAAAATGTATTATTTGTATAAAACACATAAGAGCAAGTCATTGCTTTTTAAGGCTGAATATAACGTCTTTTCATCAACATCGTCTTAAAATACTTTTCTCAAACAACCACACTTTTCTAAAAATTTATAGTAATGGTATAATAACACACAGGCAATATACTTTATAATAATGGTAAATATGAGCTTATAAAAATAAATGTATACCATTAAAAATGTAAATGTATATCATCTGTTTTCAATGTTAGTGTTTATATTTTATTTGAGAAAAATAAATTGTTAGTTATTTTGCCATTGTTAATTTTTTTTAAAGTTTGAAGTGAGACTAATCCAAAAGATCCATGCTAACTGGCACATTGCAATTTTTTTTCGTTGTTAAATTTTATTTTAGTTTTTTACATTGATTTTTATTGGAGTCTGGTTGCTTTACAATGTTGTTTTAGCTTCCACTGTACAGCAAAATGAATCAGCCATACACATACAGATATCCCCACCCTTTTGGGCTTCCCTCCCATTTAGGTTACCACAGTGCATTAGGTAGAGTTCCCTGTGCTATACAGTATGTTCCCATCAGTTGTCTATTTTATACATTGTATCAATAATGTGTAGGCACATTACAAATTTATTCTAGTTTTTATCAACCATCAGAGAGATGAAAAATACCCAAAAAACGACCGTGACAATCACACACCACTACTGGCAACAGCTTTCACTGAAAACTTACTAAGTACCAGGCATTGTTCTAAATACTTTTTATGCATTTAATTCTTCCTCTTACTTGCCTCCCACTTTACAGTCCAGAAGACTTAAATAACTTGCCTAAGATTACACAAATAGGAAATGCCAGGGCCAGAATCTGAACCCAGTAAAGTTATTTCACCATGTAGTTTAGCATTTGCAAAGCCAGGGTCAGGCAAGCTGGCATTAGACAAAAAGACCTTGTGACTTCCTACTTCAGCACTTTGTAACGTATTTAATTGGTTCTCTTTTGCCCTGACTTCAAATTTGCCTCTTCACTGGTCTTTCTTATTTGATAAGTTCAAACATCAAGACTCTTTGTTCATTTTCAAAAAGGATTACGATGATAAGCTTTTATAATTAAGAGTATCTCAGCAGAGATTTCCTTTGCCACAGTTCTCTTGCCTTTATCTTCTAATTATTAGAGATGAATTTTCTGATTTTTCAAAATTGTATTCGCTTTAAATACAAGTTGCAAATTAACTGCTTAGAAAAATGCCTTTCCCCCTTCTTAACTGTTACTTAAAGGAAATCTCTAGTCTAGCATTGAAAAGCAATAATGATTCAAGATTGAATCATCCAACAAGAATTTGAATAAAATAACTCTACTTAAAATCTTCAATGTTTCGGAGAGAGGGACTTCTTTAAAGCTATCACAAAGGCAAAATAAGAGGCTGTTTAAGCACCACAAAATACTTAGTGTTAAGATTTTAAAAAAAGACGACCGTGAAGCCAGTTTGGGATATTCAAGGAAATGGAATGGGTAAAATGCAATGTACATATGAAAATATCACTTCTATTCGTTACTCCATAGCAAAAGGTTACGTCTTTTCTAGAATGAAATGACTCAGCATCTTTACAGTCTCTTGCTTTTCCCAAGATAATTTTATATACATTACCTAATTTTATCCTTCCCAAAACACTATGAGATGGGTATTCTTACACACAAATGGATAAGCAGAGGTTAATTGTCCAATATAACTCAAGAGAACTATTATTTACTAAGTTGAGTATACTTTATATCCAAGATTTTATTTCATGTTCATTAACTCTTATAGAAGAGGCATTATTATTCTCATTTTACAGATCGGGAAGCAAGCACAAAGCGATTAGCTGATTTACTGCAGATCACCCAGCTCCTAAGTCTTGGAGCTGAGATTTGCACACAGGTCCCTCTGACACCAAGTGAACGCTCTTGTCACTGGCCTGGACTCCTTCACTGAATTAGTAATAATGTGGAAAGAGGTCACATTCCATCCTAAAACAGCCTGTTGCAAACATGAGAGTGTCTCAGTTCCCCACCAAGTAACCCCTCACTGCAAATTTTGCAGAAACTTTTGGCCAACTCACCAGTTCACCTTCTCCTGTATGGCTACCCCAGGCTGACAAGTCATCAAAGACAAGAGGAAAAAAGCAACAGCAAACATCTCATCCAGAAGCCACCACCCTATATTACCTAGAGAGGAATAAAACTATTCAGGGAGTTGGAGTAAAAGAATCTACGGGCTGGGATCTATAAGATCTACCTAATGTTTGAAATGAACAGAACTCGCTCGATTCTCATTCAGATGTGGTTAATTACTTACCGGGGTATTGATTAGCCAAACGCCCTAAAATCCCAGACACCAAAGGCCACTGTCCTTCAGACCTTTGGAAAAGCAAAATATCCATATGGTTGAGGAAAGGAGGATATTTAACCAATTTCAGCTAAGCAAAGGGATCGTATTTTCAGAACGAGGCAAAAGCCAAACCAAGATATAGCTCCAGAATTCATGGTCTTTTGGAGTAGCTCTTGGAACTTCTGAGGTTAGATCAATTTGTTTTGCAAGACTGAAACGAGGCTCCTACTGGTGTTTCAGCTCTGCCGTAAACAGCCAGCAAAATATAGGAAATGCTAATAGTTACATGGGGAAGTTCTCCAATGTATTGTCAAACATCTGGAGCCCGAGAAATGGGGGTAATTGAATGAACGTTCCTCTTCTCGTCCAGACATTGGGTATCATTACCATCTAGCATATTTGTGTCTTCAGGGAACCACATGCCTTAAATGGACATCTCCAGAAGCATCCTCTAGAATTGTAATAACAACCACACCCATATCTACATACATTCTCTTAGTCATAATTGATAGTCATAAATTATGACATAGTCATAAATTAAAGAGAGTTGGATAGATCGAAAGACAGATAATAATTGAACATGTGGCAGGCATTTCATTTGTCTTATTTTACTTAATCCTCACCACAAGTCTATGAGATGAAAATGATGCAATTCATTTTGCAGTTGAAGAAATGAAGGTCCAGAAAAATTAACTAAGTTGCTCAGGAATGGACAGCTATCTTGATGTCCTTGGCAATACTTAAATTCTCTCATTAGCAGGATTGGCCAGTACTATCCTTATTAATCTCAAAGTTATGAAAAAAAATGTACCGAATAACTTGCCTGTGTAAGGAATGTGTACCCGGTTTAATTATGGAGATTTAAATAAGGCACTCATTTGTTATTGTCTCCATTTCTTCAGAGATTTAGGTAAAATTTGACAAAAGTGAACACCCATTCCAGGTCCCAGGAAGCCCTTCCAGCCCCTGATTTCTGTGTGTCTCTTCGTCCCTCCCTCTCTTTGTTTTGACTCCTGGGTCCTCTTGGCCGCAGTTTTACAATCCTTCTGACCCATTTGGAAAACTGTCCTTTTTCCTTTATCCACAAGTAATCCAGTAACTCACAGTGCTTTTATTGAATTGTGGGTGTGACGGGGGGGGGGGTTATGTCTGGACACCCTTGGGGCAGCTCAGGGTGGCACATCTGGAACCCACTTCTTTCCACCAGCTCCCTAGCCGCCTCCCTTCTACCTCCTCGTTCCATCCAAAGTCCAAGTTCCTGACACAGGTCTATCGGCCCCCTGGGGAGTGTAACTCAGGTTTTTCTTCAGCACTTCGACAGTGTTTCTCGTGGGGAGCAGACTTCTCGCTACAACAGGGATCTCAAGTGGGGATGATTTTGCCTCTCAGGGGACATTTGAAAATTTCCTGGGACATTTATCACAAAGTTCTCATAACTTTGGGGGTTGTGTTGCTGGCATCTAGTGGGTGCTAAATGTCCTACAATGCACAGGACAGCTCCCCAAACAAGGAATTCTCTGGCTCCAAACGTCAATAGTGCCAAGGTTGGGAAACACCACCAAAAGGCTGGTCTGCCTTTCCCTGACCCCTGGAATTCTGATGAATTATTTTTCTTCTTACATATAGGCAATATTATTTTCCTCCTTAGACCAGTTCCTTCTTGAGATTTCTCTGATGCCTTTTCTCCTCACCCAAGACTTCAGTGGCACTCAGGACCCCTCTTACCCTCCACACCCACAACTTGATCCCTTAAATTCTATCATTTTTCCTCTGTAATATTTTCCCTCCAAGCTTCCCGCCTTCATTCGCACCCTTTGATCCATTTCAAGGCCTCGGCTCTCTCCGAAACTCTCCTAACGGACTCCTAGGAAGCCTCTGTTTGTCCTCACTCCAAACCTCCCTGTACATTACAGCTGGATTCATCGCCAGGAAAGCTGGCTCTGAAAATATCACTCTCCTGCTCAAAGATGTTCCACGGATCCTCCATATTCTATAAGATTACAAGTCCAAGGGCTTCCCTGGTGGCGCAGTGGTTGAGAGTGCCTGCCGATGCAGGGGACACGGGTTCGTGCCCCGGTTCGGGAAGATCCCACATGCCGCGGAGTGGCTGGGCCCGTGAGCCATGGCCGCTGAGCCTGCGCGTCCGGAGCCTGTGCTCCGCAGCGGGAGAGGCCACAACAGTGAGAGGCCCGCGTACCGCAAAAAAAAAAAAAAAAAAAAAAAGATTAGAAGTCCAAATTCCTCCAGAAATAGGTCCCAACCCATCTTTGCAACCTTATCAGCCACAACCCTCCAATAATCCCCCATACTGTAGGCTAGGTTCCCCTTACCTTCCGCACACTTTCTCACTGCTGTGATCTTGTTCATGCTGGACCCGAACAACCTTTATCCGTTATCTACTACCCTTGTGCCAAGTGTTTTCTCAAATAGCAGGTCCGTCAAGGAGCCTCGGCTGATGGCCTCATCTGGAGGGTGTCTCCTTGTTATCCTTGAACCTTACAAATACATTACCAGCATTTTTCAATTTTGCCTCATATTATGTTCTTCCAGTGGGGTGGGGTATATCTGAAGAATGAAGGTTTCTTGAGGGTAAATTCTATGTCTGATTCTTCTTTATTATCACCCATATCACTTACCACTGAATCTTTACTAAGAAATATTGGTTGATTGCGTGAATGAGCAAAGGACTAAAAATACTTCACAATTTCATAATATTTTCAGGTATATTTTCTCATTTAATCCTCAGAATAATCTTGTGAGATAAATACAATTATTCTGAAGAGAATTCTGAGTCAGAGAGACAGTGATTATGGTGGAAAACAGAAGTTAGAGACATAGGGTACTAGGCCTTGTACCTGCCACTTTTTGTGTTTTTTAAAAACATTTTTTAATGTTTTTAATCTTCTTAGTGATCTTGCAAGACAGTAATAATAGTGCTGTTTTGGAGGTGGGAATACTGAGTTTCAGAGTAGTTAAGTAATTTGCCTGCAGTCGCACAGCTCGTGAATCTCAAGAGTCAGGGATTTATAATCTGTCCAACTTTAAAACCTGAGATCGTTTTTGGTCTGGTCACACAACGACTAAGCGTTATATCAGAACTAAGGCCTGGGTCTTCTGGCTCCAAGTCCAGTTCTCTGTTTATTATGCCTTAGCTCAGAGAATGAATATCATTTCCAGGGGCAAAGAAAGCAAAATCAAGTGAATGGAAAGAGAGTCACAGGATAGAATCAAGAGAGAAGCTAAGTCAACTGGGATCATTCCCTGCCTCTGTGACTAAATGTGTGAGTGCATGTGAGGGGTGTGTGTGTGTGTGTGTGTGTGTGTGTGTGTGTGTGTGTGTGTTGGGATGGGAGCAGGGCACTCATCTGTTTTCAGCCAAAATGTTCTAAGATGAATGGGAAATGCCAAAAAATCGTTAAGTTTGCATATGCAGATTTCACCTTAATTGTAGCATTCGGTTATCAAAGATAGATAGTTATAAAATACCATGCAGAGTAGACAGCGAGATGGCAATTCAGTTTGAAAATGTATAGCTTATCTCAGAGAAACACTTTCCACTATCTAAATCAGCTTGTGAGTTATGACCTCAGAGTGGAACATGTCCTGTGTCGGCCCAGACTGCCACCACAGGGTGACAGCCAGACCTGTGCTCTCTGAAAAGCTTCAGAAGCTCCAGGCCACATTCCTCTGTACTGGGCCTGCAGGTTGCTCAAGGCAGATTCTGCAAATTGAATGCAAATAGAGGCAATTTGCTAGAATGGAAAGAGCGCAGCTGTAGGTCAGAAAACACCACTAACCAGTCATTGTTTCCTAGCCTCAGTTTCTTTGTCTGTAAAATGGGTAAAATAATACCTATCAGGGTAGGATTGAAGAACTGTAGAGGAAATAAGGAAATCTGTCCTCAACTGGAAATTCTGAATAGCAGTTGCTTGTTTATTTAAACAATCCTTCCCCTTCTTTCTGCTCCTTCTTTCCAGTACCTATTTGTCTCTTTCATAGCATGGAAGCTTTCATTTAAGTACCAATGAAGGAGGAAAGTGGAAGAAAGGGGGAGCCCAGCAAAGAGATGATGAAGGAGCATGAAATGTGGGAGGTACACGTCCAGGTGCCCTGGGCTTTTTGCAGGAAAATGGGGCGCAAGA